>NW_026571299.1:28012409-28699909 GCF_026225935.1 Boleophthalmus pectinirostris
GATATCTAAACTGTATATGTGTACTACAGTATGAGAAAACTGTCAAAAAGCTGAAAAAAGAAATTAAACTGTAGCATTATCTACAAATAAGGGTATAAAGCGGGGTTGTAAAAATCATTACAATATTAAACTTCAAAGCAAGATACTCATTTGAATAGGTATTGATACTTAAAAAAAAGCCTACATGACTCTTGTGAGCTTTAAGTCATGTTACCTTGGAGCTGTGTATTGTTTCAGTCACACATGTCTGAGTAATCCCTTATTATTAGTCTACATCTCTAAATCTCTAAATCCTTTGTTCCACCTTGTGATGTCATGAAGCTGTATAGTTTAAGTTAACAGTTACCTTTTACCTTCAGTTCAGCAGAGATGGGAAATTCCAGTGTTGAAATCATCCAAATGATTCTAGTGAATGTATGGAGTTTAAAAGCATAGTGGAGCGATCCTTGTTTTACCACATGACATCACAAGGTGGAACAGGGTGTTTTCTGTTTGAGAGAGGAACTCAGCCTAAATATACAGGGTTTGTGTGTTAAACATATGTGAATGAAATAAAACACAACTCCAGGTCTGTTTTGATGAGGAAACATTAAAACAGAGATCAAAAAATTGTGAAATATGGGCCCTTCAAAATAAATAGAACAATGGATCAATGGAGTTCTGACTGAGGAAGAAATTATGACTATTTTTTGTGTGAAACTGCAATAAATAAAGTCTGTATAGCTAATGTTCAGAAAAATAATAAAGCAATTTCTCATGTCATCAGTGAGACAAAATAAAATCCATACTGTATATTTGTGGGATATGATCCAGCCCTACACCTGCCCTGTTTACTCTGTTGGACAAAGTGAGAATGAGGTCGTCCAAACGTCACTGCGGCGCCACATTTTGATGTGTGACCTCTGACCTCTGCTGACAGTGACCTCGTGTTGTTTACTGACCTCTGGGCTTGACTGGGTGTGCACTCCCTCACCCCAGGGACAGGAACAGGAACCTCTGCAATGGCATTTCAGCATTTAAAACCAGTAACTACACTCTGTGTATATGTGAAACATAATTTAAAATCCTCTAGCATTTTTTTCTCAAGGTCAGAATAAGTCCACTGTGTACTGTCTGCATCTCTAAAGCGCTAAAGCATTTTACTGTTTGATAATCAGGATGTGCAGATTAGCTTGCTAGTGGTTGTTAGCGTTGCTGTAAAGGTAAAACTCTGCTCCACTGTGTTCTATGGTGAAAAGCACTTATAAACTCATCTTGATGAATAATTAGGATGCTCAGAATGCATAAGGTAAGTGAGGAATAACTTTGGACCACTGAAAACCATTGAAAATGAAGTAGTTCTGTTTTTAAGGTTGTAGCCAAACACATAAAAAATAACTGAAAATAAAATATAGCTAATATAACAAATATAACTGAAAAACGAATAAAATAATAGGGATGTAACAATAACTGAAATATCATCACATAGTATTGTCAAAGTTCTCACAATAATATTGTGGACCATCACAATATATCGAAATACAAGTCTCTTTGCTTAAATTAAGAGTTATGGTGCAGCAAAAGCTAAAAAAAAAGACAGAACTACATAGACCATGATCCTTTGCTCCATTTCAGTGCAAACTACAAGAAGAAATAACAGTTCTAAGCACTTTTACATCTTAGTTCTTTGGATTAAGTCTTGTCAAGGCATTTTAAGAGGAAAAAGACACATATTCACAGTTTTGTAAGCCTCCACAAAATATCGCAATACATATCATACCGTGAAATGTATATTGTGAACGTCCCCACCATACTGTGAGCTTTCAAACAATATTGCAATAAATATCATACCATGAGGTTCATACCATATATTGTATCGTGAGACTTGGATATCGTTACACCCATATAAAAAAAACAAATATAACTGAAAAAGTGGATCGCTATAAATTTCCATTTGCCCTAATTCTTGCAAATGGAAAGAGTGCTAACAGAAGGTGCACGGACTGGGGTAAAGCTGTACGTATTTTATTTGATTTTATTAGAAATAAAAGAGATAGCCAACTGTTTGCAGAGTAAGGAGTTTCAAACATACTGTAGTAACCAACTGCAACCCTATCTGCTGTTGTTTTTAGCCAGATCTGGACTGCTTCACTTCTCAAAGCACGAGCCGGTGGAGTCCTGTGACATTTGTTCTGTACTAGATTTCTTTTAGTCATTTTTGTCCATATAGATTTCTAGTAAAAGTCTTCATACACCTTTTCATTCATGTTTAAATCATTTTTTCAAAGCAACGGTAGCGACTTTAAGGATTTGAATAAAAATAATTAGTAATTTAACTACATAATTCCATATATGTCACTTTATTATATTTACTATAGTTGATGTCTTCTGTATGTGTAGGAAAAAAAAAAAAAAAACACTGAATAAGAGGTGTGCCCAAACTCATGACTTGTAGTGCATGTTTGAACTATAGAAAATATTATACAAGAAACACAAAGGTTCTAGAGGCAGTGCCGTTTGAATAATGCGCAGTATCAGACATGTAAATCAGGAGAGCAAACTTGCCATGATGGAAATTCCTTGTATATGCCATGTTTCAGTTCAACAAAGCCGAGCTAAGACATAATTTGTTTATATTTAGTTGTTATGTCAATGACCTGTTTACACAAAGAAACTAGACATGCTTCATTTGACAAAGTGTTTTCCTTTCACCTGAAGATTATCTGTGGTCCAATCAGAAGAATGCTGTCCAACTCCACCTTAGAGCAGAGGTTACCTGAAGGTCACTGAGTGGGAGGCAGCATTGTGAATTGACATTTTTTATTTAAAAAAAATTGATGCAATTTTAACCAATTCAACAACCATCATTTATACAGCTAATATGATATTCCTTCTATAATAATATTTTGTTGATTTCAGAGATTTTGTGAGTATCTAGTTAGTCACAGGATTAAAAATGTAGTTTAAAAGGCTACACTATTCTCTGATCTATGTTAAAATACTGTTTCCTCATAAAAAAAAAATACCTGGAGTTTTGTTTAGTTTCATTCACACAATTAACACACAAATCCTGCTTATTTAGACTGAGTTCTTCTCTTAAACAGAAAACACTCCATTCCACCTTGTGATGTCATATGGTAATACAGGAAAAGCTCCACTGTGTTTTTAAACTTCATAAACCTTCACTAGAATCATTTGGATGATTTTCAGCAGGCAACAGGTACCTTTTAACTTGAAAACTTCAAGCTTCATGACATCACAAGGTGGAACAGAGCATTTTGAGCTTTGGAGACATAGACAAACTAATAAACCCAGATTACTCAAACATGTTTGAATGAAACCAACCACAACTCCAGGTATGGGTTTGAGGGAGTAACAACATTACAACATGGCTTAAAGTTCAGAAGAATCCATTTTGTGTAATATAGGACTTTTAAGTGTATATTTCAGGCAAAAACAGTGGTTGACAGTAATATTTTTGTTCACTGAAAGTCACCTTAGATTAATCATTCACTACATCTGCATTATGTTGGTCTATTCATTAAGATTACAGTAGTAACATTCGAAAAATACAAACATTCAAGTCCTTTCATCTAGGAAAATGCAGTTCCACACAGATCTATCCATGGGTTGTGGAATGAAGACAAATAAGGACTGTTGCCAAAAAAATGTAACAATTTTAAATGGTGAAAAGTCTGCAAAATATTGCCAGTAACAGGAAGCTGAAATCATGAACGGCAAGCTGAACTTAATGACATTCTGAACAGAAGCAGCCGTAACAGATCTATGGTAAACACAAACTGAACCATGGTATTAGCACTGTGTGTGGAAAATGGTATGGATTACAAATACGAGCAACACAGTTAGCGCCATATTCAATATTTACAAATGAGCGCCGTGAGCTTCTACAGTGAACAGGTCAGCAGCTGTCAGTAAAGCAAATAATACACTACAACAACAAGTGCACTTCATATGGAAATGTGCATACAACTATGGAGAACAGAAATGGATCTTAGTTTTGTAGTTGACTAAAGACATGTCCTGTACAGCAGTGCTACTAGGGATGTAACAATCACCAAAATATCACCAAGTCTCACAATAACATTAAGGGCCATCACAATATATAATGAATTACAAGTTTCTCAGCTTAAATTCAATATGATGGTCCACCAACAGCTAAAAAACAGAGATAACTCCATAGACCATTAAGATAGAAAAGTAACATATTCACACTTTTAGCCTCCACAAAATATCGTACTGTGAGATGCATATCGTGAACATATCATATCGAGAGATTTAGATATTACTACAAAGATATATTGCAATAAACGATAATGTTGAAACTATTTTATGCCCTGACACAATAACAATAAAGCAAAATAATCTCAGTAAATCATTTTTAAACAGAAATTATCATTAAAGATCCTCAGCTGCAACAAATAAATTACAAAATGTTATCGTATACATATAAGAATCGCCCCATTATTGCAGGGAAAATGTATCAGCGATAAACACTGAGCCCTAAAAAATATGATTCTAGCTTTCATATACCAAACAATAGGTCAATATAGTAATTATAGTGATTAGACCTACTTGTAGATCATGTAGACCAGGGATACTCATTGCGCAGCTCGCGAGCCACATGCAGCTCGCCAAGCTTTAATTGGTGTCTCGCAAGCTTATACCAAAAATAGTAACACAGCCAATATATTTTTTCAAATGTGCAGATAAACATATTGTGAACGTTGTAACACAAACATCTGCATTACACTCAGTATAAATCAAGGCTTAATTAATGTTGTTTCTTAAAGGGGGCGCCGTAACACCAGCAACCAGTGATGCACAGGTCCATGTATAAATGACCCGTACCCGACCCACATTTTCAACTAACCCACACAACTCTGACCGCAAAAATTTTTTTTTAAATATTGTACCCTACCCGCTGCCTAAGCTGCATTTTAAAAAGTAGTCCATGTTCTTGATTAACATCATTGAAATAAAGTGACCAACAGAAATAAAGTGAGTGAAATGATGTTAATTAACATCTGATCTCTGAAAACATGAACCATCTCCCACACGACACACACACACAGAACAGATTCACTATCATCATCACCAACATCCCTCTGTCACAGAGAGAACACTCATATTCCACTAAGATGAGTCCTTTAGTCTGACAGAAGCTGAACCACATCAGCGACACAAGGAAAGAGACGCTTTTTTCAGGCTTACAGTTTATGCATATGAGTCAGGTGGTTTTAAGTTTCGTTTCTGTAAAATGTAAACTAATGTGTCAAAGCTGCATTAAACATATTATACTCTCAAATGGGCTTTCGGTCATTCCAGTATTAAGGTAAATATGGTTTTAATTGAAAATGTATTGGCTTTCTGTTTCTTTTTTGTGGGATGTCCAGTTTATACGTAGAAATGTACATATGCAAAGGTGATGTTGGAGTACGTTTGGTCTAAGGGGCTCTCCTCTTGATTTTGCTCTTCCATTGTGGCTCTTATGAAAAAAATTGTGAAGATCACTGGTGTAGACGAGTAAAAGGGGGGCGTGGCAAAAGAAATAAAAACAATTACACATTAGGGATGTAACAAAAACTGAAATATCATTATATTGTGGACCATCACAATATATCGAATTACAAGACTCTTTCCTTAAATTAATACTCATGGTGCAGCAACAGCTTAAAAAAAAAACAAAACAGAAGGAACTACATAGACCATGCTCCTTTGCTCCACTTCAGTGCAGACTACATGTAGAAATAACTGTTCTTAGCGCTTTTAAATCTTAGTTCTTTGGGTTAAATCTTGTCAAGGCATTTTAAGAAGAAAAAGTAGGGTATTCACAATTTTGTTAGCCTCTACAAAATATTGCACTAAATATCATACTGTGAGATGAGTATTTGTGAAAATTTATTACTAAGAGACTTATATATCATTACATCCCTATTATTCATATCTACAATCAGACTACTACTGCACTCACAAGACCCGCACGGGACTGGGAGTGTAAAGTATTTATACCGATAAAAGTATTGAGAAACAATGTATTTAAATAAAGACAGATTAAACTTGATGATTAAACGTGATTTTAATCTGCCTTTTTACATAAATACCAAACGTTCACATAACTTACTCACTGACTGACTTCTCCTTTTTGCTGCCGTCTCATATAAATATCCATAATCTAATAAAATGAGCAGTGCACTATGTAACTTTTTGTTTGGGGTTGCCTAAAATGTTCCACAGTATGACATTAAACACATCTACTTTACATTTATTCAATTCCAAGTAGTTTTATAGCTCAAAAACACCTAGAAAAACAAGCATTCTGACTGTGAGCAGGGTCACCTCTCCACAGGTCTGATCTGTAACCTGGTCTGGTTTGTTCTCCATGAAGATAGAAAGGTTTAACACCATACTGTGGAACATTCCAGACAAAGCAACAACATCTCCCTGAAGAAGCGTTTGACAGACCCTCCACCAGAAAAGTTACACAATGCACCTTTAACAACTAATGGACAGACTAGACTACTTATACTGTAAAATTGCATCTTGAATATGCAAAAAGCTACACAATATTAGTACACATATTTATACAACGAGCAAACGCACAATCAGCATGACAAAAAAACAAATGCGTTGCAATATATATATTTTTTTTATTTTGGTCCTCCATTTGACTAGCCTGATTCATCAGCCGGTTTCACTTTGTGGAAACCGTTTGACCTCACGGAGTTAGAATTCATTTGCTTGACGGAAGGCGGGCACTTTTTTAATTTAACCAATTGCTGCTATTTGGTCATGATGTATGTAATGCACCGCTAACAAGGCTAACTGATATATTAAGCTTTTCCCAAATCCCATAGGAACAAGGGCAATAACGTATTTCCCCTTGATAAAATTCACCAAACATTCTCTTTCGGGAATGGTTGCCAACACAGAATGTCTGGCTTCATTTACATCCATCTCGACCGCTTTGTTTACTGTTGTGCTGTATCTCAAAAGCGACCCAGACAGGTGCTTGAGTTTGACGTCATGGCTTCACAGCACTTCGCTGACTGGCCAGTGCGCGGTCTACAACTTCCAGAGTTTTTGTGAACCGTCTAGTGTATTCCAATTCCTGACCTAGTCGCTGGAGAGAAATGAAATTGAGTGGAGGCACTAAGTGGCGTCAGTCTGGCTACCATTTGACATCCAAGTCCAAATTTTCTTAGTTCAAGATTAAGCCTATAGTTGTCACTGGGTCTAAACACGATTTAGTCCCGCTTTGGTCCTGTTTTAGTCCATCTTTAGACCTGTTTTAGTCCCTCTTTGGTCCTGGTTTAGTCCATCTTTAGTCCTGTTTTAGTCCATCTTTAGTCCTGTTTTAGTCCATCTTTGGTCCTGGTTTAGTCCTTGTGTAGATGTATGGCTATTTTGGCTTACCCCAGTTTTCACCCTTTAGTAAAAAATAATACTGTATCACTTAGAATAAAATATTTTCCAATTTAACATCTTCTAAATTATTGTTAGATAATTGTGATTTGATTGTGAGTTCAACTTGCTTCAATTTATGTCATATTATCAGGAGTAGCAATAGATGTAGCAGTTGTAGTAGTATAGAAAAAGTTCCATCAGTAGTAGCCCAATATAACTTGTACTAGAAGTAACAGTAGTAATAATAGTAGCAACAGTAGTAGTAATTGTAGTAGAAGTAGTAGTATCATTAGCAACAGTAGCAGTAAAACTACCATTCCTCCAGGGGCCACAGTGTTCTTGTTACTGACACCAGCTGTAAGCGTGAGTATAAATGGAACGGATCAGAACAGACTGGCTCCACACGCACTGGATGCAGAAGACAGAGGAGGCAGATTTTGTGAACTGCATAACATAAAACCCCGTGATTGGTTCAATAAACGAGTTTAAAAGAAAATCAGAGGAGTTGTTAAAATGCACTGTGAGAAAATGTCATTTCCAGATACAAAAAACTGAAGAAGCGACTTGGATGAGCGGCAAAACATCTTCATTATAAATCCATTATAAGTCCAGTTAACAGAATTAAATTTTCTTTTGTTATAGATTCACTGTAACAAATAGCACTATAAAGAGCAACATAAATCAGTGTAGTGCTTTAAAATACCATAGCCTATTGAAATGTTTTGAATATATATCTAAAAACAACATATAACAAACATTTTATTTTTTCTTATTCGTGAATTTTTAGTGGCAAAGTGTTCAAACTCTGTTGCATTTTTTATTTTGTAAGTTATAGCAAGTGGCTGCACTAATACTGAGAACTTTTGAGGTGGTGTGGTGCCTTCATGGGCCTTTAGGTGGAAAATATTATATAACATTGACTTACTTATTTTATTTTATGTTTTTTTATGTAGTTAACGTAGTTTTTTACCTTGACTAGGACTGTTGCATCTATGAATTTTAACACATCACTATAACCTGCTCATTTAGTTACATTTAGAGTTTTATAATATGCAGTAAATTTGTTGAAATCACATTGTTCTGGGCTATAAAAAGCAAATAAAATATTTAGCCTTGAAAATGAGATGCAGCTGTCAAACTGGTGAAACTCTCTGTGGGGAAATGCCACTTACCGCTGCTGAAGGTCAGACGAACAGAGGAGCGAGGCAAGTTCACCAAAAGTGCGTGTCCACTGTGGTTTTGCGTCGCTCGTAAAAACTAAAACTTTACGACCGCTACCTTTCAGCCGCGTGTTCTGAAAACTCTTAAACCCCTTCTTTCCGGTAAACTGCGCGATTTAAATTCCTCCAGACCGCAAACACGTCGCAGCCAAATTTGTTTTCGTTTTGCTGCTCGTCGAGATGAGTGGAGTGTGGTGCGTCCCCGGTCACCTGCGCCACCGCCAATGGAGAAGCGGGAGAGGTGCATCACGGGTAATGTAGTCATGCGTTTGTAGGCTATTTCAGGGGCATGACGTGATGACTAAGTATGGAAAAGTTCTTTGAAATGCAAGAGTAACCGATGAGATTTTACTGGTGCTTTCTTGATCATTGTTACGGTCATTAAGTTATCATAACAGAGCTAAATCAGCAATATACGTAAATTACAATAAATGTTACTTTTTTAGCCGACCTCCAAATGGAAAATCAAATGAAGTGTTGGCTACTAAATAAATTGGTTTACTAATACGTCCGCCACCTACTTGTCTCCATGGAGATGCGTGCTATTGCTTTGCCTAATGTTCCACAGATGGCCTTAAACTTGGCTATAGAGACAAGCATATGGTGACAAAACAGCAAAGTTCAGGTTAGAGGTGTGGAAAGGCAACTCACTCACAGAAAGCGTGTTTTTCAAGGTACATGTGAGCAGTAAATGTAACTGAGCTACAAGAAAAAGAAAAAAAAGCCACAAAACATGCACAACAGGCAAATCTTTCAACCAATAACTTGTGATCATAAACCTAATTTGAAATTTGGAGATGCATGGGCCCAGGTGCTGCATCGCTGTCTCTAAATGCCCTGGCAGCATTCTGGATAATAATGCTTTTCTGGACACTCAAAGACACTTTACAGAGCATTATTCATTCACTCCACACTCGGTGGTGGTAAACTACTGTTGTAGCCATAGCTGACAGAAGCAAGCCTGCCAATCTGCATAGTCAGCCCCTCCGACCACCACACACACACACACCCACACCTTTCACACTAGGCAATGTGGGTGAAATGCCTTGCAACAGTTTTTGCAACTGGCAATAAAACACACTGTGGCACCTGGTACTCCCAGCGGTCTCCCATCCAAGTACTACCCAGGCCCAACCCTGCTTAGCTTCTGAGATCTGACAGGATCAGGCTTTGACAAACTTGTATGCCCACAGAATGGTTCAAATTCTCAAATGCAGGGGACAAATGATATAAAATGGTACAATAATAACAAAAAACCTGTGTCATGAAGACCAAAACTTATAAGCAAATCTAACAAGAAAGGAATAGCTCATCTATGAATAATATGAAAAAGAAAAAAAAAAAGCGACTTAATATTAAGATTGACTTCAGCATTATCACAATGCACATACTACTACTAGATACTTAATATTGAGTTGATATCACAACAAACTTTTTATACATACAAAACAATGTAGATTTCTTCAACTGAACAATAAAATATTTCAAACTGTTTTTGTATAGATCTTTTTTTTTGTATAGACCATTCTAAAACTATTCAGGACATGTCCCACTATCTTCTGGTATATTAAAATGTCATACAATTTTACAGATTTAGTCTGAATATTACGGAGAGAATCCAGCTCTCAACATAAACATCACAGGTTGAGCGGTCAAATCCACTGACCCACAGGTTGGCTGGTGTGATTCCAGCTCCCACAGATGAATGCTGTCGTTGTGTCCTTGGGCAAGACACTTAACCCACCTTGCCCACAGTGTCTGTGTACACTGGTGTGTGAATGGGTGAGTGGTTCCTTGTTGTAAAGCGCTTTGAGTGCCTTGAAGGTGGAAAAGCGCTATAGAAAAATGTGACCATTACCATTACCAATATAAAAATATAAATAAAATATAAATACACACTCCAGGAGATTTCTAAATGACTAGTTTGATTTTATTCAGTGTGTCTGTCAGTCCTAGTCTTGGCTAAAACAGAAACTAGACTGTCATTGATCTACTGCCATTCACAACATGACACATCTGCAGCAAGAAGTGCCCGAAATCACAACATCTTTAGAAATGATTCCACAACACGTTCAAATCAAGTTGGCTTAACAATTTCAACATAATAGACCAATTCTGCTCAAAATCAAAATAAACTCATCATTTACGCACTAACTGTAGTGAATTTACATATGGGCGGTTACATTCAATAGTCATGAAACACTTGTAGGCATTAAAGATTGACACAGGTGGCAGTGGAAGGCAGGCGAAACGAAATGCTGTGAATTTAAAGGAGGATTAAATATTAGTATTCTAAGACTATGATTAAATGGATTTGAGGTAATCGCCTCTTTGGCCCCTTCAGTGTTCATATTACACACTAAGGTTACAAAATATATTAAATACATCTATATGACAAAATAACAAACCAAAATTTAAATAGAAAATTGATCAGTGGCTCTCAAGTTGTGGTACAGTTAATGCAAATATTGTGCGTTTGACTCCTGTTGTTAGAAATGCATACTGTTGTGTCCTTTAGTCCTGGTTTGGTCCTAGTTCCATAGCACCAAAAAATGTGACTTACATCTTGAAGGCCCATGACAAACAATATGGTAACTAGAGATGTTGCTGCTTTGCCAGGAATGTTCCACAGTACGGTACTAGACGTATTTATAATCATGGATACAATCGGGCGAGTAGCAGATGGCAGACCCCTTACCAGAAAAGTTACATAAAGCACCTTTGATTTATTATAGGAACTGGTTTAAGGAGGTAGAGTTGCAGGATTTCTCTTAGAATTCACAAAAAATAAAATATCTTTAAATATGCAGCAACATAACACTTAATTTGGGGTTCCTGTCCATTAGTTGAGAACCACTGATCTATTTTTGATTGAATCTGAAGGCAGTACCAAGTTTAGGTTAGGATATGTGACGTGTAGATGACAATTCATGAGGATATGCGTGTCAATTAATAACATTATACAACTGATTTAAAACAAGATAAATAAAAATAAAATCTCTAAAGCTGAATCATGTTTCTCAAGTAGTTATCAGACCAGTTTAAGTTATTGAAGAGACAGCACCAGAACACAGAGAACTGAATTGTGTTGGACATATTATGAACTCAAAAAGACCCTGGCTACTATCACATTAATTACTAGTTAAATCAATTTTATGTCTGTTCTTATTTTGCAAAACATAAAAAGCATGATTCTTATGTTTCTATATTCAAAAACTATATCAAGTTATATGGTAATTGACAAAAATTTGGTTGCTATATTTGAGACTTCTGAGACCTTTAATTCTAGATCATTGACTTGGCTTGCTTCATGAAGTGTAATGCCTCAAAGTGTTTGCTGCCATCTTGTGCCAAAAGCGTAAATTTCACATATGAAAATTGTTCTGGTTCATGAAATAGTTCTAATATTTCTACCATGGAATATAGCTAGAAAGAAAACCAATGCATGTGTAGCCAGGGCCTTAATACATCTAAAGTGTCCTCCTATCAAGTACATGTGGTTTTAACATCTACAAGACATTAACAATGCACAAATGAATTCACTGAATTTATAGTTGCACCATTTTGTTTAACCAGGGCAATGCTGTGTCTCTATTTGAAAGCTCCCATATTATGCAAAATTAATTTCATAGCTTTTAACAGTGTTGATCCCCACTGTTACCAGTAGAGGCTGCCTGACAAGCCTCTAAATGTAGTGAAAAATATTGATTTTTTTTCCTTTTACATCAATAAATGTTTATATATCAGGGCTGAAAGGTTAATGAATACTGCAATTTTTATAGACCGCAATTACCAGATTAGAGCATTTGCCTGCATTGATATTTTTGATGAATAAAATGTATTAACTCTGTACTTCTGACCTTGACAAACATGTTCTGAAATGCATTTGATTTGATTCCTGCATTTAGCAGTTCATATTTCTGTCTTCTCAAATGCCACTGTTTTAGATATTTTTAAAATGCGCACTTTGAACCGAGTTTTCTTAAAAGCATTACAAACCTACCTACAACATTTGAGAGAAAAAAAAAAGCAATGCAATATTTCCCAACCATTCAGCCCTATAACATGTACAACACAACTAACAAGACGTGAAATGCTAAGGAAATGTAGCTAATGTCCAAAATGATAACTAAAACCTGATAAAAGCATACATGTGCAATATGGGAGCCTTGTGGTTTTTGTTTTATTCATGTGAGGAGAAGGGGTACTGCGGGTGCCACCAGTCCATGAGGCGCACACTGTGAACAGGGTCCAGTACAACCTGAGTGCCGCCCTGCTCTGCCCTCTTCTTGCCCCGGGGCAGAGGAGAGTCCTGGAACACCAAACGCACCCTATGATGGCGCATGTCTGTACTGACGTTGAGTGTGAACTAAAGAGGGAGAACAAATAAGAATTACATGAGTACAGTTAAATTTGGTTAGTCAAGATCATTTGAAAAGCTAAAAGGTTTTCAGGTTAAAGGTGCACTGTGTAATTTTTCTGGTGGAGGGTCACCGTCTGCTTGTCCCCCTGAAGATATCACTGTATCTCTGAGCTATAAAACACCTGCAGCTGAATAAATACAAGGTGGATATGTTTAATGCCCTCCTGTGCAACATTCCAGGCAAAGAATAAACATCTCCATGGACACAAGCAAGTAGCGGATCCTCCACCTTTGAAGTTACACAGTGGAACTTTAAGGCATATAGGTCCCAGTTTGAAATACAATTAATTTAATAAAGTCATTAGATATCATAAGATTGTCCTTCACAGTGAGGAGTAATTAAATCCCTAATAATTTAGTATGAATTGCTTATCTTAAAAGCAAAATTCCTTAAAGCTTGTACTAAAAGATCTAAATATTCTCTGTCATTTGGAGTGATAATTGTGAGACTGACCAGAGTGAGGGTCATCCCCATGACGACAGGGGTGAAGATGAAGTTGAGAGTTGTGACTTGGAGCATGTAACAGTCGGAGTCTGGGTTCCTGTGCACGTCTTCGTATTGTTGGGGCAAACACAGGACTTTGGCACGACCATTTTTATAATACCCCTGGTGGAAAGAAGAGGCACAGACATTGATTGTTTAATAAAAACCTACTGAAACTCAATTACTGTAATGGTAAAACAATAGTCATTGATCCTGGTAGTGATGTCAATAAAATACAAGCACAATACTGAGTTTTGGCATTTCTCTAGTAAATCTTCTCATAGAAATTACAATTAATAAAATTATTAAATGTATAATCAAATTAAAATAAATAAATAAATAATAATAATAATAATTTCCCATTATAGCATTTTACCTGCTTCACAAATTTGAAGTTGAATTCCCACAGTGGCTCAGGCCGAGTCCCTGTCAACTTTTGGACCCAGAATAGTAAACACTGCAAAGAAATACAAAATCAGTGTGCAGGCATTAGTATTTTATTAGAATTGTTGTCAGTGTTATCAAGAAACATACTGGCTTGCCTGGATGGCATTTTGAGAACTAGGACAATCAGAAGGTATTTGAAACCATTCATTTAAACACGCACTAAAACAGTTGTTCTGACTTGCCTTAGAGTTGAGCAGAGTTGAGGGCGTGGTCTCTGGGAGGGACGGGACTTGTGAAACCCGTAATATGAATGGTTCATACAAATGAAAGAGCGAGCGAATCACACGCGCTCGTAAACATCGCATCTTCTCCACAGAGTCGCGTTGAAGACGCAGCGGCAAATCTGCATCCATCCTGTAGTGCCTGCAACAGAGAGAACATACAGAGAGACAAGCAGGTCAGAAAAATTTACTCAAGTTATACCTACATATCCATGGGTCTCAGAATGATGAAAAACAGGCAAAGTGATTAACAATGTAAAACAAAATATTATGCATTATGAAGGGGAAGTTCTCAAAATGTTACAGGTAACAGAAAAATGAAACCCATGAATTAAGTTAGTCCATAAGAAGAAAGTGAAATACGTGACTGTATCTTTTAAGTAAAGGAACATACTTTTTAACCCCCATTAAGAAATCTCAGTTATACTTTAAACAGGCAGTCTGTGATGGTTTGAAAATGGAATTAGATCATAAACATTAAAAAAGGTGGTTGAACCTTTTGTAGAGTCTGCTCCAGAAGGCAGCAGTGCAGGTGACAATCCAGGCATTTCTACAGATCAGAGCGAATCTGCAAACATCTTCAGGACGAATGTAGGAGGACAGCACCAGCCAAATGTCCACCGGGTACTCCTGTCCATCACCGCTCTCGCTGTTCTCTGAAGAAAATGTGCATTGAAATATGTAAATGAAACATTCATATTTTAACCATATAGAATAATTTAAATGCAACATATATTTTGTAGTAAACAGTTTACAATATTTTGGGCACTCCAAGAGAGACAGCATGTATTTTTTTTTTTTTTTTAAATGGGCCAATCAGCTGACTTAAGAATACACATAAAAGCCTAATTTGAACAGTAGATAATACACAAAATGTGATTACGTTGCTCTCTTATTGAGTCTGTAGAAAAACGAGGTTGGGGTTGAGTTTGTAGTACGTTCAAATAACAGAATTTTCTGAAATTCCAATAGGCCCTACAAATCAGCCCAAAAACATTGGCTAATCTTACTAATTTCTCTTGACTCTAAACAATTGGCATCACCTGTGAAAAAACATATATTGGTTGCACTGTAATAGAGAGGATACTGAAAGTGAAAATAAGTCTAACACCTTTCCTCCTCTTGTTTTTCTTCTTGTGGGCTGCTTTAGACTGATTCTCATCTGGGTCTAGCTCCTCGCCGCTTTCCAGAGCGTCTCCATTCACACAGACAGCAGACGTGAGCACCTCATCCACTGTGCCCTGAGAAGCCTCCAGACCGCACAGTAATTTCACTGAGAAAACAAATCAATAATTACTCATCTGTTCAAATCATATGAGTAGTTGTAACAAAATACTTTTTCAAATACAAAATCCTTTTTTTTTTTTTTTAAAATAACAATAACAGCAATGTTTTTTAATTATTAGTTAGCCATTATTAGTAACTACAGGTCGGTCATTGTTAATTTATTGAAATAATAAAAAACAAAGTTTTTCCAAGCTCTGCTATTGAATAATAATCTTTTTTATTTTTTATTGAAAGATGTAATGTTCAGTCAGCCTTCAGTAAAATGACAATTAATTTGTAATAGCATATGACAATGCCATTTTTAATAGCAAACAACACTGTTTCATGTTATGATTGATGTGTGAGTGTACTCATAGTTTATACTGCCTCTTGGCCAGGTCATCATTGCAAATGAGGTGTTCTCAATTGGCTTATATTGAATAAATAAATAAACAAATAAGTAAACCTGTAAGCTAAACTGAAATAAATATGTATGTAAGGTTGGTAACAAAACTGAATGCTTGTATGCTATTTAATAGCATATTTTAATATCATTTCTATATTAGAGACTTGCCTTCTTTTTCCACAGCATTGACAACAGCCTTCTTCACTCTTCCAGACTTGACTACGGCTGGATCGGCATCGGCGTAATCAGCAACTGAGACTACAACAAAAACAGCCTTAAATATAAAATAATTACATACATTTACCTGCATTTTATCATATCATCTCTAATTTACTGCAGGTCGTCTTAATTGCATTGTATAAATACATATAATTGTGTAAATAATAAACAGGAAAAGACTTCTGCATGAGTTTAATTATTATCTGACCATGATCTAAACATAGGTAAAGCTAAATTTATTCCTGGCATATTACTAGACACAATCGGGTTTCAAATAATGCATATTTCATCACATACAATGTTATACGTAAGCAAAGTCAAGAAGAGAACAATATAAAACCTTAAAACCAATCTTTCATTGACAGTCTTCTTAAATTTGCATGATCTTGAAGTTTATGCACCGGTCGGTTAGCATGTTAGCTCTCTAACGCTAATGTGAAGTCTCATACCTGATTCGGAACACACGTCCCCCGCCCTAAATTTCAGCCGTTTTCTGTTTCCTTTCTTGGGCATGTCGATAAGGGGATTACTCTGCGAATACTTAGCGGGGCTGTGGGTCCTGCCATGTCTGTATGGCAAGCAGGAGAAGAGAGAAAGAAAGAAAAATGATAGAGAATTTAAAAAGTGTACCGCCAGGATCTTCAGCCATCATGGACTGACGGGACGTCGGAAGTATCGCGAGAGTTGTAGTTTCACACTTTTGTTGCCCTCTGTTGGCAAAATCAACCTGATTATCTTAATTTTTTTAATACTGATAATATTTTGGAAAAATAATACTGGATTCCGAAGCACACAACTAAGAATAACAATGATTCACTTTGCAATGACACGAAATGGACCAAGGTAGCCAATTTTCACTTGCTAGTTGCACTAAACTCAATTTGTACAGCTAGTTTTTCTTTAAATACTTAATTTGATTGTTAAAATAATTTGTGAATGTTGGGATAATGATTCGATCACTTAATTCTGTACTTTTCAACCTGTATAATGTTCGCTTTCTGTTTTCATTGCCCGCCAATTTGTGATTTGATAGTCACCTCGTCACTTGGCTTCTTTCCGTAATCTGCACTCTGGTTATCTGTTATCTGTGGCAAAGTTAGTGATCTATAATAGACTACATTTGATCAATTTCATGGAATCCAGTCAGGGGTAGGTCAGACAGTAGTGCAATGAATATTATTTTCTAATTAAAACAATCCACGTGTAATTTGTGTTTTGTCCGCCAGATGACGACAAACTACTACCCAAATTTTACGCACCACGTTATAAACCTGATAGGCCTAATAAAGTTCGGCTACTACTACTACTACTACTACTACTACTACTACTACTACACACGTGCATGCCACGAGGTAGCTTGAGAAGACAGTCAAACATTTTTTCCTCATCATTATAGTTTATAGCATCTAATGTTTATCCTGCACGCGTATTATTATTGTTCATTATGCTGTGTGATAGAGCTTTTGGCAATGACATGAATTCTACTCTATATGAAACTCATTAGCCTTATAAATGCCACTATATCAAGCGAATGTTGTGTTTTATTTTCTTGTTTCGACCTGTAGCCATTGATTGCGCAATAATCAGCATGCATTTAATAGCATGGGTATAGACTTTTAGAAAATTAAGAAATACATTGTAAGTCTTCGCTACTTCATCCTTTAAAATGGTGACTACGCCCCTTAACGTGTCTCTGAAGTTGACACCTCTGCAAGCTCCACTCTGGTGCTGATGCAAGACATTATATGGATGCATTCTGTATTATAACTGCTTTCACAATAATAGTTGGGTCTGTTTTTGCTTGTCGATATATAGGATGGGAATCTAAATGTCCTTTGGTTTGGTTTCCCCGTTTCTGCTCTGGTTCGCAGGCGCATATGCTGCAAGCGCTAATAGGCGGGAGGAGTGTCTGCCTCGCTGCCACACAGAGCGCACAGTGTCACCAAGCGAGAGAGAGGAAGAGGAGGAGGAGAGGAAAGGAGTCGGTGTGCGAAGATGGAGATGTAAAGACGGATGCGGATCAGACGCGCGAGCCCGTTCACTCCCCCTACTCGTCTCCACTTGGATGTATCGTGCGTTGGGTAATTTTTCTACCTCCAAATGTGCTTCTACTGTCGCGTTTACGGCCACCACCCCTTTGATCCTATATCCTCCATCCTCGAGTGAGCTGTCAATCAACTCGCACCGGGGTTGGTACATGTGGTAGTCCATGGCGCGCCGGGTTGGGCCGACAATTTGCACAAGGGCTGAGCCGATGCCGGATAATATGGATGGAAGGTCAAACCCCGTTTCGCCATTCGCATCACTTTGATAAGGTAAGGCCGTGTAAAGCTGTACGCGTGCATGTAGCTACAGTCTGTGGGGTCTGCTGGGAATGAGCGCGCATATGCAGGGTTTTGGTTGCCACGCGGCGTTTATAGGCCTCCTTATAGCAGTTATTGCAAGTGTGTGATAGGCCTTTTCACATTCATTCACACATGGCATCTGTTTGACGTATCGTTTAAAATAAGGAAAATGTAAAGACTTGCTTTGGTTTTCTGGACTATTTGCTGTTAGACAATCTGCCTAGTACAACATGTGACCATAGAGGCTCAGATAAGTGAAATTACTATGCCACATTTTAGCTTCAAACGTCATGTATTCTTCGTGGTTTATGTCTGATCTTTATGTTTTATTAAAGGTATAGTGAAAAAGAGAATGAACAGTGCTTCTCATAAGGTGTTACTGGCATCTTTGGTGGTACGTAGGCTTCCATTAGGCTGGAGACTGTCAGGGTCCTCTGCAATTTTGGCTCATTTGGTGCAGTTTAGAGTCATATTCATTCATGTAGTCCTTCTGTGGTTCAATCCTGGCATAGACCCAGGTTATAGTCCTTAGACAAGTTTTTGCCTGGGTTTAATCCTGGTTTAGTTCTGGCCATGAAGTGAATATTTAGAGAACTAGTGATTCACTAGAATTGATTGAAAATAATTCAGGAGGGTGCCATAAACTATTTCAGCTCAGTTGGTAGTCTATTGCTCGCCCCCCTGATTGCTGATGGTTCTATCTCTGCTGCTGGTGTAAAATTTATGTTGTCTTCTTATGCCAAACACTTAACCCTACTTGCCTGTACATATATTAGTAATATTGTATATTTATATGAATTTATATGATTGATATTATATTCTGCCTGGTGCTGAATTACATATTTCTGTCAGTCAGCCCTTTGAGCAACTGATTCTGTACTGTGCTGTAGAAATCCATTATATTAGACATTACCAATTAGCAGCATTTATCTTTTGAATATGTTGATTAAACTGAGTAAACTTTACTTGAATGAAAGTTGATATTAAAGCTCCAATGGCTGTTGCAGGTATATGGAGTAAAGGGGTGGGTGATATGACAAAAAAAAAATCCTATTATGATTTACCGAGAAAATCACATGGCTTTATTTACTTGTCAAACTAGGTCAATATAAAACCTAAAGACAAAACCAAGACCAACCCAAGTCTACTTAATGTAAAATCATCAATAATATCTGCCTTTTTGTATATTGAAATTTGAAACTGTTAAACTGAGAAATTTTTGTTGTTGCGATAAATATATTTTGTGCAATATCGATTGTTACGTCAGCCAATATTGCAATATCAATGTTTTTGCGATATATTGTGCATCCCTACTACACTTCACATCTTGGACACTGATTCTTACCCGTGCTGTCATCTCCATAGTGACACTGGCCTTGTAGCGCAGCCGTAGAACCGTGGAAGAGGAGGGAAGATGATGTGCGAAGTGATGCCCACCATCAGTGAGGGGGACACGGGCGCCCCTCCGCGAGGCCCAGGGGGGGTCCAGAACGGCTCGGAGCAGGAGGCCAACTTTGAGCAGCTCATGGTGAATATGCTGGACGAACGTGACAAGCTGCTAGAATCCCTCCGAGAAACACAGGAAACGCTGATCCAGTCCCAGAGCAAACTGCAGGGGGCGCTACACGAGAGGGACATGTTACAGAGACAGATCAACGCCTCGCTGCCTCAGGTAAGAGCATGGAGTTACACAAGGGAAATTAAAAGCTACATGTTTGATTTTAACATTCATATATTTGCAGTAGTTGTAAGTTGTGCGGTTGTGAGTTGTACAGTTTTGAATTGTGCATTGAATTGTTTGCTTCTTATTCTATTCTACTGTATTGACTTTTAAAAGAACCCAAGAAATTAATATACAAAACAGGCGAAATGAATGATGAATAATGTTATTGTGCTGCCTGGTATGTTCCACAGTATGGCATAAACATATCAAACAAGCATTTATTTTTCAATCTCAGGTATTTGTATTAGGGCCCCTCGATATATCGGTTGGCTGATATTATCGGCTATCACCCTAAATCTTGCCGATATGGGCCAATATTTCAAGTGGGCATGTTATACCTTGTTATAAAGATTAGACTCTCTACATTATGTTCATGTAATTCAGTTTACAGACAGATAAATATAATTTATTATAATAAATAAAAATAAATAAATAATAATATTATAATATAATTATTTATATCTGTGGTGTAATTTATCTTTATTTAATATCTGTGGAGTAATTTATCTGTGTGTGTGGCTGTACTGTCCCTGAACACACCCCCAGAGTCACATCACTCACGTGCGCTTGTTTACACCTGCAGCCATAGATCCGTGTGCAACACTGAGCTTATATTCTATTTACAGACAATCGGTTTGAGTCTGGATTAAAAGGACTTTTATTAGAGCAGGCGTGTGATCTGAGAGGAGCCTGTGTGTTGGAAATGTGTCTGTTTTGAAGCTAGTTTTGGTTATTTCTCATTGGTTAGCGATTAGCTGCTGTAGCTCCCGCACATAAACAGGCTGTTTTCTCTTCTATTGACCTACTGTAAAGTGATTACATTGGGTGTATATATGTTACTGGACCTGCGTTGATATGTAAATAAGATGTGAATAGAGTTGTGAATGACATTTACGTATATAATTTATTAGCACGGCGCACATGCATTTACAGCTAAAGGCTAATAGCGGTAATTTACTACTTTACTAGCTAGCTAGAAGGTCATGCAAAAATGCCATTAGGCTGACCTACTGTCTTTAAATATGACATAAAGAGGCAGAATAACAATAAATCTTGCCTAAATAAACCCATTTTAAAATCCACTAGAGCCAAACTTAAGTTTTTTAAACAGTTCAAGATTTACAGTGAATTTTTACATCACTAAATATATCTACAGTTATTTTGGCTATCGGCAGCTCCAACTCCCATTTTATCGGTATCATATCGGCCACAACAACAAAATCCATATCAGTCGGGCTCTAATTTGTGTTACTGAAAAATACCTTGAAAGACATGCATTCTTACTGTGAGCGAGGGCGCCTCTCCACAGGTCTGACCGGTAACTCGGCATAGTGGAACCAACTACTGGGCTTCGTAGATAAATTTTATGCCATACTGTGGAACATTCAAGGCAAAACAATAACATATGGACACAAGATAGTGACTCCCCCCACCAGAAATGTTACACAGCGCACTTTTAAGAGCCGTCTTTGAAGAGCTGGTACTGGCTTGTGTACAACAGTTTGAATTGGTTGTAAGTGTATTTTTTAAATTAGCTTATGGAAAAATGTTTCTTAAGCCTTGCAATATGACAGTAATCGCACTATAGGGTACACTTTGAGCCTTCTCACAATATTACTATACATATTGCGTGGTGTAATACCAACATAAAATCAGATTGTGAAAATAGGAGATAGTAAGATCCAGAGTTGAGTTATGTCAGGGGAAAAGTTGTGAACTATGTGTTTTTCTGATCGTTTAATCCATCTGTCAATCAAACCTATTAGAATTCATGGAGACAGGCACAAGTCCAGACTGTAATTCTTTGTAAATAGTAAAAGCGTGTTGTCTTGGCTGCACAGGCGATGTTTAGTGGTGCGTGAGTGAGTGATTGGTGATGGCTGGAGATGCCAATGGTGCAGAATGATAAACTAGCTTCAGTCAGTCTACCCCGGGGCAGCTGTGGCTTTAGATGTTGCTAACCACCGCTGCACTGAGTATGGAGTGAGTGTATCTTGACTTTTAAGCGTGAGACGAAACACAGTTTTCACGAGATTGGGTCCACAAGAACGAGACGATGAGATTTTGGCATAATTTGTAATAAAGAAGTAGTGCAATCCATTTCACAATTTTGGCCTCACAGTTTTTATTGATTTATACCTTAGTGATCATTATAGTACTGCTTTTTGGAACTACAACTTCTCAAATTTGATAACTTTCCAGCTCATGTGTGCATAATCGTGTAGCAATTTTGTCTCACGATATCTTGCAACACGAGATCATGTCCCATCTCTATTGACTATAACTCAGTCACAATTTGATCACCATTCAGTTACGATTAATTGCACATAGGCTTTTCACGTATTGTTTTGATTTATCATTCTATAAATGCTGCCGAACAATAATTTTTGGGAGTTAGTATTTATCACAGTTACTTTTTCCTTGTACTAGTGGGGAATGTTTTGTTATTTTTCAGTACTATAATTATGTTTGAGCTGAAAAAGGTTGAAAACTTCTATGAATCATTACGGTTACAAATTAACTACTCTAAGGTGTTTCATTCTGCTATTTTTTTATTTATTGCTGCTCAGTTTCTTTGGGCTAATCCTGCTTTAGGGTTATTGTGTCAGTGGGATAAATTAGGTTCAATATTACAATACAATGCAGTACAGTATACTTTATTGTCTCCTTGGGGAAATTTGTCTTGGACTCGTGCTGTGTGCCTTAAAGTTAAAGGTGCATTGTGTAACTTCTGTCAAATGCTTTTCTCCATGGAGGTGTTATTGCTTTGTGTGGAATGTTTCACAGTATGGCATTAAACCTTCCTATCATAGTGGAGACCACACCAGATGGAAGTTTCAGGTCAGATCTGTGGAGAGGCGACCCCGCTCACAGTCAGAATGCGTGTTTTTCTAGGTATTTTTCAGCAATAAAACCACCTGTAATGGAATAAATGAAAAGTAGGAGTGCTGTTTAATGTCATACTGTGGAACATTCCATGTAGAGCAATGATATATCCACAGAAACAAGCAGGTGACTGACCCCCAAACAAAAATTACATAGTGCACCTTCAAATAAAAAGATATTACTGTTTATCTTTTATATTTTTATCTATATCTTCAGCAATACAATAAACAATACACTTCAAAATGTATTAAAGCAGACCTATTAACCATATTATAGTTGTTTACACTCACCAGTGATTCACCTAAAGTTGTTTTTGGAGTGATTCGTGCATGTTTAATCACTTATTTTCAAGACGCCATTTTGCTGATCAATCCCTGTTTTTTCAGCCACCGGCATACGCCCACTGCTCTCTACTTACTTTTTTCTCCAATTTTATTTTCTTAATCATTGATGCACGTTGGATTCAGCAGCGTTGCGTAGTTATTTTGGTACAAATGATGAAAAATTTGCTTCTATTGTGATGTGCAGCTGTCCATCGGAGTTGCCGGCTTTTTGGTTTTTGTGACAACGTTTGCGGTGACGTCAGTTCCCTTAAGTCTTTTTAGATTAATACTAAGATTTAGATTAGATTTAAATGTGCACTATGTGAATTTTTTTGGGTAGGGGTCCATCATCTGCTTGTTTCTATAGATATGTCATTGCTCTGCCTGGAATGTTCCACAGTATGACATTAAAACAGCAGCTCTAGTTTACATTTATGCAATCACAGGTGGTTTTATAGCTCAAAAATACTGAGAAAAACTGGCATTCTGACTGTGAGCGGAGTCGCCTCTCCACAGATCTGACCTGTAACTTGGTCTGGTTTGACCTCCGTTAAGATAGAAAAGTTTATTATAACATACTGTGACACATTCCAGATAAAGCAATTACATCTCCATGGAGAAAAGCATTTGACAGAGCCTTCACCAGAAAAGTTACACAATGCATTTTTCAGATTATAACACAACAATCCACTGGTGTCACACATTATAACTATTAAGCAGACACAAGCGCAAGTGTTCTTTAATGTGACAGATCTAATTGCCCAGCCCTATCTGTGTCAAAACCAAAATGCCACTGGATACACAAGCCACCACACCAGCATGGACCAGTCTTAGTAGCATTACTGAAAGATGAATCGATGTGGCAGAGTAGAGAGGCACATCGGCTCTGTAGGTCTAGGCCACATAGTGAGATCTTTCCCTGGGCATTTTCTGGACTGAAGCTCCTCACCTCTGAAGCACTGACCCTCTGTTTCTCTGGGGAACTGAGTCAAATCACCTCATGATAAACTATATGTGTGTGCCCTATCTCACTGTGCTCACAGTTCACGTTACACAGAGAGACTACACATGGGGGCGAGTTAAAACAGCCCATATTGTTTTCCGATCTATGTTATAATGTTGTTTCCTTAAGAGAATGCAGGTAGTGAGCAGAGTTTTGTGAATGACTGGACAGTTGAATTTGGCTTGTCTGGTGTGGATGCAGTTTTCCTGTACCTTTCTGGATACACAGTAGTTTTTGCACAAGAATTGTGAAAAGGTTGTAAGGTTTATTTAGTCAATTAATTGAATGCATTAATTAATTGGGGACAAAGTCAACAAATAATTTCTTTAGTCAACTACAGCCATTACATTTTTTACCTGTCCCTGTGCATTTCTTTGGAAACTGTTTATAAAATGTGCTGTAGAGATAATTGGACTTGAGCGGCTTGAGGCCACAGGTTACGTAAAGTGGTGAAGCCAGCTGCCTGTGAATTAGGACTGCAATCGAATCATAATCACAATCTGAATGGTCGCAATTAGTAAAGACTGTAGTATTTTAAAATCTAGTGTGTACAATCTGCAAACCCTGAGTTTAGACCTCTTCAAATGTATATGATTTGCACAGGGAAAGCAGATGGAAAAAGTAGCAGTAACTAAATCTGGTTCAGTTCAGCGTTTATTTTAATGAATTTGACAAATAAAGTACAAGCAAAAACAATTCTTGCATTAGTTCAGCTGTTTATATTTCAGAAGTATGTATTCTCTCAAATGTTAATTCTCGTGGAAATGTTATGAAAAGTTTCTAACTACCATATTTTTCGGACTATAAGTCGCTACGGAGTAGAAGTCGCAAGAGCCAAAAAATGCGTAATGAAGAAGCAAAAAACATATATAAGTCGCACTGGACAATAAGTCGCCATTTTTTGGGGAAAATTTATTTTATAAAATCAGTGACCAGGAACCAATATTTCATCTTGAAAGGAAAGTTCTAGTAATAACAGTAAAACAGAGAACAACGGGCTAAATAGGCATTAGTATGTTAACGTCACATATGCACAGTTATTAACATAACTAGAGCATAAACAGCATAACATAAGTTTACCAAACTCTCCATCTCACTCCAAATCACTAAATCCATTGAATTCTTCATCCTTGGTGCCACTTCCAAGAAACTCCGTGGCCTCCGGAGGTAAATGGAGCGCCACTTCCTCTTCTCTGTAGCAGTCGTCAGACTCAGCATCAGTTCCAGTTAGAATTATTCTGGTCTTTCTGAATCCTGACAGGATGGTTTCGGCGTCACTGAAGTCCAGGCTTTGTCAAGCCATTCAGTGACTTCCAGGTCCAAGTTGCACAGCGTGCCGTCATGGTTCCCGTGAAGCTGTGTTCTCCATCCCCGTTTTCCACCAGTCCCTCAGAAGTTTCTCGCTCACTCCAAACTTTCTTTCTGCTGCTTGATTGCTTTTTTTTCGGCTGAATATTTCGCTACTTCCAGCTGGCTTTTTCTGCAGGAGACATGCGCAGCAGAGCCAAGTGACAGTGGTACAAGACTAATAGTAGTAGCAGATACTGACACACAAGCCTATAGCGCCGTCTTGAGGCTGGCCGTGTGAAAATTTTAATATATAAGCCTTACTAGAGTATAAGTAGGACCACCCAAACCATGAAAAAAAGTGCGACTTATAGTCCAAAAAATACAGTAAATCAGAAAACACAAATCTAATTGGGCTCATATTAAGTGCTTTTATGTCAGTTTCATTATTGTCAAGTCTTCCTGATTTTGGGAAAGGTTTTTGCATTTTTGGGGGGAATTTTCTCAAAAGAAGTTATTTTTAGCTTTCTGGCAGTTATTTTTCACATTAATAGGCCCTGTCATGACTGAAATACACACTGCTAAAGTCTTAAATATGCTAATTATGTGATAACAAAATGCGCATCTAATTAACCTTCGTTCAATGGAGACACATGATGTTCTTTATTTGTTTTTTATTTGTGTCTTTTTCTCAAAAAATCTGGCAACCCTGGCCTACCTTCCTCACTGACTAATGAAGGGGTCAAGTACCACTGTTTTGTTGGCTCTTTATCATGGCAAGATAAGATTAAAGGCATCTTAAAAACGTGAAAAACAAGTCCATTTGAAATTATTTGCAGCAGTCCAAACCTATTCCTCACTTTCTAGCACATTCCTAGCATCCTAATTATCCACTACCATGATTAGTTTTTAGAGGCCAGTGACAAAACAACAAAGCATGCTAACAGTGCACTAACCTTACTTCGATTTTTTAAATTATTTTTTATGTAAGATCAATTTGACTAAATAATTACTTGAAAAAATTATGGAACACTCTTTTAATGAATTGGAGGACGTCAGTGGACACAGCATTTACCCAAATTTCAAACTCAATTTCGATATTAAAGAATTCCCTCAATATTGAATACCGATCACAATAGCACAATGAAGTTTTAAAAATGTTCCTTCTTAAACAGAATGTAATTTTCATACATAAGATAGTAGTACTTTCTCTATCTTAGCATGAGGTCTTATTTTTGTTCTGATGAAGCTCAAATCATACTAAAACTGTTCGGGAAAGCTCAAATGTAATGTTTTGGTTTTATTTTTTTCAGTATTGATACTTACTTAAATGAGTATCAAGTTTCAGCATTAGTTTTAATATTGCTTAGGATGAAGAGAAGTGAACTGCAAAAAAGGAGGTTTACATAAGTGAAGAACTGACTGTAGTAGTAGTAGTATTAGTAGTAGTAGCAGTGAGAAGTTATAATTTGTATTGATACTTGCTTAAATGAGTATCTCGTTTCAATATTTTAGTATCGCAATGAGTATGTAGTTTCAATATTAGTTTTGATATTGCGCAGGACGGAGAGAAGTGCACTGCAAAAAAGGAGGTCTACATAAGTTAAGTGAAGAACTGAATGAAGTAGTAGTAGTAGTAGTAGTTAAATGAGTATCTAGTTTCAATATTAGTTTTAGTATCGCTTATTATTAGAGCTAGGTATCATAAAGAAGATGTCGATACGGTTCAATAAAAAATAAAGGCTAAATCATGGCTGTGTTATGAAAAGTCTTTGTTAAACCATTTCTTGTGCAAAGTTCATTTGAAACACAAACATTTTACTCATCAAAACAATGAAATTGTCGAATGTGTTGCATAAACAAGTTTCCTTCCTCCAAAAAACTAGCCAGGCTGGTGCCACCTAGTGCCTCCTCTCAATTTCATTTCTTTCCAGCGACTAGGTTAGGAATCAAAATACACGAGATGGTTTGCAAAAACCCCGGAAGTTTGGGCACCAGCCAATCAGAGAAGAGCCATACATTCTGTGTTGGTAATGATTCCCGAGATCGAGGATTTAAAGCCGGAACAAAGAGAATGTTTGGTGAATTTTATCAAAGGGAAAGACATTATTGCCCTTCTTCCTACGAGATTTGAGAAAAGCTTAATATACCATTTAGCCCCGTTAGAGGCACATTACCTACATCATGACCAAATAGCAGCGATTGGTTAAATGAAAAAAAGTACCTGCCTACCGTTGAGCACGTTTCCACAAAGTAAAACCGGCTGATGTATCAGGCTACCAAAAAACAACAAGCAACAAGCATACCAAATATACCAAAAAATGCTTGATAAATCAATACAGCAGCCCATGATATCGATACTGTATCATCACATTAAACAATACGATATATCGATATTTTGATATTTTTGCACTCTCCTACTTAGTATCTGATTTTCTGTACTTGTGACAATCCAAAATCAAATCAAGTTTCTGTCATTTTGTATCTTCACCATTGCGAGGTAGTCTTCCATATTTCATGTTTTTCTAATATTGTGTGTTGGCTTGTCATTAATAAATAACTAGCATGGCCTCCTTGTTTACATACGCTGGGTTCTTCTCTCCTCCTGTAATCTGTCAGAGTCAGCAGTAGCAGCAGCAGCATCTCTGCAACATCGAGCGGAGTTACCCTCTGACCTTCTGATCTAAATGCGTGCCATGATGTCACCCCTCTGTGTGCGAGAGAGAGGAGGAGGAGAGGAGAGATGGAGAGGAGAAAGAGGGGTGAGAGAGAGAGGGAGGAGCTAGAGACAGAGAGATGAGGGATGGGGCAGAGAAGAGACGGAGAGGAGAAAGAAGGAAGTGAGAGAGAGGAAAAGAGAACAGTATGGGAGTGAGAGAGACAAGGAGAATGAGAGGAGAGAGAGGGACGAGAGGAGATAGATGAAAAAAGTGGGTAAGAGAGAGGGTGAGAGAGAATTAATGAGAAAGAGGCAGAGAGAAGGGGAAAGAGAGAGAGGGGTGAGAGAGGAAAAGAGAGAGAGGAGAGAAAGGGAGGGGATGGAGATAGAGATAGAGAGATGATGGATGGGGAGGAGGGAGGGGCGGAGAAGGGATGGAGGTGGAGAGGTGAAAGGAGGAGTTGAGAGTGAGGAGAAAAAGAGAAGGGGGAGGAGATAAAGAGCAGAGGGAGGGGAAAGGAGAGCAGGAGAGGAGAAAGATGGGTGAGAGGGAGGAAAAGACGGGTATGGGGGTGAGAGAGACAAGGAGATTGAGAGGAGAGAGGGATGGAGAGAAGCGGAGAGAGATAAAGAAAAAAGGGCGAGAGAGAGAGAGAGGGGGGAGAGAAGATAGAGAGAGAAGAGGGGGAGAGAAGGGGAAAGGAAGAACAGGAAGTAAGATCAAATGGATGGATAAGGAGGGAAAGGGAGGGTGAGGAGAAACAACGGAGAAAGAGACAGAAAGGAGAGACAATTAAAGGGGTGGGAAAGAAGAGAAAGAGAAGGGGTAAAAAGAGAGGGGAGGGTGAGAGAAGAACAGAGAATAGAGAGAATAAGAGGAGGAGAGAAAAAATGGCGGCCTGTGTACACTGCTCGGGGCACATGCATCTGTTAGTGTGCCAACGGGGAGAACAGGATGGAGAGAAGTGCACTACCAAAAAAGGAGGTCTACATAAGTGAAGAACTGCCTGTAGTAGTAGTAGAAGTAGTAATAGTGAGAAGTTGTAATTAATAGTAATGTTACGGCTGCATGATTTTGTACAAATATATATATATATAAAAGTACTGTATTTTTCGGACTATAACTGGCTCTGGAGTATAAGTCACATCAGCGAAAAAATGAATAATGAAGAAGAAAAAAAACATATGTTACATATAAGCTGCATTGGACTACAAGTTGCACTTTATGGGGGAAATTTATTTTATAAAATCAGAGACCAGGAACTGACATTTCATCTTGAAAGGCAAGTTCTAGTAACAACAGAACAGAGAACAACAGACTGTGAACATCACATATGAACAGTTCTTCAGATAACTATAGCATAAACAACAGAACAGTACAAGTTTATCAAACTCTCCATTTCACTCCAAATCACTAAATCCATTGAATTCATCATCCTCTGTGTCACTTCTGAGCAACTCATTGACCTCCGGAGGTAAACGGTGCGCCACTTCCTCTTCTGTGTAGCTGTTGTCAGACTCAG
Organism: Boleophthalmus pectinirostris; assembly: GCF_026225935.1. NCBI lineage: Eukaryota > Metazoa > Chordata > Actinopteri > Gobiiformes > Gobiidae > Boleophthalmus > Boleophthalmus pectinirostris. Next base: position 28,042,249 of record NW_026571299.1, read on the forward strand.
CATCAGTTCCAGTTAGAATTATTCTGGTCTTTCTGAATCCTGACAGGATGCTTTCGTTTGTCACTAAAGTTCAGTCTTTGTCGATCCATCCAATGACTTCCAGGAAAGTTGCATGGTGCATCCTCCCGGTTACTGTGAAGCTGTGTTCTCCATCTCCGCTTTCCTCTAGTCCCTCACAAGTTTCTCGCTCACTCCAGACTTTTCTTTCTGCTGCTCGATTACTGTTTTCAGCTGCATATTTCACTACTTGCAGCAGAACAAAGGCTATTTCTGCAGGAGACATGCGCAGTAAAGGGCGAAGTGACAGTGGTACAGAAATAATTAGGGCTGGGTATCATTAAGAAGTTGCCGATACGATACATACCTCGATACTCAGGCCACGATACGATACATATCTCGATACAGTACACTTTCGATTCGATATGATATATTTCAAATCGATTCGATACGGTTCAATAAAAAATTAAGGCTAAATCATAGCTGTGATATTAAAAGGCTTTGTTAAACCACTTCTTGTGCAAAGTTCATATGAAACACAAACATTTTATTCATCAAAACAGTAAAAATGTCAAATGTGTCGCATAAATGAGTTTCCTTTCACTCCACACGCAACAAAACTGTAGCACTGTAACAAAATAATTTAGTAAAACACACCTAAAAATACTCTTGGTGATATATCGATACAGTAGCCCTCTGTATCATCACATTAAACGATACGATATATCGATATTCCGATATTTTTGCACACCCCTAGAAATAATAGGAGCAGCAGATACTGACACACAAGCCTAGAGCCTCTCGCAGCTGTCAGTGTGAAAATTTTAATATATAAGTCACACTAGAGTATAAGTAGGACCACCCAAACCATGAAAAAAAGTGCAACTTACAGTAAAATACGGTAGTAGGGATGGTACTCATACCGCAAGCTCTCGTGAGACAAAATTGCCATACAGTTGTGTACACATCAGAAAAATTATCTCATCAGTTTATTTATTTATTTATTTTTCATTTTGTGCTACATTTGGATTGGACAAAAAAGTGTTAAGTATCAGCGAGTTACATCTCTTACAGTTCGAAAAAGTATTAGAACGTAAACAACAATATGAAATCAAAGAAGTAAAAAATACCCAGGCCAAAACTGGAAACTGAATCCTGAAATGTATATTTTAGGAATTATGTTCAAATCTCATCTTGTCTCGTTCTCGCGGACCCAGTCTCATATCTTTTTTGTTTCGTCTTGTGGGAATTGCATCTTGTCCCATCCCTAAAATGTATATTTAAAAGTATTCTGTTCAGAGTGTACATGTAAACAACTTCAGGAACTTTAACATGAGACTGAAATGTGAACTGCCAAAAAAATACAAGAATCCCATGCATTTCAGAACATGTTGCACAACAAGACACTGTGGCTACATGATTCTAACAATCACTGTTTTTGTGACTGCTGTCGATTTGAGATTTATGTGTTAATAATAAGACTCTGTTCAAAGTTCATATTTTATTAAACACGTCCAGAATAATTGAGGTAAAGATTGAAATATGAACAGTCAAACTAATACAAGAGTCACATTTCAGAAGATGTTTGTACAGATCTAAACTACAGCATTTGCAGTTTTTATGCAGAATAAGACAGCATATTTTGTTGTTTGTGGAGGAAATTATGGTTCTTCAAAAATTGCAGCCTTTGCGATTTGATAATTGCACCAACTTGGATTGCAGTTTCGATTCCAGTGTGAAATATTATGCAGCCCTAGCTCCAAACCACATTTCCTGACAGAAGATTGGCTGTGGACCTCTCAGTCTTGTTTAAAATTTCATTAAAGATTGAAAGTGGATATTTTTTGCCTTTAGCTTTGCAGTGTATGTGTATGATTGTTTTGATTGTTCTGAACTCCAGTTGTCCTCCAGTTGTTTTGCTTCATGCAGACATTGTTTTTGCAGTGTATGGATAGAGAGTCTGTCATGCTTGTTTTTCTTCAGTTTGCGCGCTGTGGCAATGTTTTATTCCAGTGATAATGTGAGTATTAGTTATACCAAGGTTCACTTCAGGGAGCTGCAGACACATGAATAAAATCAACTGTCTGCTGGGTTTATAGAGCTGGAAAGAGAGAGAAAAGAAGAGAGGACTACAGCCAGAAGTGCTTGTTAGATTTGGTCTACAGCAAAAATAGGTCAGAATCAAGGAAAAACTACAGGGCACTGCTTCCAACTACAGAAAACAGTGTAACAATTGTTTATCACAAAAGTTGGAACTGTCTTGGAGCTTGTTTTCCTTATGTAACTGTATTTTAACCAGATTCTGTAGTGGTGTGATGCTGCCAAATCCGAGATGGAAACTTCGAAATGTTCGTTAGTTACTGTTGCAAATTTATTAAGTGATTTTAGCTCTTCTTATTTTTAGCTCTGAAAAAACAAACAAACAAACAAATCAAACTCATTGCATTAAAGAAGACATACTGTACTTTTGTCTGCTATATAGTTATATCCAATCCAAACTTTATTTGTGCAGCACATTTTATAAACAAGACAGTTTCCAAAGTGCTTCGCATAGTAATGTAACACAATTTACTTAAAAAAAATAAAATAAAAAAAATCAGCAGATTTCAACCATGATGAATCAATAAATAAAATAATAATAATAAGATCAAGGAACAAAAATAATAAAATCAATACATAAATGCAGTACTAAAAAAGTTAAATAGAAAAAACAATAATTAAATAAATAAAATAAAAGACATTGGGGACGACACAACTCACGCAGTATTACAAGCCAGAGAATAAAAGTGGGTCTTAAGACGAGACTTCAAACTCTCCACTGTGGGGGTTGTTCGAACATGGAGGTGCAGAGTGTTCCAGAGTTTGGGGCCGGCCACAGAGAAGGTCCTGTCCCCTCTGGTTTTAAGTCTGGTTTTAGGCACCACGAGCTGGAGCTGGCCCTCGGACCTCAGAGTGCGTGCAGGGGTGTAAATCAGGATGAGGTCCAAGATGTACAGTGGGGCCGGTCCGTTCGAAGCTTTTAAAACAAATAATAAAATCTTCAAATCAATTCTAAAATCTATGACACCCATGGATCATTATGTTACAATTTATATTAGATGTTTCAAATCGCAATCATCTAAAACAACTTCTGCTTTAGAAAACTGTAGTGCCCAGTAGGAGCAGTGGTGGTAGTGAAAATGGGGGGTGATTGGCAATATGGTGTCATGAAAATTAGCAAATTAAAGACTGCTCAAATATGCATGAATCACTCCAAATGCAACTTACAGATGTAAATGGTGCAGAGGAATAACTATAGTAACATAGTCTAGCTCGATTTTGCGTATTTGGTCTGCATTAATACTAAGGATGTAACAATAACCGAAATATCATGATATCATATCATCAAAGTTCTCACAATAATATCATAGACCATCCCAATATATCGAATTACAAGTCTCTTTGCTTAAATTAAGAGTTATGGTGCAGCAGCAGCTAAAAAAAGACAGAGGGAACTACATAGACCATGACCCTTTGCTCTATTTCAGTGTACACTACAAGAAGAAATAGGAGTTCTAAGCACTTTTAAGTCTTAGTTCTTTGAATTAAGTCTTGTCAAGGCATTTTAAGAGGAAAAATAGCATATTTACTGTTTTGTTAGTCTCCACATAATATCGCAATAAATACTGAACCGTGAGATGTATATAGTGAAAATATCGTACCAAGAGATTTCCCACGATATCACAATAAATATCGTACCATGAGTATCATACCGTGACAATATCGTATCGTTAGACTTGGATATCGTTACACCCCTAATTAATACTAATGGAATAAATTCACAGCCAGCTGATCATTGTATTGTTTTATGGGTTAAGTAAATCTGCATTACGCTGGAATAAACCAGGTCAAACCAGGATTGAGCCATGTCTAAACTAGAATCAACTTAAACTAAACTAGGATTTCACCAGAACTGAACCAGGTCTAAACTAAGACTGGAGGACTACATTGGGACAGTGGGCCAGACTGGTCTGTGTGTGAGGATTTACAAACATTTGCTGTGGATTTGCAGTTGAGCCTTTTATTGTTGGGTCCATGTTTGTTTTAACCCACTGAGCGTTTCCACTGCTGTGGAGGGAGGGCTGTGATGCAATGGAAATGAAGCAACAGTTATGAAGGAATGATCTCAACAGGAATGTCATGTTTTATGTTGATTATTATTATGATTGTTTAATTTTTTTTTTTATTATTCTAAACTGCAGTGGAAACAGTTTGAGGATTTTATGATCAAATCTGGTGAAGGTGTTGACTTTTAAAACATAGAGGAGTTTAATAGATTACTGTAGGCTGCTGACACAGAGAAAATGTCTGTGAGGAATGTCTGTTCCTCTGCATTTGACCCACCCAACCTTGAGTAGAGCTGGGACAACCTGTCAGGAGCAGTGGGCGCTGGACCCATGTCCAGATCTTCAACTAGTCTTGGTCAGGATTTTCTTAACTCGAGCATTTTATTTATTTGTGAAAGTGAAGATTAATTAAGTGGGCATCTTGAGCGCTAGAGAGGAAGACCCACTAAGTATACTCAAAACACAAAGCCAAGTATGTTTCTGATGGGAAGCTTAGGGCTGGAGCATATCTATATTGCTGATGATATACACAGGGGTGATATGTAATCTGTAATATCCTCGTATAATGCCTGCATAGCATTTTCCTCTCACTCGGGAGGGGAAAAAGAAAGAGATCATTTATAATTGTTACAACTAAAGCTTGTGACTTAAACATAACTTACAGTTATAACTTACCGTATTTTCTGGACTATAAGTTGCTCCGGAGTATAAGTCGCACCAGCCAAAAAATGCATAATGAAGAAGAAAAAACATATATAAGTCGCACCAGACTGTAAGTCGCACTTTTTGGGGGAAATGTATTTTATAAAATCAGAGACCAGGAACCGACATTTCATCTTGAAAGACAAGTTATAGTAATAACAACAGAATAGAGAACAACAGGCTGAATCGGCGTTAATATGTTAACGTAATATATTAACAGTTCTTCAGATAATTATAGCATAAACAACATAACATAAGAAGAAGAAGCTGTGTTCTCCATCCCCGCTTTCCACCAGTCCCTCACATGTTTCTTGCTCTTACCAGACTTTCTTTCTGCTGCCCGATTACTGTTTTCGGCTCCATATTTCACTACTTGCAGCAAGACAGCGGCTTTTTATACAGGAGACATGCGCAGTAGAGTGCGAAGTGACAGTGGTACAGGAGTAATAGTAGCTGCAGATACTGACACACAAGACTAGAGTACCCTCTCGTGGCTGTCAGTCTGAAATACGGTAATTACCCTGAAACAAGTAAGCACAGACTTATTAATACCACTGTTAATTATATAGTTATCACAAATATAGTCTTTTTTTTATCTTCATACAACATTATAACATGGTAAAAGCTCCAAAAAGTCAATTTATCTCATTACAGAGCCTTGAATATTGACTATCTGTGGCCCTCTTGAACACACTGTTGTAGCAGGTGGTTAACTCTCTCCCACATGTGTCCAATGTCATTAGGCTGAAGTCTGGCTCAGCAGCACATGACCCTGGAGTTACTCATGTGTTTGTGCCCCTGACCGTCAAAACGCACAACAACATCACAACAACAAACGCGCAGATTCACAACAACAAACCCACAACCTCACAGCAAAAGCATCGCTCTCTGTGAGCTCTGGCCCTGCTCCCACCTCTGCTGCTGCATCCTCCCTCCGGCCAAAACCAGCGCCAGGAGAGGAGATAGAGGAGAGCTAACTGCAAATAAAAATATGAAATTGAGTTCCTTGTGGGAAAAATGGCCTTATCAAAATGTTGGACTATGCAATATGGCAAAAAAATAAAAATCTCGATTTACTTCATCATAGTGGCTCTATGTAATTTTTCTAGTTAGGAGTCCTCCACCTGCTTTGTCTCCATAAAGATGCCATTTCTTTAGCTGAAATGTTCCACAGAATGGCATTATATATTATCTATCTATATTAGAGCCCGACCGATATGGATTTTGCTGTGGCCGATATGAAACCAATATAATGGAAGTTGGAGCTGCCGATAGCCGATATAATCACCGATATATTTAGTGATGTAAAAATTCACTGTAAATGTTGAATTGTTTAAAAAACTTAGGTTTGGCTCTGGTGGATTTTAAATTGGGTTTATTTAGGCAACATTTATTGTTATTCTGCCTCTTTACATCATATTTACAGACAGTAGGTTGACTTAATGGCATTTTTGCATCACATTCTAGACACTAGTGATGGGTATTCCAGTTCTTTTTAGAGAACCGGCTCTTTTGGCTCGGCTCACTAAAAGCTGCTGGTTCTTTTGGCTCCCAAGTGGCTCTTCAGATTGTTTTGTTGCAAGCAGGACTAAAGCACGTCTAAAGCAGGACTGAATCAGGACTGAACCAGGTCTAAACCAGGACTGAAAAAGGACTAAACCGGGATTTATTTATTTTATGCTAAACTACAGTCAAATATGCTCGTTTTTTTATTTTTATTTTTTTTTAATCCTACGTACACGCAAATTTCTCAAAGTTTCGTTTTTAGCCGCTGCCGCTGTCAAACCACGAATCTGCACGCGGCGTGAAGAGAAAAAAAGTGAGAGAAAGAGAAAACACGGCTCCCAATAAGGATCAGGCTCCCGTCGTTCCCTTCAAAGAGCCGGTTCTAAGAGTCATTTCGTTCGCGACGGACCCATAACTAGTAAAGAAAGTAGAGCTATTAGCCTTTAGCCGTAAATACGTGCGCGCCGCAGTAATTAATTATATGCGCAAATGTCATAATTCACACCTCTATTCACAGCTCATTTACATATCAGTGCAGGTCCAGTAGCAAATATAGTCACTTTAGAACAGACCAATAGAAAACAGTCTGTTTATGTGCGGGAGCTACACAGCAGCTAAGCCATAACAAATGACAAAAATTAGCTTCAGAGTCGACATATTTCCAACACTCACCGCTCATACAGGCTCCTCCTCACATCACAAATCTGCACTAATAAATGTCCTTTTAATCCAGACTCAAACCGATTGTCCGTAAAAAGAATATAATCTCAGTGTTTGGATCTGTGTCTGCAGGTGTAAACAAACACACGTGAGTGACGCGACTCTGTGGTGTGTTCAGGGACAGTACGGACACACACAGACAAATGACTCCGTAGATAAATACTGATGTGGAGCCACATATTAGGACATTTATCTGTCTGTAAATTGGATTAAATGAACAGAATGTAGAGAGTCTAAGCTTTATAACGAGGTATAACATGCCCACGTGAAATATCGGCCCCTATCAGCAAGCATATCGGCCGATAGCCGATGTGCCTAAAGTTGCCCATATCCGCCGATAATATCGGCCGGCCGAATCTAATATTGAGACAAGCAGGTGATGCCACTACGTCAGGTTATAGGTCACATCTGTGGAGAGGTAACCCCACTGAATGTAAAAATGTAAGTAAATGTAAGTTCTTCATGGTGTTTCCTTATCAGTAAAACAGCTGTAATTCAATAAATTGGAACATATGTTTAATGCTTTACTGTGGAACATTCCAGGCAAAGAATAAACATCTCCATGTAGATGAGACAAGTCTAACGATATCCAAGTCTCACGATACGATATCGTCACGGTATGAGCCTCACGGTACGATATTTATTGAGATATTGTGGGGAAAGCTCACAATATGGTGGGGAGGATCAAGACTAGCGATAATGATTAATGATATCTAAGTCTCTCGGTACGATATTTTCATGATATACATCTCATGGTACGATATTTATTGCGATATTTAGTGGAGGCTTACAAAACTGTTAATGTGCAACTTTTTCCTCTTAAATTGCCTTGACAAGACTTAATCCAAAGAACTAAGATTTAAAAGTGCTTAGAACTGTTTTCTTCATGTAGTCTACACTGAAATGGAGCAAAGGATCATGGTCTATGTAGTTCCCTCTGTCTTTTTTTTAGCTACTGCCGCACCATAACTCTTATTTTAAGCAGAGACTTGTGATTCGATATAGTGTGAGGGTCCGCGATGATATTATTGTGAGAACTTTGACGATACAATATCACGATATTTCAGTTATTGTTACATCCCTACTAGTATTTCTTTCATTTTTTGGTCACTAGCTCAGATTTTGCAATAGACAAAATGTTTTCTAAATGATGAAAACAATGTCACAAAGCCTTACAATACTCTTAATGGGTGGCAGGTCTACTAAATATAAGAAAAAAGCTTTACGGTACATTACATATTTGCATAATTCCTGAGTTGTGTGTGATGTAATGGCCGGTGAGGCAGAGTATCCTGTTTTCCCTCTGTTCAGACCTCCTCCTCTTCGTCTGTTTCACACTAACATTGGTTTTGTGTCCGAGGTGCTTCTGCTGCTGTAGCTCTGACTCGGCTGCTCTGACCCAGAACTGTCAGGTCCCAGTGCAGTTTAATGCCCACACACTCACCCATACAAACAGACTGTACTGAGATAACACAGGCAGACAGAGCACATGGCCACAGCGAGAAGAACATTTATTGTACACTTAATATGAGTTAGTTTCAGGACCATTTTAAGTTACTTAGTTAAGTTAGTTTATTTGCTATTTGTAGTCAAAAAACACAAAAACATGTTCGAAAAGCTCAAAGAACACTGAATCAAGAGACTATCCCAGGATAACCACTCTGCCACAGTAACACAGTAAGAATATGCACAATTCAGGTCAAAATGCTAAGGTAGACCAAGCCTGCCTCAATCTGATTTGGAGATGGGTCCCCTGTCACCAGCACCTTCAATCTTAAAGGGACAGTCCGGAATTTTGGACATAGGACGTCATTTCCTAGTGAGCCAGAGTGTTGGAGACGTGTGGAGACACTTTTTAAAATATTCCATCCAGTTCTTGTATTTGCAGAGGTCGCTGGTGCTAAGCTAGTGCATGTCAATGGCCATAGTTATCCTGCTACTAAAACCAGTCTTACCCACTCCACAAAACACCCGAAGCAAAACTATTATAACACTGTCAATGTGAATGACTGTGTTGATAGAATAATTTAAGAAGTAAAACCAACCTTGAATTAGAAGGATTTATGTCTGAGCAGCAGTGAGTTGTACTTCCTGATAGAAAGCTTGGCAGCGGCACACTGATATATGAGAAAATAGTCCCTCAACATGAGACGATTCATGCGATGCAAGGTTAGTTTTATTTCAAACATTATCCCATCAACACAGACACTTACATCGACAGCCTGGCGTAATAATAGTTTTGCTTTGGGTGTTTTGTGGAGTGGGTAAGACTGTAGAAGAAAATGCGGCCCTATGTCCAAAACTCCGGACTGTCCCTTAAAAGTTGCATTTTGTAATTTTTCTGTGGGAGGTTTCGTGAAATACTTCTCTCCACGGAGACGTTATGTGGCCTGGAATGTTTCACAGTATGATATTAAACCTTTCTATGTTCATGGAGACCAAACCAGACCAAGTTACAGGTCATATCTGTGGAGAGGCTACCCCGCTCACAGTGATAATGTTTGTTTTTCTGGGTACTTTTAAGCTATAATCCCACCTGTAATTTAATAAATGTAAAGTAGAGCTGTTTAATGTCATACTGTGGAACATTCCAGAATATAATAATAACTTGTAAACGCCAATATACACACAGTAGTACACTTAATTAACTTCCATTTTCATATTACAATGTGTTTTCAGTCACTCCACTGTCTCCTCGTGTGATTTCAAATTGAACACATTTCTTGACTGTTTTGAGTAAATAGCGTTGTCATCTCCTCTTGAGTTTTGTCGAGTTCGACGGCGTCTGAAAGCGCGTGGCGTTCCCTGTTACCCCACGCACACCCGCCCAGATTAGGATGGATATTTTCATTAGGCGAGAGAATAGAGGCTCAGATTAACATGTCAACCCATTACAGAGTATAATGCCTCTAATACAGCCCTCAGAGATGCAGCGCCTTTTTCTGTCTGCGCTAGACAAATGAGCTGTGAGACGGAGAGAGGAGAAGAAGAGGAAGAGGAGAGAGAGGAAGAGGGAGAGAGAGACTAGTGAAGAGATAGGAGAGAGAGAGACTAGTGAAGAGATGGGAGAGAGTAGTGGAGAGATAGGAGAGAGAGAGTAGTGGAGAGATAGGAGAGAGCGAGTAGTGGAGAGATAGGAGAGAGCGAGTAGTGGAGAGATAGGAGAGAGAGAGGGGGAGAAAGGAGAGAGAGACTAGTGAAGAGATAGGAAAGAGTAGTGGAGAGATAGGAGAGAGAGAGGGGGAGAAAGGAGAGAGAGACTAGTGAAGAGATAGGAAAGAGTAGTGGAGAGATAGGAGAGAGCGAGTAGTGGAGAGATAGGAGAGAGCGAGTAGTGGAGAGATAGGAGGGAAAAAGAGAGAGAGTGTAGTGGAGCGATGGGGGGAGAGTAGTGAAGAGATAGGAGAGAGAGAGAGAGAGAGACTAGTGGAGAGATAGGAGAGAGTAGTGGAGAGAGATAGGAGAGAGAGAGTAGTGGAGAGATAGGAGAGAGTGAGTAGTGGGAGAGATAGGAGAGAGAGAGACTAGTGAAGAGATAGGGAGAGAGTAGTGGAGAGATAGGAGAGAGAGAGTAGTGGAGAGATAGGAGAGAGTGAGTAAGTGGAGAGATAGGAGAGAGAGAGACTAGTGAAGAGATGGGAGAGAGTAGTGGAGAGATAGGAGAGAGTGAGTAGTGGAGAGATAGGAGAGAGAGACTAGTGAAGAGATGGGAGAGAGTAGTGGAGAGATAGGAGAGAGTGAGTAGTGGAGAGATAGGAGAGAGAGAGGGGGAGAAAGGAGAGAGAGACTAGTGAAGAGCTAGGAGAGAGAGAGGGAGACGGGAGGTGAAGAGGGAGCAAGGGAGTGAATGGAATGAAATAGGTGCATATATTATTTGTTATGTCATCATTTGCTTACATTTGTCTGTCTATACATCTCCAAAACATGTGCTACTAACTAAGCTATTTGACTACAGGCAGTGCAATTATGGAGAAGTGTCTTGCTCATGGACACAGCAATTATTCGATTATACCAACTGTTATTAAGTATTTGGCCTAGTGTTGTGACAATACTAACATTTTAAACTTGATTTCTATACTAAGGAATAGACTCAGTACTCCATACCGATTCCGATACCAGGATGATAATAAAAAAACACTCTTTATTTAGACAGTAGAGTATAGTATATCATAGTACTTTTCTGTGATGCTACTTTATGTTACCATGCAGCCATATATCTGTGTAATCCCTCAGTGGTGCAGGTATGTTCCATAGTGGTCTATATACAGCTCAAGATCATTCTAAAACTATTCATGAAATGTTTGTGTCTGTCCTGTGAATGTGACTTTGTTAGTGTTGATACCTGCTCAAATGAGTATCTAGTTTTGATACTAGTTTTAGTATTGATTAGTGTCTAATTTTCGATACTTTTGGCATTGCAATTATGGTGTAGTGTCTTGCACATGGACATAACAAAATCATTTGTTGGTTCTTTTTTCAGTGTAAAACCAAAAATAAGAAAATGAAAAAACAAATAACGATTAGATTTTTTATTTTTTTTCGATGTGTTTAAATGAAGAATGGAAGAAACATGGATAATGGCCATTTTACGTTTACACGATTTAAACTGTGCTGCTGGACTTTTGGGCCGCATACGAACTGAACCAGGGCTGAACCAGGGCTGAACCAGGGCTGAACCAGGACTAAACCAGGGCTAAACCAGGACTAAACCATTTTCAGTCCAGGTATGGTCCCGGTCTCTGTCCCAGTCTGGTCCTGGTCTCGGTCCCGGTCTCGGTCCCTGTCTCGGTCTCTGTCCCGGTCTCTGTCCCAGTCTCTGTCCCGGTCTGGTCCTGGTCTTGTTCCGGTCTGTTCCCGGTCTCAGTCCCAGTCCGGTCTCGGTGTCAGTTCCGGTCTCAGTCCCAGTCTCAGTCCTAGTTCTGGTCCTGGATTCCGTCCTGGTCTGGTCCCAGTCTAAGTCCTAGTCTCAGTCCTGGTCTGGTTCCAGTCTGGTCCTGGTCCTGGTTTAGTCCTGGTTCAGTCCGGCATCGCAGTTTAAGTCACAGAAACTGGAAACGGCTGTTATGATTTTTTTCCATTATTCATTTAAACACAAAATTTAAAAAACTGAAAAAAAAACAATCATTATCTGTTTTTTCATTTTGATTTTGGAGACAAATAATGAAGAAAACACTTGTTTTTTTGTTTTCTTACTTTTGGTTTTATATTGAAAAACAAATGAACAAATGGTACAGGGATTCAACAAAACTATATTGTGTTATTTGATATTTGACCTAACCTGACTTGTAGCGTTCAGCTCATAGATCCTCGCTGATGCTGGATCAGAGGTGAGCTCGCTGCAGTAGTTAGCCTCTGTGTTTTGTGCTGTTTGGACACCTGTTCCAGTCAGACACAACATGGCTATTTTTAACTTTTACACACACACACACACACACACACTCACGCACACATAAACACACACACAGAGACACGTAGACCTACCTTCCAAAACAACAACAGCCTTTTGTTGTATTCTCACCTCTGTGTCCTCGAATTCAGCAAAGTTCATTAAAAGTACTACTATCGGTCATTAGTCATACACTCCTACATACCTAATAAATATATCAACTTATTGTTTGATAAATGAGGACTGGAACAATATTTTCAGGCGCTTATTTGTTGTAGTTCATTTTCTTTTTTTTCTTTTTTTTTGCACATTAGAAGTTGAACAGGTTTTACTGGGATTATCCATGCTTTAGAAATGTTGTGAATGACAGAAGAAGGGCTGGGCAAGATGACAAAAAATTTAATAATTATAATTCTCATATTTGTTAATCATCAGTTTCAATTCAGTTTAAGTTTGTCTTTTTAAAAACAAATACAACTTGATCGAGAGGCGAGGACTTGCAAATTGTGACTTGGACTCGACTCAGACTTGAGTCACTATTTTTAGGACTTGAGACTTGACTTGATAAAATGGATTAAGATTTGGGACTCGACTTGGACTTTAAGGTCAGTGACTTGAGACTTGACTTGGACTTGAGCCCTGTGAGTTGAGATGACTTGATGCTTCTGCTAAAAAAAGTTTTTAGAAAATACTTTTCTCTTCACAGTTGATACATACGGTGCTGAATTTTACATGAACAAACTTTAACATGTCCGTCCAACTTTTAACTATTTGTTACATTGGATGTGACTGAAGTACTGAGAGATGGTAACCTCAAATGTACTACAGTAGTATACACTATAATACAGTACAATACAGTAAAACAGAGGGAACTACAAAAAACATGATCCTTCTAGTTCAGACTACATGACAAAATAACTGTTATTACATTTTTAAATCTTAATTCTTTCTATTCTGGCCATAATGATTTGCACTAAGATCTTGACATTTAAAAAGGAAAAGAATAGTATTTCTTCAACTCTTATATAAATACTAATATATAAATATACCATGGCTTTTTAAATACAATTTAGGTTAAAAGTCACATAAATTGCAAAAACCAAAGCTATATTTGTTAGTTTAGTTTAAAGACTTGAAATGACTTGAAGCTCAATGCAGACGACTTGGACTTGACTTGGACTTATGGGCAGTGACTCGAGACTCGACTTGGACTTGCCTGTATTTGACTTTGGACTTGACTTGGACTTGAGGTGAAAGACTTGAGACTTACTTGAGACTTGCAATACAACGACTTGGTCCCACTTCTGCACAAAACAGACTTTTATAGCCATTTAACGCAATAATAGTCAAAATTTGGTCACAAGTTTTTACTGACATGAGGTAGTCATTTTTATTGTGATATTTCCTGTAAAATATGTCCATGGCTGCCATCACTCACCACATTCATACATACACAAAGGACTGAAGTTAACTAATATTTTGGATAGTAATTTTCATGTTCTCTTCCTCATTGATTTGGTTGAAAATATCGATTATAAACGATACACATATTTCCACATATTTGAAAGTAAAAATAGGAACACAGAATCTTTGATTCCATTTTATAGTTCTTTTATTTCTCTCATTTGTGAATCAAGTGTTGTGTTTACGCAATACTAACCCCCAAGCTTTTCTCATAACAGCTCCAGACTCGGCGGTCTCTTGCTACAATCCAATTACACAATGTAAACATTACCTCACAACATGTGTAATACAACACAACCAACACTGACTCATATGAAGAAGTCTTTAGTGTAACATTCTTCTGATGGGACAATGATGGGAGGAAGGTGGAGAAATAGAACCTGATTGGTAAGTGTCCTCATCCTAAATCTTATCTCTGCTGTTACTTAAGAGCACTGTTGGGCAAGTTACTTCAAAACTGTAATGCGTTATTTATTACTCGTTACTGTCATTTCAAAGTAATTTGTTACATTACAATATTACTGTATTTTAAATGTAAGACATTACACGACTACTGCAGCACTTTTAATTACTCTCAACAAAAGAACTGTCACTGATTGTCAAATAACAATCAGCGAGTGAAGATGCCGAACCAGGACTAAACCAGGACTAAACCAGAACTGAACCAGAACTGAACCAGGACTAAACAAGAACTGAACCAGAACTGAACCAGGACTGAGCCAGGTCTGAACCAGGTCTGAACCAAGGACTGTACCAGGTCTGAACCAGGACTAAACCAGGACTGAACCAGGACTAAACCAAGTCTAAACCAAGAACTAAACCAGGTCTAAACCAGGTCTAAACTTGGATTAGGAATCTAGTACCTCCCCCGAGAGAGCCCGTGGAGCAGGGTGTCCTCAAAGCGTGATCAGGCGTCAGCTGTGATTAGCCCTGGTCCTTTCACCACGGTCACCCGACGGTCTACACGGGCGCACCTCCGGGCCCGTCCCTACATTCGGAACCATAACTTTGGCATTTCACCTCTGCTGATATCGCGGTGATTTTAGTGAATTTGCATGAAGAAAAACGAAAAACCCACCACTTCAATCCAGGTAAAAAAAACATTGTGACGCGCGTTATTGACATTTGTACCAAGTAAAATATAATTTTTTTTCCCCTGTAATGCCGTAACATTACTGCATTACAACAAAAAGCAACGCATTACAGTAATTTGTTACTTTTATAACACGTTACTCCCAAACACTGCTTAAGAGAGAGAAAGAGATGAGGAGAAACGGAGAGGAGAGACAAATGATGATAAGGGAGGGGAGAGAGGTCAAGTAAGAGGGAACTGGGAGGAGAGTGTGATTGAAAAGATGAGGGAAAGAGAGAGAGAAAGAGGGCAGAGGACATATAGTTTGTGTGAGAGAGGAGAAAGAGAGAAGGGTGACAATGAAGGAGAAAGAGAGGAGGAGGAGAGAGAGGGATGAAAAGAGAGGGAGAGAGGCCAGAGGGAGGAGAGTGACTGAGTGGAGGAGAGAGAGAGAGAGAAGGATGGAGAGTGAAGGGGGTGTGATAGAGGATAAGACAAAAGAAAGAGAGATGAGGAGAGAAAGGTGAAGAGGAAGGGGATACAGAGAATGAGGGGAGAGGACATATAGTTTGCATGAGAAAGAGGTAGAAGAGAGAGATGACGAAGGAAAAAGGGAAAGGAGAAGGAGGAGAGAGAGAGGGTGAAGAAGGATGGGAGAGTGTGAGAGATGACTAAGGAAAAAGAGACAGAGAGAGAGGAGGCGAGGGGAGATTGAAGAGCGGGTGGGGGGATGAGAGTGTGTGAGAGAGATGATAAGGGAAAGAGAGAGAGAGGAGGAGTAGGAGAGAGAAGGATGAAGAGGGAGGGGAGAGAAAGAGAGGACTGGGAGGAGAGAGTGTGAGAGAGATGATAAGAGAGAGAGGACGAAGAGTATGTGTGTGGGAGAGAAAGGAGGGGGAGAGGGATGACGAAGGAGAAGAGAGAGAGGAGGAAGGAGAGAGACAGAGAGGAGAGAGAGGAGAGGAAGATGAAGGGAGACAGAGAGAAACTGGGTTGATTTCATAGAAAGTAGAGCATGAAGTTAACAGCTGGATGCCAGAGAAATAACAGTAGACAGGTGATGAGACTGGAATAGTACTCATAGTGAAAAGGTCTGAGGTTCAATTCCTACATGGTGGTACATTTCTGTGTGGAATTTGCATGTTCTCCTTGTTTCATGGTGGACTCCCTCAACTTAACTCAAACTAAAACATGAGCAGTTGCCTAAAATCGTCCAATTACTTCCACAGTATAGCATTAAACTTATCAATCTTTCATTCATTCTGTTACAGGATGCGGCACGGTGGCTGAGTGGCTAGCACCCATGCCTCCCACAGCAAGAAGGTTCTGGGTTTGATCCCCGGGTCGCCCAGGCCTTTCTGTGTGGAGTTTGCATGTTTCTCCCCATGTCTGGATGGGTTTCCTCCAGCTGCTCCGGTTTCCCCCATCAACCCAAAACATGCTACATAGGTCTCCAAGAACAGTTGATAGTCAAGGTCAATTAAAATACAATCAATTCAATCATTGTGTGTCCTTAGGCAAGACACTTCACCCACATTGCCTAGTATGAAAGTGGTGTGTGCGTGAGTGATGGTGGTGGTCGGAGGGACTGATGGCGCTGAGTGGCATGGCAGCCACGCTTCTGTCAGTGTGCCCCAGGGCAGCTGTGGCTACACCATCACCAGGGTATAGAGTGAATGAATAAACGCTGAATGAATAATGCTGAATAATGCTCTGTAAAGTGTCTTTGGGGACAGAAAATGTCTGTGAAAAGCGCTATATAACTGAAGAGGATTTTGCCTTGAAAAACATGCATCTTACTGTGAGTGGGGTCGCCTCTCCACAGATCTGACATCTTACTTGCTTGTTTCCATGGAGGTATTGCACTATTTTCTGATTTCTGATCAAATGTCGTTTCCTTATCACTATACCTGGAGTTGTGTTTTGTTTCATTCACACGTTTAACACACAAACATTGCATATTTAGGCTGAGCTCTTCAAGACAGTGTTCCATTGTGTTTTTAAACTCCATACACCTTCACTAGAATTACTTAGATGATTTCAGCTCTGGAATTTCTTATTTCTACAGAACAAAAGCTAAAAAGTAGCTATTAACTTGAAAACTACTGTATCATGACATCACAAAATGGGACAGAGCATTCTGAGCTTTATAGATGTAGACAGGGTTACTTAAATATGTGAGAATGAAACGCAACTACCATTTTTTCCGACTACAAGTCACACTTTTTCATGGTTTTGGTGGTCCTGCGACTTATATATTAAAATTTTCACACTTACGACCGACAGAGAGCACTTTAGGCTTGTGTTTCACTTTGCCGTTTACTGCACATGTCTCCTGCAGAAAAAGCCGTTGTCCTGCTGCAAGTAGTGAAATATTCAGATGAAAACGGCAATTGAGCAGCAGAAAGAAAGTTTGGAGTGAGCGAGAAACTTGTGAGGGACTGGTGGAAAGCGTGGATGGAGAACACAGCTTTACAGTAACCGGGCGGGTGCTCCATGTAACTTTCCTGGAAGTCATTGAATTAATCGACAAAGCCTGGACTTCAGTGACAACCAAAACCATCCTGTCGGGATTCAGAAATGCCGGAATAATTGTAACTAGAACTGATGCTGAGTCTGACGATGGCTACAGAGAAGAGGAAGCGGCGCTGTGTTTACCTCTGGAGGTCAAGGAGTTGCTCAGAAGTGACACCAATGATGAAGAATTCAATGGATTTAGTGATTTGGAGTGAGATGGAGAGTTTGATAAACTTGTTCTGTTCTGTTGTTTATGCTATAGCTATCTGAAGAACTGTTCATATGTTAGCTGTAACATACTAGATGCCTATTCAGCCTGTTGTTCTCTGTTCTATTATTACTACAACTTGTCTTTCAAGATGAAATGTCGGTTCCTGGTCCCTGATTTTATAAAACAATTTTCCCCCACACACTTATAGTCCAGTGTGACTTGTATATGTTTTTTTCTTCTTCATTATGCATTTTTTGGCTGGTGCAACTTACAATCCGGAGCGACTTATAGTCCGAAAAATACGGTATGTTTTTGAGAACCTAACATTATAACAATGCTTAAAGCACACAGGAGTCACTTTTGCGTAATAATGGACCTTTAAAAGCTACTCTTACTTCTGTACATTTTTAATTTAGCTACTCTCTCCACTGTTCTCTCCAAATTAGTTATTCAGATGCTTAATTTTTATAGCAGAACAAAAGTGAATTTACCATACATAATAAGTCATAATAAGAGTTAAGTAAGAGGAATACAGTCTTTAATTACTAGTGGCTACAATGGAATTACACAATGAGTGCTTTCTTCACACTGATATAACATATACACAGTTCACACAGTTCGAGAGCCAACCGAGAACTAGAGTGGAATTAATGTCAGCGTTGCCTAACCGTGGTTCAGTGTGGTGTGGTGTGGTCTATTTAATAATTTGGTCAAAATGAGAGAGAAAACACAAATTAACCCAAAGTGATGTTTAATTAGCCTCCTTTCCCTGACATACTCTACAAATCTTTGGGGGATTTTGGTGGTAATATGGTTGAATTTTTTGTTTTTTTGTTTTTTGCAGTATATGTTGATCATTTATATATTGTTTAAAATAAAGATTAATTTCACAGAACACATTTTAAACACTTCCGGGAGTAATATTTGAGAGAATACTGTAATATGAATTGAACTAATGCAAGAATCATATGCATTTCAGAAAAGGTTTGTAGAGGTCAACTACTTTGTTTTTCCCTCTGGTTATGTTATGGAATTGTAACTATCCAATAGCAATTTAAAATGTATTGCAATTAATTTTGTAGCCCTAGCCCCAGAAGGAGTAGTAGTATATTTATTTATTTATTTTTTTTTTTAATATAGAGATTGTAGAACAGCTGGTTATATAGTTTATTTTGGATACATTTATGTTTTTCTATGCCTTATTTGATGTTCAAAGTATATTTTATTTATTTTATGTTTTATACAAATCACAAAACTGCTCTAAGGTACATTTTGTAGCCTATATTTATTTTCAGTTTGGAAGTTTTGCATTAATTATCAATAACAAAGTTGTGATAATAATTTTGTCTCATAATCATCAGCCCTACCTCTGGTCTATACATAGTAATTCAAAGAAGTTAAAGATGCACTACACAACTTTTCTGGTGAGTGTTTAACTGTCTATCTAAGGCTGCATCCACACTAGTTTGTATTCGAGTCGTTTTTGTTGTGGATGCAGTGTTCGTCCACATTAATCCGATGGAAAACAGCTCCAGAGACGGAATGATCTAGTGCCACCAGCTCCCACGAATTCATCTGAGTACGAATCTAATCTGATACTGTGTGGATGCCTGAAAACGCTGATACGCTGACATAGGTCTATGCGCCGTGAAGTAATTCACTGCCAAAACACTAAGAGGCTAGAATATATGTCCATTCATATAAACTGTCTATGCGTATGGCCCGCAGACATATAATCTCTGAAAAGTTTAAAATGAACCATCTCCAACGCGAAAGAAGCACAGAACAGACTCACTATCAGCAGAACACCCCTCTGTCACAGAAAGAACACTCATATTCCACTGAGTCATGTCCTTTAGTCCGACAGAAGCTGAACTGCATCAACGCACAAAAGCGATATGTTTTTTTGAGCTCTCAATTTATGCAAATTAGCCATGTGGTTTTAAGTTTTGTTTCTGTAAAACGTAAACAAATATGCACAAAGTTGTGTGGATAGGGAAGACTTGTGGACACAGAAACAACGTGTCTGGACACAAATCATTTCCAATATGATGATACGGTGATTCATTTTAGTGTAAACGTAGGCTAAGTTCACTGTGGACCAGTACAGGGTTAGTAAGTAAATAATAAAATCTCCATGGAAACAAGCAAGTGGTGGACCCTTCACCAGAAAACGAACATAGTGAATCTTCAATATGGCAAGCTGGACTGGTACTGAAAACAAAATCCTATATTGTACTTCCCTACTGGCCAAATCCAGTCTTTATCAGGTCAAGCTGTCCCCATGTGGCTAAACACAGCTCCAAGCACTTAACTCCTACTAGGACATTAGCACTAGCTCGTATGTAGCATTAGCATGTCTCCTCATGTCTTAACCATAGCTACCAGAGTCATTCTGGGCTGAGTCGTTGCCAGAGCCATCTGCCTCTCAGCACCCTGCACGTTTACCTCAGCTGGGCTCCAATTTGTGCCCCTGGTCCAGTCCAAAGGGGGGACAGGAAGTGTGTACAGTCACTATAGCAGAAATGACAGGGATTTTTTTTCTCTCAAACAGAAAACACTTTATGATTAGAGATGTAACAATAACCAAAATATCGCGATATCGTATTGTCAAAATGCTCACAATAATATCGTGGACCATCACAATATATCGAATTACAAGTCTCTTTGCTTAAAGGTTGTATGGAGGATTTTTTTGTTTCAAATTGTCAATGATAGCATTATAGAGGTGCAGTAGCCTTGTAATTATGATGACCAAAAAAAAGAGAATAAAAATTAATCAACTCTGGACGTGGTGGGGCCAGTTAAACATTTGCCAATAGATAACGACACTGCCTCGTTATCTGTTAGCTGACAGGCTGTCAATCAAACTCCCTACGTTTCTAGCGTAACTGACTTGCCTGTGCACCGCCGGTACGTGGTTTACGTACGCCTGTCACGCAGTCCACAGACGCAAGACGCACAGACGCTGTTTACTCCACCAACACAACAGTTCTTAGCGGCTTTTTTTGACCTATATCTTCCTTGCAGTTAGCACAAAGTTTGTTGCAATGGCAGACAAGAATCCAGGAGCAGTTAGCCGCAAAAGAAAGTCCGTTTTTGAGGTCGCTGAAAGAAGAAGACAAGGGGAAAAGCAGCGAAGCCAAACTAAGGTGATTCTTGAAGATTCATTCCAGCGATGGCGCAACTGAAGCAGACGCAGGGTCTAAAGACTGACGCATTGGTCGCCAAATTACTCCTGGACAGGTCACTTCTGCTTATTATGAAAACGTA
This sequence comes from Boleophthalmus pectinirostris, assembly GCF_026225935.1. Lineage (NCBI taxonomy): Eukaryota > Metazoa > Chordata > Actinopteri > Gobiiformes > Gobiidae > Boleophthalmus > Boleophthalmus pectinirostris. Next base: position 28,063,203 of record NW_026571299.1, read on the forward strand.
CTTTATTTCCAAGAGCTAGACAAACGTTTTTCGGGACACGAAAGCGATATCCTATGTCTGAAAACGTAATTTTCAAGGCAAAGAAAGAGTCCGCTTGCTGCTGCGTGTTGTAGCTAGTTCATTCGCACTGAATCTTCGCACACCCTTCTCTGCATCCCTTCCTGCTCCTCTCCCCGCTGCCCGTTCCCCTCTTCCCCCTGCTCCTCACTTCTCCGGGCACGGAATCTCCGCGCACCGCTCCCCTCTCCTCTCTCCTCTCCCTGCTCCCCGCTCCGCTCTTCTCCCTGCTCCTCACTTCTCGTCCGCGCACGAAATGTCCGCACACCCGCTCCCCCCGCTCCTCACTTCTCCGCCTTGCCTAACCAACACTGTAGTTAGCTGTTTACAAGTCATGTGCAGCGCACCGGCTGTAAACAAACCTGTTTCTGGCGTAAGGAGGAGGCGGGAGGAGGCGTTTCTACGTAGGGAGCTGTAGGGGAGGGGGGGTGGTTTCACGCATGCGCAACATTTGAAAAAGGACAAACAGTCGCTGGATTTCTCATTCCTTGGAAAATCCTCTATACAACCTTTAAATTAAGAGTTATGGTCCAGCAATAGCTTAAAAAAAAGACAGAGGGAACTACATCGACCATGATCCTTTGCTCCATTTCAGTGTAGACTACAAGAAGAAATAACAGTTCTAACCACTTTTAAATCTTAGTTCTTTGGATTATCTTGCCAAAGCATTTTAAGAGGAAAAACAGTTAACAGTTTTGTTAGCCTCCACAAAATATCATAATAAATATTGAGCCGTGAGATGTACATCATGAAAATATTGTACCGAGAGATTTAGATATTGTTACATCCCTAATCGTGAGCCTCCCCACCATTCATACCATGACGATATCGTATCGTGAGACTTGGATATCGTTACGCCCGTATTTATGACATCATGCTCCACTGTGTTTTTTAAATCCATACACCTTCACTAGAATCATTCGGTTACTAATTTCAGCCTAGAAATTGCCAGATTCAGCTGAACAAAAGCTAAAAGGCCCACTTTTCGTCCACTTACTGTAACTACTGCCACTTCATGACATCACAGGGTGGGACAGAGCATTTGGAGCTTTGGAGATGTAGACAGACTAATAATAAAGGATTACTCAAACATGTGTGAATGAAACAAAACAGAATTCCAGTGAACTGTAGCTCCATCTGCAGGGCCATCAGCATTGTTCAGCAGCCACATTTTCGATGACATTTGCAGTGATGTACCATAAAGAATTAGACAGAAAGTTGCGTGAATTTGACTTTCAATTATTAAAGAACCAATATTATGCTGTTTTCTGACTAGTGTTATAATGTTTCCTCACCAGAAACATACACAGCAAAAGTTGGGGTTTTAAAATTGACTCTCACAGAACCGATTTTAACATTTCTCAGGGTACAATCTGTTCTAGAGTTAATTTAACATTTTTGGAAATGTTAATTGACTGACTGGACCAAAGTTCCTGTTTAACCCTGAAATCAAGAGTTATATTAACATTTTGAGAGTAGATGGACTTTGTAGGGTTATCTTGATTTAGCTAAACAATTATTTTTACACTTTATTTTAGTTTATTTAAGATGAAATTATGTACAAAACTGGTTCAAACTGGTCTCTTGCGAGTTTGAAGTGGTGAGTGGGAGGTGCCAAATTAACACAAAGGGAAGTTTAATTAAAGGGACAGTTCAGAATTTTGGACATAGGTCCTCATTTCCTAGTGAGCCAGAGTGTTGGAGACGTGTGGAGACACTTTTTAAAATATTCCATCCAGTCCTTGTATTTACAGAGGTCGCTGGTGCTAGGCTAGTGCATGTCATTGGCCATAGTTATCCTGCCACTAAAAACAGTCTTACCCACTCCACAAAACACCCGAAGCAAATCTGTTATTACATCAGACTGTTGATGTGAATGTCTATGTTAATAGAATAATTTTAATAGTAAAACCTTACCAACCAACCTTACATTTGAAGGATTTATGTCTGAGCAGCAGCAGTGAGTTGTACTTCCTGATAGAAAGCTTGGCAGCAGCAGACTGATATATGAGAAAATAGTCCCTCAACATGCGATGATTCATACAATGCAAGGTTAGTTTTAGTTCAAACATTATTCTATCGACACATACATTTACATCGACATTCCTTCAAATACAAGGACTGGATGGAATATTTTAAAAAGTGTCTCCACACATCCACAACACTCTGGCTCACTAGGAAATGAGGCCCTATGTCCAAAATTCCAAACTGTCCCTTTAACATTTTGTAGGGTTATCCTGATTTAGCTAAACAACACACAGAAGTGTTTTATTTTTACACTTTATTTTATTTTAATTAAGATGAAATTATGTACAAAACTGGTTCAAACTGCTCTTCTATCACAGGAGTTTGAAGTGTTGGGTGGGAGGTGCCAAATTAACACGAAGGGAAGTTGAATTAACACTAGAGGAAGTTGAATTTGCGTCAACCATACCGACTCAGGTAAATAACCCCAGCTCGAACCCCAATTTCAAATAGTTAAAATAACACATTTTGTGTTAAAAACAACTCTTGTATATTTTAACCTGAAATTTTAACCATCCAGTTTTTGCTGTATACTTGGAGTTGTGTTTTGTTTCGTTCGCACATGTTTAACTTGGCTGAGTTCTTCTCTCAAACAGATGCTATGTGCTTGGGAGACTGGGCTCATTCAAAAAATGTGTGAACAAAACAAAACACAGCTCCAGGTATGTTTTTGATGAGGTAAACAGCATGATAACCGCTCACAAGAGTCAGTTTTGTGACTTGAAGTAGTTTTACATCATTATTATGATTTAAAATTAAGCAACTGTGAAGTTAGTAATATGTGTGTCTTAGAATACGTCCCAAAATGTCAGAAAACAGAAGTTAATGGCAGAGTGGTTATCCCATCTCTGGCCTCTCAGTAAGGAGGTTGTGGGTTAGACTCACATCCCTCAATTTTGTGGGTTCTCTCATTTTCCTCCCTCTTCAGGATATGGAAAAATAAAGTAATTTCTGAGTTTTGGACCATAACTGCTATAATTTAAAATTCAAAAGTATAGTATTATGACTTTCCACTGACTTTGGCAATGAATTTCCTCTTTTTCGGACCAATCGCCCAAACCCTGCTTTGAAATCTCAACACCTACCCGTTTTTTGGGAGGCAATAAAAATGTATGGAGACATTTTGAACCATACTTTCCCAGAGAATATTGAATGTGCGGCGGTGGAGGCTGCGTCAGAAGCTCAGTCCCGGCTGGACCCTTAACGGGATTTAAAAACTTCAAAATGCTTCATCTGCTCCATGAAATTCAGCCTGTCAGAGCCTAACCCCCTGTCTCTCACTGTCTATAACACCAGCAGCACAACCAACAGAGAGGGAGGGGAGAGAGGAAGGGAGGGGAGAGAGAGAGATAGAAAGAGGGGAAGAGGAGAGGGTCAGATTAGGAGAGAACGAGAGAGAGAAGAATAGAAAGAGATAGGGGGTACAGAGAGAAATAGTGGGGTGCAAGTGGCAGATAGAGAGAAGTGGCAAAAAAAGAAAAGAAAGATACACAAGAGAGAGAGGGGAGATGAGGGATAAGAGAAGGAGAGAGAGGGGGCTGGATATAGAAAGAGAAAGGAGTAGAGAACAGAAGGAGGTAGAATACAAGTGTACCTCTGTGGCTCTCATAGTGCAAATACTTGTATGGCATTGATAGTTTGTATTACAGGCAGCAGGGAGTGACCGGAAACAGGGTATTTAAATCTACGGTCACCCAGGTTTTGTCTTTTAATCTGTTGATCACTTTGATTGGTTTTAAAGGGCTCATATTACACTCTGTTCTGATCTGTCATAATGTTGTTTCCTCATCAAAATCATTCATTTCATTCACACATGTTTAACACACATTCTTCTCTCTAACAAAAACATTGTGACAAAACATTAAACACTATACACCTTCATTAGCATAATTTAGAAAATGTCAGATTATTATTGCTGCTCTTACACTTGCTCTTTCTCTGCTGCCCCTTTATGATAACTACTGGATTTTATGATAACTAAGCTTGCACTTACTACACTTTACAGGCTTATCAAAATCTTCAAAACAATAACAATAAAACAACTGTGAGTGAATAAATGCAGTGGTATATCCATGGGGTCAAGCAGTTCGCTCCCTGTCCCCTTGCAACAAAAGTTCCATGGTGAACCTTTAAATTCTGAAGTAGTTTGATTGCAAGTTTGGCAGCGAGCTGTATTCTAGAGAAACCTGTATGCAGCTGCTCAGTGCTGGCCTCAGTCACACAGGACCATAAAGAAGTCCTTCAGAAAGTTTGAACCAGAGCCAGTCTCTCCTCTTCATCAGACACACACACCTCCTCTGCTAAAGGGGCTTCTCTAGTCTCTAAAGAGCAAGGCATTTTGTTTTTCATTTTACATTATTACACTTTTTTCATCAAGCTGAGCTTAAACATGATTTAAATGTAGATAAATAGATCATTTTATATTTATCAGGTGTAGTTCTGTTAAGTTAAACTGGACTATTTTTTCAGAATTTTATTTTGAATGTTGTATTCAGGTAGATTTAATAGGCTATTCAGTGCTCCCCACAGGTTTATACAGAGACTACAGTGGCAGGAACAATTTGAGTAATTGTATTTAATACTGTTATGAATGTCACTTATTACCTCCACTGATCAAAAATGCACTGACACTGAAATATACTTACTTCTGTAAGGTTTTGACACTAGAAGAATAAAGTATATGAGAATACTAATTACATTATTTGTATTACAAATTTATTTTCAACTTCTTTTTAGACTATGAGTTCAAAATAAAATACCATGGGGGGCACCATACTCTCCTCTTAATGAGAGACACTGACAAATCTTAAATTAAGTGGGATTTTCCTGCCACAGTGGCTGATACACTTGCTTGAATTGAAAAAAAAAAACAAAAAACGGTCTATCAAGTAATCTAGTTCTAGTAAGTGTATGCATCTTAAAAATGACATTGTTCTCTCCCTTTGTCTATGACTTGTCCTTACTCCAGTGCAGAGTGGTTCCTGTGTGGTGTTTAGCCTGAGCGTGCATGTTTGTGTGCATATGTGAGTTATCTGTGGTTCACTTCTACGCAGCAGCTGAGTCAGTGAGGCCCATTCATCACTGAGACCATCCATTTCCCTGTACTCGGGTTTGTGTAGTTCTATAACACAAGAGGGGGAGCTCATCCATCACATGGACAATATCTACTATATGTTTGGATGTGTTTATGGAAGATAGTAGTTACCACCAGCGATTTAAAACTTTTTATTTTTTTTGTTTGAGCATCCTCCAACATTATAACAAAGGTAAGAAATTACCACAACTATAAATACAAAAATGTTGGCAAAAATTAAATGAAACAGAAAAGAAAAGAAGAACGAAAAGAAGCACAGCTTCTGTCATATGCAACTAACCACAAATTATTCTTTACCATTTTGTTGACCCCATTTAGTTTACCATTTAGTTGTTGTGTTTTACACATAATAGGACCTGAGGAATATAAAATATTCTATTTTAGTTCTTTGCAGAAAAGTTTTGATTTGATTTTAATTTGATTTGATTTGATTTTTTAAAGCAACATGGTGTAACGTTTTACTGTGGAATATTATAGCAAAGGTTGCTCCTCATTTACATGGAGACAAGCAGGAGGAAGCCCTCCTCCAGGCCAAGTAGGAGTCAGGTTTGTGGAGATGCAAGCCTGTTCATGTTCCTCAGAGACATAAAAAACAGAATCCATCCAAAATGAAAAACATATATTTTAGTCTATTTTTTTGGCTAAAAAGTTATGTAGAGGTGAGGCTGTAACTGAAACAGAAAGCAAATTGAAAATCATGATTGATCTTTTACATTTTTTTGCCACATTAACCTCTTTCTGAAGTTCAGTCGACATGCGGTACAACAAATCTAAAAGCTTTTCTTAAACATTTTTCAGAATTGCTCAGCCCTTTTAAAATCGACAACTCAATATATTATCACTACAACCGTGACCTTACCCATTCAAACTGCAATTTTGATTCAATTTTTATCAGACCTTCCAGCCCTAATATGTTTAATAGTGACATTGCCATAGACATTTGAACTGCTCTGGTTCATGCACTCCTTCATAATAACCACATCATCACCTCTGTGTCCTTCTATGAGCAATTTATGAACATGACATACATTGTCCCTATGGCGCCCTCTGTCTGTGTGCACTGAAGGTCACTGAACATCGCGTGGCCCATTACAATAATTACATGAGGATGATGTGGATTGGTTCACACTCACTGCACTGATGTCTGTCCAACGCCACATGCTTCTTGACCTGATTTATTCAACATTTACTCCCCACTGTTTCTATCCGCTATTTCTCACGAATATTGATTTTTAAAGGTCCTATATTATTCAAAAATATTCATCAGTCTCAAATGTAGATACAGCCTGTGGATTTCTCCTTCACTGAATTGCTGAGAAAACATAGTATTGTATCTTAAATCGTACTGAATATTTGTATCAACCCGCTCTACATGATCCTGGTGTTTTTATTTCGCTATTTTGTACGTAAATAAATTCCTATTTCTAATATTGAAATTAGCTCCAAATTTGCTCCTATAACTGTTAACCTCGGTGAGCTTCGTTTGAACGCTATGGGTGACATCACACTCGCACAGTCCACTTCTTTATACAGTCTATTTATTAGATTTTTGTACCTTCGGACTTCTACCTTTGACGTAACAATCCTAGGAAATTCTACATCATGTGTTTTTAGTGCTTAGAGGGTTTCATTTCTCTCCAGCAACTAGGTCAGGAGTCAGAATACACTATATAGTTTGCAAGAACTCCAGAAGTGCGAGTTTGGGCACCAGCCAATCAGCGAAGAGCCATACATTCTGAGTTGGCAATGATTCCCGAGATTGAGGATTTAAAGCCGGAATAAAGAGAATGTCTGGTGAATTTTATCAAGGGGAAAGACGTTATTGTCCTTCTTCCTACAGGATTTGGGAAAAGCTTAATATACCAGTTAGCGCCGTTAGAGGCACACTACATACATCACGGCCAAATAGCAGCAATTGGTTAAATAAAAAAAAAGTACCCGCCTACCGTTGAGCGAATGAATCCTAATGCTGTGAAGTAAATAAATAAATAAATCAGGCAACAAGATCTCATGCCACAAGCTCCTGTGAGACAAAACTGCCACAAGATCATGCACATATGAGAAAAAATATCTCATGAGTTTTTTTGTTTGTTTGTTTGTTTGTTTTTTGTTTTATTTATTTAAAAAAAAATTTTCATCTTGTGCTACACTTGAATTGGACATCAGCGAGTTACATCTCTTACAGTTCCAAAACATATTAGAACAGAAACAACAATATGAACTCAAAGAAATAAAAATAAAAAATCCCAGGCCAAAACTGGAAACTGAAATCTGAAATGTATATATTAGGAATTATGTTAAACTCTTGTCTTGTCTCGCTCTTGTGGGCCCAATCTCATATCTTGTTTCGTCTGAAGGGAATTGCGTCTCGTCCCATCCCTAAAAAGTATATCTAAAAGTAGGATTCTGTTCAGAGTGTACATGTAAACAACTTCAGGAACATTAACATGAGACTGAAATGTGAACTGCCAAACAAATACAAGAATCTCATGCATTTCAGAATATGTTTGTACAACAAGACACTGTGGCTACACGATTCTGACAAACACCGCTTTTGTGATTCTCCACGAAGTGAAACCGGCTGATGAAACAGGCTAGCGGACGTAAACAATATTAAACAAATGTGAATGTAAAAATACAATACAATGTTTTTGGATGAGGGAACAATGTTGTAATACGTAGAACTGGACAATATGGTGATAAAAATGGACTTGTGATCTCATTCTTGTGACAGTCTGCAATTTTGGTCAGATCAGTTCTGTCTTGAATGCAGCTCTGTGCTCAAACACACTCTTCTCACCCACATTTCCTATTAAGAAAAGCTCTGAGTGAGTGACAGATGGATTTAACCAACTGCAATTGCATATTTTAGTTAAAGAAAACGATAGGCTTAAAAGTGCATTGTGTAACTTTTCTGGTGGAGTGTACGTCAAAAGCTTTTCTCCATGGAGATTGATTTTTGATTTCATTAATGTTATGGAGCATATAACATTAATGAAATCATAGCAGAAATAATAACAACAACAAAAATAAAACAAAATAAGAAATTGGTCCAAAAAGGAGTGGGAAGAAGAAAATTTATTTAATCCCAAACCCCTCTTCTAATCTAACACAATGAACATTCTTTTGAATTTTTCAGACTTTTTATATTAAACTATATGAACTATTTACAAGTGCGGACACAGAGTCACTGTTATAGTTTGGTAACATAACTGTATTGCAGTATTACATAAGGATACAACTATGGTACAGAAAATTAAAGCTACCAACAATTGTAATAGACAGCACATAGAAGCAATGGTGTGGAAAAAACAAACATAAACCAGCATTACAGAAGATAGTATTAGTCTGAAATTAAGACCCACTGTCTATATACTGTGGCCAGACCATATGTTTATATAACAACTTGAATTTCTGGATATTTTGGCATTGCTTGAGACGTGCATCCAGACTGTTCCAGAGTTTCACACCACATATAGACACACAGAAACTTTTACGGGTAGATTCGAACATTAGGCAAACTGAAATGTCCATAGTTATACCCTCTAAAATGATAAGTTTTGAACAAGTTTTTTTAGATGACTTGGTAGGAAATTGTTGAATGCTCTGAATAAAATTACTAGTGTATAATATTTTACAAGATCAGGAATCTTTAGGAGCTTGGATTGAATAAAAAGATTATCGGTGTGTTCTAAAAATCCAACTTGATGGATTATTTGCAAAGCTCATTTCTGTAATACAATCAGTGGATGAAGTGTACATTGGTAAGTGTTTCCTCACACTTCAAAACAGTCTGTGAAATAAGGGAGAACCAATGAACAGTAGAATGTACGAAAGGCATTTTGATCAAGGTAATATTTCACTTTGTTTACTATAGCAAGACTTTTGAAAATTTTTGTTTTGATATGTCTAATGTGGGCTTACCATGATAATTTACTGTTTGTTATAACTCCCAAGAATTTATTTTCATTTACATTTTCTATTTGGACACCTTCAATCATAATTGGTAATTCCTGTGATTGCCTTGGTCTTATTCAAGATGTTATTGCTTTGTCTGGAATAGGAATGGGCATGATTAGTCGATTAATCGATAATTGATCATTAAGAATTTCATCGATTACGTTCATTTTAATCGACAAACCGAATGTAGGAACGTAGCATAGCGTGACCAAACGTCCTGTGTCTGGGGACAAACGGAGGTCCATACATGTAGCTCTCTGCACTCAGAAGGAGCGAGACACAAACAGTTGGTCAGCCTGCAACATGCTGAAGCGCAAATGCGTATTTAACAATGACTTGTACAAGAAATTCCACGCTTTCTGTTCCGGTGCGAGGCCATGTGCACAGTGTACAAAGCAGCACATATGTTTCGGTGTCCAGTGGGAAAAAGCTAACCATGACACCGAAAACCTGAAAAAGTTTTGCCAGGTGAGAGTGGCGCAACGTCGATGACAAGTCCACAAGTGCTGTTTTTTTTTTGTTTTTTTTTCTTCGCTTAGTTTATGCAAATTAACCATGCGGTTTTAAGTTTCGTTTCTGTGAGACTTGCACAAAGCTGCATTAAACACAATCTCAAACGGGCTGATGTGGCTCTAGAGTGGTTACGGTTTATAGTTCATAAAGTTGAGTTTATTTATGCAGATTAGTAGTGCACATTGTAATAATAATGATGATAATTTTAATATAAAAAACGTTAATGATTAATCGATAATCAATCATTAATTCTCCCGACAATCGATTAAGAAAATTTTATCAAATGCCCATCCCTCGTCTGGAATGGTATGGCACAGTATGGTATTAAACTTATTTATCTTCACGGAGACCAAACCAGACCACGTTACAGGTCAGATCTGCAGAGAGGTGACCCCGCTCACAGTCAGAAGGCCTGTTTTTAGGTATTTCTGAGCTATAAAACCACCTGTAATTGAATAAATGTAAGGTAGAGATATAATATACTGTGGAACATTCCAGGCTGAGCAATGACATATCCGTAGGAACAAGCAGGTGATGGACCCACAACCCAAAAGTTACACAGTGCACTTTTAAATACACCCCAGTGGAAATGTAACTTTGAGTGCGTTATTGCAATTTGACAAAAAGCTGCCTGTTCTGTTCTCCAAAAGCATAAATTCCCAAAGGCCTCGTGCGCAGAGACGTCTTACAGTAAATTCTAGTTTGAAAATGAATCATTGATGAAAATAAAGTCTCTTCTTTGCTCTGCTCCTTTCGTTACATAAAGATTAGAAAGGACCGCTTCCTCTCTCTCTCACTCTCTCCCCTCCCTGTCTCTTTTTCCTCTCTCCATTCTCTTCTCTCATCCCTCCACCTTCCCCCTCCCCTTGTTCTTCCACTCTCCCATAACGCAATCTCTTCCTCTCTCTCTTTCTCCCTCTTTTGTTTCTTTAATCCTCTCTCATCTTTTTTCTTTCTCTCCTCCCTCCTCCTTCACTCCGTTACTCTCTTCTCTCACTCTACCTCTGTCCTCCTTGCTTCTCTTCTACACTCTCTTTCCTCTTCCCCCTCCCATTTCTTTATTCTCCTCCTCCTCTCATTCCTTTCTGTCTCCTCTTTCTCTCTCTATCCCTTTCTCTTTCTTCGTTCTTTTTCTCTCCCTTTCCCCTCCTCTTCTTTCCTCTCTTCCTGTTTCCTTCTCTCTCCTCCTCTATTCACTCCCTCCCTCTCTTTCTCTCCTCTCCTCACTCTGTCTGCCTCACTCTCCACTCCTCTCTTCTATTCTCCCTCCCTCTTTCCATCCCTTCTTCCCTCTCCTTCCCCTCTCTACTCATTCTCTCTTTCTCTACTCTTTCTCTCCACTCTCCTCTTCTCCTCTTCCTCTCTTCCGTTCCTCTCTATTCTGCACATTCCCGTCTGTTCCGTTGCTCTCCGGTTTCGTGTCATGTGATCTGCTCTCTTTACCTCCTTCCTGTCCCTCTCTCCTCCGTGTGTCCCTGCCTTCACTCCAAGCATCTCATCTTTTAATAAACAACACAGTTTTCTCTCAAATATTGATGGAAAAATATAAATAGAAAAGAAGATTCAGTTGTGTCTGTGTGTTTTTTAATTTTTATTAGTGAAGACAGTAAGAAGTGTAAAATGGGAGTGAGGAGTGGGGAGAGACATGCAGCAATTTTTCAGGCCCAGCAGCAAAAAATGCTGCATACCCTTGTCTGAAATATTAGTTTTTATTTGCTTACTTAGTGAAGTCCCTAAACCGGGTATGTGATTGACCGGTCCGGTGAAAGATGTGATAAAACAGGCCTTAGTACACTGCCCAAGAAGTGGACCCCGATAGGAGAGGGGGCAAGCAAAGTTGAGCCTAGACAAAAGGAATTCATAACAGTGATAAGATAAGACAATAAGACAAGCCAAAAGTTGAACTGGCGCATGACTCTTTGATGAACAGGAAGTTGGCCATATTGGATCAAAAATTTGCAGAGTGTTTATAAATGCATCTAAAATGTCCCTTTCTTTTGGTTCAAATGAGCTCAGATTCGACATGTTACATCTAGAGACATAGCTTCTCCAAAGCTGGGGGGGGGGTGTGCCCAGTAAAAAACCAGCTTCATTTTCTATATCTTTGATGACCTCTCACGGCGTCATGCACATGCACGTACAGGCTTATTCCAGTTCGTGCTGAAATTTGAATCACTAATGCCTGTTCTCGGCCTGAATATAATACACTATAAAGCAGGGATCTCCAACCTTTTGCATCCAGTGAGCTACCTTTACAAAATGAAAATGCCGGAGAGCCACTCATTTTATCGGTTGCAAGAATTTTAGTTGATATAAGAGGGCAAGCCTTAGTGTTCTACAGTTAGGTGCCTATAAAACCTAAAACCATTATCTATTTATTAGAGCATAAAGTTCAAAATAACACATTTACAATGATAATCATTCAAATCTGAGTTATTCAGTACAATACATAGACTGCAGAAATTCCTTGGAGAGCTACTTGGAAGGGGGTGGAGAGCTACTGGTAGCTCGCGAGCTACAGGTTGGAGACCCCTGGTATAAAGCATATAAAACGTGTACACTATACTTCCCCGTACCATATAAATGAAAATGAACAATTTTTTCTATTTCCACTTTACCAATTAACAGGGGCAATTTTAGGCTTCCAAGTTTAGGTGTGCTTAGCACCAAGGAGGTAATACAAGAGCAATGCATGTGCGCATAGCTTACATGCAAAAACTACCATACTGTGTGCTTCAACACACCACACATTTTTTCTTATCCATCTCTCTTCATTTCTTTATCTAAATGTATCCCTTTAGATCAGTGCTTCCCCAACTAGCATGTTTGATTCAAGTCTTGCTTTGTAGTCTCTGGGCATTTATTTAGTCCTCCTCAGTCCTTCCTATTCGTACTATAAACTATACTAATACTACTACTGTATTAAACTTTATTCTGAACTCTCCTTTTCTCTTACCCTGTCGCTCCTTCTCTAGCTGAATTTTTCCTGACTGAACTTGCTTGAATGAATATTTGTGAATAAATTGGTGTTATTGTCATCATCTTTCCATCATGTTATGTGTCTTACCTGGATTCTCACTTTTCCCTTAATCACTCGGTTTGGAGGTTTCTTTGCCTATGCTGTCAATCATAGTAGATAGTCAGTAGGTTTAATAACTTGTTCTAATATATTCAGAGGTAGAATATTATCATAATTTCACTTTATTTATGCTATACAACAGTTACATTTCTTATAAATTGACTGTAGTTCTTAATATATTCTGTTCTCTGTGACAGGCGTACATGAATCATAGTAGATGGTTTAGATATTCTTCGCAAAGTGACTTACATTGTCTGTAGATCTGGCTCTAAATCCCGTTTTTCTCTTTGGTCTAATCCAAACTAAAATGCATCATTATCCATCTGTTAGGGTAAGGGTTTGGACAGCATTTAAGATCATCTGCATTCATCTGTGTTGAAAATATGTGTGCTCTATGTATGTACAGTATGCATAAATATTACTAATACATATGGCTAAAGTCTCTTCTGTTTACTGACCTGAGCTGAGTCAGTAACAAAGTAACTGTTGAATGGCGATGGCTATTGTTCTTCAAATGTGAATTTGATGTATTTTCAGTTACAAAAACTCAGAATATGATGGCTAAGTTGTTGATGTAATTTTGTGTTTTGGTTCTCAAGTTGATTATCCAATAAAAGAGTAGAAATCGTCACTGCTGGTTGCCAGATCGTACTATTAAATCCATCTAATATCTCTACCTAAACCCCAGCACAAGCACCCGATCATGGATCAGTTCTAGTGCGGCCTCTGCAGCTCAGTCAGTGAATTCTGGAGGTTCTGAGACTTCACGTTAACCATGGCCTGTCCATATACTGAAAATGAGAAAAAACATATTTCCGTTCTCTTTTTTGCACTGACAACCTAGTTACAGTTGGGAATGTTTTTGTTTTTTTTATTCAGCACACCCTATAGTCTTCCTTTAAGAGCAGACACACCCTTTTAAGAATTATTCCAAAGTCAAATTGTCCTTCTCTGTGACCCTTTCTCCTCTCTCCTGTTTCCTCCTCCGTAAAGTTATTTTTATTCTGTCTTTTATCAGAAGCCTCTCTCTGCCTCTCCTTGTTCTGGGTGACATTTTATCCTCGCGGCCCTGCGCTGTACGTTTACACTGTAACACAAATACAGCTCGGGTCTATGGAGAGAGCTGCTCCGCGCATTAATGCTGACCTACTCAACTCCCATGATGCTTTGCTTCTCCCCGAGGTGCCAACGCTGAGGGGCCATCTCTCACCTACATTGAAACATTACTCTACTATATAGGGCTTCATTATAGAGCTTTATTACACTGTACATGACTCATATTTATTTATTTATTTGGATAGGAGTATAGCTGGGAGAATTATTTTACAGGTTATGATTTTGTTTCTAATTATTACTTTTCTTTGGTGGGATAATGCCCTTGGTAAAAGTCATAACTTAACACCAAGCAAGTGGTAAATTAAGCTGAAACAAAGAAATGGCAATAAGTTGTGTTGCGTTCTCAAAGTGATGTAAATGCAAGGAGTAACTTTTCTATCTAATTCTTTTGTGGATACTCAAGGTTTTCTTATTTGGTCGTATTTTAACTCTTCTTCTTTTCTGTAGTATCTAAGTTTTGTATCTAAGGATGCATGACCCAAAGTCTGTGGGCAATTGAATCAAGGTTTATCTCTACTGGGAAATCAGAAAGGATTGCAGCCATCGGTATACACTTATAAAAAGGAATGTACTAAAAAAATATGATTCATTTATTTATTTGGCCATGTTGTTGTTGGCCATGTGGGCTGCTGTTTGTTAATTCGGCAGGATGCAGATTTCCAGTGTAGGGCAGGGTCTATAGCACTCACATTAATTTCTTTACAGGTCCTATATTATGCAAAATTACCACTTACGATCTTTGAGCCATGTTGGACTCTTGTTACCTTATCAAACACACACCCTTAGTTGTGTTTTGTTTCATTCACACATGTTTGACTAATTCTTTATTATTAGTCTGTCTACATTTCCAAAACTCACAATGCTCTGTCCAGCCTTGTGATGTCATGAAGTGGTAGTTTTCATATTAACATCTACTGTTTTGTTCAGTAGTCATTGGCAATTCTAGGGCTGAAATCTTCCAAATAATTCACGTGAAGGTGTATATATTATATTTATTTATATTTATGTTTTACAGTGATTATATCTGTTTTAAGTCTGTAAAATCCCTCAGCACACACTTTATACACTTTTCTCAGACAGGACAGTTACAACCATTTTTACATCCTTATTGCTGCTGTCGTCCTTATGTCATTTTCCTCCTTCTTTATGTAACAAAGCGAAGATTAATTTATATTCCGTAATGGAGCCCTACAGCGCAGAGTCCTGCACTGGTCCATTTTTGGAGACCCGCACTTGCACAGTACAGCACCACACCCGCCCGTCAAACTGAGATTATATCAAACTTTTGTGCTGCATACGCACGGACTGAATCAAGACTAAACCAGGACTAACCCAGGACTAACCTAGGACTGATTCCAGGACTGAAGAGGGGGACTAAACCAGGGCTGAACTAGGACTAAAACAGGACTAAAACAGGACTAAACCAGAACTGAACCATGACTCACGATCAGGACAATACACGCTCATATGCTGTAAAAAAAAAAAAAAAAAAAAAAAGCATGTAAAATTGTACTAAAAAATCTGCTAAATAGCGAGACCGAGAAAGGTGAACTGCGATATAGCGAGGGACGTTGTATATAACTGCCACTGCACTGCAAAAAAGCTTGGCAAAAACGTAAGATATAAACACTTAAATCTATCAGAACATGACTTAAAAATAGGGAAATATCTGTCCATACCTCAAAATAATTTTACTTGACAAGTTATCTTAAAATAAAGTACCTCTAGACAAGAATTAAGCAGCCTCTGGTCTAGTAAGGAGATAATAAATCTGAAAACAAGATGAATAACTTGATATAAGTTTTAAAATCTTGGCCAGATCAGAGAAATTTACAGTGTGGCAAGTTATGGCCTTTCGGACAGTTCTTATTTCAAGCCAAAATCACATAAAAATTCTGTTCTTTTCATCTTAATGTAGACAATTTAACTAAATATCTAAAGAGAAAATATACAAATTCAGGCTGCGGCATTCTGTCAATTGCAAACCTGGAAGAAAGTTTAACAATGGTCTATAGTAATATGATTTTAGCCTCAAATGTAAAGATTTATTGTATGCCTTAGTATTGCTGTATTGTCGTAATTTCATCTCCCAGACTCAGGGCTTTCTTCTCACCTCTGTTTAGTCTCCATGGAAACGAGGGCGTAGGAAAGGAGGAGGCGAGCGCTGACTTCCTGACACGTTTAGGTCCTAGGGGACACCTCCCAGTGGGCGCTGCGTGGCTCTGGGTCTGTATATGTGATTAACCTGATTACAACACATGCACAAAGTCACCCCTACACTCTCATGGGGTTAGCATTACTGGGCTTTAGCTTCTTATTATATGCAAGATTTTCAGGACTTTTTCCTCATATATTTTGTTGTTAATCGCTATGGCAACGGTCAGATGGTGTAGATGGAAGAATTATCTTAAAGTGCAACTGGCTGATTAATTTTTACATGGTTTTAGCTTCTTGTTTTATGCAATATTTGGTGGAGATAATATTTTGCAGCGGTTCTGATCTTTCAGTCATTTGGATGGGAGTATAACCGGAAGAATTATTTTACTGTAAAGTGCAATTGACTGATCATCACTGGGTTTTAGCTTCCTGTTATATGCATATACAGTTTGAGGACTTTTTCCCATTCAAAAGATAAAATATTTTGTTGTAAATCGCTCTGGCAATGGTCCTAATTTTTTGTCATTCTGAAACCCACAGGTAAAGCTGTACAGAAATCACAATCAACAAATCACAAAATCAGAAGTTATGTAGCCTCAATGAATTAATCTTCACAAACGTGACTCCTCCTCCTACTTGTTTCCATGGAAATGCTGTTCCTTTGGCCATAATATTACAAAGTATGACATAAAATCTATATTTTTCCATGAAGAATGTTCCACAGTTTGCTTTTAAATATCTATTTTTGTGGAATCATGCAGGTTTTTAAAATTAAATTGACAAGGCAGTACTTACAGGCAAACATGACCATATATGGTGAAAGTACAGTTCATACAATTCATAAGGTGAAGAGTAACTTCTTTATTGCCATTTATGGAAATACACTGCATAGTTTGGCTGCAGTTACATTTTTATTATCATCAGCATTTTAAAACCAAATCTGCTGTGAGTAATCTATGTAATTCTATATAACTTATGCACAGAATGGTTGCCAAACTTCCATCAGTTTGCTCCAGGGCAGCTTTGGTACTGGACTGAGGACTGAATGAATATTATGGCAAAGTGCAAAGCAATAACTGTTATAATAAACTAATGCGTAATTCATATTCATTTGAGAATCATATAATTGTACGTTTTTCCTGTCACAGCTCTGCCTCTCCCCTGCTTACTGTGACTCATATGTTCCCACCTGATTACGTTGGTAACATACTGTATATAGAAACTGATGACTTGAACACTACTCAGAGAAGTCCCACTTTTAAACTTTATTTTATGATCAGATCTGCCCACACACTGTACCAGAGTAACCATGTACTCATTAGAAACTGGCTCAAAAGGCCTTGGCAACTGCATCATGATAAAAGTTCACTCAAAGAGTAGTTTGTAGTTTCATGAAGATTTAAATGAGCAGAAATGTGAAGGTGGCTGTACGGCAGAATATTTAATGACCTGGAACTTAACTATAGATTTGTTTAAATTATTTAGACTGAACTTCTCTTTATTTTTGAGTAAATTCCTCAAAATGTTAAAGCTTTGATCTGAGTGGGCTGTATACATTCATCCATTTTTGAGTGATGGTTTTGGAGTTTGGACATTCGCACGTTTTTGTCAGTCTGACCCAGTGCAGCTTTGGCTGCATATATTGAATACTGCATGGAAAGAAATTATTTTAGAAATACTATTATTTTTGTCTGATGTAGTGGATAATAGAGCTGTAGCCTCCTAAAGAAATTGTTGGTTGACTAGACTCCTAAAAAGGGAATCAAAAGCATCAAAACTATTATGTATCTGTATGGTTAGACTACAGCTTCATGGGAGACTACAACTACATGGGAGAGAAAAAAAAGTACTAGGAATTATGAAACAGTGTATTTATATAACGACAATGCATAGAAGCAAATAACTTTTGAGTTTATTCACCTTTTTTACATATAAAAAATGGCAAATCTTCAGCTCATTCAGTTACTCAGTAATTTCTCCTTACTGCCCATGATCAGTCGACTAATACAAATTTTGGTCCACTAACAACAGTCTTAGTAGATACTGTCACGATTAAGAGCACGGAATATATTTAAATAACTGTTATACAAATGGCAGTGGCAGTAATTTTACTTTTTAGTATTAGTAGTTTTAATTGTATTATTAACAATAAAGTATAATAATTTGACTTAATTATCATAAATTTACAATTCTGTTAATGACACCTAGATCTGGACTTAAGATTTCTATTAAATACATCACCACAATTACACCTGCTTATTGTTGTGGCAACCAGTCCCTCGGCACCTCACCTGTCTGTTGCCATGAAGAGCTTCTTGTCGTCACACCTGTCCGTTGCCTTGGAGACCGCCTCATCATCACACCTGTCCGTTGCCGTGGAGAGCTTCTTGTTGTCACACCTGTCCGTTGACGTGGAGAGCGTTTTGTTGTCACACTTGTCCGTTGCCTTCGAGACCGCCTAATCATCATACTTGTCCGTTGCCGTGGAGAGCTTTTTGTTGTCACACCTGCCCGTTGACGTGGAGAGCGTTTTGTCGTCACACCTGACCGTTGCCTTGGAAATCGCCTCATCATCACACCTGTCCGTTACCTTGGAAACCGCCTCATCATCACACCTGTCCATTGCCGTGGAGAGCTTTTTGTCGTCACACCTGTCCACTGTAATGAATACCGCTTCGTCATCACACCTGCCCCGTGCCGTTGAGAGCTGCTTTTTGTCACACCTGCTCGTCGCCATGGAGACCGCCTCATCCTCACACCTGTTCGTTGTCGTGGAGACCACCTCATTGCCACACCTGTCCGTTGTTTTGAAGAACTTCTTGATGTCACACTTATCCATTACCATGGAGACTGCGTCATTACCACACCTGATTGTGGAGAGTTTTTTGTCATCACACCTGTCCATTGCCGTGGAGAGTTTCTTGTCGTCACACCTGTCCGTTGCCGTGGAGACCAGTCCCTGGCTGCACAGCTGTGAGTTGGAGGAAGGTGTGCGTGGAGGATGACATCATACTCTCTTTCTGCTGTGAATGTGGCTCCTGTAATATTTATGGAGGCTGAGCTCACAGTCTGGGAAAAAACTGAAGAAGTTACGCACGCAATCCTCACCATGCTCACTGCCACGGAAATCTACTGTCTTCTATCTAAAAGTACTATAGGGTCACACCAAACCAGGGCTAAGCAGCACAGACTTAAAGAGGCACTATGAATGTTTTGGAGATGTGTTTGTTTTGCCAGAAATGTTCCTTTAAACTGGCATTAAACTGATCTGTTTTGCAGTTATACACTGAAAACATGTAATAAGGTAATAACTTGGCCGTGCGCCATGCCAATAAGGCTGGGTATCATCTAGAAGTTGCCGATGCGATACATACCTCGACGCATAGGCCACGATACAACGCATATCTCCATACAGTGAGCTTGCAATTCAATACAATATATTTCAAAAAACATGTTAAATATAATATAATATATAAAATATACCAAAAAATACTCTTGGCGATATATCGATACAGCAGCCCACAATACTGATACTGTTATCACATTAAATGATACGATATATTGATATTTCAATATTTTTGCACATCCGTACATGCTAATAACAAAACCCATGTCAAATTACACCTGCGATAAACCAAGACTATACATAAAAGTTATACTAACAATTTTAAACTACTACTGTCTTATCATTTATATTTAAACTAGCTCTGACACTACTTTAATGATGACTAAGCCATGAAAAAAATGACTATTTGATCTTCTATAATATTTTGTGAAACTATCTGCAATATTTGTGATTTTTCTGACAAACATTGCAATTTATGTTTTCATAACTGGATTCTGTTCACATTTTAAGCAATAACATTTGAGAGAAGACTGAAATCTGTACTGCTAGCTAAACTAATACAAGAATCCCATGCATTTCAGAACATGTTTGAGAGGTCTAGAATAGTAGAAAAGACAGGATAATTTGTTGTTTGCAGTGGGCTTAAAGATGCTCTGAGTAACTTTTCTGGTGGGGGTTGGGGGGTCTGTCACCAGCTTTTCTCGATGGAAATGTTATATCTTCTATCTATATAATATCTTCATGGAGACAAGCAGACGACACCATCAGGTCAGATCAGTGGAATCGCAACCCTGCTTACAGTAAGAATGTGTGTTTATCCAGGTATTCCTGAGCAATAAAAACACCTTTTGGAAATAAATGTTAGAAAGAAACATTTAATGCAATACTGTGGAATAAGCAAAGCAATAAGATCTCCATGGAGACAAGCCGGTAGCGTACCCTCTACCAATAAAGTTACACAGTGCACCTTTAAACAACTGGAACCATTCAAATTTCGATTTGATTGCGATTAATTTCACAGCCCTACTTTTCGAAGATCCATTGTCCAACCCAGGATTGAACTACCAGCGCGTGACTCATAAGGAAAAGCAAATGCGGAGGATTAAGGCAATGGGGGAAATACTTTAAACAGACACACAAATGTAACAGACACAAATATGGATCCAAGCGCACACGTCCATGACCCCGTTCACTATGTCCACATCGCACTGAGGATTTAAATCTGCGCTTCCCAAAATAAACACAATCTTTTCCTCGGAGGCTGCAGCAGTAGTAGTAGCAGTAACCGGATGACCATTGCATGTGTGTGAAGGCAGAGAGAGGACCAGGAAAATCAAGAAATCAACTGCCAAGAAATGAAATGACCTAAATAAATAAATAGCAAAGGATCATGGTCAATGTAGTTCCCTGTAGATTAGTATGAGGAGTTACACATATATAAGGCCACATGGTAATACAGTATAAAAGAAAGGAGAGATGGGACCAAGTCGTTGTTTTGCAAGTCTCAAGTAAGTCTTTGACCTCAAGTCCGAGTCAAGTCCCAAGTGAGCTTCAAGTCATTTCATGTCTTTAAACCAAAAAAGTACCAAATATAGCTTAGATTTTTTCAATTTATATGAATTTTAAACAAAAAAGTAATGGTATATTTATGTATGAGCATTTATTCATAAGTAGAAATGCTAATTTTTCCTTTTTAAATGTCTTGACAAGAGTGTGAATTATTAAGGTCAGAACAGAAAGAAAAAAATGTTAAATAAGTTATTTTGTCATGTAGTTCTCTGGAGCTCCCTCTGTTTAACTGCATTGTACTGCATATTACTGTATATTACTGTATTAAATTTGAGGATTCCACATCACAGTACTTCAGTTACTGTTGCCATAGTAACAAAAAGAGAAGTGGGAGGGACATGTTCCAGTTTGTTCCTTTAAAATTAAGCACCGCATTTATCAACTGTAAACAAAAAAGTATTTTCTAAAAACATATATATTTTAGGAGAAGCATCAAGTCTTCTCAAGTCACATGCCTTACATTACATGAGCTTCAAATCCAAGTCGAGTCCCAAGTCATCGTCCATTTTATCAAGTCAAGTCTCAAGTCCTAAAAATAGCCTGACTCAAGTCCAAGGCACAACTCGCAAGTCCCCACCTCTGAAAGAAAGTACTATTATTTAACATTGAAAGTCACATTCCGTTATGAAAGAGTGTTTTTTATTAGAATCAAGTTTGAAATATCGCTTGCTGAAAAACTCATAAACAATGTATTTAGGTGAAGGATGTACTTTCTTACAGATCCTACTAACATGCTGTGTTAGGGTGTGGTTGCTTTTGGGGTTTCAAGGTGGCTGACTTTAGTGACATGCATGCTATTTTAAGAGTTCTTATGTCATAATTGTGTCCCTGGGTGAGACACTTCACTCAGATTTGTTACAGTTATGATAGGAAGGGTATCTGACATAAAATAATTACTACAAATCCACTGTAACTGGGTAGCATCGCTGGTATCTTGCAGTATGAACTGACAGTAAATCATGGGTATGTTCACACTTTTGGATTGGTCATGGTTTGAGTCAGATTACGTCCTGATGTAGATATGGTTTAGTCCTGGTTTAGTTCTGGTTTAGTCCTGGATTTTAGACCTGAGTCTGAGTTCAGAAGTGAACCTTTTCTGAATAGCTTTAGAATAATCTTGAGCTGTATCAAAAGTATAAAACCTAGCATGTCCAGACGTCCTTATTTTTCCGGGACAGTCCCAGTTTTGAGCCCTGTGTCCCCTGTCCCAGCAAATTTATCCAAAACCACTGATTTATCCCAGTTTTATACAAGAAATGTCCCAGGTGTCCCTATTTTGATACCTGTCAACAGTAAAGAGAGGCATAAATTGTCATTTGCTTAGGTAAAATACAAAAAATAGCTGCTTAAAAATGACCAAAACACAAAGAAAATGTGACTATACTGACTCATGAATGGTTAGTCATGAATAGGTCAAGTGCAGAACAGTTTTCCTTAAATACACAGTTGTATTATTACCACCAACCACAAACCCAGGTTGTCCCAGTTTTTGATCTTGAAAATCTGGTCACCCTGGTCCGTCTGTTTTACTGCATTGTATTGTATATTACTGTATTGTACTGTATATTACTGTACATTTGAGTATCACAAACAGTAACAAAGAGAGAAGTGGGAGGGACATGTTCTAGTTTGTTCCTGTAAAATTCAGCACTGCATTTATCAACTGTAAAGAGAAAAGTATTTTTCTACAAACATATATTTTTTAGGAGATGCATCGAGTCTTCGCAAGTCACAGGCCTCAAATCCTGAGTCACTGACCTTCAAGTCCGAGTCGAGTCCCAAGTCTTAGTCCATTTTATCAAGTCAAGTCTCAAGTCCTAAAAATTGTGACTCAAGTCTGATTCGATTCCAAGTCACAACTCACAAGTCCCCACCTCAAGCCTGATACATCAGATGGTTTCACTTCGTACAAACCGTCTGACCATTTGTGTTAGAATTCGTTGTCTCAACAGTAGGCGTGTACTTTTTATCATTTAACCAATCACTGCTATTTGGTCGTGATGTATGTAATGCGCCACTAATGGGGCTAACTGGGATATTAAGCTTTTCCCAAATCCCGTACAAAGAAGGGCATTAACATCTTTCCCCTTGATAAAATTCACCAAACATTCTCTTTGTTCCGACTTTAAATCCTCGATCTCAGGAATCGTTGACAACATTGAATGTATGGCTCTTCGCTGATTGGCTGGTGTCTGAACTCGCACTTCCAGGGTTTTTGCGAACCGTCTATTGTATTCTGATTCCTGACCTAGTTGCTGGAGAGAAATGAAACTGAGAGGAGGGACTAGACGGTGCCCGCCTGGCTATCCCACTTCTGCTTCTTAGTATCAAAATTGCTTTACTACTAGTATAAGTGAACTTCAATTGTATGCTTTTACTTCTGCTACACTTCTGCTGTTATATGCTAATTGTGTACTTTATTACAAGCGTTTCATTTTGAACGAGACTTTGATTGCGTGTCTTTAAGCTTGTTTCCCTCCCTGTTCATTCTTGTGTGTTCATTGAGTCCTTGGGAGAGTGAATGGGCAGCTGTGTCTCTCCTGATCCATAATTAATCGTACACTCTGTGACTGTGTGAGGGGCTGTGCTGCTCTCAGCCTCTGTCCAGTGTTCAGGAATAGAACGCTGCACACAAACCACAGCTACTGCCTCTTTAATACTAATAGAACGCTTCAGGTTCAGTCAATCTCTCTCTATCTCCCCCTCTCTCTCCTCTTTTCCTCATTCTCTCTCTCCTTTCTCTTTCTCTTTCTTTCTTGTTTTCTCTCGCCTCTCTCTTTCTCTCCTCTCTGTTTTGCCCCCTCCCCCCTTTTTGCTTTCTCTCTCTATGTATCCCCATTCTATAATCCTCTCTTTCTTCACTCTCTTATGTCTAACTGTCCTTCCTCTCTCTCTCTCTCTCTCTCTCTCTCTCTCTCTCTCTCTCCTTCTCTCTCTTTTTTTTATCTCTATCCATGTATCTCCTTATTTTCTCTCTCCCCTCTTGACCATCTTTGCCTCCACCCTTCTCTCTCTCTCTCTTTCTCTTTCTTCAGTCCTCCCCCTTCCCCTTCTTTCTGTCTCTCTCTTCTATTGTTTCCCCCCTCTCTCTCTTTACCCTTGTTTCTCCCCCTTACCTCTATTTTTTCTCTATTTGTCTCCCCTCCCTTTTCTCTATCTCATTTTTTTCTCTCGCTTCCTTTCTCTCCTCTATCCATCCCTTTCTCTCTCTCTCTATGTATCATCATTCTATAATCCTCTCCTTCTTCACTCTTACGTCTTTTTGCCGTCTTTCTCTCTCTCTCTCTCTCTCTCTCTCTTTTCTTTTTTATCTCTATCCATGTATCTCCTCCTTTTCTTTCTCCTCTCTTGTCCATCCTTGCCTCCACCCTTTTCTCTCTCTCTCTCTCTCTCTCTCTCTCTCTCTCTCTTCACTCCTCCCCCTTCCTCTTCTTTCTATCTCTCTCATCTATTGTTTCTTCCCTCTCTCTCTACCCTTGTTTCTCCCCCCACCTCTCTATTTTTCTCTCTCTTTGTCTCTCTTTCTCTCTCCCCCTTTTTTTATCTCATTTTTTCTCTCTTGCTTTCTCTCGCCCCTTTTTATCTCCTCTCTTCACCCCTTTCTCTCTCTCTCTCTCTTTCTCCTCTATTTATCATCATTTTATAATCCCTTTCATCACTCTCTTATGTCTAACTGTCCTTTCTCTCACTCTCCTTCTCTCTCTTTTTTTTATATCTCTATCCATGTTTCTCCACCCTTTTCTCTCCTCTCCCTCTCTTCACTCCTCCCCCTTCCCTTCTTTCTGCACACTTGTTTCTTTCCTCTTTACCCCACCCTTGTTTATCCCCCTCACCTGTCTCTTTTTTTCTCCCTTATCCCTCATATTTACCTCCATCTCTCTGTCTCTGTCCACCCCCACATCTCTTTCCTTTCTTTCTCTGCCTCTTCTCTCTCGTCCCCTCTTCACCCTACCCCCTTTCTTTCTTTCTCCTCCTCCCCCTCTCTCTCTTTTCACCCCTGACCCTTCTCTTTTCTCCCCCTCATCCTCTCTCTCTCTTTTGCTCTCGTTACTCCTCCTCCTTTCTTTTTTTTTTCTCTCTCTCTTCTGGGGTTTAGAGTTTCCTCCTCCACAGCATTTTGTGAAGGGCACTGGTCTGACCTCCACCATTTTATACCATCACGACCGTCCCAGTGCAGCATATACTTTTAGATTTTATTAATTGCACTGTGAATATTTGACCCACTTATCACAGAAATATTCACGTTTAACTCTGTCTAATTTGTTATATTTTTTTACAGGTAACGCAAAGGAGATCAGGCTTACTCTCAACACACTGCTGTACATCTCTCAGCTAGTTTGGTTATGAGCTTGGTTATAAGACTTTAATCAGTTAAACATAGTGGCACATATAACCATGTAGGGTCTTTCTTGGTGGAGTTTCCCTGTGTCTTGGTGGGAATCATCTACACACATTGAGATCTTTCGGTTAATTATACAGGGTTCAATATAGTCCAGTGAGGTTCATTTGCTCTTCCGATTATTAGCTTCTTTTTTCAGACCAAGAGTTTGTTTTCATACCTGACAGTTCCGACTGCTCACTAGCGCTCTTCACTTGATATTATTGTGATGTGTCTGATCAGCTGATTTATACAGGTTTTGCTGGTTTTGTTGTCGCTGTCCTCCTGCCTCCATCGGTAGGAACAGCTCCTACGAGGCCTTAAAAGTCTTAAAAAGGTTTTAAATTTCTTCTTCCTAAATTAAGGCCTTAAAAAATCTTAAATTGTGTTGTCCAACTCTTATTTTTTTTTCACAAAGGTCTTCAATTTCATTAGTTTTTTGTATACTCAACTGGGCTGCAGTGCAATGTTAAATGGAGGGAGAAAAAAAAACAACAACGTGAAATCACGTAACATAAATGAACGTGTAATTTGGAGTATGTGTAAACAATACTTTGGTTTCTAGCTCTGGCGGCCAATGAGTAAACAATCAGCAGAGTGGAGGAAGACGTTGGATATGGATCATGAGGAAGTGTAGGTTTAATCCACAGTGGCTCTTAGGTCGTTTTCACACCGCTAGTTCGATTATTTGGTCCGCACCAGGCAATAAAATTGTTATTATGTAGCAAATACACTCCAGTGTGGTCCGCGTTCACACCGGCAAACGAACCAAAACTGGTTCGATTCACGTGTCTCTGTTTCCCCGGTAAAACAGCGATACTCCAGTTATCAACACCGATGTTCCTGTTAATACCACGGGCCGTCCTTATCTCAAATTATCACCATGAACTCATAAAACAGCAACATGTAGAACTTTGTACAAACTCACCGCATCAGCCCAGAGTTCGGGTAACAGCAGCAGCCAACAGTGCTCAAAGTAGCGCGCAGCTCCTCAGGACGGGGCTGGGGTCTGGTCCTTGGTCTGTTACAAGTTCGTTGGTCAGATGGTCCGGAGGCTCTGTCCTCCATGTGCTGGTTCCAAACGGTGGCGAGCAAGACCAGTGCTTGATGGACTGTGTCCGAGCAGGTACGTTCCGTCGTCTGCGCGCTGGTTCTGTGCGGGAAAAGCAAGAATGCGCTGTGGACTACAGGTCCTGGCGCGCTGCTCCGGTCCTCCGCGCTCAAGAACCGCGGCTGGTTCCAAGGTGGTGCAGCATCCGGACAGAAGCGTGAGTCCAGTTTGGTTTGTTATATGTTGTTCTGAGCGTCCGTCCTCCGCGCATTTGGTTCTTCCCGGGGAAAGGGCTTCCTCAGGTCGAGGCTCCCCGCTCCAGCTCCTTTGAGCCCGGCCTGAACTGGAGCTGCCCCGCTGGTTCAGGACTCTGGTTTGGATCTAGTCCGACTGTATTTCTCACACTAGGCTAAAAACAGGGACTTTTTTAAGTTGTATCAATTGAATGGGCGATTGCCTATTGCCATGAAATTATTTGGTTAATTAAAGCCTAAAATAAATGTTGGTTGCTGTGTGATCACGGGGAACACCGGGTCGTCTCTGTGCGTGTAGGTCCCGAACAGGGGTGCGCACCCCCAATTTTGACTCACTCTGGAGCCACACGTTCGCACACTGATACTTGCTCTGATCTTCGTGTGTTACATTCTCTGTATTGGCCATTGTTGGTAAAATAATTCGAAAATGAATCGCGGCTGCATCTTGACAACAATCTGTTACTGCGCTGGAGTCGTACAGCGCGTCATTTCAGGCAGAGGAGACGCGTGTCCCTCCCATGATGCATTTCGAATAGTCCGTTTGTCCATACTGTCTATGGTTTGGACCCGGGTTCGCGTTCACACCAGAGGAACCGCACCAAAGTTGGTCATTTGGTGCGGATTCAAGCGAACCGAGACCACCTCTTTTTTGCGGTCTCGGTCCGCTTGATTTGGTTCGGGTCCGAGTCCGATTGACGCTTTCACACCAACGCAAACGAACCGAACTAACCACTTTTGGTTCGAATGGACCGTTTGGTGCGCACCAAATACTGTCGGTGTGAAAACACCCTTAGATTCTAGATATAGTGCAGTAGTTGGTTGGTCATTATTTGAACTGGATCTGGTGTTTTTCACCCACTTAATGGGTGCAATGTTGGTCTTAATTTCCATTTAAGTGTCTAAAAAGGCCTTTTGGGGTAGTCAAACCTGGGGATACCCTGCAGCAGTATCACGTGACCACTCTTGAGGAAGAGCGGGAATGAGCAATCGAAACTGTCAGGTATGAAAATAAACAAACTCTTGGTTAGAGAAAAGAACCTAATAACATAGGTTTTAATATAATCAGAGGAACTAAAAAAAAAAAAAAAAAAAACCCTTTCATGTGGTTGTTTATGTTGTGTATCGTACTTTTTTTATTTAATAGAACTGGTTACATAGTACAGGAATGATGATCTTTTGAATGAAATTTAAGAAAGGATTTTACTATTATTTAACCATGGTACCAATAATTTAGCCAGGTTGGCGCCACCTAGTGCCCCCCCTTAATTTCATTTCTCTCCAGCGACTAGGTCAGGAATTGGAATACACTAGACGGTTCGCAAAAACCCCGGACGTGTGAGTTCGGGCACCAGCCAATCAGCGAAGAGCCGTACATTCAGTGTTGTCAACGATTCCGAGATCGAGGATTTAAAGCCGGAACAAAGAGAATGTTTGGTGAATTTTATCAAGGGGAAAGACGTTATTGCCCTTCTTTGTACGGGATTTGGGAAAAGCTTAATATACCAGTTATCCCCATTAGCAGCACATTACATACGTAACTACCAAATAGCAACGATTGATTAAATGATTAAAAAGTACCTGCCTACCGTTAAGCGCACAAATTCTAACACTGTGAGGTCAGATGGTTTCTGCGAAGTGAAATCGGCTGATGAATCAGGCTACCAGTAATTGTGAATAATCATAAAATTGTGATGTTTTTCTGTCACAATCATTTTGATATTGACAGATATATCAGTTGGTTGATATATTAGACTGATTTTTGCACTTTTGAGTGTATCGATCAGTCTTAAATCTCAGACACCTCAGACAAAGAATATCCACAACGCTTTATTTCAGCGAAGAGGACACTGCACAAAACGTGTTTACACAGCTCTCGTATCCACTTTGTAGTAAAACAGGTTTGTGGATGAGTTTGTAGTCCTTTAAAATTACATAAACTGGGGAAAATAATAAAAATCGTCCCTATATATCTTCTCAGAAATATCGGCAGAGCTTATGGCCACAGATTTATGTCTTACCATCTCTACTTCCAGGTACTCCGCCTTCGCTACACAACTAACCAACTTCACTTCATGCTGTTTTAACTTGTTTCACGCTGCTTCACTCATCCATGCTCCTGCAGAAGGATTCCACACCATATCCGCTGGTCTATTTTGCATTTGTCATTTTTTAAAACTTATGCTAGAAACTAGGGATGGGCATTCGATGAAATTTTCTTAATCGATCGTCGAGAGAATTAACGATCGATTAAGAAATAAACTAAGCGAAGATAAAAAATACAGCTCTTGTGCGCTGATGCGGTCAACTTCTATCGGATTAAAAGACATGACTCAATGGAATACAGGTTAGTGTGACCATATTTGCATTTGTCAAAACCAGGACACCGTACGGGGGGTGGGAGGTGGGGCCTCGTCATCGACATTGCGATTTCTCACCTGGCAAAACTTTTTCCCACTGGACACCAAAACATATGTGCTGCTTTGTACACTGTGCACATGGACTCCCACTTGTCCCGACCGGAACGGAAAGTGTGTAATTTCTTGTACAAGTCATCGTTAAATACGCATATGCACTTCGGTACGTTGCAGGCGGACTGACTGTTTGTGTTTGCTAGTTCCTTCTGAGTGCAGAGAGCTACTTGTACGGGCCTCCGTTTGGTCACACTACACAGAGCAACCTGCATTCGGTTTGTCGATTAAAATTTACGTAATCGATGAAATTCTTAATGATCAATTATCGATTAATCGACTAATCATGCCCATCCCTACTAGAAACAGTACCAAAACTACTGTGTTCAGAAGTAGTTTTAAAGGGCTGAATTATTCATCACTTTATTTTACCTTCCATAAATAATGTATCGATGAGTTATGAAAAACATCCATGGATTTGCAGCTGTAGACTGTGGCCCGCCTGTGTGGATTTCCCATGGGGCCGAGTGAACCTTGAGGAGGACATTTTGAAGGAGGGAGGAAGAAGGAAACGAGGACATAGGAGCTAGGAGAGAGGAGACAGGAGGCACGATGTGAGTGATGAGGACAGAGAGGGCTCAGAGCTGACACAGGTGCTGTAGAGTCGGCAGAAACAAGCTGAGGAGAGAGGGAGAGGAGGAGGAGGAGAGAGAGGAAAGGAGGAAAGAGAGGAGGAGTGGTGAGAGTGAAGATGAAAGGGAGAGGGAGGAAATAGAGGAAGGAGGAGAGAGAGAGAGAGAGAGGTAACCGGAGATGGGGGATGGAAGAGGAGGAGAAAGAGGGCAAAGAGGAGAGGGAGGAAGAGAAAGAGATGGAAGAGGAGAGGGACAGTAGAAGTAGGAGGGTGAAAAGGGGAGAGATGGGAAAGAAAGGGAGGAGGGGATAAAATGGGGAAGGAGAGAGACAAAAATAAGGTTAAGGAAGAGGAAAGAAGAGAAGCAATAGAGGGAAGAGGGGGAAGGATAAAGAGATAGAGGGGGGGTATAGGGGGAGGATGAAAAGAGAAAGAGAAGATGAAAAAAGGAAAGACTGCAGAGAACAGGAGAAACAGAGAGGTAACAGATGAAGGAAGAAAAAAGAGAGGAAGAGAGGAAGAGGAGTTACAATGAGGACCCAAGACACACAGGGATGGAAAAATAGTCTTGCCAAACCTAAATGTTTTGTGCTGTGGAGCCTTGTGGGGCCGGGGAACTGCAACAGACTTTTTGGACACTTTATGAAGGTTAAAACAAATATATCAAAGCAACAAAAACACAAACTATAGACTGGAGGATGGATAACACTGTAAATAGATAGTGTCACGAAAAGTGAGTCTGAGTCTGTACGTGGTGTAAAACTCTGGAATAGTCTGGATACACATCTCAAACAATGCCAAAATATTCATAAATTCATGTAAGTTATATAAACATATGGTCTGGTCACAGTTAGGGCTGGATATCATTAACAAATTGCCGATACAATACATACCTCGATACACACGATATGATATGTATGTCGATACAGTGAGCTTTCAATGCAATATAATATATTTCAAATCGATTCGAGACGGGTCAATAAAAATAAAGGCTAAATCACCGCTGTGATACTTAAAGTCTTTGTGTTTCATATGAACATGAACAAGAAGTGGTTTAACAAACATTTTAAAACTCAAAACAGTGAAAATGTCAAATGTGTCGCATAAACAAGTTTCCTTCCTAGAAACTGTCTGACCTTTAGCATTAGGATTCGTTCGCTCGACAGTAGGCAGGTACTATTTATTTAACCAATAGCTGCGATTTATTCGTGATGTATGTAATGCTCCGCTCATGGGGCTAACTGGTATATTAAGCTTTTCCCAAATCCTGTAGGAAGAAGGACAATAATGTCTTTCCCCTCGATAAAATTCACCAAACATTCTCTTTGTTCCAGCTTTAAATCCTTGATCTCGGGAATCGTTGCCAGCACAGAATGTATGGCTTAGTTTACATCCATCCCGACCGCTTTGTTTACTGTTGTGCTGTACCACAAAAGGGATCCAGACAGACGCTGGAGTTTGACGTCATGGCTTCACAGCTCTTTTCCAAACCATCTAGTGTATTCTGATTCCTGACCTAGTCCCAGGAGAGAAATAAAATTGAGCGGAGGCACTAGGTGGCGCCAGCCTGGCCAAAAAACTGTGTCTTTGTAACAAAATAATTTAGTAAAATATACCAAAAAAATACTCTTGGTGATATATTGATAAATCAGCCCAATATATCGATACTGTATCATCACATTAAACAATACAATATATCTTGATATTTTTGAACACCCCTAGTCACAGTATATATAGAGAGAGAGAGTATTAGAACAATACTGCCTTCTATAGTGCTGGTTTATTGCTTTAACATAACATATAACATATAACAGTTACTCACTGTCCTCACTTGTAAATAGTTCACATGGTCTGATGTAAAATGTCTGAAGAATGCAAAAGAAAGCTCATTATGCTCGAAGAGGGGGGTGGGATTAAATAAGTCTTCTTCTTCCCACTCCTTTTTGGGTGTATGACTTTGCACTAATGTCATACAGATAATACTCTGTTTCACTGTAAAAGAACATAAAATGCTTACTTGCCTAAAATAAATAGATAAATGAAATGAAATGAATGAAATTACTATATCAACTTCAGTACGTGACCAATGGAACAATCATTTCTGGGAGTCAGTATTTATCTTGGGTCTTTTTCTTTGTACTGATTAGACGTTTTTGGTTCTTTTTCTGTATTATGATATGATTTGAACTGTAGAAGGTTGAATTATGAACTTCTATGACTCATTATAGAGACAAACTCACTACTTAACTGTCAATCATAATCTGTCATTTATTTTCTGAAGCTCATATTTTTTTAACAGTATTGTACATTTAGAATACTTTTTTATGCCTATATTTACTTCAACAATATATCGGACTTCAAAGTTATTCTTGACATACAGTAATTTTACCTCTGGAGCTACTTCTAGGCTACAACCACAAGATACAGACCGATCTAAAAGTTTGCCGATATTATTTCAGTACATGTATTTGCACTTTTTTAGCGTATTGGTTAAGACCGCACACAAAGCTTTATTTTAACTATTTATTGCACAGAACCCAGCCCATACTGTGCTGTTTTCTGATCAATTTTATAATGTTGTTTACTCATCAGAAACATACTTGGAGTTTTGTTTCATTCACACATGTTTAACACACAAATTCTGCATATTTAAACTGATTTGTCGCAAACTGCAACAGTAGTATTGTACCTTGTGATGTCATGCGGTAATACAGAAAGTCCTCAAATGTGTTTGTAAACTCCATACGCCTTCACTAGAATCATTTGGATAATTTCAGATCTGGACTTGCCAATCTCTACTGAACAAAACTTAAAAGGTAGCTGTTAACTTGAATAAAACTGCCTCTTCATGACATCACAAGGTGGGACAGAGCATTTTGAGCTTTGAAGTTATAGACAGACTAATAATGAAAGCTTACTCAAACATGTGAATGAAACAAAACACAACTCCGGGTCTGTTTTTAATGAGGTAACAACACGACTCTGGGTGAGTTTGTGGAAAATTTGAATACAATAATTCTTGGAAAATAATCAGCCGTTAATTGCTTTGGATTCTAATCTTTTTGCATTGACATCTGCCATGAAAAAAGGGGACAGATAACATAAGATGACTCTTCTTTCTGCTCCTTTTCATTAATTTCTTTTATGTTTAATGTTGTGACACAGTTGATGTCTTTTTCTACTTTATGATTGAAATAAACACATAACATAAATAAAATAAAAAACCCATATCAGTACATCTCTAACCTCTACATTACTATTACTGCTACTGCTTTTCTCTCCACCCATCTCTCTTTCTCTCTTCTCTTTACTTTCTGTTACTGCAGTGGTATTATTCATTTGCAACAGTTATTTACTATAAAAATCACTATCATAAAATCCTCGTGTTATTTGTCAGCTGACGCACATAAGGAACAGCGTTGTGAATATTTAATGCCCAATAATCCAAGTGTTCAGTGGATTTATGGACAGAACTAAGACGCTGGGCTCCATTTAAATCTCATTGATCTGCTGTAATTGTTGTCACACAGATTCGTATTGTTTACTGTCTGTGTGACGTGTGATAAACTCATCTAATATGGATTCTAGACGTGTGGCTCTATGTATGAATGGATCAGATCACTGGACAATACAAAATGATCTTAATACTGTTTGGCGCTTGTTGTTAACCATCAATGTCATAATCATTTCTGAGTGCGAAAAACTTAATAGTGGGATTACTATAAAGCCCATTTGAAAAGCAGTAGCAGCAGAAGGAGGAGAAATAATATTGAACAGATCATTATACCTTTTGTTATAGTAACTTGTATAATGCTGTATTCACTGGGTTTTAAAACAAAGATGGAGTTTTATTCTCACATGTTCGAGTGGAATATCCGGAGCTAACACATTTTGTTGTTTTGAAAATGGTGTATTCGCAGAAATCAACTTATTAACATGTTTTATAAGTCTCTCTTTCCTTCTCAATTCCCTTTCATTTACTGTCCAAGCTAAGTCACTCCCCCTTCAGAGCGATATCCCAACACACACAGCATGAAACCTCTGCACATTGCATCCAGTTGATCAAGTAGTTGCTTTACAGTTTTGTATCGCGCTTTTGTATACCGTATTTTTTGGACTACAAGTTGCTCCAGAGTATAAGTCGGACCAGCCATAAAAATGAGTAATGAAGAAGAAAAAACATATATAAGTCGCATCAGACTATAAGTCGCACTTTTTAGGGGAAATTTATTTTATAAAATCAGAGACCAGGAACCGACATTTCATGTTGAAAGGCAAGTTATGAACAGTTATTCAGACAAGTTTCTCTCTCATTCACTCCAAACTTTCTTTCTGCTGCTCGATTATCATTTTTGGCTGCATATTTCACTACTTGCAGCAGGACAGCGGCTTTTTCTGCAGGAGACATTCGCAGTAGAGCAAAGTGACAGTGGTACAGGAGTAATAGGAGCAGCAGATACTGACACACAAACCCAGACCCTCTTGCAGCTGTCAGTGTGAAAATTTAAATATATAAGTTGCACCAGAATATAAGTTGCATTAAACATCCAAACCATGAAAAAAAGTGCGACTGATAGTCCTGAAAATATAGTATTTATGGAGAATTGTTGTGTGTGAGCATTGCTCATAGTCTTACAGGAGGGCTCAAATAGGACCTGGGAGAGATGGCAAAATTACTCAAAACATGCACGAATGACATCTAGAAACTCTTCAGATGTTTTTGATGAGAGAACCACATCAAAACATCTTAGAATTCTCCAAAAAAAAATAGCCATTATTGCTGCTTCAAGATGTTGTCCTGCTTAGAGATCCAGTTTAGTCCTGGTCTAGTACAGGTTCAGTTCTTGGATTTGTCCCATAGATGTTTTTGCAGGTGTGATCTGACCCTAAATTTTTAACTAAGCAGCTAACCATGAATATATATCAGTCTTATTAAAACACTCTATTCAAACTGTAAGGATAAGAATCAGCTGGTATTCTTGTTGTAGACACAATGACTCATGAAACTGTACAATATTTTTACTTAGAAATGTAGTTTTTAGTGGCTTTTTAGTGCTTTTCATAGAACTAAACATCATTTTTACTGCTCTACCACTACATATATATGCTGTTTTTCTGCAGTGTGGTGGTGGCTGCACAGAAAATATCTTTTGCTTCGTGTCATGTCTCACTTTAAAATGGCTTCTCTGTGACTTCGAGGTTCAGACGAGATTCTCCATGCTGCAAAAAGTAGAGGGAAAATGAACAAGACATAACAGAGCATAGAAAGATAGAGAGGGAAAAAAGAGAGAGAGACAAGACACTGGGGACAGGTACAGACAGAGGTGAGAGTCAAAACTAAAGACTAAACCAAGAGAGAAGCAGGTCTAAACCAGAACTTGAACCAGTTATGTTGATAATGTTTTTACTTTTCACCGTGTATAATCTTTCAAAAAATCATCACCTTCTTGTTTCTTTAGACATGTTATTGCTCATTAAACAGAGCTACCTCATAAGTCTTCTATTACAGGTGGCATTATTGTTCAGATATACTTGAGCAACAACAACATT
This sequence comes from Boleophthalmus pectinirostris, assembly GCF_026225935.1. Classification (NCBI taxonomy): domain Eukaryota; kingdom Metazoa; phylum Chordata; class Actinopteri; order Gobiiformes; family Gobiidae; genus Boleophthalmus; species Boleophthalmus pectinirostris. The sequence goes on from NW_026571299.1 coordinate 28,098,394, forward strand.
CTGACTGTAAGAGGGGATTTGTCTCCACAAATCTGACCAGTAACTTGGCCTGGTTTGGTCTGCATGAAAGTAGAAAGGTTTATGCCAGGGGTGTCAAACTCAAATTCACAGAGGGCCAAAATTAAAAAACGGGACTTAGTCCTGGGCCAAACTAAGTATTTATTGAAAAATGTCAGCAACATCTGCATGTTTTCTCTTCTTTTAAGATATGTAATGTTAAACCTTTTCTTATTAAAATAAATGTTTAATAATAGTTTTGCTTAAACATTGATTCCAGAACATGCATAATATAAAATAATATCTGTCTATATTCTATTTGTAGCTGGAGGGCAGCTCTAATACATATTTGACATGATCTCGCCGGCCAAATATAATTATATTGCAGGCCAAATTTGGTCCCCAGGCCTGAGTTTGACATGTCTGGTTTCTGCCATACTTTGAAACATTTCAGACAAAGCAATGACATTTCCGTGGAGGAAAGCAGCTGGCAGACCCTTCTCTAGTTTCATAAGGGTGTAGACTTGATTTGATTTTAATGATGTACAGGCCCATAGTAATATAAAAGTTTGTGTACTAAAGTTGTTGTAATAATACATAATATAGGACCTTTAAACAGGTAGTACAGTCTGAGCCTAGTAGTAGGGCCCAACAGTTGTGCTTCGATTACACTTATTTGTCAAAATGAACCTTCATGTTTACTTTTTGTGCTAAAGATCCTTAGACATGTATTATCGTGTTTTAAATGTTGCAATTCCAAGCACCCATATAGCCTCAGCTCCTCCTGTGTGTGGGTGGTGTAGTCAGTAGGGGGCGCTGTCTCCCCACTGTCCCTGTCCTGTTTATGTGTGTCAGACCGGTTCCCCTCTAGAACTGATGCTGATGCTGAGGTTGTCACGGTAACAGAGGATGCTTCACGCTGACTCCAGCTCCTCTGACTCAACTGTCTCTGTCTGCGGTGAAATCTGTTCAAACCAGAGCCAAGTGCAGCCAGATAATGGCATGCCAAACTGGTAAAAACAACAAAATAATGGATGGAAAATAACTAATTTTAGCAGGAGTCAGTATTTAATAGGACAGAACGGGGCATTTTGTTAGAATGGTCTGAATCTATATCAGAACAAGTATAAGACAACACTGAAATATTAAATAAACTAAATTACATCCTATTGTCTGTTATGCTTTATGGTATCTGAATTGAGCTGAGTCTTATTATCAAAACTGAGAATTTGTTTTTGTATCATAACATAGGCAACAATGGGTAACAAAACACTTAATTTTCTTTTTAACTTTTCTAAAATTGTTCTGCTTTAAAAAAATATGTTCTTTTAAAAGATTACATCAATAAACAGCATCAGTACTTATATCTTGTCTAGTTTGTATATGGATCTGTTAGTCACCATTGCAAGTTTGCATACCTAGATTAGAAAAGTGCTTTACGGTTTTGTCCCAGGTTATTTTTCATTGTATTATGTTGATATGAAAACAATGGTTATGCCTTAAAGGTCCTATACTATTCAAAATTAAAGGGACAGTTCGGAATTTTGAACATAGGGCCACATTTCCTAGTGAGCCAGAGTGTTGGAGACATGTGGAGACACTTCTTAAAATATTCCATCCAGTCCTTGTATTTGCAGAGGTCGCTGGTGCTAGGCTAGTGCATGTCAATGGCCATAGTTAGCCTGTTACTAAAAACAGTCTTACCCACTCCACAAACCACCCAAAGCAAATCTGTTATAACACCAGACTATCGATGTGAATGTCTGTGTCGATAGAATCATTTTAGAAGTAAAACCAACCTTGCATTTGAAGGATTTATGTCTGAGCAGGAGCAGTGAGTTGTACTTCCTGATAGAAAACTTGGCAGCGACGGATTGATATATGAGAAAATAGTCCCTCAACATGCAGCCATTCATGTGATGTAAGGTTAGTTTTATTTCAGACATTATTCTATCAACACAGACATTCACATCAACAGTTCTTCAAATACAAGGACTGGATGGAATATTTTAAAAAGTGTCTCCACACGTCTCCAACACTTTAACTATGAAATGAGGCCCTATGTCCAAAATTCCGAACTGTCTCTTTAACTCTTGTGTGAGCTTTTAGCCATTTTATAACGTTACGTCTTCAAAAAATGCTGTCTCTTGTTTCATTCATGTTTGAGTAATTGTATGTAATTTTTATAATTGATTATAGTTTGCCTACATCTCCAAAGCTCAAAATGGTCTGTCCCACCTTGTGATGTCATGTGATGTCAAGTTAAAAAGTACCTTTTACCTTTAGTTCAGTTGAGATTGATAATTCCTGGGCTGAAATTATCCAAATGATAGTGAAGGTTTATGGAGTTTAAAAACACAGTGGAGCACTTCCTCTATTATCACATGACATCACAAGGTGGAACAGAGTGTTTTCTGTTTGAGAGAAGAACTCAGAAGCCTAAATATGCACAGTGTGTGTGTTTAACATGTGTGAATGAAACAAAACACAACTCCAGGTCTGTTTGTGATGAGGAAACAACATTATACCATTGATCACAAATCACTGACCTAACCTAAAGTATAAAAGTATAATAATAATAGAGTTATTGCAACATTGTTGCTGTAAGTGTGCCTTAAATCTGTGTAGAGTAACTAAGCAGCGACGGGTGTTTTATTGGGAGGAAATAGAGCGTTTAATTTCATGCTAATTCTTGGCATTAGTTCTAAATGTGAGTCAACAGAGCCCACAGTTATTCCACTGTTTGAACTATATTCTCTCATCCCTCTCTCTCCCTCCCTCCTCCCTCTCTCACTCCTGCCTGCCTCTTTTTGCATCTCTCTCTCTCCCTCTGTCTCTCACCCCTCTCTCTCTCTTCTTCTTCTCTCTCCTCTGCCTCTGCCATTGTTTCTCCTTCTCCTCTCTCTCTCCCTCCCTCTCTGTCCTCCCGCTTCCCAGTCTTTCCTCTCTTTTCTCTTCCTCCCTCTCTCCCCCCTCTCTCTCTTTCTCCTCTTCTATCGCTCTATCTCTCCATCTACCCCCTCTCTCATCATCTTCTCTTTCTCTCCTCTGCTTCTCCCTGTCTCACCATTGCTCCCTCTCCTCTCTCCCTCTCTTCTTCTCTCTCCCTCCCTCTACTATTCCCCCTCTCTCTTCTTCTATCTCCATCTACCCCCACTCTCTCCTCTTCTCTCTCTCTCTACTCTGCTGCTCCCTGTGTCACTATTTTTCCTTCTCTCTTGCTTCTCTCTGTAGTGTAGATTTTAGTTCATTAAAGTGTAAACACTATGAACATGGTGGAAGACGAGCCTTTAGCAGTTTTGACTCATCTTAAACTCTTTTTGCATTCACAAATTATAAGGATGACTAATAAAGTCGCAAAAATAACTAAAGCCATATTTATGTAGTACACCAGATTGTGAATGATGTCCAGAAGGATTTGAGGAGGAGGTCAGGATGTTAAACCTCAAATATATAGACAATATTTAAAACTGGTCAAACTAAAATACTAAGATGTAGGGCTGGGTATCATTCAGAAGTTGCCAATATGATACATATCTCGATACATAGGCCACAATACGATACATATTTCGATACACAGACCACGATACGATACATATCAATACGTCGATACATATTTTCAAAATGATTCGATACGGTTAAAAAAAAAAAAAGGCTAAATATCATGGCTGTGATACTAAAAGTCTCTGTTAAACCACTTCTTGTGCAAAGTTCATATGAAACACAAATATTATAATCATCAAAACAGTGAAAATGTCAAATGTGTCACATAAATAAGTTTCCTTCCTCGAAACAAGCAACAAAACTGTAACTGTAACAAAATAATTTAGTAAAATATACCAAAAAAATACTCTTGGTGATATATTGATACAGCAGCCCACTATATCGATACTGAATCAGCAAATTAAATGAAACGATATATTACGGGTGGGTGATATATCGATATTTTAAATATATCGAGTTTATAAACTCGATATGAATTCTGACATATCGTATATATCGATATAATGCTTATATTCAATTCTGATTTCGCCGCTTCGCTTGTTTACCTTCTCTCTCGTCGCCCCCGCCTCCCTGATGTTGTTCGCTCGTGTCTCCTTCACTCCTCACTACCGCCCTGAACGCCGAAAGTTGGTGCCAGTGAAAAGCTTCAAGCACCACGAACCTTTTCCACCATTTACAGACAAAACCATCTGCAGCACATCCTCATATTCCACCGAGTCGTGTCCTTTAGCCCGAAAGAAGCTAAACGACCTGAGCTGTATGAGAAGTGCTGTTTATGCAAATGAGCCATGCGCTTAAGTTTCGTTTCTGTAAAATGTAAACACACGTGCGCAAAACTGCATTAAACACATTATTATCTAGAAAGGGCTGATGTGGCTCTAGAGTTGTTATGCTTTATATATTGTAAAGTTTAGCAATGTAAAGTGTATTTATGCAGAATATTTTAATTAATAATCTGCTGCAGTGTCACTTGTACAATAGTGTTTGGAAACGTTGGGTTTGATCTGCAGTGGATTGTGGGATTAAACCTCAGAGCTCCTTACTGCTGGATAATAACATGGATCTATTAAAATAAGGAACATCCTGAACTTCTTGGTTCATGGTTATGGTTATGGTTTGGATAACAGAGTTAAAGCAAAGATGAGCTTGTGTTGAGTTGTTTTATTTATGAATGAAAAGAAGGAAATATGTAATATTTCTTTTATTTTACTGTTAAATTATGATTTATGTAATTAGGGTTTTTTGTAATCTTAAATGTTCCTATATGAACTGCCGACCTCTTACACTTCAATTTAAAAAAAAGACCTTGTGGAATTTGGCAGATTTGTTTTTGCAGTTTTCAGTTTTAGGGGGTTATTTTTTCTTGAACATATATCGAGATATAGCAAAATATATCAAGATATATTTTTTTATCCATATCGCCCAGCCCTACGATATGTTGATATTTCAATACTTTTTGCACACCCTTACTAAGATGTATGTTTTTTTTCTGCAAAAAATGAAAACAATGAAAAACATTGTATGAGCGGGGTCACCTCTCCACAGACCTGACTTGGCTTAGTTTCTTAACATGTTTGTCTCCATAAAGGTAGACAAGTTTAAAGGGCCTATATTATGTTGTTTTCTGATCTGTTTTCTGTTTTAATGTTGTTTCCTCATCAAAAACATACCTGGAGTTATGTGTTGTTCCATTTGTTTCACACAAATGCTGTATATTTAGGGTTATATTTAGAGTTCGTCTCTCAAACAGCAAACACGCTGTTCCACTTTGTGATGTCATGTAGTGATACAGGTTGTTCTCCGCTGTGTTTTTAAAATGCATACTCCTTCCCTAGAATCATTTGGATGAGTTCAGCCCTGGAATTGTCAATCTATTCTGCAGTAGCTGCTGACTTAAACTACCACTTCATGACATCACAACAGAGCATTTTGTGCTGTGGAGGTGACAAACTAACAATAAAAGGTTACACAAACAAGTGCGAACGAATTAAAACACAACTCTGGGTATGTTTTTGAGGCGGTAACAACATATAACATGGCTTAAAGGTGCAGTGTGTAACTTTTCTGATGGAGGGTCCGTCAAATGCTTTTCTTCATGGACATGTTTTTGCTTGGTCTGGAATGTTTCACATTATGGTATTAAACCTTTCTTTCATCATGGAGACCAAAACCAGGCCAAGTTACAGGTCAGATCTGTGGAGAGGCAACCCCGTTCACAGACAGAATGTCTGTTTTTCTTAGTATTTTTGAGCTATAAAACCACTTGTAATTGAATACATGTAAATTAGAGCTGCTTAATGTCATACTGTGGAACATTCCAGCCAGAGCAATGACTTATCTATAGAACCAAGCAGGTGACAGACCCCCAACCAAAAAGTAGAACTTTTAATACCCTTTTTTGGACATTCCAGCCAAATCCAAGACATAGTTACACACTACACCTTTTCTAATACTTCGCAGTACTCCATAGGATTCCTATAGCTTTCCTTTTGTCCTGTTCCACGCTCTGCTCTCCCCTCTGCCCTCCCCTCTGCCCCTCTCTGTGCTCGAGCTCTGCAGCCTCACTATATGAGTGCTAATTCCTCAGGGAAGCTTCAGAACGAGCAAAGAATCCCTCTCTCTCTCTCTTCAGTATCGGACCACATTCCTCTTCGGACGGAATCAGAATACGTGGCTAATGTAGAATTGTCTTTATCTTTATTTTATGGCTACGCTGTTGGTTTGGTTTGATATGTTCAGCTTCTATCATGAAATGTGCCGTGAAGAGCCACCGACAGAATGGGACCCGGTTTAGGACCTACATGCACAAGGTAGGCAAAGGAAGAAATCTGAGCTAATATTAAGTTATTGCAATATCAACAAATGCAATGGAGGTTTAAAACAGTTTTAGTCCTAGTATAGTCCAGATTCAAACCTGGCGTGGTCCTGGTTTAGACCTCATTCTGATTAAGCCCTGGTTTAGTTGTTGTTTACTAATAACGGAATGCCAGATTTTGTTTAAATGTTATAATATTTTTGAAATTCTATTCTTCCTTGTTCTTGTATCTGGGTGGAGGTTGTTGAATTAAAGGTTCACTGTAACTTTTTCGTGGAGGCGACCTGCTCGTGTTTCCCTGAATTTTCCACTAAACCTGTCTATCTTTTTAAAGTAACTATCGGTGTTGATGTATTGTCTTGAAAAGGGAAAAGGGGGCAGATAACATAAGATGACTCTTCTTTGTGCTCCTTTTCATTCATTTCTTGTATGTTTGATGTTGTGACACTGTTGATGTCTTTTTATACGTTTATGACTTTATCTTTATGGAGACAAGCAGGTGTTGCAACTGGGTCAAATAACAGGTCAGAAATCAAGAAACGTGCCTCTGTTCACAGTAAAAATTTATGTTTTCAAGGTATTTTTTTACTAAAAGTGATCTGTCTTCATTCACACAAATAATTTAATGTAATTTTTCTTTCTTTCTTCATCTAGGTCCCATGATTTAAAAGGTTTGAATTAGAAATATATCAGATTTAAACCATGACTTAACCAGGTCTTGGGTCAACATTTCTCTGGTCTAAATACACTGAGTTTCCAGCTTTATGTTTGTTCATTCACCCAGTCAACTCTCTCTCTCGTTCTCTGTCTCTCACTTTCTCTCACACTCTGTCGTTCTCTGTCTCTCTCACTTTCTCTTCCTTTCTCTTTCCATCTCTCTGTCTCTCTTCTTCTCACTCTCTCTCTCTCTCTCGCTGTCTGTTTCTCTCACTTTCTTTCTCTTTTGAGCTCTCTGTCTCTCCTTCTCTCTCTCTCTTTCTCTCTCTCTTTTCATACTTCTCTCGCTCTCTTTCTTCCTCTCTCTTTCTTTCTCTCTCTCTCTTTTCATCCTTCTACTCTCACTCTCTGTCTCTTTTTTTCTTGCTCACTTTCTCTCTCTCTTTCTGTCCTTCTCTCTCTTTCTCTCTCTGTGCTTTTCTTCTGCATTTGTGAATATAAGTGGGGTAAATTGATGCTATTTTTGTCCCAGGCTTAAGACGATAACGGAAGTTGACTTGATACTTTTTGCCGGGCTGTTGAGAAAATATAAAAAAAAATGGCAAGAGATACTGGACATAAGAAATCAGTGTTCACTTCTAAAATAAAAAAAAATAAAAAAAATATATGTGTATATGCCTCTGGGGAAATTTCAAGCTCCATATTGATACTGTATTCTGAATGTAAACAACCAAAAATGAACGTAATTCATTAATTGGGTTCTAAGGAAAAAGCTTTTTAACAACATCCTTTGTATAAACATAAGATGAAAAGATTGCATAAGCCTGCTGGAGTTTGAGTATCATGGGTCATTCTAACAGCTCCCAGCCTGCTAACTGCACCAGCTCTATACTTACAGAGTCACAATCAATAACATTTCTTTATAATTAGATGCGGCCAGCACACAGCGCCCTGAATTTGTCAATAAAAGCTGTTTTTACAATCTACTGTACTGAGGCAACACAAATTTAACACTAAAGGTGCAACTTTGTGTAACTTTTCTGGCAGAGGGTCTGTCAAATGCTTTTCCCCCTGGAGATAATTGTTGTTTTGTCTGGAATGCTTCACTGTATGGTGTTAAACTTTTCTGTCTTCATTAGCGATGTAACAATAACCAAAGTATGGTGATATTGTATCATCAAAAGTCTCTTAATAATATCGTGGGCCATCAAACTATATCGAATCACAAGTTTCTTTGCTTAAATTCATTGTTATGGTGCAGCAATCCCTAAAAAAACAGAGGGAACTACATAGACCATGATCCTTTGCTCCATTTTGGTACAAACAACATGAAGAAATAACAGTTCTAAGCACTTTTAAATGTTAGTTCTTTGGATTAAGTTTTGTCAAGGCATTTTAAGAGAAAATATCATACCATGAGATTTTAATATCATTACATCCCTAGTCTTCATGGAGACCAAACTAGACCAAGTTACAGGTCACACCTGTGGGGAGGCGACCCTGCTCACAGTCAGAATTCCTGTTTTTCTGTTTTGTTTTGTTTTCCTTTTTTGGAAGATAAAACCTCATATAATTTAATAAATGTAAGGCAGAGCTGTATACTGTGGAACATTCCAGACTGAGCAATCACATAGCCATAGAAACAAGCATAGCAATAGAAACAAGACCCCCAAAAAGTTACATAATGCACCTTTAACTACTCCTATAGCCCACTTAAACTTTTATTGCAGACCTGAGCACTGTGCAGCTCCGGGGCCACATACGGCTCTTTGGTTGACTCTGACCGCACCGTTTAAACTCATTTGGAATTACAAAATATTTTTTTTTTATAATTTTACCTCATACATAGACTAAAGCTGCATTGCTTTTATTTAAGTGTTTTTTATGACATTTTTTGTAAGGCAACCTCACTTTTTCATTGCTTAGTCATAATCTCTTAGTCATACTCTTATCAGTCTTACCAAAGTGTCAAAACTCTGCTATTTGCTGCTTTTTATAAAGAAATACAATTAATATTATACCGAATTGAGTTAAGCATTTTGGGCCGGCCTTCGACAATAATTTCTGTTTCTCATATGGCCCATGGAAAAAATAATTGCCCACCCCGCTGTTCGATGATAGGTAAATTGCCGATATTAATTTGAAAAACTCAATTTAAAGTATTGAGTTAACAAACTTTCCTCTACAGCAGAGCGACTCTCCCACACACACAGAAGTACAACCATATTTGGAGCCCATACAAACATGGCCGACTGTTCATGTTCTGTTTTTTTGTATTTTCATATTTTCTGTGCACATGGTCCTGCAGCCTGTGCTCGCTCCCTCTGTCTCTGCCTCATCCTTTAAGCTCAAACTGCTTAAGGAAGTGAAGGGTAGAAATCCCTTTACAAAGTCTGGGCTCTGCGAGGTTTGCAAACACCACTAGCTCACTTTGTGTTAGGAAGAGGCACCAGAAAGGACTGCAAGATGTATCGCGACCAAATAATTACAATTTGAATAGAGGCAATTAGCAAATCATATATGTTATTTATGTCATTTTATTTTTTCAGACTCAGTAATTATGTGTACGCTTTCTTTACATTTAGTAACAGTATTTTTTGTCGTATTAAGCCTATATGATAACATGAGCTGTAGTTGGCCTCGTTTTACAATATGAGTAGTTACTTTGGAGTTACTGTGTTAAAGGTATTACGTATATAAATATACTCTAAGTATATGAGTATATGAAGTAGTCTGAAGATGATATATTTCTGTAGTAATATATTGTACTTCAAAATGATTCAAAGTAGGGATGGGCATTCGATGAAATTTTCTTAATCGATCGTCAGAAGAATTAACGATCGATTATCAATTAATCATTAATGTTTTTATATTAAAATGATCATCATCATTATTACTATCTGCACTACTAATCTGCATAATAAATTAAACTTTACGACATATAAACATAACGACTCTAGAGCCACATCAATCCGTTTAACATTATAATGTGTTTAATTCAGTTTTGCGCAACTCTCACAGAAACGAAACTTAAAACCGCATCGCTAATTTGCATAAACTAAGCGAAGATAAAACTACAGTTCTTGTGTCGCTGATGCGGTTCAGTTTCTGTCGGATTAAAAGACACGACTCAGTGGAATACAAGTTAGTGTGACCATATTTTTGGGTTTGTCAAAACCAGGACACCGTACGGGGGGAGGGAGGTGGGGCATCGTCATCAACATTGCGCGACTCTCAACTGGCAAAACTTTTTCCCACTGGACACCGAAACATATGTGCTGCTTTGTACACTGTCCACATGGACTCACACTTGTCCCGAACGCAACGGAAAGTGTGGAATTTCTTGTACAAGTCATCGTTGCACTTCAGTACGTTGCAGGCTGGTCGCTTCTTCTGAGTGCAAAGAGCTACATGTACGGACCCCTGTTTGGTCACGCTACGCACAGCAATCTACATTCAGTTTGTCGATTAAAATGAACGTAATCGATGAAATTCTTAATGATCAATTATCGATTAATCGACTAATCATGCCCATCCCTAATTCAAAGTTCAAAGTGATCATTTTATAATGTTCCTGGCAGAGAACTTGATGTGTCTCCATGTTGATAGTTTAGACCTCTACAAACATGGGTTTTTCAGTTTTCAATAGTTCTTTTAAAAGGTTGGCACTTCATCTCTTTTATTGTGTTGAATAGTATTGCTGTGTGTGACGAGTGAGCGTGATGAGAGAAGTCGCGTTATAGAAGATCGCTGGTGCAGACTGACTGCAAAATGTGATATTTCTGTAAGCCATTTGATTTGAAGAAGTAGGGTGTTTGTCATAAGGATATTATCTCCTCATGAGCTAAGGCCCCATTCACATTAATGCATATTCGAGTCGTTTTTGTTGTGGATGCAGTGTTCGTCCATACTAATGTGATGAAAAATGGCTAGAGGCGGAATGATCTGGTGCCTCTGAGTATGGACCTGATCCGGCACTGTGTGGATGCCTGAAAATGTTGATACGCTGACATAGGAGCTGTAGTTGCATCCTTATCGGACCACGTCACTGTGACTTGTGCCTGCGTGATTCGCTTGGTTTGTGCCATCGGTCGTGTGACGCTATTGCAGAAAACAGTTTAAACAAACCAGAGAGAAACAGGAAACAGCAGAGCTAGAACTACTTACTCAGAACAGACTCACCATTAGCAGAACACCCCTTTGACACAGAAAGAACACATATATTTCACTGAGTTGTGTCCTTTAGTCCGACAGAAGCTGAACCGCATCAGGGCACAAGAGCGCTTAGTTTATGCAAATGAACCATGTGGTTTTAAGTTTAATTTCTGTAAAATGTAAACAAATATGCACAAAACTGTGTGGATAGGGAAGGCTTGCGGACACAGAAACGACTGTCTGGACGCAAAACATTTTCGATACGGTGATACAGTGATTAATTTCAGTGTAAAAATAACATCAGACACCAGCTTCTGAGGTGATTGGTTAAGAGGTAAACATCATGTAATCTGATTGATTGACAGACAGGAGACAGGTGGTAAATTTCGTTAAACTGCGGATGCCCAGATAATTTGGCGCAAGTGTATATATAGAGAGGCATCAGTCGTCAGACTTTCACTTCATACTCTACTGCGCAAGTCTCCTGCAGAAAGAGCCAGTGTCCTGTCTGGTATCATGTCAGTGTCCTGGGGGATTTCAGCGGATTTCAGACTTGGGGGCAGGGATTGGTGTATCATCAGGTATGAGTGGATGTCCAGCTACTGGAGTTTGAGACATACTGGTTTCTTCTCATCATTTACGCACTCAAACAAATAATCTGCCTATACTATCTATACTTTGGACAAAATTAATTCAATCAACTTTAGTATTGGAGTTGAAAATGTTTAACTGATAAAGACTTGCTTAAAGCTCATGAAGATTTTGTTTTTACACTGTTAATAAACAAAAAATGGAGCAGAGCTGAGTAAAATTTGACTTTATAAGTAAAACAGCTGCTTTGATATCTTATTATAGTCAAATACAATCATTTTTGTTTCTCTTTCTAAGATTAAACTAGGTGTCAAAATCAGGCAATGACATATGACTGCAGAAAGCTCCTCTATGACAGTCTGAGAAAGATTTGAAAAATGCCAGTTGAGCCAGATTACTGAACCAAGGCAGTCTCGAACATGTGGATTTTAGGTGGATTTCTGTCTCAGCGTTTCTGTCTTGTCTTTGTAAAAATCAGACGAACTCAAATGAACAAAATGACCCAGTTTCTTCGTTTTCTCGTCTCTCTTCTGTCTCCACTTCACTTTGAGAGATACGCTCGATGGGATCTCTGTCTCAGTAACAAGGATCAGAGCTGAAGTTTTGCTACAACATGAGGGATTTTCTATGGAAAGAAAAGATCAAAGTTTGGGACTGAATATATTTGAATACCTTCTCCTGATTCCGCTAATGGGCAAAATGACTGTATATCCTAAATTATAAAACAGTAAGTCTAATTTACTCTTGCTCTGAGTTTATTCCTAGTTCGGTCCTGTTTTTCCATCCTGCCCTAGTTTTGTCCTGGCAGGTCCTTCTTTAGTCCAGATTTTGTCCTGCTTCAGTTCAGGTCCAGTCCCATGGTTCAGGTGACCTGTTTTAGTCCTGCTTTGGTCTTAGGTCAGTCCTGGTTGAGTCTGGATTCAGTCCTTGTTCGCTCTTGCTTGAGTCCTGGTTCAATCCTGCTTTAGTCCTATATTCTTGACTGTAGTTGTGCTAGTTCAGTTCTGCTTTTGTCTTGGTTCCATGTTTAGCCCTGGTTCAATCCTGGTTTAATCCTGGTTCAATCCATGTCCAGTCTAGTTTTAGTTCTTGTTTAGTCCTGCTATTCTTCTAGTTTATTCCTGGTTCAGTCCTGGATCAGTCCTGGCTCAGTTCTAGTTTATTCCTGGTTCAGTCCTAGCTCAGTTCTGGTTTATTCCCGGTTCAGTCCTGGTTCAGTCCTGGTTCAGTCCTGGTTCAGTCCTGGCTCAGTCCTGGCTCAGTTGTGGTTTAGTCCCGGTTCAGTCCCGGTTCAGTCCTGGTTCAGTCCCGGCTCAGTCCCGCCTCAGTTCTGGTTTATTCCGGGTTCAGTCCTGGTTTAGTCCTAACTCAGCCCTGGTTCATTTCTGGTTCAGTTCTGGTTCAGTCCTGGCTCAATCTTGTTTCAATCCCTGCTTAGTCCTGGCTCAGTCTTGATTCAGTCCCAGCTTAGTCTTGGCTCAGTCCTGGTTAAGTCCTGGTTTAGTCCTGTATTCTCTTGGCTGTAGTCCCGCTCAGGGCCTGGGGGCAGTGCACTTTCTTAGACGCCTCTTTTAGACCATGCCCCACATTCTGCTCTTCTGTGACTCATGTCTTTTTGAAATACTCCGAGCAGTGGATATAGGCCATGGAAATATATTATGCTCAATTTCATCATATATCACAAATGTATGACTTTAAAACTTATCACAGGTAGTGCTTCCCTATAACTTTTGCCTTTTGAACGCTCAGTGTGTAGTTCCCTGATGAAATCTATGGTGAGGCATGTGGATATCTTTGTGTTGTTCTTCCGAGGACTTTCAAACCACAAGACTGACAATATCACCTTTTAGTGTTATGATTATTGTGAGAAGAAGAACTGCAGTTTTTAACAATTATCAACAATTTATGACCAAACAGTGAAATTCTTTATTCACTTTAATTCAGAAAATTGCCGTGTTAAATAAGTGTATGAAGTTAAACATTTAAAGGTCCTATATTACACAAAATTGACTCTTTTGAGCTTTGAGCCATCTTATAATGCTGTTATCTTATCAAAAACATACCTGGAGTTGTGTTTTGTTTCAGTTTTTATTTTGAGTAGTCCTTTATTATTATTCTGTCTACATTTCTAAACTTTAAAATGCTCTGTTCCACCTTGTGATGTAATAAAGCTGTAGTTTTTTAAGTTAAAAGTTAAGTCCTTTTACTTTTACTTCAGTAGAGATTGGCAATTCCAGGACTGAAATTATCCAAATAATTCTAGTGGAGGTGTATGATTACCACATGACATCACAAAGTGGAACAGTGTTTTCCATATGAGAGAAGAACCTAAATTCCATGTGGGATTAAAGTGTTATGTGTTAAACGTGTGTGAATGAACCAAAACAAAACTCCCATACATTTATGTTTATTTTTTTCAAATGTAGATTGAATTGAAATGCCTTACATTCACTTTCAAAACTTACAGTTTCCATTTTTATTATAATTTTATTTTATATTGTAGTTTCAGTGACCTGTATAATCACAATCATTGCTTAATAGCGATGTAACAATAACCAAAATATTGTGATATCGTCAAAGTTCTTACAATAATATCGTGGACCATCACGGTTTATTGAATTACAAGTCTCTTTGCTTAAATTAAGAGTTATGGTGCAGCAATAGCTCAAAAAAAAGACAGAGGGAACTACATAGACCACGATCCTTTGCTTCATTTCAATGCAGACTACAAGAAGAAAAAACAGTTCTAAGCACTTTTAAGTCTTAGTTCTTTGGATTAAGTCTTATCAATACATTTAAGATAAAAAAAAAAGTAGTGATTTATCAGTTTTCTTAGCTTCACAAAATATTGCAATAAATATCGTACCGTGAGATGTATATCGTGAAAATATCGTACAGAGAGATTTGGATATTGTTACATCCCTAATCGTGAGCCTCCCCACCATATCATGAGCTTTCCCACGATATCACAATAAATATCGTACCATGAGGTTCATACCGTGACAATATCGTATCGTGAGACTTGGATATCGTTACACCCCTATTGCTTAACCAAATAATTTTGACATCTTTACCTAATAATGTATGTTTTCTAGTTGTCCAACTCCATAGTTCATAGCCAGGACTAAACCAGGACTATCAGTGATTTATGCAACAGAAATTCACAGAAAAACATCATTATACACCATTGAATTTGTTTTTCTACTTTAAAGACAATTCCAACATTTCCCCTATAGATTGGACTTGACCAAAGAGGTTCAAACCAAGCCAAACGTCGATCAGATTCTCACTGTTGTCTCGTATAGTGTGATGGATGTGGAGAGCTCTGTAGTAAATGAGGTTGTCTTGGCTTGTACTTATTTGTAAAGCTAAGTGCTAATTGCCTTTTAGTCAATAGATCTTTTTGGTGGTCGGAGCTGGCTTAAGAGAGCTGCTTTAATAGCCTCAGTCGCTGATAGTTTGTTTGAAAATTAGAAATTAAGTTGGATGACTAAAGTTTGAAAAAGAAAGTGAAAAACGATAAACTTGTGGAATTTAGCTGCTTTAAGGTGCACTATGTAACTTTTCTGGTAGGGGGTTCATCGCCTTCTTGTTTGTTTGTCTTCTTGTTTCTATGTCACTGCTCTGCCTGGAATGTTCCACAGTATGAATTTAAACTGCTGTACATTACATTTATTCAGTTGCAGGGGGTTTTATAGCTGAAAAATACCTTGAAAAACAGGCATTCTGACTGTGACCAGGGTTGCCTCTCTGCAGATCTGACTTGTAACTTGGTCTGGTTTGGTCTCCATGAAGATAGAAAGGTTTAATACCATACCGTGAAACATTCCAAACAAAGCAATAACATCTGAGCAGAGAAAAGTGTCCCTATAAGTCCGTATAATTAAAAATAATTGAAATTGCTGTTATATCATTCAAAATGGAAAATAGTACTTTCATTTGTGGATGGGTTTATGGTCCCTAAAACCCATTCTCTGTGTGATCTATTCATTTAAATCTGTTGTCGATAAAATGTTACATCTGTGTATTAAACCTTGTCTTTATTTGTGTGTTTTAGGAGTTCGCAACGTTGACGAAGGAGCTGAACATTTGCAGAGAGCAGCTTCTGGAGAAAGAAGAGGAGATTTCTGAGCTCAAGGCCGAGAGGAACAACACTCGGGTGGGATTATTCTTCTGTTTAATAAAAGACTAATGTGAAAAAAAGTGTACATATCTTGATCAAATGATAAGGAAACTGAATGCCTAAAATATGTATATAGTTATTTATATAGTTATTTAACACTGTGGAAAAATTTTGTAAAATATACCCAAAAAAATACTCTTGTTGATATATTGATACAGCAGTCCCTGATATCAATACTGTATCATCACATTAAACTATACGATATATAGATTTTTCAATATTTTTCCACATCCCTAGTCTTGATACAGTTTTTTTCTCTGCATGTTCAAAATAAACTACAACAATTTCAGCTCTTTCCTTCTCTCCACCTGCACAGATACAGCTGGATAGAAGTCAGTAAGGATCAGGTCTTGCGTATGCCCAGTAATTAAAGCAGAGCCGACAGCTCCCATGCACAGGGCATATGTTATGAGTTTCTTGCCTGTATTTGAGCATGTGACATTTGCCAAACTTCTCAGCATTGTTGGTAGATGAGCGGCTAGTACTCATGCTTCACAACAAGAAGGTTTAAGGTTCCACTTCCGAACTTTCTTTGTGGAGTTTGTATGTTCCTCCCTGTGTCTAGGGGGTTTTCCTGCAGGCACTCTCTTTCCCCCATCAACCCAGAACATGCACCATAAAATAAAATAAAATTGAAAATTCTCCAGTTAAGGTAGTGCTGACCAAGACTAGCACAAGATCTGGAACGAGGTCCCCAAGCGCTAAACTGTAGTAGCTCAGTGCTCCTGGTTACCTCATGGATCAATAAAGTATACCTTACCTTCAGCTGTTACATACATCATATTCACTGTGATTGATGAAGTCCTCTTGCCATTCACTCAGACATGACAGAGGCTGAGCAACAGGAAGAGTGAGAGGGTGAGAGTGTCTGTGTTTAGTGCATAGTGCTGCATTTAACAGCAAAGCACAATATGACTATATATATATATATATATATATATATATATATATATATATAGTAGATAGGATTAAATTGCAACTTAATTTATGGTCGTATCACTCAGCCCAAGTGGTGTATTTTTTTTTTCTTTGTATGTCCGTAGTTACTGGTAGTGTTTCCCCTTAATAAAGGAGATTATGGTGGCTTCTGGAAGTATAAAATTCTCCCTCTTATTCATAGATTGTATAAAGAAGTGAACTAAGGGAGTGTGACATCACCCATAGTGTACATTGTTTATAGGCGCGAATTTGGAGCCAAGTTCTGTATTAGAAATTGGAATGGAGAAAATGGGGAAATAAAAACACAAGGATCATGTAGAGTGGATTAACATAAACATTTTAAGACCAAACTGACATTCTTCTCTAAAAACAACATAAACTATACTTTGCTCAACACAATAACAATTTGTTGCTTATTGTATCGTCATGAGCATAAAATATACTATACTGTTCTGAAAGACTTCTTGAAAAATATGCAAGTGACATCTATTATGTAAGAGGAAATTATTAATATAAAATCAGTAGTATGACCACGGCACTGGTGTATTTTTGTGATATTCTAAGTCTAATTTACTGAACACATTTTGTGTGTGTGTGATTTCAGTTGCTGCTGGAGCACCTGGAGTGCCTGGTGTCGCGTCACGAGCGCAGTCTGAGAATGACTGTGGTGAAGAGACAAGCCCCGCCCCCCTCCGGCGTGTCCAGCGAAGTGGAGGTCCTCAAAGCTCTCAAGTCTCTGTTTGAACACCACAAAGCCCTGGACGAGAAGGTGAGAGAAACAAACACACCCTCATACTGATACAAAAGCCTCATGTAGAACAGGCTATATTTACATGAGATTATATCAAATTCTTAAAGCTGACCTATTAGGCAAAATATACTTTTCAGAGCTTTTAATCATGCTATAGTTCCTCCTTCTCATTTACCCTCTGAAGTTGTATTGGGAGTGATCTGTGGCCACCTACATCTCTTCTTTAAGAACCTGCTAGGATTAGGTCAAAATTCAGTGGTCAATGTGTTGAACTGTCAAAATGCTAATGCCTGGACCAGATTTCTGCTGATATATCTGTAATTACTGATCCCATCCACATGAAACAAAAAGGAACAGAGTTTAACTTCTTGTCAGCAGAAATTACATAACATGGTAGGGAAGTAGGCAATGTTTTGGTACCAGAGGAAGAACAGAAACAAAAAATGTTGACAGGTGAGTGTCATTTTCACTATAAAATGTTTGTGTTTAGTCTATTTGAAGGGACAATGCTCAGAGACATGCTCATAAAAAAGTCCTTTATGCATTTTTTCAGAACCAATACTTGTTCAAATGTGTATAGTTTCAATACTAGTTTTTGATGCAAGTCTAGCTACACTATTTACAACAGAACTAACCTATGAAATAATCCTGTTCTTGTGTTTCAGGTGCGTGAGCGGTTGAGGGTGGCTCTGGAGCGAGTGGCCACTTTAGAGGGACAGTTAGCCTCCACGACACAAGAGGTGGGGGCTCCTCTCAGTCTGTGTCCTGTGCCCTGTGCCCTGTGTCCTGCGCTTATAAATGTAAATGTATGTGTTTAATGTGGGTCCAAACAGCTGCTCCCTGTCCTGCTCAGTCTGAGGTGACGGACTGGTCTATTCAAGTGTCCAACTCAAGTCTGACTCTTTTGATCAACCACCTCCATAAATTAGCATACACTTATTCACAAACTGCAAACAATAACAGAGCTACTTTCCAGATAGTATTTTCTTTAAAGGTCCTGTATGAGGCAAAACTGACTCTTGTGAGCTTTTAGCCATGTTATATTGTTGTTACCGCCTCAAAAACTTAACTGGAGTGGTGTTTTTACCTTTAGTTCAGTAGAGATTGGCAATTCCAGGGTGAAATGATCCAAATGATTCTAGTGAAGGTGTATGGAGTTTAAAAACACAGTGGAGCTCTTGCGTTTTCTGGTTGAGAAAAGAGCTCATCCTAAATATGCAGGTTTGTGTGTTAAACATGTGTGAATGAAACAAAACACAACTCCAGATATGTTTTGGATGAGGAAACAACATTATAACAGATCAGAAAAATGTGTAATATGGTCCCTTAATTGTGGGACTTAACTCTAAATCTATATTTTTTTTACTGTGTATATGGTGTTTGAATAACATTATCTACTGTTCCTAGTTATTCTTGGCAGATTTATTGAAATCTAGGGAAATTTGCAGCTTTAAAGGGATAGTTTGGGTTTTTTGACATAAATCTGTATGGCATCATCGTGAGCAGTGTCATGCATCCACGGTGAGCAAGTTGGCTGGGGACCTTTATTTATTTTTATTTGGTCCAAAAGATGTGGGGTGGCATTGTTACCTTGGTGCATCCTGTCACTTCCCATGCTGCTGTCTAGAATATAAAATATTCATCCAGTTCAAATGATGGTAATGCAGCATAATTCAGATATACAAACCTTTGTCCAGTATGAGATGATGAAGTGACAAACAAGATCATTTTGTGGTACAGTTACTGGAAGTTACTCACATGGCCGATGCACACACTGTGGCTTCCTCTTTTCTGCACCACTGGAGGAAAAACTAAAACACAAGTATTATACAATTTTTATATTTATGTTTATTGTTCATTTGTCCGTTTGCCCGTTGTTAGTTTGATTCCGAAAATTATTATATTGTGTGAACAAAGATCCATACAATACTTTTGTAGGACATACTCCAGTATTACTGTTACTACTATTACTTCCAATAATACTACTTTTACTGCTGTTAACAGTTGATATGCAGCTCCAGCTCTCCTCTGTTCGGGCTTCTTTAGGAGCTGCTGTCCATTTGTCCTTTGCATCATTACTGACAATGTTCTTCACACCCACATTAACAATATTGTGTTTTGGCGTGTGTGTGTGTGTGTGTGTGTGTGTGTGTGGGTGTGTGTGTGTGTGTGTGTGTGTGTGTGTGTGTGTGTGCGTGTGTGTGTGCACTCAGAGCTGGGACTCCGCGTGCGCACACTTCATGGTGGTTTGGGCCTAATAGCCTAATATCCAATATAACTATTGAAAAAGTAATGTAGTAGCAGTATGATTGGAAGTAATAGAAGTTCAAATGTAAGTAGTAAGATTGGAGTATTTGGAACAATAACTCTGGACAGCCCTCTAGAGCATCAGGCTCTAGTCACAGTGCACCCTCTGGTAAAAAAGGATATAAGCACTCATCTGTTTGCTCCTGCACACATCTCGCCCAGTGACATTCTGCACGTTGAGGTCGTCATAGCACAGCCACCCATCGCTCGGTTCCAGGGGACTGTCAGCCAGGTCTTGCCATCAAACACATAGTGTCCTATAGAAGCACACACACAGTAAAGATGAGAGTTGAAGTTTCATTAAGACATTTTCCTAGTGTTGAGTAATAAATCATTTTCTCACCATAGTTGGCTGAGTTTCCAAAGTGGGAAATGATCCCCACCAGACTGAAACAGCCAGAATCCTATATGAAGCACAAATGGCAGGTTACTAAGAAAGTTCCAAAGTTCCTTCACTACATCTTTGGACAATTGACTTTACGTTGTTTGACGACACCACCAGGTCTCTGTTTATGTGGACGGCATCATTGACTTTCTCCAGCTGGTATCTGGGCGTGTACCTGAACCTGTTCAGGTGGAGCATCAGAATGCAAGGACATAATGTAAACAATAGTTAGTAAGGAGAAGGCACTTGTTTCATTCAGTTGAATGTTTGTTCCACTTACTTGGGCAGTGTTGAAAAGTTGATCTGCATGACATTTGCCAACCACAGTCACACTTATACTCCAGCTCTGTGGCCTGTCAAAGTTAAAGATAATGTGAATATTAAATCAAAATATAATACTGTATTGAGTATTTTAAATTCCTAAATAAAGTGACTTGGCCAGATAAATACTTGGATCATACCAAAGGAATCCATTTGAAAATCTTACTTTTAAATAGTCCTCCAGGAGGTCCTGCGTTGTAGTGTCTTGATGCAGGTTCAGAGAGACAGAGTTAAAAATCTCTGTCTGATGTGAGCTTGTTCCACACCTGCACAAACATTAACACAGTACATGGAGTATATGAAGTACATGAAGTATATATGAATACATGATACTTAAGAGTACTGTGTTTGCTGTGAGCCTAGCCTGTGAGACTAGTCATAAGTCTCCGTGCATAAATGTGGCTGTTGAGAGCGGCCTGTAGTTCTGACAGTGTAAGACCTTGGAGAACAGGAGAAACGAGCAAGGGCAGCACGACAACATGAGCGATGGAAATAGATTTTTGTAAATATACAGCATTTTGCCTGACGTATTGTCTGAACACATCTTTTCATTACGCTATTCAAGCATTAATTTAAAGGTGTTTTTTTCCGTTTCTTTTACATTTTTTAAATGTTTTATATTTTTTATGAATTATGAATTGGCTTTGTTTTATGGATTACCTAGTTTTTCCATTATTAACTATATTTTAGGTCACTACTTTTTTTTTTCCATTAAATTAATACTAAGGCTTTTTTTTTTCTGTATTTTATTATCAAATCCTCAAATGCCACCCTTTGAGAGAGAGAGACAGAGAGAGATACTTTATTGATCCTTTGGGAAATTCAAGTTTTGTTGCAGTTGATTTTGCTACAACATTTCCACTGCAACTCAGTCGTCTTTGTGTCCTAGTCAAAGACAAACAATTGCTTTGAGTTATTCAACTTTATTTTTTTTTGTACAAAATAATCAATTTGTCTTGCTTCATATATTTGACATCTTCTGTTTGTTGTAAGAAGTAGTAGAAAGAAAATAATTAAAAAACAATGAATGAGTCTAAACTTTTGACTGGTAGTGTACCTACAGTCACTGAATGAAGCTTGAAACTGTAGTTATATATTTATTGTACTTTACAGTAGGGATGTCCCGATCACATTTTTTTGCCCCTGAGTCTGAGTCCGAGTCCGAGTCCTTTGATTTTGAGTATCTGCCGATACTGAGTCCCAATCCGATACTTCTATAAGAATTATAAAATGAACTAAGAGCAGGATGTATGAGGGATCAGATTGTGTTGATTTCATGTGTAGTATTTGACTGAACTCGTGAAAAATCAAATGTCCAAAACTTTTTTTTTTTATTAATTTTTCAAACCATTCATCATCATTGTTGAAAATCTTGACTTTTCACAGTCTGGTCTTGGAATGTGTAACTTTTAGTAAACTTAATGAAATGGACAAAACAGGAACCAGACCAGAATCATATGAGACCTGAGACTAGACTCTGCACAATCTACAGTTTCTATATTTGATATTATATGTTTGCCTGTGTGTTACATTTGAAACATTTAGACTCGTCTATGAAATCCAAATAATACAAAATCTTACCAAATAAAAATGAGATGACAGAAGCCCCACAGCCTCTCTCCCCTGGCCGCCCCCACATCCACAAACCCACAGCGGAGCGTGTGCCGCAACATCAGTCTCACCGCTCAATAGACACGTCACGCCACTGGACAGACACTCTTTGCCAATAGCACCATCTTTGCTGCACAACAGCACTGTTTATTTTGTTTGCAACAAACAACGCCGTTCAATGACACCATCGGCCGGACAGGTGTTAACACGGGCCACAGAACCCGAGGTAACAGCACCCAAGCACGGCACGGCCCACTAACTCGACATTCCTGAGCAAATACCGCACCTCAGAAAAACTGTTGTGTCCTTTTTATCCGATACCTGATCGGACCATAACGTCCGAGTCCGTATCGAGTCCGCAGTTACATGATTGGTGCCAATTTCTGATCACGTGTTCGGATCGTGACAATCCTACTTTAAAGGTGTACTTTGGAGTTTTCAACAGTGTGGCATTAAACTTATCCATCTTGCATTTATTCAATTATAGGTGTTTTTATTTCTCTAAAATACTTTGACAAACTCGAGCAGAACAGGAAAACCTAAAAACTGCCATATCAGACCACTGTAAAAGAAATAACCACATTATGGATTGGGACGGGGCTCGGGTCATTGGATCGGAAAACAGCAAGTTCAAATGCTGGATCAGGGAGGCCAGTGAAATCAGGAAACGAGGCACGGACAGCATTAACTGTAATAATGGAGCGTTCCTCCTTTCACACACCTGGGACACCCTTCTCCAGAGAACACCGGGCAACGGGAGGAGTGGTCAGTCTGAGCGACCTGCCAGGTCAATCAGGCTGGCCACGCCCACAGGAAGTAACAACAGCTGATATACGACACGTCACCACCAACACCAGTGACAGTTCTGAAGATGACTTGCAGTTAGCAGCCGAAACATGTCAACAAGGTAAATACACTTTACCGTATTGTCTTTAAAAAGAACTCAAGAAGTTAAAGTAAATAAGAAGACAAAATGAACATCTTTGGCTCAAATTTGCAGCTTGCTTGTCAAAAATGCCCATCTAAGTTTGTTCTACCTTTAGTGGTTTCTGTAATCTCCAGTAGTTGGTGACATCACACAAGACTGCCCTACCTTATATTAAACAATTTTTCCAGTATTCCAAGTTATAATGTTCTTTCCTCGTCAAAAACAGGAGTTATGTTTTATATTCGCGCATCTTTGAGTAATCTTGCATAGTTTGGCTCCCAACGTTACTTCTTCTCCACATCTATAGGTAATCCACAAGGGCTCCTCCATGTTTTTAAAGCCCTTCCATTACATTTAATCAGATAATTACTGCAATAAAATTCTTCTTGTCAGCACAGAAAACCTTAATGCTAGCTACACTTTTTAGACTGATTAAAACTGCTTTAGTCCTTAGTTTTTCCATTTTTCTCTTTTCTGGTTTTATGTGCAGTGACATAACTTGGATACTATATTTTCTATATATTTAAAAGGTTTTTTGTTGGATGCGAGCCATACGGATATAGCTGCCAAGGAGAGGCACTTATATTTAATATTCAGAGACATTGCTGGATTAGAACCGTGTGGAAACAAACCCGATTCTCACAGATAATTCAAAAAGAGCAATTAGTGTGGTTTCCCTATGTCAGTGCAGTTCATTTCCTTTTTTTCTATGGGAGAGAATTTTAGATATAGCAGCACCGCTCTAGTCTCTTCTTTTAGTGGTGTCACAATACTCAATTTCATTACTAAAGAATAGTTTTGAGATTCAGTAGCAGTTCTTATACCACGATGAACCATTTTAGAACAATGCTTAAAGGTTCTATAGAAGATTTTCCAAGGAAAGAGAAATGCAGTTTGTCCGTTTTTAAATGTTGCGCTTCGCTCCGTTTCCCCTTCTCTTCTTCTTTCAGTGACATCAAAAACAGACTTTCTTTTGCGGTGCACTGATCATGAATTCTTGTCTGCCATTAAAACAAAATTTGTGCAAACCGAGAGGAAGCTACAGTTCGAAAAAGACTCCAAGAACCGCTGTGCTGGTTGAGTAAATGGCATCAGTGCATGAGAGGCGAACATAAACCACGCAATCCCAGCAAGTCGGCAAGTCAGAAACGTAGAAATGTAGAGAGTTTGATTGACAACCTAACAGCCAATAGATAAAGAAGTAGCCTTGTTATGTATTGGCTGATATTTATCTGCCCCCACCACATCCACAGTTGATGGAATTTCTTTTTTTCTTTTTTTTTTTTTTTTTGGTCATCATAATTACAAGGATGCTGCTTCTCTATAATTCTATTTTGAACTTTCATTGACAATTTGAAACAACAACAAAAAATCCTCTATACAACCTTTAATAGAATTTCAATTTCAACTTTAAATCATAGAATTTTCTTTTATATTACTATGTGTTTTTTTTTTTTATCTTTGTAATCCCCCAGTCATCCAGGTAGGTTCCATAGTGTCCATGGGCGTATACTAGTCCATGTGCTCTTATTCTGATACAACTTAAAATCATTCTAAAGCTATTCAGGAAAGGTTCTTTACTGTGAATGATTATTTTTTATCTGTAGTTTTGATACTACTTTTAGTATTAGTTAGTATCAGATACTTTTGACAACACTAGTTTCTTATCATACTGAATGTGTATTTTTGCCAGAAGGTTCTATTAAAACTATATAAGGCCATATTATATAATTTTGCAGACTCCGAAAGCATTTGAACTAAAAGCCTGTTCATTTCTGCTGATCGTACAGTTCTGCCCTCTTCTCTGTGTAAATCTGATTGGACATGTTGTTTTTGCCTCTGAGCGTGTCTCTCCTTTGGGAAACTCAATTTCGATAAAGAAAACCAGACTAGTTTTATGCTGTCACAGGCAATGGAGATGATGACCTCTTATATTTATGAATTGGAAATTACACTTTTAGATCAAATGCTTTTGTGGTCCTGGTGGTAGGGCTTTTGCATTACTGTAACTGCTAGTCTTGATTGGCCTCATTTGGATGCTGTGGAAGGCTGTGGGTGAGGGCACACTCACTTAGTCCACTTCTTTATACTATGGAGTCTATGGAGTATACCAATATATACCCAATATTCAATAATTCAGTAAGTGTAAAGTTATCCAATTTATTTTATTTTTCTACCACCACAACAAGTAAAACTGTCATGATAATTACTATATTGACTATCTTTATTATAAATTTGGAACAATATATACTTGGACTTGGTTTTTATCGTGTGTACATTTACTTAAGATTTGGATTTGGATAAGGATTGAGTAAGTAACTTCTGTGGCTAATTATTGCTTCATTTTTCAGATCTGTCTATTCTGCATTACCCTGCTTTGTGTCAGTTGCATAAAGTTGTTTCAGTATTATCGTTTATTGTTATTTTTTTCTATTAAAATATATCATGCTTCAAAATTTGTGACAGGCCTTTCAACAAGTGGTATTTACTTTTATTTTCACAGCACTTGAAGGCATCTCTCACTCCTTTGTATGTGTTTTCTCTGCAGCTGAACTTGGCGCGGCAGAGGAAAGACGGAGACTCGGCAGATGGATCCAAACCAACATGGAAGGTCTTCAGACTGTGTGATTGTTCTTTACCATTTGTGTTTTTGATTTGGTTTATTTATGTCTGTCTTATGTCAGTTTTCATCTGGTTTGACTGTGGGACACAAATATTATGGTGGCCACTGTGATCATTTTAATCGAACATATACACGGTTAATTAGCTTGTTTTTTGCTTTTGTGTGTTAGGGCTGCACAATATGAGAGACAGTTGTGGGTTGATTTGCAATTCATGACTTCAAACAAAAATTTTAATCCATTTAGGAGCATTAATATTTCCAGAACTTGTTTTCAACAATTTTCAAACAGTTGTATGAAATTAAGTTTATTTATTTTACCCTACATTTATATTGTTGGAGGTACATCACCATAGAAGTCAAGAGAAGAGTCTGAATAAGTGAATATTCAGCAGAGCATAACAAAAGCAAGCTAAATGCTACATGCTAAATCTCTTGCACCTGAATAACTTTGTTTATTTTTACAGAGACTTCCAAATGGTTCAATAGATGCCCATGACGATGGGAGCAGAGTCTCTGAGCTCCAAGAACTTTTGGACCGGGCCAACAAAGACCTGGCCCAGAGCCGGGACCACACGGCCTCCCTGAACGCACGAGTGGCCGAACTGGAGGCGGAGCTAACCAACACGAGAAGAGAGCTCAGCCGTACAGAGGAGCTGTCAATCAAACAGCAGAGGGAGCAGAGAGAGGTGAGAGGGATGTGAGAGAGGAGGAGCAGCACTTGTTGTTGTAGTTTGTAGTCATAGTAGTTGTTGGTGGTTGAGTGGCTAGCACTCACGCTTCACAGCAAGACTGTTTTTGGGTTTGATTCCCAGGTCGCTCAGACCTTTCTGTGCAGAGTTTTTTTTTGGTTTGTTTCTCCCTGTGTCTGGGTGGGTTTCCCCCATCAACCCAAAACATACATCATAGGTAAAACATTCCAGCAAAGGCAGTCCTAACCAGGCGTCAAGATCTGGAGATCTTGAATTAGATCCCCATATGCAACACTGTGAACGACGGGTCAAATACAGAGGACAAATTTCCCTATATTTCCCTATAATTTCCCTTAATCTAACCTTAACCCTGTTGTCTCCAGAGATACTTTTTTTTTGTTCAAAATGTTCATTTGTATATCTCTTTGGAGACCAGAAAAGTTACATAGTAGCAAAAATTTTAAATCTATTTTACTGTGCAGAGAGAGGACATGGAGGAGAGGATCACCACACTGGAGAAGCGTTACCTGGCGGCTCAGAGAGAAACCACCCACATCCACGACCTCAACGACAAACTGGAGAATGAGCTGGCCACCAAGGACTCTCTGCACCGACAGGTACAGGACTATTTATCAACACAGTGTCAGTAAATATAGTAAATACAGCAGACATGTAATATCTGTACATTTTACACTTATATACTTTCTATCCCCTCTGTGGAGCTCAACTGTGGCAGGGGACGTCTGGTAAAATTCCATTAATTTATAATATTTTTTTTCAATAAACGCCTTTCATTAAATAAATGCAAGAAAGATGCGTTTATTGCCATATTGCGGAACATTCCAGGTGACGCCGTAACCTCTCCATGGAGACAAACAGATAAAATAACCTCCACCAGAAAAGTTACACAGTGCATCTTTAAGAAATGAAAGAAATAATAGAAATTAATTAAGTGGTTTAAGATGCTTTTATTTTGGTAAATATTATATTTCATTTCTGTATCAGTTTTGTATTTCAGTTTCATTATCATAGTATTTTGTTCTTGCTGTTATAGAGTTTGTTGTTGTGATTGGCTACTTCACTGAGAGACCCTCCTCTGTCCAAAGGAGGAGCCGGTCCACTGAGACCATAAAAAAGGTGGTAGAGTTATGTTTTATTTTACGGCCTATAGTGTAAAATTACTTCACTGTACTTTTTTATGCGATTTACAAGGTGAAAAGAAGATGTAAGTCTAAAAATAGAACAAAAATGATCTGACAGGTTCAACTAGAGTTCAGGGTGACTGAGAGTTCAGCTCATCCTCAAGGAAATCCTCCATACCCTCCATCACACCACAATGTCCACTACGCCATCTACTACCACTGCTACTGTCCTCTACTGTTCTAAAAGACCTATATTACAAAGAAATGATTCTTGTGAGTTTTTTTTGCCATGTTATAATGTTGTTACCGCCTCAAACATAGCTGGAGTGTTTTGTTTCATTTACACATGTTTATTATGTATGTGTAACGGTAGTTTTCAAGTTAATAATTCCTTTTACCTTTAGTTCAGTAGAAATTAGTATTTCAAAGACTGAAGTCATCTTAAATAATTCCAGTGAAGGTGTATGGAATTTAAAAACACAGTGAAGCACTGACTGTATTATTTGACATTACAAGGTGGAGCAGAGTTTAAGAGCAACTCAGCCTAAATACTGTATGCAGGGTTTTTGTGTTAAACAACAACCACAACAAACACAACTCCATGCATCTTTTTGATGAGGAAACAACATTATAACATAGATTAGAAAATAGGGTAATATAAAATAGATTTGCTATTTTTCTGTTTTTACATCCTCCACTCGCAGTTTTGAACAGGAAGTCACTTGACCAGACTGAAAAAAGATCAGTCAGACATGCACAATGTAACTGTTTTCTCTTGGAGGGTCCGCCACCTGTTTGTCTCCATTCAGATGTTATTTCTTGGAATGTTCCACAGTATGGCATTAAAGATATCTAGCTCCATGGAGAAAAGCAGATGGCATCACTGGCAGGTTACAGGTCAAATCTGTGGAGAGGAGAGCCCACTCACTGTAAGAATGCATGTCGTCCAAGGTAATGCTGAGAAATCAAAACATCTCCAATTGAATAAATGCAAGGTAAGACAACATAGATGTCTTGGTCTTTTAATGCCATACTGTGGAATATTCTAAGCAAAGCTACATCTCCATGGAGACAAGCTGATGGTGGACTGAACAATCCTTCACATAGGTCTATGTCTCCTATTCATGGATTGCAGCTTCCTGTTATATGCTACATTTTAAGGGCTTCTTCCCTGTGAATTTTTAAATTTGTTTTAAATTGTTAATCACTATGGCAACAGTCGTAATTTTTATCATTGAAACACATGCACAGAGTGGTTGGTGAGTGAATAATTGTTGTGTATGTGTCTCTTGTTGCAGAGTGAGGAGAAGGTGCGTCAGTTGCAGGACTTGCTGGAGCTGGCGGAGCAGAGACTGGCACAAACTCTGAGGAAAGCCGAGACACTGCCCGAGGTTGAGGCAGAGCTCGCCCAGCGGGTGGCAGCACTCTCCAAGGTCACAGGAACATCACTACATCACACACATCAAGAGAAATACTGGGTTACTCTGGTTTCAGATCACAATTTCCTATTGGCCTGTGTTTAATCTAGACTAGGGCAAATGATATGTTTAGTAGGGCAGCAACGCTTAAAGTGAGTCACCATAACTAACTGATTTATTTAAATAATTAGAATTGTATTTTAAAGGTCCTGTATTACACACACACACAAAAAAACAAAGCTCAAAGTGCTTTGTTCCACCTTGTGATGTCATGTAGTCGTAGTTTTCAAGGTAACAGCTACCTTTTAACTTTTGTTCAGTAGTTTGACAATTCTAGATCTGAAATTCTTTTCTGTAATTGCTGTTTTTCTGTTATTGTGTTGAGGACCCAATCGCAAACGAGATGTTCAAGTGGCTTCCTTTTGAATAAATAAATTAATTATTCAAATTATTTTTAGTTTAAAAACATAGTCGAGCACAAGGTGGAACAGAGTGTTTTCTGTTTGAGAGAAGAACTCAATTGCTAAATATGCAGGGTTTGTGTGTTAAATGCATGAATTAAATAAAACACCATGCAAGATATTTTTGATGAGGAAACAGCAGTACAACATAGATCAGAAAATAGCGTAGTATGGCCCTTTAATAATCACAATTGTTATTTTTATTCTATACACATCAACAATACACTTTCAAACCTTGATTGATCAAAAAAATAATTAAATAATCGTTAATTGCAGACATACACTTGCACCCACCACCTCGTAAAAATTTAGACTAAACCTGGAACTAAACCTGGACTAAAACAGGAACAGAGTGTAAACGCTGATCCTGGTCCTGCATGTAGTACTTCAATATTATGAGAGTGAACAATATATATAAAATCTAATAAATATAAGTATGTTTATATGTTTACATGTAAATACAAAGTCTTCTTCATGAAATGTAAAAGTGTAATATTCAAATTCGATTGTATTCTTATCATTTGTTTTAATATTTTATGATTTTTATTTTATTTCTTATTCACAGTGCTGGGTTGTTCTGATGTTTGACTAAATTGAAAGTGGCAATACTGTATATGTGTGTGTCTCCCCCTGCAGGCTGAGGAGCGTCATGGCAACGTGGAGGAGAGGCTCAGACAGCTGGAGTCACAACTAGAGGAGAAGAACCAGGAGCTGGGGAGGGTCTGTGTCCTTCTGCTTAATATATTCACTATCTCTCCTCTGTGCATGTACAAATCATCCCAATCAGTGGAGTACAAGGACTAAACAAGGACTAAACCTAGACAAAACAAACCATTATATCAAGACAACACCAGGTATTAGGTTAACAGGGCTATAACCAGAATTACAGAGGTCAAATTTACTGTAAGTTTGACTAAAACAAGATTAAATCCAGTAGAAAACAAACAGTAAAGCATACAAGCCCAAACCAGAACTAAACCAAGTCTAAACTCAAGACTAAACTAGGATTATACCAATTTGAGAATAGCTTCGCGTAGTTTGTCGAGTGTGAGTGATAGGCCTTTTTCACGTCAGAAATGTTGCGATGTATGGTAAACGTCACTTATGTTAATGCTTTTCTATGGCTAAATATCTGTGGAAATGTCTCGTGTCTTTTCCACCATATTCATAAATCTCCTACCCATCACCAAATCTTCATCTAACAAGGTCAACTTATTCTGTCCATGAAGAATTTGTCCACAGCTATCACGGTAAGAAAGACAAAAACATAAAGGCAAACAATGACTAGCATTAGTAAATGACTCCTGAGCAAAACTAACCTTATGGTCATGAATAAGACATAAGTAACTTGTTAACTCATACTGATTCTACAATTAAAATAAAAAATCGATTTCATGATGTAGAGACTTGCATAGACAGATTTGTGCAGTTTGAATGCTAGACATGTAATCTGTGAACATCTGTAGCATTCAAACTACACAAATCTCTCTGTTTATGCTAATATCTACATCATGAAATCTTTCATTTTAATTCTAGAATCAGTCTGAGTTCACAAGTTACTTTTTAACGAATTATTTATTACTTATGTTTTATTCATGACCATAACATTAGTTTTGCTCAGGAGTAGTTCTCTAATGCTAGTCATTGTTCACCTTTAAGTTTTCATCTTTATTACTGTGATAGTTGTGGACAGAATATGTCCTTTGTCGACCTTGTTGAATGGCGATTTGGCGATGGGGCAGATTTATGAAGCTGGTGGAAAATATGTGAGACATTTCCATAGACATTTCACCATAGAAAACCATTAAAGGGACAGTTTGGAATTTTGGACGTAAGTCCTCATTTCCTAGTGAGCCAGAGTGTTGGAGACGTGTGGTGACACTTTTTTAAATATTCCATCCAGTCCTTGTATTTGCAGTGTTTGCTAGTGCTAGGCTAGTGCATGTCAATGGCCATAGTTAGCCTGCCACTCCACAAAACACCCAAAGCAAATCTATTATTACACCAGACTGTTGATGTAAATGTATGTGTCGATAGAATAATGTTTGAAATAAAACTAACCTTGCATCGCATGAATCGTCACATGTTGAGGGACTATTTTCTCATATATCAGTCCACCGCTGCCAAGCTTTCTATTGGGAAGTACAACTCACTGCTGCTCACACATAAATCCTTCAAATGCAAGGTTGGTTTGACTTCTAAAATTATTCTATCGACACAAACATTTACATGGACAGTCTGGCGTTATAATAGATTTGCTTCGGGTGTTTTGTGGAGTGGGTAAGACTATTTTTAGTGGCAGGATAACTATTGACATGCACTAGCCTAGCACCAGCGACCTCTGCAAATACAAGGATTGGATGGAATATTTAAAAAGTGTCTCCACACATCTCCAACACTCTGGCTCACTAGGAAATTATGTCCCATGTCCAAAATTCCAAACTGTTCCTCTAACAGGAAGCCCCACAAACCTACAACAGGGAATTTCCAGCCGTTGTGGAAAAGATCTATTGTTGGTGGTGGTCACAGGGGTCAGTGGCACAGATTGGTAATTATTATTATTATTTGGACTTACTCAGGGTAGACCAGTGTATTTTATAATTCTGATATCATTTCCAGCATGCTCCTGTCAGCCTTATCACTGATTGGCTGCTATCTTTAGCCCCTGAATAATTCACGCTAGGCTAATTTCTGCCTCTCTCTGAGTTTCCCCATCTCTATATTTAGCATTCGCTTTAGCCCCAGTGTTGTGAGGAGGCAGATGTGGCTCTGTTACGGTCTGATTTATTCAAATGAAGGATGAATACTTAATAGGCATAGCATGTCCAATCAAAAAGGAGCATTGTTTTTAGTAGAGTAAATGACTTTAATTAAGTAATTGTTGCTAATTTATACATTCTGGGACAAAGCGGTAAACCATAAAATGGAAACAGTAATTCATTGGTCTTACATAGTGCTCTATTGTAGCGTTAGGCTGCGTTCACTCCTGTACACACCAGATCAAAATTAGGACTAAAGGGGAACAAATTCAGAACTAAACCTGGACTAGACCAAACCAGGACAAATTTGAAAAGGTGAAACTGGTCAAATGCCTAAAAAAATCTTACAAATGTGATGTGGTAGTAACTTCATGGACATGGAAAACTTGGCCATTATGTTTGTTTATGGTGGGAAATTGCTGTTATGTTTGAGGTGATTTTTACGTCTGTGGGCCTAACATTTTTTTCGTTTGGGTGGTCTTCTCTGCTTTGCTTTGTCATGTGAAACAGCTGCACTTTTTTGAAAAATTCATGCCTGTAAATACAAGGGATATGCGAATGGTTTTGTGAGAGCTAGTGACGAATTAGAGCCTCGGGTTACAGTTAAATAACTACTTTCTACTTTCACAGTCTGAAAATCAGGTACCTCAACTTTAACATAATTTTTAATATTTACAGCGTACTAAGCCTGCAGAAACCCTGAGGTCTCTTAAAAAATCTGAAAAGGAGAAAGTTACTGAAATGATTCT
Source organism: Boleophthalmus pectinirostris (assembly GCF_026225935.1). Classification (NCBI taxonomy): domain Eukaryota; kingdom Metazoa; phylum Chordata; class Actinopteri; order Gobiiformes; family Gobiidae; genus Boleophthalmus; species Boleophthalmus pectinirostris. The sequence continues at coordinate 28,131,379 of NW_026571299.1, forward strand.
GTTATATACTATTCCCTGATCCTTCAATTTAACTTATGTCGTATTTATTACTTTCAAACCTGCTGTATTAGGCCATCAGTGAGTTAAGGACAGTCTCATTTGATTCCTTTGATAGATGTAGAAATTAAATGATGTAATTTTTATTCTTGGTCTGTAGGTCTTTAGTCAAGTCAAGTGAGTGAGTCATCTTAAGATTTGGTATCTGTGGTATCCCTATGTAAAAAGTAAGCTTAAACTAATAATTCAAAATTTAATCTGTCTTTATACATTGTTTCCTAGTATTTTTCTGCATAAATAATAGTTGTGTTTGCATTAATTCCCGTGTGGGGGTAGGCTTATGAGTGACTTTGAGTCAGATACATGGAGATACGTAATCGTTTTGGGAGCTTTAGCCATGCTTGCTTTTAACTCAACTAATCAATCAGCAGGACATGTCTTAAGTCTTATGTCTTATTTCTTCCCTAGTTTATTCAGTGGATTCTAATTGTTGCTGTGTGTGTTTAAGGCTCGTCAGAGAGAGAAGATGAACGAGGAGCATAACAAGCGCCTGTCCGACACAGTGGACCGTCTCCTCACAGAGTCCAATGAGAGGCTGCAGCTGCATCTGAAGGAACGCATGGCTGCTCTAGAGGACAAGGTTCTAATCACAACTAAACATGAATATTTTTTATTTTTCTTAATTGTATAAATGTTCAGCAAGACATATATTTGTTTTGTTTTTACTCCAGAACTCCCTGATTCAGGATCTGGAAAACTGTCAGAAGCAGCTAGAGGAGTTCCATCACACCAGGGTCAGTATGAAACCAATAAAGCAAACATTCAATATTTAATTTATGTAGGAACATTTGCATCAGTTTGAAGGGTTAGATTCACTTCATAATGTGCAGTTATTGTATATATAAAACCACAAAACTCTAAGGACAATTATGGAAGTTATGAGTTACACTTACTTGTACTACTTAACCTTTTATTTATTAACTTTTTAAATTAATGCATCAATAAAGCCTTTTTTTTTTTTTTTTTTTTTTTTTTTTTTTTTGAGAAGTTCTATTACAACTTGTTTGCCTTTAAATAACAAGTACCTTAAAGATTTTGTTTTGCTTTGTCTTTTTTTCAAGGTATACCACTTTTATGAGTTTGTTGGCTACTCACAGTGAGTAGTGTATACACAAAAAAATCAGACAGATTGTTTTCATTTCTGTATGAGTTGTCACATCTTAAGCACATTTTGGCAACACTACACACCTCTTTCTAGAATGTATAGACCACACAGGGGTACTTCCATTATAGTTAGTTGTAGTTGTAGGTTTGTGTACTGTTAAGTGCTATAATTGTTGTGTCCTTAAACTCTCTGTATCCCTCAGGAGCGGTTGATCGGAGAGATTGAAAAGCTCAGGAATGAGATCGATCATTTGAAACGTCGCAGTGGAGCCTTTGGTGATGGGACACATCCAAGGTACATTGTACATTATATATTGTGGTACATTAGGAATTGTTGTAGTATTTTAGTAAAGTTGGCCCTCAAGCACCCTTCTGAGAGATTAAAAAAAAAATATGTTATTTTGTTTGCTGTAGAACTCGGGAACAAATGTACAAAAGCAACCATTATTGACAAAATCCAGCATGTTTGTAACAGTAGTGCTAAATGTCCACAGAGATGCTTTAGCACAAACAGTACTGAAAAAGCAAAACAAAGCACTGTGGAACAACCCATTAAACTGCTCGGTCTCTACTTGTAAACACATTTATCACATTATAGTGTTTTGTTTTTTTTTTTTTACAAAAAAATGTCATTTAAATCTCGGTTGACTTAAATGAAAATTGTAATATTTCTTGCAAGAAATCCATGCTTTATCTTTTGATTATTTTCTATGGAAAAATCAATGAGGAGATAAAATATGGATGTCTTATGCAGATAAGAATTCAGCAAGTCTTAAAGATCATTTCAGGATAGAATGACTTAAAACAAAAAAGTTATGTCTTATGGTAATGGTGGGTATGGAAAAGTGTTCATTTTGACCTGACACATTATTACACCACTATAATCTATCACTGTGTACTTGCTGAAGGTCCCACCTGGGCAGTGCCAGTGACCTGCGCTTCTCTGTGGTGGAGGGGCAGGAGGGGCACTACAGCACCACAGTGATCCGACGTGCTCAGAAAGGAAGGCTGACTGCGCTCCGAGACGACCCAAACAAGGTAACATGCATGGTTTATCACGGAGGAGCATGTTAAATCAGGCTTGGAACAGTAACTGACGTCATAGATAGTTAGCTACATTGCAAGGGACATTTGAGTACTGAAGTGATCATAATGAGGCCTTTGCCATCTAGTTATGTTTTGAATGAGGAAACAACATCATAACATGGTTCAAAGCACAAGAAGTCAGTTTGGCATAATATAGAAGTTTAAGGGACAGTTAATGTGTTTATATATGTTTATTTATGTATAATGTCAAACAAATGATAGTGAAAAACAAATCATTATCAAATTACTCAAATACATTGTATACATTATACATACATTATACATTGTACAGAATACATCCACATTTACATAGTTACAAGTTACATAGTCAGCTATTCAGGGTGGCTTAGATAAGATATGTATTTTAAGGATTGTGTTATACAAAATGCATTTATTAAAGGTGCACTGCACAACTATTCTAATATTGTTTTGCCTGGAATGTTCCATGGTATGACATTAAACATCCATTTAGCATTTATTCCTTACAGGTGTCGCTATTGCTCAAAAATACAATAACTCTCCACAGATCTGAACTGTAATGTAGCATAGTGTTGTAACTTGCTTGTCTTCCTTGTGAAATATAGGTTTAATCTGTAGTGTGGAACATTCTAGAGACAGCAATAACATTTCCATGAGACAAGCAGGTGGCAGACGCTCGACTAGAAATATTACATAGTGCACAAATGTTCTTGGCTTTTGCTGATCCATGGTTCGTTCCTGTTTTGTAGTTTTTATGTTTAGTTTTATTTTCAGTTTGGTAATAGTTCAAATTTGTCCATGAATCTAATATGAATACTTTGGTGAAATTCTGCCAGATAACTGTCAGTACAAACATGCATTGCTGCTCAGATGTATTTTCTAACTGTCCACATTCACATCTGCTTTGCTAATATTTGTCGACGCTCAGAGCCGCTCCAATAATGAAGAGGAGTTTTTCGTCACGCGATTCATTCTGTACTAACCTGTGTCTGTCTTCTCTCACTGCCGCCATGGACATGCTGTGATGTAAGTTCAATGTTCATCCATCTCCCCACTCCATACGTGTCTCCTGTACATGTGTATCAATGTGTTTATCTGTGTGGTCACTTTATTAGGTACACCAGATACACATACAAATATTTTAAAAAGCTGTGTTTAACTGGAATATACAGACTTTAAAATACATGCCTACAGACAGCGACTAGATTAAATACAAATGTAAATATTCACCATCTAGAAGCCTTGAGTTACCTTATATTATCGTGACCTTTACTTGGTTAAAAATGTAATTACAAATCTTGTGTAATAGAAATAACTGTTTCACTATTGGACTAATGAAAAAATAATTGCTGACTACTAAAATAATCTTTATTTTCATCCTTAGTTTTGGTATTAATTAGCAGAGGTGGGGATTTGCAAGTCGTGACTTGGACTCGAGTCAGACTTGAGTCACTATTTTTAGGCCTTGAGACTTGACTTGTTAAAATTGACTAAGACTTGGGACTCGACTTGGACTTGAAGGTAAATGACTTGGGACTTGACTCGGACTTGAGGCTTGTGAGGAACAAACTTTAACATGTCCCTCCCACTTCTCTGTTTGTTACTTTGGATGTAACTGAAGTATTGTGATGTAGTATCCTCAAATGTACTACAGTACAATACAGTAAAATACTAAGGGAACTACATGGAACATGATCCTTTATGGCAAAGTAATTTTTATTTAGCACGTTTTGAAATCTAAATTCTTTCTATTCTGGCCGTAATGATTCACACTAAGATCTTGCCAAGACATTTAAAAAGGAAAAAATTGCATTTCTGCAACTCTTATATAAATACTCATATATAAATATATCATGACAAGTACAATTTAGTTTAAAATTCATATAAATTGCATATTATAAATCTAAGCTATATTTGGTACTTTGGTTTAAAGACTTGAAATGACTTGAAGCTCAAAGCAGACGACTAGGACTTGACTTATGGGCCAGTGACTCGAGACCCGACTTGAACTTACCTAACTTTGACTTGGGACTTGACTTGAGGTCAAAGACTTGAGACTTGCTTGAGACTTGCAAAACAACAACTTGGTTCCACCTCCGTCAATTAGTGTCCAAATCTAGTTGATTCCATATTTATCCATTTTTAGCCATGGTCTCCTGTGGCTTTTGTGCAGCATTTAATAAAACATTATCAGTATTATTGGTGATACAGTTCCATGGAAACTATCACAGTATTACAAAGTTTCAGTGTTTCCTATGGTCTTGGCTGAAACATGTAGACAAATCATCAAATGTGTAAATCATTTGAATAATGGAGGAGACCTGGTTTAGACTGGGCTTTAAGAAACTTTAACTTTGTGACATGAAAGTCTGAGGATTGCTGTTTATTTCCTGGTTTAGTCTTAGTCAAGTCCCAGTAGTCCCAAATAGTTTTAAATTTGGCCATTTTTAGTCTCTGTTTTGTTTGTAGTTTAGATTATAGTCCTGTATTAATAATGTTTAACTCTAGTTTGGTCACTAGTCAATAGGATTAAAATTATCCTCTGGTGTACCCCATAAAGTTACCTGTTTTTCTCTATAAATGATCCCACTTCCGCTCATGGCCCTCTCCTCTCCTCAGGTGTGCGCTGTTTTCGGCCAGGATTACCCCTCCCTCCGTGGCTCTGTCACTCACCTCTTGGGCAGCGACGTGGAGGCAGAGTCTGACATGGACGACGATGTTAGCTCCGCCCTCCTCTCCCCCAGTGGCCAATCGGATGCGCAGACTCTGGCGCTAATGTTACAGGAGCAACTCGACGCGATCAATGAAGAGATCAGGTGAGACTTTAGCCCTGGTTTAGTCTTAGTTTGGTCCTTGTTTAGACTTACAGCTAGTTAAGTCGTGCTTTTTAGTCCCTGCTTGGTTTGGTCCTTGTTTAGTCTTAACTTATTGTAGAGCTATTAAAATATTAAAAAGTGTAATTCTGGTCCTCATCCTGGTTTTGACACAGCTCATTTAGTGCTCAGATTTAGTTGTGTTTTATCCTGAGTTTAGCCCTAGCTGTTGTTTAATCCTGATTGATTTGTGGTTTAGTATTGATTCACTCTCGTTTAATCATTGTTGAGTGAGCCATGGTTGTAGCCTGGATTAGGTCTGATATAGACCTGATTGAGTCCAAGAGAAGTCCTAGATTTGAGTGCTTTTCTGGTCCTGGTTGTACTAGTGTGCATTAGTCTTTGACTGGCCCTGGTGTCAACGCTCACAAAGAGGCTGGGGCTGTATATTGGAGGTAATATTAGACCATAATTCTCATAATTATCGTTCCACCTTGGACCACCCCAGTGAAGCCCACCCCAGTTTTCACATGCCCCTGGGTCTAGCTGTGGTTTATAGTTTTTTTCTGTTTATTCTTGTTCTAGTGCAAGTGTAGTTCTAATTTGGAAACTGTTCCTGGTTTCACCTAGCCAGACTTGCGCCACCTATTGCCTCCACTCAGTTTCATTTCTCTCCAGCCACTAGGTCAGGAATCAAAATACACTAGGCGATTCGCAAAAACCTCAGAAGTGCAAGTTCAGGCACCAGCTAATCAGCGAAGAGCCATACATTCTTTTTTGGCAACAATTCCCGAGATTGAGGATTTAAAACCGGAATAAAGAGAATGTTTGGTAAATTTTATCAAGGGGAAAGACGTTATTGTCCTTCTTCCCTACAGGATTTGGGAAAAGCTTAATATACCAGATAGCCCTGTTAGCGGCGCATTACATATGTCACGATCAAATAGCAGCGATTGGTTAAATGATAAAAAGTACCCACCTACCGTCGAGCAAACGAATCCTAATGCTGCGAGGTCAGGCGGTTTGTACAAAGTGAAACAAAGTAAAACCGGCTAATGAATCAGGTTAGGTTTCGCCCTTTTTAGTTCCATTTTATCATTTTTTTTAGCCATGATTTACTCTTGTTTTGTTTTGTTTTGTTTGTCCTGATTAAGTTCTGGTTTAGTCCTCTTGAGTCTTGGTTTAGTCCTGATTTAGTCCTGGTTTTGTCTCTTTTTAGTGGCTTGGTACTGGTTTGTCTCCTGTCATCCTCTATCCCTGCAGAGATCAGGTGACACTGTGCAGAACATGACAGAATCTGCTGCAGCGAAATCAGGTCAAGGCCAAACCAAGGAGGAGACGAGGCAGATACAGTAAAACAATGATGTAGACATAACATACATTTCATTTGCAAAGAAAAGCAGCTGTGTGGAAAGCAGGAACAAGATTAAATGTATTGCTTTATTTAATTTACTTGAGAGCACTGAGTATGACATAATGCAACGGAAGTGATTAAACTCCCCCCGAGCTCTCTTTTTTTATGGCTCGTATTTCAAAACACCGCACAGAAAATGACCAAACCTCTAAATCTATGTGGGCTTACATCTGCTGTTTTTATTGTGCATTTTGTTAGTTTATGAGTTATGCGCTATTGGATCAGTGGGTAGTTGGACTGTTTTAGTTGTATCCTAGGGTAAGACACATCACCAATATGATTACTGATTATTCCCTCTTTGTCTCTCTCTATCTCTGGCCTCCTCTCTTTTATTTATCCCTCTCTTTATCTCCCTCCCCTCTTCCTTCTCCCCCCTCTCTCTACCCCGTTACCCCTCCCTCTCACTCTTCACTCTGTTGCTCTCTCCACCAATCTACTCCCCTCCTCCTCTTTGTCCTTATCTCTCTTCACTCTGTTATACCATCTACCTTCTTTTCACTCTCTTTCTCACCCTTTTTTTTCTCCTCATCTTTCTTTTTCTCTCATTCCTGTTTCTCTCTTTCTTTTCTCCCTTCACTCTCTCTCCTTTCAATCTTCCTGTCCCCTCTATCTTCTTCTCTCTCTGTCGTTCCCCCTTTCTATCTTCATTCTGTCTCTGCCCATGTCCTCTCCTTTTCTCTCTCTCCTTCCCCCCTCTGTCCCTCTCTCTCGCTCTCTTTTACCCCTCTGTCCCTCCTCTCTATCTCCCTCTCACTCCACATTTCAACCACTCTCCCTCTTCCCCTCGCTCCTCTCTCTCCGCACCTTCTTTCCACCCTTTCTCTCTCTCCCCCTCACCCTGCCCCTCTCTACCTCCCTTCCCCGTCTCCTCCCTCTCTCCAGGATGATCCAGGTGGAGCGTGAGTCTGCAGACCTCCGTTCAGAGGGTCTGGACTCTCGTGTGAACAGCAGCAGTATGGACGGTCTGAACGTGACCCTTCGCCCGCGCGCTCTGCCCACCTCCGCCACAGCGCAGTCCCTGGCCTCCTCCACGTCACCCCCCACCAGCGGGCACTCCACGCCCAAACACCACACACGCAACGCAGGGCATCACCTCGGCATCATGACCCTGGTACACCAAACTATCAGCCAGGATAATAGTAGTAGTAGTTGTTGTAGTAATAATGGTAGTAGTTGTAATAGCAGTAGTAGTCATCATAGTAGTTGTAGATGTACACTAGTAGTAGTAGTACTTATAGTTGTAGTAGTAGAAGAGGTGGGGACTTGCGAGTCATGACTTGGAACTCGAGTCAGACTTGAGTCACTATTTTTAGGACATGAGACTTGACTTGATAAAATGGACTAAGACTTGGGACTCGACCTGGACTTGAAGGTCAGTGACTCAGGACTTGACTCGGACTTGAGGCCTGTGACTTGTGAGAAGCAGTTTTAAATCTGAATTCTTTCTATTCTGATCAGAATGATTGACACTAAGATCTTGTCAAGACATTTAAAAAGGAAAAAAAAAAATATTAATTTCTACAACACTTATATACTCTATAAATACTCATATAAATATACTAGATTTTTTTAAGTACAATTTTTCTCAAAAGTCAGTAAATTGCAAAAATCTAAGCTGTATTTGGTACTTCGATTTAACAACTTGAAATGACTTGAAGCTCAAAGCAGACGACTTAGACTTGACTTGGATTTAGGGGCCAGTGACTTGAAACTCGACTTGGGACTTGACTCAGACTTGAGGTTAAAGACTTGAGACTTACTTGAGACTTGCAAAACAAAGACTTGGTCCCACCTCTGAGTAGTAGTAGTAGTAGTAGTAGTATTAGTTAGTAGTATTTGTTGATATTGTTATTGTAACAGTAGTAGTGATAGTAGTAGTATTTGTAGTAATAGTAGTTCAAAGTAGCTGTAGTAGTAGTTGTAATAGTAATAGCAATATTGGGTGAGCCATTTTGATTACCAAATAGTATGTTTAAAATCCAGATGAGATAATGAATACAAATATTGCTTTAATTTTAATACTAAAAATTTTAGAAAGCTATTGTGCGTACAGGAATATTTCGTTCTTGATCATTTTCAAGTAACTATTTATTAAGCAATTTATCTGAGTACACATTTTAAGTATTCTTATTATGATGTGTATTTCTTTCAGCCGAGTGATTTGAGAAAACATCGCAGGAAAGTAGCAGTAAGTATCAAACAACTGACATATTTTTAGTTCACTACTACCATCATTGTTATACTAGTACTACTAATACTACTACTATATTTTTAACCCCACTGCCCTCCCTCTGTGTTTTAGTCTCCGGTCGAAGTGGACAAAGCTACAATCAAATGTGAAACGTCGCCGCCTTCGTCTCCTCGAAGTTTACGACTCGAAACAAACTTCGCTCAGTTCACGGGAAGTCTGGAGGACGGACGCGGGTGAGCAGCTTTCACAACACTGCATATCTGTCATTTAGGCTGCACTTACACACCTCATCAAACTTGGGACTAATTGATGGACTAGATAAGGATATGACCAAAGCCAAGTCTAGGACCAACTTATGTGAATGCATCAAACTGCGGCTCACATGCTGAAATAAGTAGGGATAACCTCAAATGTTATTATCACAAAATCACAACATTTCTCGACAAAAATGACTAGCCAGATCTAAATGAGGTGTAAGCAACTCAGGACTAAACAAGAATTTTTATACGCATTATTAAATGTTAATTCAGTCTTTTTTTTTATTTTAGTATCATACGTGTAATCACTCTTTTTATTTATTTATTTATTTTGTTACAGCAAAGCGAAAAAAGGCATTAAGTCCTCCATCGGTCGCCTGTTTGGGAAAAAGGAGAAGGGTCGAATGGAGCCTTCAGTGGGAAGAGAAGGACAACAGCTGTCTGCATTAACAGGTAGATACCAAAACACACACACACAATAGTGCTTATAATGATTTTTTTTTTATTAATCAGTATTCATTAGTAGCAGCAGCACTAAGCAGACATGCAGAAATTTGGAAAACAATGTAATGACTAATCCACTAAATATGGTCTACTTTACTCACCTCTGACTACACCTGATATTAACAGAAAACAGTTGTGTTTTCAGATTTTGAAATGGGCGTTGGTGACACCATGACTCTGGGCAAACTGGGCACTCAGGCAGAGAGGGATCGCAGGATGAAGAAAAAGTACAAATCTCTCTTTAAACTGACGACTTTTAAATATTACAGATGCGGTTTATTATGATATTTTATGTTTTTGTCAGACATGAGCTTCTAGAAGATGCCAGAAAAAAAGGGCTTCCGTTCGCTCAGTGGGACGGTCCAACGGTTGTGTCCTGGCTGGAGGTTTGAATGAGTTTTATATTATTGCATAAATACATTAAAATATACATGAACATACTGTGACAAATTGCTACATAGAGGAGCTCTTTTAACAACTCTCAGACAGTAGAGCGGAGTTTTGCCATCACAATAAAGCTGACAGCAACTAGATTGTTAATGCGCACTTCCCAAGAGCTGTTCATACAATATATCTACTGCGGAGCCATATACATTTCTGTGTATTAAGCTAATATCATTGCTGTCTATGTCAACACTTTCTACACATTATTTTCTCTTTCTGTGTGTGTTGTGTTCAGTTGTGGGTGGGGATGCCGGCCTGGTACGTGGCTGCCTGCAGAGCGAACGTGAAGAGTGGGGCAATCATGTCCGCACTGTCCGACACAGAGATCCAGAGGGAGATCGGGATCAGTAACCCTCTGCACAGACTCAAACTCAGGCTCGCCATTCAGGAGATGGTGTCCCTGACCAGCCCCTCCGCACCCCTCACTTCCAGAACGGTAACACACACTGACAAATACACTATAACTGACTGTGATAATGGTGGTTGCAACATTGTGTGGGACTAAGTTACAGTTAGATTTGACATGGTACTGAACAATGTAGTCTCAAGTTGCAGAAATTGATGTCATAGTAAAGAAGCAAAAGAAAATGAGCTCTGTTATATATCTTGATGTTGAATAATGTGCTAACTCTTTCCAAATGAGTAAAAATATAACAATAAAACCTGCCGGATATATTTTAAACAAGTAAAACAATATAGATTCAATGAATAAATAAAGACAGGTGACACAAGACATTTAAAATCTACAGCTGATGACCACAATGGACAGAATGTTGGATGCCAATGTACAAATTTACATTAGATACAATTTAACTTTTAACACACTATGAAAAAGAAGAAAAAATACATTTTGATGTATGATATGATATTATATTCAATTTAGCTGACTCTCAAAAAGGTTACTAAAAGAGCCTGACATTTCATGCACAATGTTGCAAACTTAATCTTGCTCTGCTCAGTATGCATTTACATCAGATACAATTTACCTTCTAACTCATTATGAAAAAGAAGGAAAAATACATATTTGACCCTAATGATTATAAGATATTATATTCATTTTAGCTGACTCTCAAAAAGGTTACTAAAAGAGCCTGACATTTTACCCACAATGCTGGAAAAAAGTACAACCTTAAATACTAACTTTACACCTTGAATCAGTTCACTCTCAAATTGTTTATTTTTCTGTTTGATGCACAGCACTTTATGTCCTCCACTAATATTGGCACCTTGATCATTTTTCATTTTGATAAGGATAACTTTGTGTTGTCATTTTCTGAGCTCCAAGACCTTACTAAGTTGTGCAGCTCTTCAGTTGTGATTTACGGACTAAACCAGGACTTAACCCAGATCTATTAGTGTTTCCTATAGATTTTTGTCCCCCTGAAATCAGAACATGAACACTTCAGAGATGCAAGTCCTGGTTCAAAGATGTTCTGCTCTTGACACCTGGATTTACATGAACTACATAACACATTACAACATACAGCATCAACTATTTTGCGTTTAGATTATTAACAATTTTCTTAATATTTAAAGGTGCACTATGTAACTTTTTGGTTGGGAGTCCATCACCTGCTTGTTCCGATGGATATGTCATTGCTTTGCCTGGAATGTTCCACAGTATGACATTAAACAGCTCTATCTTAAATTTATTAAATTACAGATGGTTTATGGTAGAAGTCTGCGCGGGACAGAATTTTCTGAATCATCTGCGATATTTTGTCTTGCCCGCAAGTCCCGCAAGATGGGAACGTTTGCTTTCTTAAGCTCTATCAAACAAGGAGAAGCAGAAAGGAATTGGGCTGGGTATGGGAGGAGACGCGGTGGGCAGTCCAGCAGCATGGTTCATTTCTGGATAAATCCTGTTTTAGTCCTGTTTTAGTCTTGGTTTTAGACCTGTTTTAGATGTGGATTAGTCCTGGCTTAGTTCTGGTTTAGTGGCGCAGCCCGTACGTCACGTACTGGAGGAGGGACTGTCCGCAAGGCGGATGGGATGGGGGTTGGTCCGTGCGGTGTAGGGGAGGGGGGACGGTTCACGTGGCGTACGGGAGGGGGTACGGTCTGCTGCTTAAAATGCTTTTATTAATGCCAAATGAAATATCCAGCACAAATTATGTGTGGTATGCTTACATTCATCATTTGTATATTTTATTTTACTTTCATATTTAGTTTGCAGGACTGCAGTTTATCATCTCACCCGCCTGCCCCCGCGTTGTGTAGTCCCGCGCCCGCGCCCGCAGTGAGTTTTCAAAATGTGTCCGGCATCACACTGTTTTGCATCGGGTCCTGCGGATTGCAGGGCTCTAGTTTATGGCTCATAAATACCTAGAAAAACAGGCATTCTGACTGTGGGCTGGGTTGCCTCTCCACAGATCTGACCTGTAACTTCGTCTAGTTTGATCTCCATGAAGATAGAAAGTTTACCATACTGTGAAACATTCCAGACAAATCAATAACATCTCCATGGAGAAAAGCATTTCACGGACCCTCCACCAGAAAAGTTACACAATGCACCTTTAAAACAATATATTACAAAATGAATACAGATTTTTAGAGTACAATTTATCCACATCCACTTTACTTATATAGTGCTTTTTACACACATACAAGAGTTGCCAAAGTGCTGCACAGTAGGTGACATGCAAAGTGATTCTCTATTCACTAACAGTTAATAAAATAATAATGTGAATGTAAAATCATTTGATCTAGATCTTAGAATTTAAAATATTTTCTTTACAGCCCTCTTTATTCATATGTGAAATTAAGGGTACCAATATTTGTGTATGGCACTATAAATTGCATGTCAGTGTTACCATATTTAGCCTGTCTCCCCCTCCCCTCCCCTCCTCACTGTTGCATCCTGGGACATTTTGGGACCTGAGTGAAAATACTTTTGGTGTTTTTGCGCACTCTCCCCTGTTGTTATTGCAGTCGTCCGGAAATGTGTGGGTGACTCATGAGGAGATGGAGAACCTGGCGTCAAACACCAAAGCGGTCAGTACCATCTGGGACACCCCCTCTGTACCACACGGAAACACTGCCCCCTGCTGCACGGGCACGCTCCCGCACTGAACACTAAATATGTCCCGGAAAACACCCTCCTTTATATCACTCATTCATTCTTACAAGTATTACTAATGTGCAATGACTTTCTAATAATTGTGTTTTGAAGCTAGTGTATTCTGTAATGAAAAACACAAATAACTATCTAATCTATCTAAATGCTACTATTTTAATACTTTACTATCTGTTGTTATTATCATATGATTCTGAATTTATTAATGACTGTCCCGTTGATTATATGTACATTTTCATTTTTACAAAACACTAAGCACCAGGAAACAGTTTTTAATATTATGAAATAAACAAGCTAAGATTACGTTTCTAAAAATATAGTAAATTGCTCAATCAGAGTTTATGTGCATCAGAGCAATATCTTCATCCTGAAATACAGCCTTTAATAATAACTTTTAAACAATTAGTGGTACATATAAAGTTTGGAACTGGTATTTATTGTTATTATTACATATTTTCTTTAGTCTTTTATTATTAAATATTTAGTTTAGTCTTTTTTTTGTATTGTTAATATGAAAGGCACTAGCATGATTCTGCATGTTTTTTTCTAACCCTGTTCTCTCCGTTCTCTCTGCTGCTCAGGAGAATGAAGAGGGCAGCTGGGCACAGGTGGGTCTGTTACTCTGGGCACCTCTCTTGACTGTTTGTTTAGATACATGGATTGTTTTAGGCTGTACCAGTCTTTGTCTTGTCTTTCTGTTGGTAGTATCCCATTTTTTGTTTTGAAGATATGCAAATTTAGTATATCAAGTTTATCGTCCATATTAAAACTCTTGCGCAATCACCACAACAAGATTGAGTGAAACTAAACCCAAAACTAAACCAGGACTAGACCAGGACTAAAAGAGAACCAAAACAAATCTAGTAATTCAGAAAAAAGTGAGTGCCACTGGGATAAAGCAGCAGTGGAGTGAGTATAGTGTAATATAATCTGGCGCTCGTCAAGGATCCACTGGAAACACAGACAGCAAAAATAGGACAAAATCGATCTAAGATTTTCTGAGGGTTCAACCAAATCTAAATTAGAACAAACTAGACCCAAACCATGGCCAAACAAGGACAAGTGTGAATGCATCCTAAGAGTTTTACAGTCCATTCACATTTCATTTTGTTAGATATTTGATCCTCAACCATGTACAGGCTTGTTTTCGAATAGTTTAATGACTGAATAATAATTTAAAAGTGTCATCTCAAAATTGTCAGGAAAATCCACAAATATATCAAGATAAATTGTCGATCTGTGTTACGCTCCGTTATTTTTGACAGTATTTTTCACTGATCTGTTTCCAGACGTTGGCGTACGGGGACATGAATCACGAGTGGATTGGTAACGAGTGGTTGCCGAGCCTAGGCCTGCCTCAGTACAGGTCCTACTTCATGGAGTGTTTAGTGGACGCTCGAATGTTGGACCATCTCACCAAGAAAGACCTGCGCAGCCACCTCAAGATGGTCGACAGCTTCCACAGGTCAGCTAAAAATCGGGGTTTAATTATCAGTTTAGTTTAGTTTAGTTTAGTTTCATTATTTTCTTTAATAATAATAATAATACATAACACTTATATACTATAGTGCAGGATAGAGAAACATTGCCAACTCTAAAAAAGTAAGATATGGGATGCTCTTGTGGCTCAGAAGAAATTTAGTATTTTACAATTATAATCTGAAGTCAACTGTACAAACCAAAACCATAAAAACTAGGACCACTGATGTTTCACCTGTAGCATTTAGCTTATGTTGTAAAAGTGCATATTGTATGTTTCTATAGTTTCCTGGTTATTTGTGTACAGGGCGAGTCTGCAGTATGGGATCATGTGCCTGAAGAGACTCAACTATGACCGGAAAGACCTGGACCGAAGACGAGAGGACGCTCACCATGACATGAAGGGTAAACGCTGCTCTTCAAACTGTCACATTCACTATTATATTACACTAAACAGTTTTGGCTTAAACAGAAAAGCTAATTCTTTTCTTATTTAATTCATGTTTAGTCCTGGTGTAGATTTGTTTGGTCCTAGTCTAGTCAAGGATTACTTTTTTTTTTTTTAATATGACACCTTTCACAACACCCATAGTGCTTTACAATGCACTGTTCATTCACGCCACACTAGTAGTAAGCAATTAACATAGCTTCAGTTGTCCTGGGGCAGACTGACAGAAGCGAGACTGCCAATCTGTGCCATCGGTCCCTCCAACCACCACCAACACTAGGTAAGGTGGCAAGAACTAGCCTAATTCATCAGCTGGTTTCACTTCGTAGAAACTGTCTGATCTCGCAGCGTTAGAATTCGTTCGCCCGATGGTAGGCGGGTACTTTTTTTATTTAACCAATCGCTGCTATTTGGTCGTGACGTATGTAATGCACTGCTAACGGCTTAACTGGTATATTAAGAACAAGTTTTGCCAACAAAATATTAGCAGATCTTATTTGCCATGGAGTCGTTTAGATTCAAATAAAACAGCATTAGCCATTAAAAAACATTAAAAAAAACAATACCAGTCAATTTATAATGTATTGTGCAATAACAATTACCATAATGTGATTTAGGGTCTGAATGATGAAAAAGATATGTATCGGTAATTCATGTATTACCCATACACGTGAGCTTTAAACCACATGACATATACTGTTGCCTACCTTTCATTCACATGTGTTTGCGTAACACTTTACATCTTCAAAGCCCAAAATGCTCTGTTCCACCTTGTGATGTCATGAAGCTGTAATTTTGAAGTTATTTACTTGAGATTGGCAATTCCTGAGCTGAAATTATCCAAATGATTCTAGTAAAGGTGTATGTTTGAAAACACAGTAAAGCACTTCATGTATTATCATATCACCACATTACAAGGCGAAAAAAGTGTTTGTTTGAGAGAAGAACTTATATAGGTATTTTTTGAAGAACATTATTACATAGATCAGGAAACAGCATAATACAGGCCCTTTAAACATATCTTCCTTATGTGTGCTACCTCCTCCCTGTTCTACCACTGCGTCAATTAGCCTTAAGCTCGTGGACAGCTGCGGTCGGAGCTGTCAGTGCGCCAAATGAAAAAAGGCCTAAAATTGTATGATGGTAAGCCGTGCATACCAAGGCTCTGCACACACGCTTGTATAGAGCGGATTGCCCTGTTGACCTTGAGTTTGAAGCTGGTTTTTGCTGTTGCCTTCAGCTGTCCTGGACCATCACAGACCTAATGTGTACTCCCCAGTGCCCCCCTCCCGTGCCCCCCGTCCCAAAGCCCGGGCAGCTGCACTTTAAATGGACAAAGGAGTGTGCCATAAGTCTGACACGATATGGGTATAATCTCTTTATCTAGAGCAGTGCTTCTCAAAATGTGGTGCGCGGCCTGGTAGTGGTCTTTGGATTCCTTTGATGCTCCTAGTTGTATTTAGTTCTAGCTTAGGACTTATTTAATACTGCTTTTAGTACTTGTCCAGTCCTAATTCATTTTGAACGCAACGTAATGAAATCTTTTAAGTTACTGCGCCACTTTTTTTCATATAATACAGTGAAATCTGACCCCATTATAGATTTATTGCAAAAAAAAAAGTTTTGACCCCCAAACATGTGGACTTCTGTGTGCTGTCTGTATCTAATCATAAAGCCTTTTTTATCTTCCATGTGAACTAGGAAGTGCACTGTTAGCGTGCCAGTCATTTATCTTTATTGTTATGGCAAAACTCCACTCAAGTCTCTGAAATTTGTGAAAAGCTTTCATTGTTGTGAATAATTAGGATGTTAGGAATAGATAAGGTAAGTGAACCACTGCAAACCGTTAAAAATGAACAAGTTCAGTTTTTTACGCTTCTGGGAGAATAAAAAGAGCCATCTATCATTTGAGTTGTATATTGTTATTGTTTTTTTTATGCAGGTTTCCTTTGGTGGTCTGTAGACTTTGTTCTCTGTGAGAGCAGTGACTTCAGGTTATAGGAATTAGTATTTAAAACATGCTGACGTAGCCTTAAATTGACCTGTATATGTCTGTGTCCCATTAGACGTTCTGGTGTGGACCAATGAGCAGGTGATCCACTGGGTGCAGTCCATCGG
The DNA here is from genome assembly GCF_026225935.1 of Boleophthalmus pectinirostris. Classification (NCBI taxonomy): domain Eukaryota; kingdom Metazoa; phylum Chordata; class Actinopteri; order Gobiiformes; family Gobiidae; genus Boleophthalmus; species Boleophthalmus pectinirostris. Next base: position 28,148,349 of record NW_026571299.1, read on the forward strand.
TCTGAGGGAGTATAGTGGGAACCTCCTGGAGAGCGGAGTCCACGGAGCTCTGCTGGCCCTGGACGAGACCTTCGACTACAGTGGCCTGGCCCTCATACTGCAGATTCCCATGCAGAATACACAGGTACTAAAACTACTACTACTGCTGCTACTATTACTCCAATACTGTAGACACCCATGCAGTACACTCAGATACTAATACTACACACTTGTCAATAATGTCATTTTGGGGGAAATTATCAAAATCGGCTCAGAATATTGGAAAAAAATAATATCTGCAGCCATCAGTTGTTCTGGTTTCTAAACAAACTGTATCACCAAAAACCCATATCGGTCAATCTGTAACTACCAAATAAAATCTTGTGCACGTACAGTACATACTATAAATAAAGTAATCATATGCTTATATTTTATTTTACTCTCCAGGCTCGTCAGGTTTTGGAAAGAGAGTTCAACAACTTACTGGCCCTGGGCACAGACCGCCGACTTGAGGAGGTAACCACTCAGTATTACATTGAAAACATTCATATTTTCTGTTTATTTTATCTCTATTTTGCTGATTTGGGTATACTTCTAGTTTAATCTGAGTATAGCCTTGGTTTGGTTTAGTTGTGCTTTAGTCGTAGTTCACTCCTGATATCAACCTGTGTAGTTTTTTGTAATTATGCCTCAGTTTTGATCTGTTTTAATTTCAGTTCAATTAATTTATATACCTTATTTTTCTCTCTCCTCAGTCAGGAGATGATAAGTCGTTCCGGCGCTCCCCCTCGTGGCGTAAACGGTTCCGGGCCCGTGAGGGGGGCTCCGGTCTGGGCATGATGGCTGGGTCTATGGAGACTCTACCTGCTGGGTTCAGAATGCCCTCCATGTCAATGCCCCCCAATGTGAACCTGCATATGCACAAGAAACAGCTGCAGCCTGAAGGTAAGACCAAAGATCTGGTTTAGTCCTGGATTAGCCCTGGTTTAGTTCCAGTTTATTCCAAGTTAAGTCTTGTTTTGGTTTGACTGATGATTAGTTACGGTTTAGGTCTAGTTTTGGTGTAGTCCTGGTTTAGTCCTGATTAAGCCCTGCTGTAGACATGCCTGAAGGTATCAACCAAAGACCTGGTTTAGTCCTGATAATGGTTTAGACTCTGTATATCCTGGTTTAGACATGATATAGTTCTGGTTTAGTCACAGTTTAGTCCTGGTTTAGCTTTGGTTAAATCCAGGTTTATGCATAAGAGAGAGTTGCAGCCTCAAAGTACGAATTCAAGTTCTGGTTTTGTCTATTTTAGTCCTGGTTTGGATCTGATTGCAGACCACGTGTAGAACTGATTTGGTTTTGGTTTAGACATGGTTAAGACCTTTTTTAATCTAGCAGTAGTTAAATGTTGCCATATGCACAAAAGCCTGCAGACATCACGCATGTCTAAGTCTAATTAATTCTATTGCATTATTTTAGTGAAAGGTTTTCCAAAAAATAGAAAATGTGTATTAGGCATGTTGTTAAGCATACTAACTAAACTAGCATGTTGTGATTTTATATTAGTTTTTGTTTTTAATGTTTGCATGGTGTGTTCTTGCTTTTCTGTCCCCGCCCCTTTTTGTCTAAGCCCCGCCTCCAGCTCCTCCGAGACTTGACCCCTCGGCGGTGAGGACCTACTCATGCTAACTCTCTCTGCTAACTAACAGGAGCGCTAATGCTAACAGGTAAGATAACAAAACAACCTAATCTGTGTAACACTCATTCAGATTCTGAATTAATCGTACTTACTTCATCCAATGATAATCCAAAAGCAGAAGGGTCTGAAATGGACTTCAAAGCTCCGTCCTAACTTGGGTAGGGTGACCAGACGTCCCTATTTACCCTGGACAGTCCCAGTTTTGAGCCCAGTGTCTGCTGTCCCAGCAGATTTATCCAAAAACCATTCATTTGTACCAGTTTTATACAAGAAAATGTCCCAGGCCTCCCTATTTGTGACCAATTTGATCCCTACCAACAGTAAAGAGAGGCATATATTGTAATTTGTTTAGGTAAAATACAAAAAAGGTGCTTAAAAATAACCAAAAGTCTCTGACTGGTTGATCCACCTGTCACTCACACCTAACGGAGAGACATGATAGGCTCTGTTCACGCTTATGTCACAAAACAGGAAGATGCTTGGAAACATGCGCCGACAACTTCCGGTGTAGTTCCCGACACTGGGTTCGCCAACCAACTGTGATCAAACCCATTGAAAGTAAATGTGATCAGAGGTAAAATGAAGACTGCATACGTATGTGCTGTTTGGAATCATCTTGAATTTGGCGCCTCATCTCTTCTAATCCATGTACCCTGTGCACTCGGAGTTGCCCGTCAGTGGGGAAATGATGAAAACTGAGGTGTGGTTGTAACTGTTGATTAGCCAAACATAAAGGAATGCTGCAATGACATATGGATGAAGAAAACTGGGCCATTTTCAAATTTTTCCATGAACAGAGCCCGCTGGAAGTTGTCATCGCATGTTTCCAAACATCTTCCTGGTTTGTGACGTAAACTTAAATAGAGCCTATATGGTTTCAGACCCAAATGATTTAGCATTGTCAAAGTGTGTGGTTTTGGCGGGCCAGGCATAGTTTTTTTGTGGAAAATACTGTACATTAAGGTTGGGCGGTAATACGGTTTTACAGTATCCCGCGGTATCAAAAAGCAGCAGCGGTATCAGTTTCATTACTGTCATTAAAAAAATATGCAGCGTGTAAGGACCTAATATAATATTATAATTTATTGATACCTGCATTTGTTTGCTCAGCACAAATGAATGTGTGATTGTATTTTCACTTTAATGCTATCACGATTTAAAACTAATAGTGTCTATAATGTTTCTTGTAACTGCGTGGGGAGATAACGTTCGATTAGTTTCATTCTGTTGACGTGACAGCTCATAAGGGAGACCAAGACAAGATGACAAGTCCAGCCACAGGCGAATTGGTCCAAAAAAAAAAAAACCTAGTAGCCTACTTCTGCAGTTGGGCAGCATTTTGGTTTCAGGCGCACATTTGTTTACGTTTTACAGAAATGAAACTTAAAACCACATGGCTTATTTACATAAACTACAAAGCGCTGATAAAAACAGCTCGCTTCTTGTGCGCTGATGCCGTTCAGCTTTTGTCGGACTAAAGGACACGACCAGTGGAATATATGTGTTCTTTCTGCGACAGAGGATGTGCTGTTAATGGTGAGTCTGTTCTGTGCGTGTATCGTGTTCGAGAAGGTTCATGTGAGACTTTTCAGAGATTATAAGTCTGCAGGTCATACACATAGACCGTACAGCAGTGCAGCTTTGTAGTTTACCAAAGTCGTAGTAAAACATTCTGTTAGTACATGTAATACTGTATACCCCGGTAAAATCCTGAGAAGGTTTAACGGTATCAAAATTTGGATACCGCCCAACCCTACTGTACATCATCTGTTATTTTGAAAAATAGTGATTTAGAAATATAGATATTATTTTTCCATAATCGACCGTCCTCATAACACAAACTTCTCCACTGCCTCTCTTCTGCAGTGCATTGTCATTACCTGTACGGACACATGCTTGCGGCCTTCTGAGAGTGACATGCCAAATCCGAGGTTTTTGGGGGTCCCCGGGGCGGTCCTCCTCACACCCGGGCCCCCCCTCCTCCCCTCGACCTTTCACCTCTCGACCGGACACGTGCAATACCGCGGCTCACCTTTGAACTCCGACCTTTTGCGAGTGCTGGCTGGCTGCGCTCCTATGTACAGTTCGTTTGACCCCAGTGCTCCCAGTCGCCTCAGTGTTGTGGTGTTGTGATTATGTCCCAGATCCTGTCTCGGCTGTGGGTTCAATTCCTGTTTTTTAGACGTCTTAAAGGTTGTTTCTCAAAACTACAGGATCCTTTTTTGGACAAATCAATATTATCTGCTGCTTAATGCCTGTTCCATTCACCAAAAATCAGAACAATTGTGATGAAATATCTTAAAATAACTGTTTGCAACCTAGAAATATTGTTGGCAAAGTATTTATTTAGAGGTAGCATATTAAGACACAGTAAACTTTAAAACGAAGTAACCTTTTTTACCTTTAAATATTTGGGAGTCGATTTGATAGCTCGTTGTGTTGTTAGGTGTAAAAAAAAATTGCAAGTATGACTGTTTCTCGTGAAAGTACATTGTAGTACTTAATTACAACTTACTGAGTACTTCATTGCAGATTGATTTATTGTAGATTTCTCATTGCAGGGAGTTCAGATGATAAAAACATTGTATGAATTCACACAGGTGGAAGTAAAAGTTAAGCCAAGTATTTAAGATAATGCTTTATTTTATTATACAAGTTCTACTTTTAATCAACTCTAGACCTAAACCACGTTCAGTCTTTTTCTATCACACTTAACACGAATAACTTGAGATGTAAATACGAAGGCAGACGTTCTCACTTAAAATGCCACACTTGATGAGTCAAGAGAAAGCACACTGTTAGTACGAGTGTAGTTTTGTCATGAAAATCCAAAATCTCTCATTGTCTCAGGATTCAGTCTTTGCAGGAGATAACAAACTGAAGAAGGGTCCTGCAGTTTTATGAAACAAATGGGCGCATCCCGTTTCTGTTCAGTTGCCTCCTCGAATTCTCAACTCCTCAATTCCTCAGCTGTCAATCACGCCCACTGAGGAATGATTCAGTGGAGCTCAAAAATGGATGGAGATATCTGGTTCAGAACTGAAATTCTCATGTATTTTTTTTTTCCATAAATATGACATTTTAATATTAAAAGTTTAAAAGCAGTTTTGTGGTAACGAATTTCCAAAAGATAATTTACTTTAAATCAAACAAATATATTGAGAATATCCAGATATAGCAAAAAATATCTGAAAATATGGTCAAGAATCTCCTGATTAGCCTACAGGAAACTTTCAACACTAATTTTCAAAAAGTCTATGAAAACAAATCCTGTCTATTTCTGTTGTTCTTTTTTATGACCATGATTGACTGTTAAAAAAGGATTTGAGGTTTTGAGGTCTGAAGAGGCAAGGAAACAGAAATGGGAGGCACCCCAATAAGTCCAAACCAGCCTGTCTACACTTCCTGCTCCTCTCTGATTGGTCGGAAATCGAACATGTGACCAGAAGTGGTTTGGACTTGAACACTTTCAGAGCCCACTGCACATCGCCCTCGACCGGTTATGCAAGGTATTACTCCTTTACTGTCTGTACATAAAATGGATGACTTATGTTTTTTATAGAAATATTATATATAAATATATATATTGGAAATATCTATGGAAAATGATATACTATTGCTGTATGAACCCTGATGCCCTGTATTGATAGTGACTGTTCTTCTCTCTTGCTTTCTCTGACTGTGTCTTTGCTGTGGTGTTAAATGGTGGGAGGACTCTTCACAGGTTCATGGGTCCAATTTGAGACTTTCTTCTCCTCTTTGCCTCTGAATCTCTCTATCTCTTTCTTCTCTTTCTTCCTGTTTTAACACTATGTAGCCATTACCTCTCCTTCTCTCTGCCTCTCACGCCTTCTGTACCAAACATAGACCGCAGAGGAATAGTGCGCTGGACAAAAAGCTGTTAGAATATTTTATGAATTATATATATATTGGTTTTCTGTGATCTCAGATGCCCTGGGACCGAATGACAGAAGTGTGGCTCCCAAGTTGCACCTACGGCCTTTCCAACCAACAGTCAGTTTTTCACTCACACATTACACCCTTACATAGGCACGGTGGTTGAAGTGTCTTGCCCAGGAGCACTATGTTAAAAATGTATGTAATTTTATCTGTAGATTAAGAACCAATTCTCATCTATGACCTGGCCAATAGTGATAAATGCATTGAAATTCCTCTGCTATAAAAAGAGAGAATTTGGGTATAGGTCAGTTATAATTAGCTTTAACTGATCTAAATATTAAAGAGTAGATAAATATAAAATATATATTTAAAAAAACAGCATTTTGTGTATACTCTTGGATATCAATATATTGGTATTTATAAATCAAACCACCCCTCACTACTGACCAAGTGGCAGTAACTGAACTTATGTAGATTCTGCATAGTTTTATAGAGTGAAAAACCTTCCTCCTGGTTCATAAACTCAAACTAAAACTTCCGTGCTCCACTGTCCCTCTGCTGTCTATGGTACCACACTATGTAGCCTATAGTTCTAGTGAGAATCCTTTAATCTGAAGTGTGTCTGCGTGAATGAAAACGCACAAAGAATATTCCAGAAAGTTGTGCGTCGTTAGAACAAACCCCAGCCATGTGACTTTTTTATTTTTCAACTGTGAATGAATCGTGTGAACACTGTAGCTCCGCCGACCTCCTCCTCTCAAACAACTGTAAACTGCTGCTCAACTTCAGCCAATGAAATCACTGCTCACAGAGACGGGCGGACATTTTGTATAGGTTCTTGTCACTTCCTGTTTGGACGGTTGCTATGGAGATCTTTCAGCGCGCGGCGTGTTTGATCAAGGCTGCTTTCAAATTCACTCTAGTGACTACGAGCCTAAAATTTTCTAAATCACTTTTCAGTACTAAGAGACATTTTAATTCATTTCCAACACAAAATGATAGGCCAACTTTCTTTTTTATACCTTGTGGTCTTATAGTTGTAATTCTTCAAGATGATTCAGAGAAATGAATATCTAGTTTTGATTTTTAGTACCGAGAAGTATCTTTCAATACTTTTGATGACGCTTTAGTCCTAACATTGTGGTTTTAGGTTAAAAGTTAATCCGAAGTGACTAATAACTGAAAACAAATCCATTTAAAGTTCTGTAAAGCATATTTCCAATTAATAATATAAGTGACAAAACGTTGATCTAATATCACCAAAATCTACCGTTTTCTATTTAAAAGTCATCTCACAACCCTGATCTTTGTGCTTTATAAGACATTCAGAATCTCAATGAAGATTTAGTCAAATGATTAAAAAAATAAATAAAAAAGCTCTAAAAATAGTGAATTTCTGCCACAAGAAAGCCAGTGTAAATTGTCTGAACATACCGACGCCTCTGGTTTAAGAATATAGGCTTTCAGTATTTAGTCTACTATGTTGTGAGAGAATTTGGACGCAGCCTTGAAGATCGTTGGGCATGTCTCAACTTGCCCGGTCACTTTTAATCCACTGTCATGGAGCTCTTGGATGGACATAAATGGACTGCTTCCTGTCACTTCCCGAAGAGCAGATCACAGCATTACGAACTAGTGAAGTGCTGGATGGGTGTACACAAGTTTGATTTTATTTTCTTATTTTTGTTATTTTTTTTAAAGTGTCTAAAAGGTGTAATGTGCTATGTGGCAGCTATGAGTACCGTGTCTTTATTCCAGGTGTGAAACAAACTGCTGACAAATCAAGATTTTATTATTTGGCTATTTAAAAAGAAGTGTACTGTATTTATGACACTATATCAACATAAGTAAAGCTGTTTTATAAATAACTGGGCTTATGTTTTCTATATCTCTTTTAAGGGCCCATATTACGCTATTTTCTGATCTGTGTTATGATGTTTCCTTATCAAAAACACACTGTACCTGCGGTGGAGTTTTGTTTCATTCACACATGTTTAACACACAAACCCTGCTTATTTTTATTAGGTTTAGTTCTTCTCTTAAACAGAAAACACTGTCCCACTTTGTGATGCCATACATCAAGTGCTCCACTGTGTTTTTAAACTCCATACACCTTCACTGGACTCATTTGGAGGTAAAAGGAGCTGTTAACTTGAAAACGACCGCTTCATAACATCACAAGCTGGAATCGAGCATTTTCAGCTTGAGCTATAGACTCATAGCCAGACTGGCGCAACCTAGTCCCTCGACTCAATTTCATTTCTCTCCAGCAACTAGGTCAGGAATCAAAATACACTAGACGGTTCGCAAAAACCCCGCAAGTGCAAGTTCAGGCACCAGCCAATCAGCGAAGAGCCATACATTTTGTGTTGGCAACGATTCCTGAGATCGAGGATTTAAAGCCGGAACAAAGAGAATGTTTGGTGAATTTCATCAAGGGGAAAGACGTTCTTGCCCTTCTTCCTAAAGGGATTTGGGAAAATCTTAATATACCATTAGCCCCATTAGTGGCACATTACATACATCGCGATCAAATAGCAGTGATTGGTTGAATGATAAAAAGTACCCTCCTACTGTCGAGCGAACAAATTCTAACACTGCGAGGTCAGACGTTTTTTTTTAGTGAAACTGGCTGATGAATCAGGCTAATAGACTCATGCGTGAATGGAACAAAACACAACCACCAGGTATGTTTTTAATGAGTTAATAAAATTAGAAAATGGCTCAAAGCTCACAGGAGTCAATTTTGTGTAATATAGGGCCTTTAATCTATTTTAGTAAGCAAACTTGGATCATAACTACACTACACACTACTGTCTTCTATACGCCATCAAGAAGTTAACTGGAGGAAATTAGAGCTGCAATGTTCTGCCAAACATCTAAATTGCTTTTTTTTTTTCAACCAAATTTATCATTAGACACAATGATGATGAATAATTGACTAAATATAAAACTAGGACATTTTAATTAACAAAATAAAACTGAGATATTTTCAATAGGCAACCTCAGTTTTAAGCACATGCGATCCACATAGAGAAATGGTGTAATATTTTGTAAAGAGCAATTAAAGGTGCACTGTGCAACTTTTCTGATGAAGGGCCACCACCTGCTTCTTTCCACTGACATATTATTGCTTTCTTGGAATGTTCCACAGAGCCCCATTAAACATATCTATCTCCATGGAGACAAACTGGTGATGCCACAAGCCACTTACATTTCAAGTAAAGTTTACAAGTTTACTGTCATTCTGTGGAACATTCCAAGCAAAGTAAGAAATATAAAAGTTACTTAGTGCACCTTTAATTATTTACCCTAGTAGAGATTGTATGTTTTTGTTTGTAAAGTTATATTGCGTTTTATATTTGGTGTATCAGCAAAGGCAAAATTGGAATATCAACATTATATTACATTATGTACATGATTAGGGCACACGTTAAACTTTCAAAAAGAATTTTCCAATATTGACCAAATTTGTTCTTGTGAACAGTTAAAGCCAATTCTATCATTGAAATCTTTCGCCAATTTCTACCTCACCAGTGTATAGTAAGTATAAATGCAATACAGTTCATAGTTAAATATAAAATGCATTCCCGTCAAACCACTAGAAACAAGGCAATTTAATTTATCGAAAATGGTCTTTATTTATTTCAAGATCAGAAAATATCATTTCAACAATTCAACATCTACAAAGACACAACAATCTTAGATATAAAAGTCAAAAATAATTTAACAAAACTTAAAAAATAAACTGGCACAAACCACTCTGTAGAAAAGGGAACGTATTTACATCACTATAATAATAATAATTACCAGTTTTAAATTAAGCAGGTCTTGGTCAAAACTGCCATGGTACACATAATATATTATTGGCCCCAGAAATAAAACTCATGAATTATTTTAAGCATAAAATAAAAACACACGGAAAAAAGGAAAGATTTGGGAAAAAGGAAAAATTAAGAAAAAAATCTCCAATGTGGGTTCAAGAGAATCCACTCTCTCCAGGAACTATTCATGCAACGTCCTTGGATTTTGACTTTGACTGGACCACAGAATTAGGTAGGAAATAGGAAAGAGGATCACGCCACATTCATGTTCTCTATGGAAAGTCGGGAAATAAACCAGGAATCTGCATTAAAACTTGACAAAAAGTCTACATGTTACTGATTAGTTATTGTCTTTTAGCATCGCAATTGTCCACAAAGTATAGAAAGTCATTTTGATTTTAAAATGTGCTAATTGTAGGGACATGTCTCGGGTGCCAAGTATAGCAAAGACCACCACAGCTGAGACCCTATTTCAGTAGAATTTTACCAAATCAAAACAAATATGAGGAATAAATAAGCTTAAACTATTTAATTTTCAATAATTGTGAATGTTAATGTTGGATTCTCAATTTCCTTTTTGAAGAATTACTGACTTAACTTGCAGCGGTCCCACCCTTACGTCACCCGGTACAAAAATACTCTGGACACGCCCCTGGCTAAATACAGTTTTAACCTTAAAAAGCAGTTTTGCTGGCTAAGCTACACTGTCAATTCATTGCATTTCTATTATTAGCTGAAAGGCGCTAACAACAAACTAACGGGAGCACCTTGGTGAGGACAAAAGCTACAGTTCGTTCAAAATATTATGATTAAATGTGTTTTAAAATTAGGTTTAGGAAGTTAAGAAGTACTGGAAGTTATGGAAGTTTAATTTGTTGTCATCATCAATTCAGGACTATGGAGCATTTGGTGAGTACAAGAATGTGGCATAGAAAGTTGTGAAAAGTACAATCGGAATTTATGTTTTATCATTTCTGTCAGACCACTGAGCAGCTAATACTCTAGCATCATAATTTAAACCTCAATAATAACTTAATAATTTAATATTTTGCATCAAATTGTTTAAATAAATAAATTAGCCCTGTTAAAAGTGTGGTGTTGGTTTAGCTGGCTGCCCGTGGCCTGGTCGTCTCGGTTGGAGGCTCTATTTGGGAATGTCACCGAAAGCCACCGAGCCGTCAGCCCCAGAGATGCCCTCGACGATGGAGGAGAGCGCACGCATGTTCCCCTGGTCTGGAGAGTCCGCCGCACTCAGAAGATCTAGAGGGGAAAAGAAGGACCATAAATACTTGGAGGAAATGGTTGGAAACAGTTAAGTAAGTAGCCTACTCAAAGTCTTGTTACCAAGAACAGTCCTAACTCACTAGTACCTAATAAAGTAATGCTTCATTCAAGAGCTGAGTCCAGTAATTACAATGTTTACTGGTACTGGTGTCAAAAGTACAAAATCAGTGGAGCTCTCATCAACAAATTTTAAATTTGGAAGATTGATTCCCCCCCACATTGTTGCTGTGTCCTTACGCAAGACACTTGCCTGTATGAATGTGTTGTGTGCATGAGTGACTGGTAATTGTTGGAGGAGCCAGTAGCAGAGTGTAATGAGCATCACCGTACCACTGCACTGCAATTGATAATGCATGCAGGAACTGAACCACCAACCTTCAGCTTACATTATAGCTGTTCAGTACTGCTACGACTGGCTGAAACTGTGTGCAAAACTAAAACTGTAAAAATGTTGCTGAATCGTATATGTTGATATGCTAATGTGTCTGTGCTCTATTATGCTAACAGTGATAAAGCCTGCACATGTCTGACCTTCGCTGCTGTAGCTCTGGCACTGCTCCGGGGTGCTGCTCCACTCGGGGCTGCTGCAGCACGTGCTCCCAGAGCTGGGCTCGCTCGAGGAGGACACCTGTTCACACCAGACGGACGGAGACAAGAGGAGACAGGAGGCACGGTCAGAACACCGAGGAAATACCACAACACACTGAAATAACACTACTACTACTACTACTATTACTCTGCTGCTGCTGCTACTACTACTACTACTACTACTACTACTACTACTACTACTACTACTACTACTACTACTACTACTACTATGACTATCATTGGAGGACTTGTACTATTAATACTACTACTAGTAGTACTGTTTTTCATATTAAAAGTCAGTCTTTAAAGATATTTATGATTAAATTGTCTTAAATGATTCTCTTTCATCCCAACAGACTTTTCTGTGTAAAATGTTATCAAAATAGATACAAATCTCAGGACCCTGTCACAGGCCAAATCAGAACCCCTAGAGGGCCAGACTTGGCCCGGGGGCCCCACTTTGGGCACCCCTATTCTAGACAGTGTAAACAAACATTACCACACACAAACACATTTGGATGCTGTTACTGCTACTAATCTTATACCAAGTACTACTACTACAATTAAAGTTAAGAACATTTCTGGTCAGATTTTCTCCCATTTTACAATCTATCACATTTAGAACAGGACTTAAAATAGACTACCACGAACACTACAAGAACATGATAAAAATAAATCAAACTGTTGAAGGGTTGAAAACTAGTAAGCACTTGTAATTTCTTAGAATAGGTCTAAACCATAATTGATCGACCTCATCACCCCACAAGTGTTAAACCATTTTCCATTCAACTAAATATAACTCACATTCTTCCACTGCCATCTCTTCCATTGTGGCTTTTGGCTGCATCCCTGTTGCATTGTATAATAAGTCACCTTGCCACCTTGTATCCTACTTCCTATGTCCTTATTCCTTTGTCCTACTCACTAGAGAAACAAACTGAATTCATTTTATTAATTTACTGAACTTTTTACAGAAAGTAAGCTTTCTGGTATTTTGAACCATATTAATCTACTACTGTCCTGCTCACAGGTTGCATCCAAATTCTGAAAAAGTCACCTTATTCTATGGATTCTGGAGTTATATTTCCTACATCCATCCATTATATTTTTGTCTCCCAACATTTTAAACATTACATAAAAGTTGCCTTGCCTTCTTGGATCCTTATATCCTGAAGCCCTACATTCTGGGCTGTATCCAGATTGTATACATACGAGTCACTTTGTTTTATTGGATCCTTGTTTTCTATATCCTTTTACTTCTTAGATTGCTATTTCCTAAGTCATATATTGTTTTTAGGCTGCATCCAAATCATATATAGAAAGGGACTTTTCCTTCTTGTGTCCTTACATCATTTGTGCTCTTACCTAAATTCTTATTATTCTGAGTCCTATAGTCAGAGCTGCAAAGGAACTGTATAAAAGTCAAATTTCCTAATTGGATCCTTAAAAGTCCTACACTTACTCTAGGCTGCATCCAAATTCATATTGCCTCCTTGGATACATAAAGCATGTGTCCTGTTTCATAAGACCTGTGTTATTTTTTTTCCTAAGTCACACACTCACCCTGAGCCGTATCCATATTGTATACAAATTCAGTTTCCTCACTGGACCCTTATATGTCTGATTTCCTTAGCCTTATACTCACTCGAGGCTGCATCCAAATTGTGTACAAGTCAAATTTCCTTAATGGATTCTTATATGTGCTATCTTCTAGTCTCATACTCACTCGGGGCTGTGCTTGACTTTGCCTGTAGTGTATTCCTTGCTGTCCCGCCTCATTCTCTTGTTGATTGAGGGACGACACCAGCGCCTGCAGTCTCTCGATGTACTGGATGGCACTTCTCAAAATCTCCACTTTGGGCAGCCTCTGGTTCGGGTTCATCAGCGTACTCCTCTTCAAAGCATCGAAAGCCTCATTCACTTTCTTCAAGCGCCGTTTTTCTCTCAAAGTGGCCGCTCGACGTCTATCCATGGTGACGGTTTTCCTCTTACAAAGCTTACAGGCCCAGGGAAGGCATTGTCCCGGGCAGTGGGGTGTGTTGCTGTCAGAGTGAGGGGACAAGCTGCTGTTCGGAGATGGCTTGTCCTCCACGACTTGGGGCACCCCCGTCGGACCGCACAAGCCCATCATGGTGCTCCGATCCTGGAAGCCGGTTTGGTCGAAGCCCCCTGGAAGAAGGGCGGATGTCAGTATTGATTCAAAACTGATTAAAAGTTTCGCTGTATAAATACACTTTTAGATTTTCTTGGGGTAATTTCAATATATAATTTTCCAAATGTTTTATTATAATTTATAAGGACTCCAGACTTTTTTTAAAAAATTACCTTTATTTAAAACCTTAAGAACAAATTCTTATTTACAATGCTGGCCTGTAAATCAGTAATAACATGGATTTGTCAATTTCACAAAAAGCAGCAAAATTCAAGGAAAATCTAATTGAAATCCCAACAATATAAAATCTACACAAAATCATAACATTGACCATTTCTAATAATTACCTGACTAGCTTTAAAACATTCAAGTTTTCTTTTTTTTTTTTGCCAAATGACAAAGTAAGTAATTTTGAATTTAAAATGTTTCCAAGTTTGTCCAGTATAATTAAATTTCTCACAATAAACACCCCATGCCTACCTGGAAGTCTGGACTGGTAGAAGTTATCATTCCCTTCATAAAATCGCTGATCGGGGAAAAAATACGGATTGGTCTCGAAAAGCTCCATAATTGTCAAAGTTTGTCTTGAGAAATAGTGAAATAATTTTCTTGAAAAGCTGAAGCTAGAGCAGCGCTATAAGTTCCCTTATGTTGTGAAGTGGAGGGACGCTAGCAGAACAACTGGTCCTGGATGGTTTGGACTGGCATTTAAACCCCGAGGATCATGGGGTTAAAATTAGCCTGAGTTTTTGAAGAAACCTGAGCTAGCGTTTAGCTGTTGTGGCTCATCTACACACTTCACTGCATGGACCTTTTTTACGGCTGCTGCTGCCACTGTGGGTGTCAGTCAATACGATTACATGGAGAGCTTAGACGCACAGTGGACACTGGACTATTAAGATGTTGAACTACACTTCTTTGGGTTTATATGGACAATACACCTATAAACTAGTGGGACTTAGTCATTCATTTGGTGTTTTTCAGATTGTGATGATGTCATACACAGATTTTCTGATAACATTGTACTTTACCATGTAATGTTGAATCTGACCATTTCTATGATTGACTAACCCCTAAAACTCACTGTATTACAAATGTCCTATATTATACAAAACTGACTCTTGTGAACTTTAAGCCATGTGATTATGCTGTTACCTCCTCAAAAACATACCTGGAGTTGTGTTTTGTTTCATTCACACATCTTTGAGGAACTTTTTATTATTAGTCTATCTACATCTCCAAGAATGTTCTGTTCCACCTTGTGATGTAATGTATAATTTTCAAGTTAACAGTTCTTTTTACATTTAGTTCAGTAGAGATTGGCAATTTCAGGGCTGAAATCATCCAAATGATTCTAGTGAAGGTGTATGGAGTTTCAAAACACAGTGGAACAGTTCCTATATTACCACATGACATCCTAAGATGGAAAAGAGTGTTTTCCGTTTGAGAGAAGAACTCAGTCTAAATATGCAGGTTTGTGTGTTAAACATGTGTGAATGAAAAAAAACCACAACTCCAGGTCTGTTTGTGACATGGAAACAACGTTATCAGATTGTGTAGTATGGGTCCTTTAAATATGATTGGCTTATTCATAGGTTTCAGAATAATGAAAGGTTATGACTGTAGCCTTCACAATTCAAAGATTTTGAATGGTCAACTGTCTTCAAAATGGCATCATACAACAGGAAGCTAAAACTCACACTCATAGAATGTTGTGATGTCATCTAAAGCAATAGGTTGCATATAATTATAAGTCATTATAGGGATATTAAACAAGAAGGTATTCCAAATAAGGCTAAAAACAGTAGCTGCTAGCACTTTATGACATCAGCAGGTGGAATAGAGTATTTTGAGCGCTTGGACAGAGATAAGCAGATGATGCCATCAGGCGTAGTTGTAAGTAATATCCATGGAGATGTAACCCGCCCTCATTTTTATTTTAATGGAAATCCAATAAATTTTTAAATGTAATAATGCCCATGCAATTAATCACATTATCCAGGCGTACAACTTCAACTACTTAAAATACCATCTCCCTGATCAGAACAAGTAATTTACATAATACTAATGCCACTTACATTCTAAATCAATAGTTTCTCTTTGCTGTATGTGGACTATGTGTGTCATGTCCGTGTGTACTTCCCCCGTGTTTCTGTTGCTGTGGAAGAGAATCCAGGATCAAACAAGCCTGACTTAATGAGCTAATCCAGGCCTGTGTCTCTATGACTCTACACTGCAAAAAGATATGAGCCCGTTCAAATTACTAGAAGTCAGAATATAGTATGGGAGATTTTTAAAATACATTTTCATATAGATTAATACAGTTATAACCATTTTTTGCTGATTTTAAAATATTATGTGATCATTCAAAATATTGATGGTATATTTCTAGTGTTGAGTACATTTTTTAGCATCTTAAACCACCTCTCATTTAAAAATCAAATATCTTTCAACCAGTAAATCTATTCTAGTTAGAACTACTTAGATGAAGTTTTTTTTTTTTCAGTCAAGTTCAAGTCTTCTTAACTCATATATTCTGTATTTCTTTTTTGTAGTGTCCATGGAGTCCATTGGTTTTGGGGGAGATGGGGAGGTACTAGGGGGTAAGTGGGGGGCAGACAGCTGTCACTTCACCAGGAGCCCGTCAGTGCAATGGCAAGAAGTTGTTTGGGCCCTGCCTCTTCATAAAGCAGGCCAACGATGGTTGCTACGTCTAAAGTAGGTCACATAACACTATACTGGATTTCAAACTAGTGCCCAACAAGTAATATCATTTCCGTATTTACTCATGGATTCCCTGTGATAACCCAATATGAAAGTACTTAACCTACATCTGATAACTATAAATACCTAAAGCTGAGTCAAACCAAGGCCAGTGTGGTTCATGGGGAAATTCTCCATGCACTGGAGAGGCAGATTTCTCTAGGCACAGCTGCCCTGTGGCAGACTGATGGAAGCATGGCTGCCAATCCGTGACTACAGCTCCTCTGACCACTGCCAGTTTCTAAAACATGATGGGGCATGGTGGCTCAGGGGCTAGCACTTATGCTTCACAGCAAGAATGTTTTGGTTTTGATCCTCAGGGCTGTGCAAAGTTTGTGTGCTCTCCCTGTGTCTGGGTGGCTTTCCTCTGGGCACTCCGGTTTCCCCCATCAACCCAAAACAAGCACTATGAAATCGATTAAATCCTCCTGTTAATGCAGTTCTGACCAAGACTTGCTCAAAATCTGGAGATGGGTCCCCTAGCCCTGCACTGTGGCGCACACTGCTTCTGACAGGTTCCACCAGCAGCTTTAAAAGATGGGTCTAATGCAGAGGACCAATTTCACTATGGGAACAATACCAAGTGTACTTTATACTCTGGCCAAGTCAGTGAACCAAACCCATTGAAGTGGCTTTGGGTTTGTGTTCCAATCGTCTAAGTGTATACTGTCATTTGTGTCTCTGAACTCATCTCATCCATCGTCTCATCCCATTTTCTCAGTACTCATTTACTCTGCAGTCACACTCTACTTCTGTAGCCACAAATGTCAAGCAGACAGATAGAAGCGTCCAATATGGACCAAAAGACAAATCACACACACACATCAGGCCTGGCTAGAAGAACACCTTCTGATTATACTGTAAGTAATTTCTTTTTGTTTAGCTTTATGTACATTTTGACTTGTTCCAGTATAAAACATGGTTAAATAGTGACTTAATTATTGTGTAATGCATGTTTAGATATTTACGCCCTCACCCAGCGACGTGCCCAAACAAAATGTGAAACATGTGGGAGGAAGTCCCCTGTAGTTGGCGCTGGCTCCTGTTACGGTGCAATCAGAATCTAAACCAGAATATTCCAGTCATCTAAACTCCGCCCTGACCTTTCAGAGCCCAGTGGTGAATTAGCCTTAGCCACAGCGCTAATCTTTCCACAACACATCGCACAAATAGATGAGAGCCTAATTCAGACTGGCTTCCGTTAGCTGTAAATATGGACTCAAGGACTAAGAAGAATTCAATAAGTGTTAAACCAGGTCTCAAATAGAAACAGTTCTACAATTAAACTTCTTCTGAACTAAACCTTCTCCAAAATAGGACTAAATCAGGAATAAAATAGGACATAAAAATGGCACTGTTCTAGGACTAAAACTAGAACTAAACCTGGACTAGAACAGGACCAAATCAAGGCATCAGGACTAAACTGGGCCAAAGTCCAAAACCAAACCAAGTCCAGTGTGAACACGCCCTACGTCTAAACTAGATCTTACAGAACTAAACCAAGCTTTTACTCAGACTAGTCCAGTGTTGAACCAAGAATAAATCCTGAACCTAAAGCAGGATTAAGTAAAATATAAAATGGGGATTAAATTAAACAAAACCTGGCCTACACCAGATTGTTAGCACACTCAGTTGAGTTCTACACATCACACATTAGAAATGTGTGAACTGGCAAATATCAGAAGAATTCATTTTACCAAGTTCAGGAGTAAACCAGAACCAAATCAAGAAATAAGTCTAACCCTAACCTATTAAACCAGATTTAAATAGACTAAACCAGGATGAAACCTGGACTATGTCAGAAGCACACAGAGTCTAACCCAGAGCACTAACTATCTTAGCCTTGGATATATTTCACAGTTAGATCAGAGGCTAATTCAGATGGGCTGCTGTTAGCGCTGAGCCAAAGTACATAGTTGCATTTGATCCAACATAACTTCAGTCTCAAATGAGTCTGATTCACACGATGCTCATAACAAAACACCTCTGAAGTGGTTTCGCTGTATCTTTGGACTGTATGATTTAAATAAACAGGTCTTCCATGTTTTTAAAGTCCATTATACATAATTGTCACAGGTCACAGGGGCAGTCTGTCAGGACCAGGGGACCCATCTCCAGATCTTGAGCTCCTCTTGTTCAGGACTGCCTTAGCTGGTGGATTTGACCTATTGTGCATGTTATGGGATGATGGGGGAAACCGCAGTGCCCAGAGGAACAAGGAGAAACATGCAAACTCCACACACAAAGACCCAGGAGTCAGACCCAGAACCTTACTGCTACTGTTTACTGAACCTTAAAGCTAGCAACTCAGCCTCTGTACCACTTTGCTAAATTTGCAGCCTTGTGATGCCTTTGGGGTCAATCATAACATTGTCTGCTATAACAGAAGTTTAAAGGCCATGCATGAAGTATGTATTTTGTTACGAGTTATGACCTTATGCAGATCCTGTCAGCACTGTCTGAAACAAGGCGCCAAAGCAATTATTTAGAAAACTACATAATCTTGGCTCTGGATTAAAGCTTTGAGCGGGGTCCTGTGGAGAGGGGGTCTGGAGGGTCTGGGGGCAGTTCTGTCGTGTGGTTCGTGATGGATGGACACGAATGGCAGGACTCGACACAATAGCCCCAGTGTAGTCCTGAGGAGGCTCTGAGGTCCAGAGAGAGGGGAGGGGGTCTACACAGGCTTCTGTGCCAGTCACTCACTCGGGGTCATCTGAGCCCGTTATCACCACTAATGTATACAAATATGATTATTACTCACTTCATGTTATTGTCATATTAAACATGCATTTTGCCTCCAAGAAAAAAATAAATAAGTGACAGATTACATTTGTATATTTTGTAAAACAAGACCTAAAATGTGTTGGTATAAGTTAGTAGGACACATTTTATCAGATACAAAATGATTTCTGGAGTGAAAATGTCTGGATTTGATGAATGTGTGATTATACAGACTAAAATAAAAAAGGAACTAGTCATGAATGTCCCTGGTTTTAATGCAGCAATATTTGTACTGGCATTATTGTTATTATTATTATTTTTTTTTTTCTATTGGAACATGAAGCAGTGTGAAATAGATAATAATTAGCAGCATTCAACTGTTAGCTATTAGCAACATGGCGCTAAGAGATAGTGTGAATGCAATTTTGAACTGAAATTAATAAGAGTAGTATGTATTTTATATTGTGGGAATATTTAAAAATTTTAAGTATACAATACATTTTGGGTAATAATTATATAATAACACTGAAATTACTTTCATTTTCAAGTGCACAAATGAAACCAATTACCACTCCACATACATTTGTGATGAGGAAACATTACAGCAGACATGTGTTAGGTGCATCTTTAGAGTCCACAGGGAGCCGGGCTCCCGAGCAGGGCCCTGTCTCTGCCCTCGCTCGGCCCTGTCATGTGAGCTCATCATGGGGGAGAGGCTCAGGGCAGTGGGCCTGGAGCGTGTAGGTCGTGTGGAACACTTGTGCTGCGTTTAAAGATGACTCAAGGCTTTAAAGTGCAGACATCTGTACTTTACATAATTATGCAGGATTTTAGGAAGAAATGCAAAACATGTTTAAGGAGGGAAAGTCAATACTACTGTGATATATCAGTTTTGTGTCTGGCCTCCTGGTTACACGTAATACCATCAAATATGCACTATGTAACCTTTCTGATGTCTAGGACATGAATAAATGTACTAAATGAATTCAAGTTAAATATTTTTTATGCCAT
The DNA here is from genome assembly GCF_026225935.1 of Boleophthalmus pectinirostris. Classification (NCBI taxonomy): domain Eukaryota; kingdom Metazoa; phylum Chordata; class Actinopteri; order Gobiiformes; family Gobiidae; genus Boleophthalmus; species Boleophthalmus pectinirostris. The sequence continues at coordinate 28,168,258 of NW_026571299.1, forward strand.
CTCTGAGGCAAATTGTGGACTGATCCCAGGTAACAGCATTGCTACCATTGTGTACTTGAGCATCAAATTGTAAAATCAAATTGTCTGAAAGTGTTAGTGTGATGGAGGGAGCTAGAGATGTCATTTTGAAAAGTAGAATATTTCCAGTGGCTCTCAGGTACAGTTACTGGAGCTTCTAATAAATACACACACACACACACACACTCACAAAAAAAAAGCATCAAACTGGACTAAACAAGGAACCTGACCAGGAACTTGGCCAGGAACTAGTCTAGTCGATCAGACCAAGACCAGGCTCCATCAGGACTAACCTGGGACCATATCAGGACAAGTAGGTTCCAAGGTAATTCCTACTTGTATCTATATAGAACAGGTTGTCTCCAGGTTCTAGAAATGATCAGGGATGCAAATGCCAAAGACAGAAAAAATGTGCTGAAGAAAAAAAAAAATCTATTTGGTTTATTTTGACCCACCATATGTGTAGTGTGTGATGTGTTGGAGCATGTGCATTTGTATACACTTCAGTCTGCCTAGTTTAAAGTGACAGGCAGCGGCAAATTGTGGGACAGCTGAGAAGGGGAGGGGTGCAGGGGGCGGTGTTTGGGGCAGAGGAGAGGGGAGGGGGTGTGTGTTTGTGTGCCTGTGTGTGTGGGTGTGAGGGTCTGGGAGAAGAAGGGGGGTATCCAGGTTAGACCAAGATCATCTCTGACCTGAGCCCAGTCATCTGAGCTCCACAGGAAATCCAAAGAGCTACAACAACACGGAGGAGTGACAGAGGAGAGGCCACTGGAGTCTTATACTTCCTCAATAAACTGTACACAAGCAGGCATGTACTCTAGTCACTTTATATGAGGCCAATCTGTGTCGAGTTTGCATGTTCTCCTTATGGCCAGGCAGGTTTCAATGAGTAATCTCACTTTCCATATGCTGAAAGGGCCCATGTTCATGTTACACTATTTTTTGATCTATGTTCTAATGTTGTTTCCTCATCACAAACATATCTGGAATTGTGTTTTGTTTCATTCACACATGTTTAACACAAACCATGTATATTTCTGCTGTGTGCTTTTCTCAAATAGAAAATACCCTGTTTGGTAATTTGGTACATCATTACACCAGATGCCCTTTCTCAGGTCATTAACATGACTGAAATGGGCACAGTGCATCCTACCTAGTCATACCCTGATACAGTAGCTGAGTGACTTGTACTCTTGCCTCACAGCAAGAAGGTTCTGGGTTCCATGTCCAGGTCTTTCAGTGTGGAGTTTGCATGTTCGCTCTGTGTCTATGTGGGTTCCCTCCAGGCATCAACCCCAAAACATGCAGCAGTAGCTCACTGCTCCTGACAGTTTGCCCCAGCAGCACTGGTTGAAGGATGGGTCAAATGCAGAGAATATATTTGCTTCACATTTTAAACATAATAAATGCATGTAGTATGCAAGTGCCTGAGCGAGGATCAGCCTACACTGAGTGTGAACATTCACCGACAAATCAATGTTTTTTGTGAAGCCCCGTGAGGCGACTAGCTACTGTTGTATTGGCTGTACAAAATAAATGTAAGAGTTAAACTGAAAGTCACATCTGTCCTGGGTTTATCTGACAGAAAATCAATCGACACCACTCAAAGTAGCAGAGGACAGAAGTCTGAGGGCTTGTGGAAACAGGGTTAAAGGGTAAGTTGGAGTGTTTTGCCCAAAGATCCAAATAATCAAGCATGAATTTGATTCCAAGCTGGATTTGAACCAACATCCTTGTGCTTTTGAACATAACTCACATCTTAAGTCTCTGTCGCCACAAATTTTGAGTCTTACTTTCTCCAAGTGTCCAGTCCAGACAGGTCGGCATTCTTCCGCTGTATGGAGTATTTGGGGCTAATTCTGTCGCTGACACAGGAGAAGGTCAAACAAAAGCAAAGATAGACATCCTAGTAAAAAAAACCTGGAGACACTTTCAAAATAAGAGCACAAACTTCTATGTGAGGAATGACTGTCACGACAAACATCTGACCTATTTGTTTTGAAGGAGTCCAACTTATTTACACTATATAAAGACATAGGAGTAGGAGTTGTAATAGTAGAAGCTTTACTAGCCAGGTCACTGCCTGCGATCCAGAATATACACTTCTCCAATACTTTACAGGTATGTGAGTCTGGTCTCTGGTGACTCTCACCAAGTTCAGAGGGAGGTGATTGACAAGTGTATTACTCATAACAAGGCAAATATGACTGCTTACAAGGAAAACAAGAAGGAAGAAATTAATATGACCAAAGAGCGCCTTTGTTTCAGATGCATCACTGAAAAAAAACTCATTGGACGGTTGTGTTTGGGTCTGGCTCAAGACACGATGGAAGGTGGATGGAAGGTGTGGTGACGGACTGCACACTACACTACACAAAAACCAGGACTAAAAGAAGACTAAACCAGGTATATATATACTACCAGTCAAAAGTTTGGACACACTTTTTCATTTTTGTCTCTTCTTTACTGCCATGATTAGTTACAGACATGAAAACATTGAATGGACACATATGTAGTAAACAAAAAATAACTCAAAATGAATTCAAAACCTGTTTTAGAATTTGGATTTTAAAAAAGCTCCTTCACTCTTTTCTTTGACCCCTGGTTTGCACTTTGAACGTGTCTTGACCCTGACGAGGCACAGTTGTGAGGTGAAGGCCAAGGGTTTGCAGCTCTGTCCACAAAGCAAATGGTGACTACTTTGAGGATTTGAACATAAAAGATAAAAAAATATTTGAGTTATTAAACATTTTTTATATATACATTAGGCCAGGGGTCTCCAACCTGTAGCTCGGGAGTTCAACAACCTCTTCCAAGTAGCTCGCCAAGGGATTTCTGAATTACACATATTGTACTGAATAAGTAAAATTTGATTAATTTAATGCCTTTTACAATTGTACATGTATCATTTTGATGCATAATTTTGTACACTAATGAATTGATAATGGTTTATGTTTATAGATATTTAACTGCATCGTCTAAGGCTCACTGTGACTCTTATATAGTTTATGCTGAATTTCTTGTGACCACTAAAATGGTAGTAGCTTTCTGGCATTTTCGTTTTGTTAAAGTAGCTCACTGGAGGAAAAAGGATAGAGACCCCTGCCTTAGATCATAAAGGACTAAAAGACTTCCGTATAAAGTGTATGTAGAAAGTGTATGTAGAAAGTTGTAAACATAAAGAAAAAAAATCACTGAATGAGAAGGTGTGTCCAAACCTTTAGTAGGTTCATGGTTAGAAGTTCCTAGCTGGAGGATTGTCTATAGCTGTTAGGGAGGTAACAATAACCAAATATCATGATATTGTATCGTAAAAGTTCTCACAATAATATCGTGGATCATCACAATATATCGAATTACAAGTCTTAGGCTTAAATTTAGAGTTATGGTGCAGCAATAGCTTAAAAAAAAAAGACAGGGAACTACATAGACTATGATCTTTTGCTCCATTTCAGTGCAGACTACAGGAAGAAATAACAGTTCTAAGCACTTTTAAGTCATTGGATTAAGTCTTGTCAAGACATTTTAAGAGGAAAAACAGTTAACAGTTTTGTTAGCCTCCACAAAATATTGTAATAAATATCGTACCGTGTATATCATGTATATCATGTATATCATGATAATATCGTACTGGGAGATTTGGATATCGTTACATCCCTAATCGTGAGCCTCCCCACCATATCATGAGCTTTCCCATGATATCGCAATAAACATCGTACCGTGAGGTTCACACCGTGACGATATCGTATCTTGAGACTTGGATATCGTTACATCCATAAAAGCTGTAGTGCATGTTTGATTTGAAGTTACACAGGGATGTTATAGACAGGGAGAACAGAAAACATTACATTAGCGCTGCTGTTATCTCTACTGTGTTACTGGGGGGAGAGGGTATGGGCACCTGCTTCTCTCCATAGAGATGTTATTGGCATTAAACGTATCTATCTTGCGTTAATTCAATTACAGGGGTGTTAATTGCCTTGGAAAACAAGAATCCTTCCTGTGGGCGGGCTTGCCTCTCCACAGATCTGCCCTCCAAGTTGACCCGGTGGCATCCCATGTTTGTCTCCAAGGAGATTGACACACAATGCCGCACTGTGGAGTATTGCAGACAAATCAAGAACATCTCCATGGAGACAGCAAAAACAGTTACATAATGAACCTTGGTAAGCAATAAGAGTTCGCAGTAGCACTATTTAAGTCATTCCCTGGATGTTAATTGCGGTCATACTCAAAGGTGTAAATGAGCTGTAATCAAACCGGACGGATGTTACACGTTCCAGGATTTAGCCAGATCCCAATCCCTATAATACACTTTAACATTACATTCAAAAACACAACCTCCATCTCTTCCTATATATCCAGACTATTTTACTATCCACATCCAAACAATCAGAGCAGTGTACAGACAGTTATTTACAGTGAATATCTCTGCCCCAGCACGCCCACTATGCGCCGCGGAGATGCCAGGGAAGGGAAGGGCACAGTTTTTGAACGCGACACCACTTGCACTTAAGCTACGCAACAGCTGCAAATGCACATGCCAACCATTCTGTTTGTTGTAGTCGGGGATTACTGCGCGATAAAAGGCCCAGAGAGGAGCAGCGCGGCCCGGGGACAACGACTACTGTTCCCCTCTAAGAGCTCAAACACTATGGAGGTTTGGAGAAAGGTTTAAGGAAAAGTGTAGGTCTGTGTAGAGGCACAGGTGGATGTGAAAGAATGAATGGGAGTATTGAGAGATTAAAAGAGGACTGCAGTAACATCATAAATGACATAACTCTGACAGAGCAGCCAGGCCTCTTATGTAAGCTTTCACTGAGTGGAAATACTCACCGAAACTACATTATGTTTTCAGATTGTAGGCATATTTTTAATTACAACAAAGACATATTTTTGGAGTTTTGCCATATTAGAATAGTATTTGAATAATAATTTAGACGCTTGGTTCTACCTTGTGATGTCATCAGGTGGTATAATCCAGGAAGTGCTTATTTTCTTCAGTTTTTAAGTCCATTCACCTTCATCAGAAGCATCTCAACATAAGGTACATTAATACTTAAGCTTCATTTTATCTAGACAAGAAAGTTTTTTCATGGTGAAGTTAAAGGTATACTGTGCATGTTTCCATGGAGATGTGGAGGCTGAAGATGTCCCATAGTATGGCACTAAACATATCTGCAATTGATCACTTGGTATTTTATTTATCAGATAAAACACACACCTTAGAAAAACAGGCACAACACTCCACAGATCTGACCTATAACTGGTAGCACCACCTGCTGGTCTCCACTGAGAAGTTGTTTTTTTTGCAATAATCTGACGAGGTTCAGTACTTTCTGCATTTACCCCTGTCGTAATCAAGATACATTTGATTTGATGTACACCTCATTTTGCTCCAAACTAACTGTTGGATTGTCATCAGTGAAATATGAATTTTAAAACAGAGGCAATTTTTCATCAGTAGTCCTTGTCACCCAATTAGTGAAGTGATTATTTCTATTTTGCCTTCCATCTGTAAAGTTGAAGCAATAGTCCAGACAGTACAGCCCTTATAATTATACTCAATGCACAGAATACCAACAGGGATAACATTCAAATGTATGACCCTATGGAAACTGCCGTGCCTCTGTCTGCCAGTTTACAATATTAGTCTCCATTTAACGCCCTTCACTGGATCAGATGGAGATGGAAAGCATCCTCTTCTATCTGCGTGTGTCATCTATTATAACTGGAAATGTTAAATGGGACTTTCCAATAAGTTAAATATAGAGTAAGATTTACACAGCTTAATTCTTGTTAAGTTGTTGGTGGTTTGGAGTCCGTTCAGTAGATGCTCTGGGCATTGGGGGGATTTCAACAAGGGTTCAAGAACCACCTGATGATGTTGTGGTGTGGGGGCTTTTCAAGAAACTCAAAGCTCTTTACAGTGCATTATTCATTCACTCACTTCACATTCACTATTGTAGCCACAGCTGCCCTGGGGTAAGTGACAGAAGCAAGGCTGACAGTTTGCACCATTGACCCCTCGAACCACACACTCACACACCATTTTCATACAGGCAATGAGTTAAATGTCTTGCCTAAAGACACAACGGAACTTGGTCCGAGCAGGAATCGACCTTCAGGTTGGGGGACAACTGAAAAAAATAATGAAAATTCACTTTTTTCCACATCTAGGCAGATGACATTACATTTAGTTTAGTCTCATTCAGGACTTTCCAGTTTAAAAATAGGTCTTTACAACAGAAAAAAGTAAATGAGCTCAGACAGAAGAACAAATCAATCATAGTACAACGAAGGCCGTCTGCTACACAAGTCCAACACAAAGCAATTTAAGAAAAACACTCAACCAACAAATCTGAATTACATTTCTTAAAATGATTAGCTATTGTATAATAATATATATAAATAATAATATAATAAAAATAGTACAGTTAGTAATTAATTCCATCAGGAGCGGCACCACAATAAAAGGAAAATTAAGTGCATATGAAAAGGTTTCATGTTTTTTTTTTCTAAATACAACTTGGTTTGGTATGGTGCATGTGGTCAAGGATGTGACAAACACCATAATTTAAAAAAATAAATAAATAAACTAGGCTACACTTTTTTTATAATATGATTATGTTATTTGAGTTTTAGTGAAATTAGTAATCTAACCTGCCATATGCACTTTAAGTTAAAAGAATAGAGCATAAGAAAACAAACATTTTGTTGAAGACAAGAAACACAAAAGGTTAAAGGTCCTCTATTCTACAAAATTGACTCTTGTGAGCTTTAAGCAATGTTATAATACATGCTCAAAAAACATACCTGGAGTTGTTTTGTTTCATTTACACGTGTGAGTAATATTATTAGTCTGTCCACATCTCCAAAGTTCTAAATGCTCTGTTCCACCTTGTGAGGTCTTGTAGTGGTAGTTTTAGTGGTAGTTAACAGCTACTACTACCTTTAGTTCAGTAAAGACTGGCAATTCCAGGACTGTGAAATTATCCATGGTTTTTAATGAAGTTGTATGGAGTTTCAAAACACAGTGGAGCACTTCCTGTACTACCACATGACATCATAAGGTGATACAGAGTATTTTCAGTTTGAGAGAAGAACTCACATGCAGAGTTTGTGTGTTAAACATGTGTGACTGAAACAAAACACAACTCCGGGCATGTTTGATGAGGAAACAACATTAAAACAAAGATCAGAGAATAGAGTAATATTTGGCCCTTTTAATATAAATTTATGAGGTCATGCAAGAGAAAAACAAAGAGAGAAGATAGAAGAAAGAAGAGAGGAATAAAGAGAGGAGAAAGAGAGGAGGAGAGAGGGAGAGGGGCAGGTGCTGCAGTGAGGACTGAGGACAGCTGCTCAGAGACACAAAGACACTGTATTCAGACAACACAACTGTGCATGTCAGTTACTCAGACGTTTAAGAGTTTGAACTGAGGGCTTTCATTACATAAGAGGAGATACAAATATAAAATTAAAACATGTAAATTACAATTATCTGAATTACCTTAAAAGTTGACATTAAAAGGTGCTCTCCCTGATTTACAGATTTTTTTGTCTAAAAAAAGTGAAAAACAGAACAGGTTCAAATTATACTTTTGCAGTGATCCAAAGTTAGTCCTCACTTACCTTTTGCATTCAGAGCATCCTAATCACTTACTGCAATGAGTTTATAAGTACTTTTCACCAGACCAGAGCGAAGTTTTGCAGGGACGATAAAGCCAATAACTAGCACTCTAACCCACACCTCCTGATTATTTGACAATGAAATGCTTTATAAATAGATGTGGCAACAAGCAGCTGACTTACTTTGACTTCAAGAGCTGCGAATACAGTACAAATAATTTTTCTCAAATACATAGGAAAAAATAGGCTGGGGCATTTATTGGAGCATATTGGATGCCCTCATGGGTGCTTGGGTCTCAGTCTTGAACATGGAAAAAAGTTGATCCTCAAGCTACTTCTCACCAAGATCCAGGACAGACATTCCTATGGTGGCAACATTTCTATGGAACACACGAAAGGCTGAAAAAACAAAACTTAACATTCCTTCAGAGAATACATCATTTGTGTTACATACTAGGAAAAATTGAATCAAAAAAGGGGCTGTGATGGGGAAATAGCTTTGAAGCGCCAAGGATCAGTATCAGGAAATGAACACAAGTCAAAGTAATGCTCCCAAAAATAATGGAAACCAACATTTGCATTCTGTGAAGCATCATCTAGAGTTGTCAAAAGTATTGAAAAGCAGATATGACCTCTAGCAATACTAAAACCGGTATCAAAACTTAGATACTCATTTAAGCAGGTATCAATAATAAAAAGTCACATTCACAGGACAGAAATGAACCTTTCCTGAATAACTTTAGAATAATCTTGAGCTGTATCGAACAAGTACAAGAGCACAGACTTTGCTTATAGTGTATGATGTAACTGTGCTTTACAGTGTACACTAATATAATCTAGTCTGACTTATTCGAAACAGTGATACTGCAAACATTTTAACTATAAAAAAAAAAAAAAAGAAAAGCTAGGTTAACCTTCTGATGGGAGTGATGGGAAAATGAATTAATAATAATACAAAAACAACATTAATTGATATACAATTATATTTATTTGTTGACAAAACGAAAACTACAGTTTTCACTTCAGTAGCTTTGCGGCTATTGTGTAGTTTTAGTGCGAGGTTTGAAAGAAGTAAATCTTACTAGAATTCACAAAAATGGTGGTTTTCTCAGGCATGTATCTTATTTTTTAGCATAAATAGCTTTAACACTCTTCAAGTCAAAACAGGGCCATGCTATTATGTGCATATAACATCAGAAAACAGCTCCATCTAGTGGCGGCAAGACGAAGCGCAAGTAAGAGCAAAAATTACTCATAGAATCAAAATATCATCACTTTCTCATTTGCTTCTAAAAAAAAAAGTTTGGTCAAGATAAATTTAAAAACAAAAGCACAAAGAAATCATTACAATTGGCAGTGAAACGCTGAAATAAACCACAACAATGAGGCTCTATTAAAACAAGATAATTATAAATAAATTAAACACAGCACAATTGTCCGTGACCATGGAGAAAGCAGAGATCCATAAAAGAGAAAATAATTAAAATACTTATGATTTTTTTTACAGGCACATTGAGAGCTTGGCAACAGTATACATGGTTACATTTCAATCACTAATAAGTTGCATTTTGAGGCAGGTTACTTTCGATTTTTACAAGAGAAATAGGTTAGAGATTACACTGTAGAACATTCACTTCAGTTGACAGATTTTCAGCAGAACTCAGTCATTTAGTTTTAACTGTTTGTTGATGGTTAAATCCAAAAGTATACTGTAAATGCTCATAACCCAAAAAGGAGTTGTCTGCGGTGAATAAAGAGTAATATGGCAAAAATTATAAAAATGTATATTGCGGTTTAGTTCTTCTGAGAGTCCACACTTCATCGCGACTGGTTAGCTCCGCCTGTCACTCACTCAGAGCACGACATAGGTTAACCAATAGGATGAGAAGGTGGCGAAAGTTATAATAATTTCTCCAGGTTGTCAGACAGTAACAGATCTATATAAATACTGGATTGCATACTGTCATATTGCTTCATTGTTGTTAAGAGAAAAGAAGATATAACAAAGAATCAATGGGGATGCAAAAAGTAGAAAGTGATTACCATGGATGTATTAAAAAAATCTTTGCCATAGAGTGCAACGTAAATACTGCTCGTTGGTCTAAATTGTCGTTATTGAGAACTTCCACTGAAATAAAAAAGGGCACCAATTCCCAGTATAAGTAATAACACACAAAAAACAAAAAAAAAAGTTACTGAGTTCTGCTTCAAATCTCTATGTTGCAGCATACAGCTTTGTTAGACCTACTTACATTGCATTCAATATTACATGAACAATCGTATGTACAGGAAATGCATCTGTTGCTCTGTTTTCTTCTTGCTAAAATAGCCAAGAAATGTATGGGGAGAGAGGGTAAAGAGCTATATACAAAAGGCAACCCTAGTTCACCAATCAGACATAACTACGGCATATAACCATCTATATTAGGCAGGTGCTTTGAATGTCATGTTCAATAGGTGCATTTAACAAACTCAAGTGCAAAAAAATACACCTACATATTAAAAGGACTTCAACTCTGAATATTAATCTTGAATACTAGAGATTTTTGGGTTGTCAAAAATATAGAAGATCACATCATCAAAACTAAATACTAATTTTTCGCATTTATCAATACTAAAAAGTCTCAGGACAGAAATTAACCTTTCCTGTATAGCTTTAGAATGATCTTGAGCTGTATCAGAATAAGTATAAGCGCACATAGGCTAGTATGGAACCTACCTATAGCACTGAGGGATTACACAGATATAAGGCCGCATAGAAATATAACAGAAAGTACTACAATGTAATGTTGAAAATCACATTCTGTAGTCTAAAGCAAGTTTTTTCTTATCTTATGTATCGAGTCAAAATTTAAATGAGGATCTGAAATCTAATCAAATAAAGATTAATATTAGTAAGTCAAGTCCCTTTAACTCATGTAGACATTTTTTGCAGAGTTCTATATATATATGTAAGCAAATAGGTTTTCTATGTACAATGCAATGGTCACACAAAATACTCTGCGATACTGGCTTCATATAAATAAATAGTCTGTTCATCTGAATCCCTTTATTTGTAGTAAATTTACATCTAGTGGCCACTTTATTAGGTTCTTAATCAAATATCTAAACCGTAACAAGAAATGCCACCAGGCCAAGTTACAGTTCAGATCTGTTGAGAGGTGTTCTTAATGTTCAAAGCAATAACAATTCCATGGAGATGAGCAGTACCTTTAAAATCTCCTCAGCTTTCTTCTCAATTCTGATACTCAAATTGTCTACAGACAACTATATAATAATATAGTTGTATGTAGACAATTTGAGAATTGATACATCTATACATTACTATTAGCATTTAGAGCTGTACCTAATAAAGTGGCCAGTATTCACATGTGGCACCGTAATCAACATTTGGTTTCAACAATACAATGAGTGGCAGTGTAATGCAAAATTAACCAGCTTCAAGAAGTGCTATACTTTCTAAGGCGCGAGCGGGGAGTTAGGTGGACATTGGTTGCTTTGTGGGAGCCACATGCACTATTAGATTTTAAGTATTATTTTCTGCAGCAGTGCTTCTCAAACAGTGGTGCGAGTGCTTTTAGTGGAATAAGTTTTTAGTACTTCCAAGTCTAGATTAAGTCTTGAAATTTTAAGAGCCACTTCAGTCCTAGTTTTGTGATTTGTGAGTTCCTGGCTGACACCTGGTTTAGTGTCACTTTAATTTAGACCTTTTTTTTCTCCTGCTGTAGTTTTGGGTTGTGCTAGTCCTGGTTTAGTCCTGCATTGGTTCTGGGTTAGTTTTTATTTACTCCTTTATTAAAAGTCCTCTTCCAACACCATTTTGTCCCGGTTTAGTTCTGAACTAGTCCTAGTTTAAAAACAATCTAGTCCTTTTATGGAGCTGTTATTTGAGTCTTGGTTTAGTGCCGCTGTATCTCTGGGTTGGGCTAGTCCTGTTTTAGACCTAGATTAGTCCTGGTTTAGTTCATGAGTTATTTTTAGTACTAGTCAGTTTCCGTTATGTGAAAATTAGGTCCAAACCAGGACTATCTTAGGACGGTTGGAGGTGCTAGCAATTAATCTTGGTTAAATCCAGAGAAAGTACTTGTAAGTACTTCCTAGGTTTTTAGACCTGGGTTAGTCCTGGTTTTGCTCTAGTTTGAACTGGCTTGACCTATTTTTATCTAGTTTATACTCTGTTTAGAAATGGCTCAGTCCTGGGTAAGTCCAGAATGTGTTTTAAAGTTGAAGCCCGAGCTAGTCTTTTATAGTATTTATACCTGATTTTGTCCTGCTCTAGGCCCATTTACGTCCATTAAAATTACTTGTAGGGCCAAATATTCCTAGAAGGGGGATAGAATTCTAGACCACATACATTTTGATAACTTTTTGTATAATCTTACCACATCCTGGACATGGTGCGTGGAATTTGTGTAACCTTTTTGCGCAGTTGAAACAAGTTAACAGGTGTGCTGTTCTTCCATGGATTATACTCCCATTTCGAGGCCTTACCCTACAAAGCTTACAAGGCTCCAATAGTGCTTCGGGCTTAACCTCCACATCCATGTCGAGACTCTCCTGGCTGTCTCCGTCCCCTACCGAGAGCTGCTGGTCCCTGGGTAGAGCGCACATCCTCGGCCCCTTACCCTTGGAGCCTGGAGGTGGTAGTGGGCGATCCTCGGTGGAGTGAGAGGGGAGAATTACTGGGTCGGAAACGGTTCGGCTACAGTCTGGAACGTCAATGCCTGCGTCACTGTCATAATCTTCATCGTCGTGGGCAGAGAGAGAAGAGGTGCATGCTGGGATGTCAGGGACAGAAAGGGAGTGGGCGAGGCGAGGGACGTCCTTGTACCAGTTTTTGCGGAGGGCCCAACAGCGAACGCAGTATTTCTGATGAGGTGTGTTGAACTTACGACATTCAGAGCACTGCCAGGCATCCTGATGGAAGAGGGAGGAGTCAGTAATCGCAGAGTGAAATGAAATGAGCCTTCTCCAATCCCTCAGTTGTCAGTTAATTTATTTTTTCTTATTAAAAACAAATAAATTTGGCATTTTGTGTTAACTGAAATACCATACAGAAGACAGATTTTAAATAACTGCTATTCAACTCAAAGCTATGTTTCTTGTTCCAAAATTCTAACTCTACTCCAAACCACATGCTTTTAATGACAGAGAATTGGCTTTAGATTCTAGTCTCTATAAAAAACGCCACACTGATTACCAGTGTTGGGAGTAATGTATTATAAAAGTAATGTATTACAGTAATGCGTTGATTTTTGCTGTAACGCAGTAATGTAAGGCATTACAGGGGGAAAAATTGTAATATTTTACTCGGTACAAATGTGAGTAACGCGCGTTACAATGCTTTTTTAACCTGGATTGAAGTGGTGGGTTTTTCTTCATAGAAATTCGCTAAAATCACCGTGAAATCAGCAGCGGTGAAACGCCGGAGACGCGGCCGGATAGACCTTCAGTTAACCGCGGGCGAAAGGATCAACCCAGAACTCTACGCTGTTTAGACCTGGTTTAGACCTGGGTCACTTCTGGTTTAGACCTGGTTTAGACCTGGGTCACTTCTGGTTTAGACCTGGTTTAGACCTGGGTCACTTCTGGTTTAGACCTGGTTTAGACTGGGTCACTTCTGGTTTAGACTGGTTTAGACCTGGGTCACTTCTGGTTTAGACCTGGTTTAGACCTGGTACTTAGACTGGTTTAGACTGGGTCACTTCTGGTTTAGACCTGGTTAGACCTGGGTCACTTCTGGTTTAGACCTGGTTTAGACCTGGGTCACTTCTGGTTTAGACCTGGCTTACAGTCTTCCCTTGCTCTAACGCGATTCACTTTTCGCGGTCTCGCTGTTTCGCTGATTTTTAGAATTTTTTTTTGTGCAATTTTGCATGCCTTTTGTTTTTAGTGTATGAACACGTATTGCGTTCCTCCCGCTGTGTCCTGATCGGCTAAGGGACTCCTGTCTCCTGTACAGTACAGTACAGAATGTGTTCAGCTGCCAAATTTAAATAAATGTTCAATCTCTAGCAGTGTGATTCTGAAGTGCTGTATGTCTGCAAGTTTTCTCTCCGACAAAATCCACAACGTCGACGAAATGTTCTGCACCGACAAAGTCTCCTGCGCTCACACCCAAAAGACAGAGGACGATGCAAACCATCGCACAAAAAGTTGGACTTCTGGACACGTTGAAGGAAGGTAGAAGTTACGCACTGTAGCAGAGTTTTGCACCGGGTCTTGTACCCGCAAATAGTTGCTGAAATCAGGACCATGAGCCCCCGCAGCAGGGTGTCCATAAAGCGCGATCGGGCGACAGCCGCTCTTACCTCCATGAGGTGCGGAGCAAAGCCGCTCCTTTCTCCTGCGGTCACCTTCGAGCCCATCCTGACAGTGAGTCCTGTTTTAGTCCTAGTTCAGTTCTGGTTTAGTCCTCCTCTTCAGTCCTGGAATCAGTCTGAGGTTAGTCCTGTTATAGTCCTGGTTTAGTCCTGGTTCAGCTCTGGTTTAGTCCTGGTTTAGACCTTGTTTAGTCCTGGTTCAGTCCATATACGGCTCAAAAGTTCAGCTTTTTCGCAGTTATTTTGGTGAGAGTAACTTAAAGTAATGCAATAGTAATGTAATGCCTTACATTTTAAATGCAGTAATATTGTAATGTAACGAATTACTTTGAAATGACAGTAATAAGTAATAAATAACGCATTACAGTTTTAAAGTAACTTGCCCAACAGTGCTGATTACTGAAACAACAGGATCTCATTTTGATAAAACACACAGTCAAAGACTAAGTATTTGGAATATCAGTAACACTGTAATAATACTAAAGTAATAACACTAAAGACAGTTCCAGTACAAACCTGCGTGGAGATCTCCGTGTCTGTGTCATCACTCAGACACTGGGAGTCGTCCTCTGGGTCTTCCTCCATCTGTATGTGAGGGAGAGAATTCAATTTAACACAATTCAAGAAGGAATTTAAGCACTGAGCAAATTAAACCTGAAATAAAACTTAGAAAAAACTTTCACATCATTTTCAATGGATTTATTTAAACATGATGCAGTTTCAATAAATGAACAGGTGAGGTGTAGAGTAGGGAGTGACATTCAGCAAATCATTTATCTCATAGTGCAGAAACCAGCAAACTGCCTAACATATGTAGATGACCATCAGCCCATTGTACAGCACCACTAGGAGAGATCTTGTAAGCTCTTTAGTTCTAGTCTATGACACCTGTGGATCATAATTTTATATTTTGAACATTTTAAATCACAATATTTGAGGCCGGACAATGTCACCTATTGACAGCTGCAGATTACACTAGCAAGCAAAAAATATTTTACCAAAATTTCTATGGGACACTGCTGACACAATTATTGTTTGTTATTTTCAGTTCAGTGGGAATAATTCTGATGACTGTACCTCCTTGTGTTCCTTGTCGTCCCGGGCGACCTCCTCATCGTCAGGGGGAGGGTCTGTATCTCCACTGCACTCCTCCAGCGCTGCCTCCTTCATTTCCACACTGCGCTGCTCGCTCTCTGCCTCCGTCAGGAACCAAAGATCATCTGTAGTGTCTGAGACGATTGCCGTGTCCTCCTCCTGAGCAGGAGACAGCTACAAGTCAAAGAACAGTCAGTCTCTCATATTACTGGTCATATTTCATTATCTTGTTAGCCTGGAGGACAACGGCTGATGATTTTCTCTCAATTAACCTTCAATTAACATTTCCTCATTTAAAAACAAATAAGGGCTTTCCATTTTAATTCCATGAACATACCAATGACAGGCTTTTAACCTGTGATAGTTCACACTAAAAGGCACATTTGCTGCAAAAATATTGAATGTTACAATCTCCAATGGAGCAAGAGAAGGCACTTGAGAATTATATTGTATTTTCATAAGAAATATCCAATTTTACTCACAAAAACAAAACTGACAAAATTGCTAATTAACAATATCTATTTAAAGTGACTCCACCCCATCTCCACTAATCACTACAGGACCATAGGAGGACCCCATTTGCGTTTCTGAAATGCCTCTCACCTGGTTAGTGTGAATGTCCGTGGACCCGTTGCTCCGTCGGCTGTAGTTGTTCCGGAGATTACCCAAAAACCACCAGGGCAGCCCGGAGAGGTCCCAGTCATCCAGAGACACGTCCAGTTTGGGTCGTTTACAGGCAGAGCGCGGGAGGCCGTCACACGAGTCTGAGGAGAGAAAGGGAGAGAGGGATATATGGTTAAGAGGTAGTATTAGAAATCAACCCTGTGGTATCAACCTTATATTAGGATTTTATTGTGGAGAGGCTGGTGGTATTGTAAAGTTGGAACAGAGATCAGGAACATATATACTGTGCTTCCTGTGCTTTTAACCAAAGTATAGTCTTAATTTAAAATTGTATTTATAATAATTTATAGAACTATAGGGCACGTATTAAAAGTGATCAGTGATCAGCCTCTTCTTGTCAAAGCTAAGCCCTGGATCATATAGGTTATTTAGCTTTGACAAAAAGATCACGGTATTTTAATGGTATAAAATTATGTTCAGATTTTCGCTTGAATTTCTCTACAGTAGATCATTATTTATATTCGCTCTTCACTGCCTGATCTGGTAAGGTACATCCCCTCAGGCTGACTGAATGTGATTAAATGGAAACCAGACTTCATGCTGTAGAGAGTGAGACAAACAGAAGCTCACCATCATCTGGGTCCCGCGGGCGCCGCTGGGAGGGGGTCTGCAGGAGAGGACCCTCTGCTTTGACCACACCCCCACAGCCCTACACAGGAATTAAAAAGGAAGTAGAAAGACACAATCAGAAACTGAGCCAGGACTGGGCACTCGGACCAAACACTGCTCCTGTTACAGACCGCCTTTAAATATGATTATGATTCTGCGGGTACTAGGGAAGGGAATGGAGGGGTGGGCAGATGGGGGAAGGGGAAATACCTAAATAATTTTGTTATGGTGAAAATAATGTTTAAAATCAAGTACACACAATTCCTCTAAAAATGTGCACACATGTCAGAAGAAGAAGGAAAAATTGACTGGCCATGAATTAAAAAGGTAATCTATTCAGTTTCCAAAGATTTAACTTCAAATCCGCCAAAACTGGCAGAGCCGTTCCAGTGAACTGTATCCATGGGTTTTAGCATGATGAAAATCTAGTACTGATTCCATAGCAATTCAAAAATATTATATTTTTTGAATTGGTAAACAGTCTTCAAAATGTCACTTATAAACAGGAAGCTTAAACCCGTGAATAAAAACAAAGGAAATCAATTCAAAGCAAATTCACTGCATATTGAAAGCATGCAAATTTGCAAAATGCAAATACACAAAAAAACATAGATTTGTTATTGTAATACAGTCAGAAAACTAAAAGTAGACTAGAAGTAATATCTCCATTATTGCAGTACAGTAGTCCGTTTTGCAGGGCAGGACAGGGCAGGAGGGAGGTTTGGGGGCAGTAGTTTTTAGTTTGGGGCTTTAGTCTGAATCTGAAGCAGTGGAGGGTCCGGCTAAATCAGAGAAGGAGACTCTGGGACAGACAGAGACAGACTCTGCCCCCCGCACCGCTTCGCTTCACCACAGGGTGGCGCTCAGCAGGGCGGGGCTGTACAGAGACGGTGCAGCTCTGTACAAAGCATCAAGAGACAGCAGCCCGCAACCTCCAGCTCCACACACAAGAGGGCAGACTCTACCCTTACGCTTAAAAGAAATTATATCTAGAGAAAATGAAAAATCATATTTTATGAAAGTAAAATTTGTTTATGACACAATTAACTACACACAGGTAAAACACAATTTGAAATGCTTTTAAACTGATAATCAAAGATTGTCAACCTAACACACTTACTCATGGAAAGACCAAATAAAAATTATATTCAAGTGAAAGCACTGTTACTTCTAGATAAAATTGCTCAATTACAAACCTAAACCAAGTAAATATTAGACTGTATGAGCAGGGAATCAATCAGTGGTTTCAGCACCACCCTTTGGTGGTCATCAACCATAGTTACATTTCATTGCTATCCACTTCTGTTTCCTGTGATACATTTGGGTTGGACTGAGTAAGACTAGAATTTATATAATTTTGGATTTTCTGTACAGCAATGGATGGATTCCATTAAACAGAATCTGTCATTTTGTTATATTTTATGTGCATTTACTATCCTAACCAAATAAAAAATGCTGACTACTGATGACGAAAGAAAGTAAAAACAACTTTGAACTTTCACTTTAAAAATAACCAGGTTAAAGCAAAATCCAAACTAGCCAGTTTTGTAGTTCAGAGCATGTTTAGACATAGCTGTGCTTATAGCAGTAGCTTCATCTGTCCTCTCTTGTGTGTTGGAGATAGGAGAGGTTCTTGGGGTTCTGTTTCTCCGAGCACCACATTCGTTTTACCTGACCACGGTCCTCCACTCCGCCCCCTACACACTCGCGGCGCACAGACTCATTCTCAGCAGCGTCTGCATTTAGGACGAGACAGTAACAGAAAGAGCACAACCCCTCCCTTTAATACAACAGTGCACACTCTATGGGCTAACTGTGACCCCTCCCAAACATCTGTGAGATCGCAAAAGCATTGGAAAGAATACACACTGACATTTGAACTTACTGTGGTGAAAAAGGAATCTTCACTTCTTCTAGCCCCTATTCTACCTTACCCGTATTTAAAGAGTGGGAAATATTGCATTAAAAAAAGTTAAGGGTACATACCTAGTACTACTAAGTACTTCTTCAGCATTTCGTACACAGGGCTGTAAATGATAAATAATTACATTTAGGATGTTGATTATGTCTCAGTGACTTAAAATGAATTGCTGTTGCATTGACTGCTGACTGTAAAATTGGGCTGTGTAAAAGTTTTAATATTACAATAAAAAATGTCATTCAAGTTTCACATGTTCATTCAAGACCCATAAAATGTTAATGATGCGATTACTATTAGATAAAATTAATTTAAACCTTTATTCACTTGTACAATCATATTTATTATGCGTTTATAATGCAATTATCAAATTGAATTGATTTAAGATTTGTTTTGTTTGGTTAGTTTGAGTACTTTTATTGTGTATACATTATGCCGATTCAAAATTTCTTATAATTGTGACATTCGCATTATCTGTAGCCTTCTGGGATAGGCATCGGTGGCACAGGAGGTGAAGGAATTTTTAAATCTTTAAGCATAAATGATTGGCTAAATTCCAAAAATTAAATACTAATTTTAAATGAAAACTGACATGTTTTATAATATATAATTCTATAACTGAACCATGAAAAGGAGTATTAGTGAAAAGGAGTATTAGTTGTAATATTAAGTTGTGTGAAGTTGTTGAAATGAACACCTTGGGTTTTTGACGGAGAAGCTCTCGACTTCCAGTAGCTCTCCCAAAGGGTCATCCTGACAGTGGACAATGTGCTGTCTTTGTTTGTCATACAGCTGCTTCCCCATGATGTACTGGCCCAGGTAATGCATCACCTGAACAAAGAATAGGAACATCATGCTTTCATGTATCCACTGCTTTGTGCACATGGATAAAACACAGGGAATACAAACAGTTTAAATAAATTGCAGCAAAAGAAATCTGTGTGATCGATGTTTTTTACTGATTGTTTTAAGTTAATTTGCCTGCAGCACCAGTACAATGTCACTACAATATCCAGTTTGACCAAATATTTTCTAAGGGTGAATGTCTCATTAGTTTCTGGACTTGTTGCCTCTAATTTAAAAGAATGGTATGTCACAGGCTTTCATTCCTTGACTACTGTGACACCTTCAAACCAGGCCATTCAATTACTGCATGTCAAGTACTGATTAATGCAATATAGGTGTTAAAAAGCCTGACCTTTGGATACCCCAGGTCTAACTATAACAATAATAATAACTACACTAACCTTACAGAAATTACAAGAATCAATTCAGTGTCACGAGATCAAATAACCATGCAAACCTTGTTGTCATCTTCAAATGGAAAAATGGAAAAAAATGACTAAAAGAGTAAAATGTGTTTATTGGTGTTTTTATTGTATTATTAGCCATGGTCTGGAAGTACACTTCGTGAGTGAGAAACCTGCTCTTCTCTAACCAAAGATCTTTGCACTGGGGTGGCCTGTCATGAGTCACTCTGTCAGAAGTCACTAGCCTTGGTACTGGGGTGACCAATGGTCAGGTGAGAAACTTGAATAGCAGGATCTCCATGTACTACATGAGTTCCAAGTTGACCTGTGAGAGTTCTGATGAGTTCCACACTCATGTAACTGCACCTTTAGATATGATGTTACAATGCAAAGCTCATCAAAATAGCATGGAAAGTCCTGGAAAGTTAATCAAAATGGTCAAAATAGCAAGGTTGCACAAAAAATTCTTACGTACATTTGCTAAGGTGAGACCTGCTGCGAGACGCTAACAGGATGTGGTAACATCCTTCACTCCACTCGTACAGAAATAAAGATCAAAACATCACACTTAAAATGCTACATCTCTTATATTCAACTAATATCACTTCTCTACTTTTAATGTAATTAAAAAATAAAAATATAAAAAATAAAGGTAAAAAGATACAAGTACAAAAATGAGAACATGAAATCTTAAGGAGCAAAAGCTTAATTCTCCTGGATTCAAGAATCTTGGGGGAGGTGGTGGATTCTCATCACTGTACTTTCTTCTTTCAACATGATTCACAAGAGGATTCTCAACAATAGGCAAGAGTATTTGCATTTAGTACATCACAATGTTATTGAAGTAATATACCTCCCAAGGGTAGTTTTGACCTCTGCAAAAGTGTTTTGAATGCATGATATACTTTTAAGAGTTTAAAATGTGCAAGGTGGAATGATTTGAGTTAAAAATTTGTCTGCAAAAGTGCAATTAGAGACACATTTTATGACGCAACTTTTATGTTTGAACTGACCTCTTTCAAAGTGAAGATTTCTTCCTGTGCGCCAGCGACACGCAGGATCTGGAGGAGCGGAGCTTTAGGCTGCACCTGCGTAAACGATCGTAAACAATCATTAGTCCTGAACACTACATCTAAACACTTAAATTGTAATTTTATGCATACCTGATTGCCTTCCCCAGGTAAAGTCCTGCATGATGAGGCTGGTGCAGGAAGCTGCGTGGTTAGGGAACTCATAGTACCCTAAAAAAGGTCTGGAAAATATCAGGCAGCTGTCAATTTCCTGACGAATGCCATTTTACGCACGGGTTAACAAACGTCACGCACACAGCCACGTAACCGAACTATTCATTATTTCGTTATTTCAACATGATATTAACAAACTTAGACCTGCACAATTTAAACAAGTAAATTAGTCAATACGTGTGAGCAATAAAGCTAATTATTTAGACGAACAAAAGTGCAGAATTTTCCTTTCTGGAGAGCAGACGTCAGAGCGCACATGTAAATAAAGCCTTCACATATAGCATTTACATTAAAGCTTTTTGCTAGACCAAATTATTGCCACAATTCTGACATAAAACTACTATGTAATGTGAATAAACTATGTATTTTGCCACATTTAGGTTTAGGTAACTCAATAAAGCTGTTCAACACAAATTCATAAGTTATCAAACGTGTCACTCGGAGGCTAACGGGCTAACATTATCAAAGCAACGAGCTAGCAATAACATAAAAGTACATTAGTTTTCTTTAATGGAGACGTAGCCTTACCGTAGTGCCGTGATTCGCTACATCGTTGCACCAATACTTATAATAGTCTAAATATTACTTAAATAAGTGTAAAAGACAACCAATTAACATTTGTAGTCCTCAAGTGCTAATGACAGCTAGCTTCAAATTCAAAAATGAAACTTCCGGGAGATTCGAGAGAAGAGCGCCACCTGCTGCTAATTTTTGCATCGCGGGCACGAAATTTTTAATTTTTTAAAATAAACAATCTTGGGGAAAGTGAGAGGTAAGCAGTCTACATTTATAATATTTTTTTTATTACTATTCATTAAAGTACTATACATTTAATGTGTTCGTGTAAACTAACTTTGTTTCCAATAGTTTTCTACTTATACTATGGTGACACTGGTTATGCCATGCATCAATGTACATAACCTACTGTGTCTTGTGTGGATGTGCACATGGATATGTACTCTAGTTAGCCTATGAAGTAAGGAATTTCACATCTTTGAGTTGAGAGTGAGTTTTTCTTCAATACTAAATTTTATGATTTCAGTTATGCGTAAATGCACTTTATTATGAATCATCATATCTATCTATTTAGTTTGAGGCATATCTTATAAATGACCCAGAGACATTATTTGTAAAAGAGATGTATTATTCTTTCTGATTAAATATTTCCATTCAATAACACTGTATTATAAAACTATTTAATGCAGAGAGGTTCACCTCAGGTCCCACATTTTAAAAACAAAAGAGTGAAACAGGAAAGAAATGAAAGACAAAAACTCATGGCCCCTATTTTTTAAAATAAAAGTTAACATAAAAGTCTGCTAAGATAAGAACGGACAGATGCAACCTTTTCACAGATCTGTAGTTACAGTGCAAACATCTCTATTCAGTTCAAATGGCTGAAAACAGAAATCCACCAAACATCCTTGAGAATATGACCAGCTTATCACAATAGCTTATTTTACTGGGAGTATTATCTTCAACACAGGAGTAATTCAACTTGAGTCCAAAATGAGTAGTAGTTTTTGGAAGCCCAAAACTCACATGAGCTCCCTTTCACTAAAAATAAGAGGGTCTAGTTGTGGGCCTGAGACCCTGGGATCTGGGACATCATGATCTTTAATATTCATTGAGACATTACAAAACACTGAATTAAATTACCTGCATATTCCTTGAGATGTTTGTAACAATTTTTACAAAAGAGGAAACCAAAGTCCACATAACAACTGCACTTTGAGATTATCGCACTGTTGTTCTAATGTTTCTTAATGAAAATATTTATTCAGATGGATGCTGTTAAACATGATTAAAAACTAGCAGTATTTTACATACAAATAAAAGTAAGTGTATAACATTCAATTCTGACCCATTCTCTGAACCTGCAGTTTGTGCTTCTCCACTCAGGGAGGTGCTATAAAGTCGCAATGTGAACACTGAGTGCAGCTGTAATTTAAACACCTTAGTCACAGAAATTAATAGTTGACTGATATTTTATAATGTACTGTATTTTACAAGGGCTACTGCTACTTGTATTTGTATTTGTATGTTGTTGTATATATGTTGTCTCCGATGTTTATGTTCAATGGCAATAAATATATTCTATTCTAACTGTTTTTCAAATGACAGAAAAGTTACATTTATTTCCCTCAAATCTTTCAGCTCTGCCCTAAAATAAGTATAATGAGGCTGTATGATATAAACATTTGCATTTAGAAGCATTAGAAGTTGTATAGATAATGTGACCAAAGTGAGTTTTTTCCATGTACAGCATTGAGCATTGTGAAGGTTTTGACACTTTCTGAAAGGAATATTGCACATAACTGTGTATTAATCAGTGATTTGTCTAAATACAATTACAGTATTTACCCACCACACATAATAATGTTAATACCAGGGTGTTAAATTGAAAACATTCAAATGAATATTCAAGATGTGTAAAAAGGATATGATTGTAACGATTGATTTTGTAGAACTTAAATTGCTACTCTCACAACTATAGCCTACATTGGGCCTTGTTAAAAGCAGAAAGTTCAAGTAAAGGTTTAAACACTACGGTGAAACTGGACTGAGTTTAAGTTTCATTTCTCTTCCTCACCGCGAAAATCAGAAACAATAAAAGTGCTTTGGCAAAAATTCAAGTCTTTCAAGTTCACACACTCAAAAAGGAGCAGAGACAGGACCTAAAGTCTGGAGCTGTGCTGAAAAAAAATTGTACTCTTCACAAGTGGAAGACTGGAAATGAATGAGGATCACATTTCACGCTTCATAAAAAGTTGCATTTCCTTTTTAACCTAAAATCATACATTAAAAGGTCTACCACACTCAATAAAACAAAAGATGAACTATGTACATTTTCGAGTGGTGAGTTCACTGCTTGCTTGTCTCAAGATGTTATGCTAGATGATATTGCTTTGCCTGTAATGTTCCACAGTATGGTATTAAACAGATCCATCCATTGATAATTTGAAATACCTGTGTTTTTAGAGCTAAAAATACGTTGAAAAACATGATGGACACTTTTACTGCCATACAGGACGGCAAAGCAATAACATCACTAAGGAGACAAGCAAGTAGTGGATCCTCTAATCAGAAAAGTTACACAGTGCATCTTTAAAAACAGAAAATAAGTTCTGTAAAGTCAATAAACATTTTGAAATAAAATTCATATCAGGACACAAGGTAAAATTCCCCTCCAAGAAAAATAAAAATAAAAAATTCTATCATCAATAAAACTGCCTGATGTAATGACTTGAAAATATCGATGGCGTTTCCACTTGTTATGCTCATAAATCACACTCCACCTGAATCAAGCGTATACATTTTTATACAAATTCAGGGTTCTAAATGAGATATTTAGATGTTTCCACCTCCTGCTACTTATGCAAATCCTCAAAATGCACTTTAAAAATAAGGAGATGGAAACTATTGTCGTTGTTCTCTGCTTCAATATTGTTCAGCTGTTTCTGACATAAAAACAGAAAGATCTCCAAAGGGTTTTACTCTGCTCTGTCCTTAAGCCCCTCCCTCTTCTGTACCATTTATGCTGCTCATCCTGGAAGCTCCCTGTTTTTTTTCATTCTTCCTCTTTCTCTCCATTCTTCTCTACCTCTCCATCCACTTTCCACCTAGCCTCCTCCTCCTCTTCTTTATACAGTAACATTCAGTCCAGTCTTCTCCAAAGGAACAGCAAAAGCAGATGTTAATGTGCGCAGGAGCTGTAGACCGGAGTTAAGATTCTGCCGTACTACGCTAACAGGTCCTGAAAACAGATGGGGATAAGATAGGCAAAAATAATGGCAACAATATTACAATGTGATCCACAGAATAGGTACAAATTATGTCCAACACTAGAAACAAGTGAACAGTAAAATAGCTTAAATAGTAAACAGGGTTTCCAAATCAATCTTTCTAAAATGAAAACATGCTTCCTCTTAAAATTTCCTCTTAAATTTGCTTAACATTTTGCAAACTAAAGCTAAATATTTTCTATAAAATATTTTTAATACTAAAACAACATAAAATTTGTGTCAAAAAGTACCACTCATTGTGCAATGGAGAATGGAACCCTGAAAACCTTTTACAAAATCAACATGTTGACCAAGATGAGTGTTTTTCATGGCCGATGTGCCCCGAAGTATATAACTTGAATTTAATACAAACTCAACTAGCCGATAAAAACTGCAAATATTGGCTAACCGTTATCAGTATCAACCTAACCCTAAACAACCTTTAGACACTTAACATTAACTCATGAAATCTGCCTTGTCGTAATCTTACAGCTTCTCTGATTTGTCAATTTGTCTGTCTGAATGTTTTAATATAGCTCTTTTAATTGTTACATAATACAATTACTGTACACTGTGTTTAACCATAGGCTTAAAGGGGTTGATCTGCTCTTACTGTATCTGTCAAGAGACAATAGATGAAAATTTGTCTTTTGGCTAATTCTGGCACATTTACAGTAATGCTGATTAATGCACACTGTCCCTGTAAAATAAATAAATAATTGAAGTTACATGTATGAAATCTAATACCTGATCTGAGTCTTCATTGTACTGTGCTTTCCCCGTCTCCATGTAGTTTGTGTCCACATCATCCACTCCCTCGATTTTATTTGCTTCAACGTTGTCCCGCATCACCGAGTATCTGTGCACGAGGAACCTGCAACAAAAACATCAAGAATTAAATAAAAACAAGTAAAAATATAAAATATTTACCTCTGAATAAATGTATGCTCACCTTCCTCCACAAATGTACTTTTTGACAAGCCAAACTCCAGTGACAGCGCTGGACAGAAGAATCGCTATGATAACCAGAACTATGAGGGCAGTGTTGGTGGAACTGGAGACTGGCTGTAAAAAATAGAATAATAGTAAAAAATAAAATTAAACCTGTGAAATATGACAATGCTCAACTATGACAAGCTGGTGTGCTCTTCAAACAATCATCCAACTTTGGGATATTCCAATAGCTGCTTATTGTCTCTCTAAGTAGCTGCGTGGAATCCATCTTCACCAGTACTTATACTAAAATGTAATCTAAAATGTGCATCTGGTCACTGTTGAATCTCCTCGAGTTGAGGTGGATGCGACTGACAGGTGGATTCGCTAATCAGGGACATCGCATGGTCCGTCTATATCAAAACAAACATTGCTGCTAATGTATCTATGACAGACGTTTATTTGTAGCTTGTCTCTCAAATACGACTCACAAACATTTTCATATCATTTAAAACAAATTTTTTCTTCTTCTGTAGAAATCCAATGTGTCTCAGTTGTCCACCTGTTAATCACACTAATGAGAGACAGAGAACTTTATAAACTAATGGATATTTTGTTGTAGTTCATTATTTTTTGCTTTATTTACACAGGTTGAAAATTAATTAAATGGTTTACGTTTAAGTATTTCAGAACATATAAACAGTGGGCTGGTGTTTTCCATAATTACCATTGTGAATAGTTGTTATTGTTCTTTTGAAGAATAGACTATTTCTTTTAGTTTACAGATGGAGAACAGTTTGTATGTTTTGAGCTGTTTTTCAAAGGCTTGGTTTCACTCTCAAAATTTGGCAACCCTGATATTCTAGCAGTTTGTTTTGTTTCTGCCTTATGTTAGGGGCCACACATCCTGAAAAGTTACACCACCTTTCTTTGATTGTTTATAAAAAGTTGAAATGTCAGATCTGACCAGAGCATTTGGCTGCTGGGCGTCATTGATGCACTTCCTCTTCAGGTCTGTCTCTTTCCTTTCTGGCTGGAACCCTCCAATGCAACGGTCCCCAGGAATCTTCCGGTACCTTCAAAATATTTTCAAAAGATACACAAATATAAAAAGGCCTGTACCCAGTTTGTTTATTTGACCA
The DNA here is from genome assembly GCF_026225935.1 of Boleophthalmus pectinirostris. Classification (NCBI taxonomy): domain Eukaryota; kingdom Metazoa; phylum Chordata; class Actinopteri; order Gobiiformes; family Gobiidae; genus Boleophthalmus; species Boleophthalmus pectinirostris. Next base: position 28,194,891 of record NW_026571299.1, read on the forward strand.
AGATTTTTTTTGCCCCTGTAGATGAAATAAGGACAGAATATGTCTAAAGCAAATTTATTTTTCAGTAATCCAAACTAAGGAAAAATTTTGACCCCTGCAAACCATTTAAAATGAAGTAGTTCTGTTTTTTCACATTTTAAAGATTGTAAAATCCAGGACAGCACCTCGATATGAAGATGAAGGGGGTTTGAGGGACTAAAGATGTAAGAGCGAGACAGCAGGATTTAATAAAACTACAGGTGGTGTAATCCTTATGTTATTGCTTTGTGTTTTTGCTACAGGCTGTCCACATCGTCATTTAAAGTGGCATTAGCTGCTTCTATCCCCAGGACACTAGAATATGAGATTTAATTTATTTTATTAAAAGTCAACCTGAAATCACCAAATTAAAATGTCAATATCTAAATTTAAGTGTATAAAAGCAAACTAATAACTCCTACCATTCTTATTTCTCATTGTATTTTACACCAAATGGCTTTCATTGCTTGTTCATTTCCTTCAAAATTTAAAGCTACCATTTGTAAGTAAAATGTACTAATTGTTGCTTTCTCACTACCAGACGCTATCTAACTTATTGCTCTTTGGTAGTGTGCTAGCTTTTGGGCTGATAAAAAAAAAAGACCAGAGAGGGCAGGTGAGTCTGAACAAAGGCCAGGTGAAGGGACGGGGGGCGGAGGTTCTACCAGTTAAAAAATACACACATATACAAAAACATACAGATGGAAACTTCTTGGTAAAGCACCTTAGGGTCGTATACAGTAAGAGTAGTGAAGCCTGGTTCTCACCCGCTGGTCTGCAGCTGCTCTGTGGTCCCATTCAAACAGAACTCCAGTGGTTGTCCCTTCAGCTCCTCCTGCTCCACACACTCGGAGCTGTTGTCCGGGCGGTAATAGCCAAAGTCACTGTACAAGATTAATGCAGCCAATGAGGGAACAGTCAAGGTTATTAACTGTAAATAGGAGGTGCTAACAAGTTCAAAAAAGTTTCTAATTATGCATTACTTAAGCTTTTAATTCTGACCTGAAGTATAGTATATGTCTTACAACCTAAAATATATGTTAAAAGGCATGGACAACATGACAAAGCAATATTTTCCCCAACTTTTAGCATAGAAAAAGCACAAAAGTTGCCTGGAATACTCCACACTATAGCAGTTAACTACTGAAAACTTCATTAAAACACAAACTGAATCACTCCAGTATTATTAGCAATAATGGGCAACATACCAGTGATAGTCATTGGGGGTGCAGGGGCAGGGGGCAATTTTAGTCTCAGTCTCATAGTCTTTGCCTTTATAACAAACAGCTCCTTTTCTCAGACGCAAAAAAGTCTCTTTAAACCCCAGAACACATTGGTCTGAGGGTCCGGAGGGGTCTGAGTGAGAGAGCCATGGCACAAAGTCCTCCTCTGTACCTGCACAAAAACAGAGAAGAAACAGCTACATATGATTAGATTGAAGCTGGAATGTCTGCAACCTGGTTGAATGGGAGATTACATCATACAGAGCTAGACTACTTTTTAAATTAGATTCTGTAAAAACTGGCACCATTTCTCAGTCTTGTGTTGTTGTTTTTTTTCTTTTTTACTCGTAATCTGCCATGTTTGTTTCAACATAAACGACCCATGCATTTCTCTGATTGGTTAATCCACCTGTCAGTCATTCTCATCAGAAATCATGGAGAGAAAATAATGTTTGTAAGGTATTGTAAAAGCGTGTGATCTTAGCTGGTCTGGCAATAATAGCTTGTACAGTACGAATAATCACTACTGAAATCCCCACACCCCTGGGAGGCACACTCACAATCTCTGCTGAGCACCTTGCGCAGGTCGATGGTGATGACGACCCAGCGGCTGTAGTCATTCCTGTAGCCCCACAGACTCAAGTTCATGGATCTGGAGCCAGGCTCAGAGTCCAGACCGCTGAAGTGAAATGGCTCTGATGTGAAATTAAAGGAGTGCCAGCACTGACCCTCGTCTACAGAGTATCTGAGAAGAGAGAGAGGGGGACATAGTATAATTGTTAATAAACAGACACTACAGACCTAACTCTATTTCTTTTGGTGTATTCCTATATTTATATGGTTAAGTAGTACTAAAGCTAGAATTTTATCTAATTATGCATTTTTATGTTGATGGGAGAAACCCTAGTTCCTGCAGGAAACCCACCAAAACACAAGAAGAACATGCAAACTCCACATAGAATGACCCAGAGTCAAACTTTTTAAGCAAACTTGAAAAACAACTTAATTATAGTGTAGTTATTATGACTAATTGCGAGACTCACTTGATTTGGTTGACAGGGGAGTTGGTGTGTTCCACGGCGACTATGAGCCCTCCATAGTCCAGAATGGCATAATGATGAGGCCCTTTTAGAGCGAAGAACCAGGAATATCCTCCATCATCAGATATGTAAACATCAGGAGACAAAATGGACTCCCCTTCTCCAATACTGCCTACAGAATACACAGAGTTAAATACACAGTAAAATACATGAGTCTAAATACATTCAGAATATTAATTTAAGATTTATAAGCTAGAATACTAAACTGAACTTTTATATTAACGGAATAATTGTCTTACTCATATTTTGTAAGTAGCGGATGGAGTTAGAGTTAGAAATACTGTTTACAGTTAAACATATTAAATACAAAAAAGCATAATAGGCCTTACCGTGTGCAATGATGAGTCCAACAGCATTGGACTGGGACAGCGGTAACATGGGTACATTGAGCTTCAGACTGGTGCTGTAGGTGGAGTGGATATGGAGCTTGCACTGTAAGAAAAAGGTTATTAAGGGTGTAAGAAATCAAATGCACTGATCTAATATTTGTATCATAAACTTGTCCTGATAAATATTTAACTACAATATATTGCTACGTAAAAGGAGGTTTTTGTTATGTTTTACCCTGTGTGGTCTGTTAGCAGATGCTTCAGAGTCACAGTTCTCTGGGCTTTTCAGCGGCTGCCATGTTGCTCCCTGGTCAAACGTGATCACTGTCTCTACCTCTCCATCTGTTAGGTATAGTTATTATAGTTAATTACATTCAATATTTTAAATTCTATCAAACCACTGGGTTAAAGGGCCCTTACCTCAACACAATATTTTACTATGAAGGCTCATTACCAGTCAGAGTCAGTCCATCTTACAGTACGAGATATGTTTTGTGGTAAGTGGTGAGACATTATGATTACCTTCAGTGAGGATACTAGTCATGTAGACTCCTCTCAGTGAAGACACCACAGTGAAGTCCGTGTCACTCCCGGTGGTTGTGTACAGGTGGCGCTCTAGAGACTTTGAGAATACCGTCCCTCTGTCGTCAGATACATAGACTGTCCCCACTCCAGAGTCTGACAATACAGCAATCAACATCCAGATGATTCAGTTAATCAACATTATGATGATTCAGGCCACAATATATTTGCAACTACACCAACAAAAAAAATACGTGTACGTTTCTGGAGGTGGCATAAAACCACACGTCAGAACATTATCCATGGAGATAACCTGTCTGTACCTCCAGGGTCGTCCACGTGCATGAACACCAGCTCCTGATTGGCTGAGAGAATGGAGTAGAATTGTTCGTGGTTCACTGTGGGAAGCTGAGCAGAGTTCCACAAATCTCCACCGTCTACAGATACATGGATCATCCGCTCTGTGCCCTAAAGAGAGAAGCATTTAAAAACACTGAAATCATAGTTGATCATATAGAGCTTTACACCAATTTTATATTACCCCGGGCTCAGACTGCACCCTGTCTAGCTTGAGCTGGGTGCCGGACCAGTCTGTGACATGAGGACCAGCTGTGCAGTTGTGATCACTGCCTTTGAAGGCTGCACATGAGACCACGTGTTCACATTATAACATTTTATTTATTAAGGGTAAAGGCTGCAGTCGCTCCGGCGTCTGGCAAAAATAGAATCCAACTGAATTCATTCATGCAAGTGTGTGGTCTGAGCTCCTCTCACTACTTTTACTGTACAGAATACTCACGGCCACTGGACCGGAGTTGCACTGCATGCAGTCTAAGCCCAGAGTTCACATATAAACACAAAATATACTGCTATATTACACATGGGTTTTTTTGCCTAGCCAATCCAGAATAATATCACTCTGTATTTTTATACAGAGGGATAACAGTCTGGTCTCCACTCTCTTCGTTGCATCTTGACCCAGAACCAAACATGACTGTGTAATCAGATTTGTTTATTTTAGTGATATATGAAGCAGCTCTTTGGTTATTTTGTATAAAATGAAATGTATCTCACATCAGATTAACAGAGTTTAGGGTTTTGCTCACTGATTCTGTAGAAAACAGCAATGTTTTTCAGTCCCATGATATTTTTTTCCTTTTTTTTTTCCCTTGTAAGCAGACATTTGTTTTGATATGGACAGAACATGTATGTCCCTGATGATCTAATCCCCCTGTCATGCCTATCGGAACTAACTACTTCCTAACAATCTAAGCATATTGCTGCATATTTAGCTTCATTACACTTATTTCCATTTTGAATCACTAGTGACAGGGCACCAATCTATCAACTCTATAATCAGTCTATATTCTGCTGATATTTAACAATGCCAGTTTTAGTATCAATAAAAAAACATGGACAAAAGCATCGACTCAAGAAATACTACAAGATGAAAGACCTATTTCAAGATGAGACTAAAATAAAATTTACCGAACCAGTCATTATCGATGCAAAAACAAAACGTCCACCCAAAACAAAGGAGTAAACTCTAGTGGCGATGATTTTGAAACTTCTGCCGTAATCAGATGACCTCCTGAGCTCCAGCATCCCTTTGTCATCTAAAGGAGGAATAAGAAGTACCAATAAAGCAATGTATGCATTTACTATTGTCATTTTAAAGTGCGTGTTGACTTACTGCATGACCCATTATGGTTTGTGGTGAAGAAAATGTTGTTGTTTGGGCCCCTGTGTAAAAAAGGGTTCTCTTTAGTTTCCAAGAGAATTATGTATATAGTAAATATTACACATTTATTTAAACTAAAAGATTAAAGATGGGTAACCATTTTTGTCAATGTATTTTCCTCCAACTGTTATGTTGACCAGTAAAAGCAAACGTCACTCAAAGCAAGTAAAGTTTGTCATCATGATTACTCAACTATGAACCTGGTGTATGGAGAAAAACTTTGAAATCTTACCATCGCACCAAGCAAACACTGTCATGGATCTTCCTCCAGGTGGCGCCAAAGTCCTCAGACAGCCACAGGTCCAACTGATGGGGACAGAGCATTCAACTTAAAGAGGACATCACTAGATAGTATAAAGTACACCTGTTGTCTTTAATTGAGATGAGATGGTATTTGAATCTCAACCATGGCTTTTACAGGTAAATTTTAGCACAATTTGAATAAAAATGATCATTAATATCTTCACTGGGATAATCCAAATACGATATTGAGATCAAAGATAATTTTTTTCCTTAATATTCCTCGCATCTACAGTCCTTGTCATTTTTAAGTTATGATTTAGCAGTTAAACATTTCTGGACATTCCTTTTTGTAACCAGCATATAACATATGAAGAAATACTGGCTCTACCCATGCTCTGATATGAGAGAGAGAAGGAGAGATACTGCCTACTATCTATCCAATTGTGGACCTAACTATTTAATAAAACATTTATTTATTATTTTATTAGCAGCATTTGGTACCGTGATGCTGAGAGTCAGGAGTACGTCGCAGTCCGCAGGGTTAAAGAGCATCTGAATAAGGGGCTCGAAGGGCAAGTCAATCGCTTCAAAGGTCAAACCAAAGTCATGTGACCGAAAGAGTTTAAAACCTCCCAAGTCTGACACATCACCAGTCAGAATCACCTACGAACACACAAGACGTTTAATGAGCGGAGCAAACAAGAGCAGACAGGAGCAGACAAAAGCAGACAGGAGCAGACAGGAGTAGATGAGCGGGTCAGATGGTGCAGAGGATGCAGAGGAGAGAGGCAGCTGGAGTAGAGGATGAAGATGTGAGGGGTAGGTGGGGTAAGTGTTTCTTCTTACTTTGCCAGAGTGGTCAGGACTGATAGCGATGCCAAACTCAGTCTGTATAAATGTGTGGTTGATGAGATGAGTGACGTCTTCAAATGTTTTTCCATAATCTTCACTGAAAAAAAAAAAGACAGTAATTGGCCTGGCAATTATGGTTAGACATAGATAATAACAATTAGTCTAGAAATGGCTCTTAAAGGTGCACAACAAAACTTTTCTGGTGCAGGGTCTGTCACTTGAGATAGAGATGTGAATGTTTTGTCTAGAATGTTCCATAGTATAGTTAGCATTCACTTATCTACCTTGCACTTGTTCAATTATATGTGCTTTTATTTCCAGCAAAATGCTTATTGTGAACAGATTTGTCTCTCCACAGATATGACCTGTTAGCCTCATAGCGCAATGGGCTTGTCTCCACAAAAACCCTCCCTCAGAAAAGTTACAAAATGCACCTTCAAGCCCCACAAACGTAATAAACTCCCACCACAAACTAAATGTGGTTATTACGTTTGTGGTGGAGAACTGTTATTATGTTTGAAGGTTTGAATTATACTACATTGGGGATTATTATGTTTGTGGGTCTAACAGCACCTTAAAATTGCATCTATAAATATTTGTTGGGGGTGAAAGAAAGAAAAAAATCAATTCAAAATATATTGTGATACTTCATAATCCCGAACCGATTTTTAAAATATTTTTCACAAAAATTAATTAGTTACATTCACTGTTCTCTTCACTGTCATTATTTTAAAACATTTATAATATTGCATACAACTTAGTTCTCTTCAAGGTGTAGCTGACTGTATTATTAGAAGTAATTGATAAATCCCAATATATCAGACATTGTTTTAGTATCAGGATATATCATGATATATTGAATCGTGACAAGCGAATCATGATATTTATCGTATCGTCAGACTCAAGATGCACACCCTTAATATTTGAATGATAGGGGTGTAATGTACACAAATATCACGGTTAGGTATGTACCTTGGTTTTGAGGTCACGGTTCGGTTCATTTTCAGTACAGTATGGAAACAATACCATTTGCTTTATACAAATGGGAAAATAAAATCAATGCAAAGTGCTGCTTGGTAATACTAATAAGTTAAAGAAAATATTGTCAAATAAGCAACAAATGTAGGAAGTATTATAAAAAATAAATTCCTTGTAAACAGTAAACAAAACATTTCAAAAAGAAAAGCGCAGCACTAACAGTTCCAGGATGAAGTTTTACTTAATCCAGAAAAAACTAATTGTCCACATTGTCTGCAGTAAGAGCAGATCCGCTGGCAGGGAGATTCCATGCTGGCGAAATGCAAAAGTGAGGACCGGGGTGGGACAACAGTAGTTTTGTGAGTATTCACATGGTTCAGAGGGACATAGTCAAGGCAGGAGGCAATTGTTGTCAAGGTGGCCGCCCTAACTATAAAGTCCTGCAGGAAACACTGCACCCCAATCACGGACGGGTTCCCTTGTGAATATTAAAGAGCCGAGCCTTCCGTGTAGCTGCACATGTAGTGATGGAATGTAAACACACACAAATTGTGTAAATTCACTTGTGCACTGCCCTACACAGTACTGAACGACCTTTACCAAAATGGTTCAGCACGAATACATGTACCGTTACACCCCTAATGTTTGATAATATTTTTATTAACCACTGATATTCATTAAAAATAAAAAATGTGTGGTTTGGATGGAGGAGCTCAAACTTGGACATTTTCTCACCTTCTATAGAGGTTGGACTGTCCCAAACGCAGCATAAACAAAGGGACATGAAATGTGGTCAGCACCAGCAGCACCTAGAGAGCAAAACCGCAGGACTTTAAATGGTCCAGTTTTTATTCTTTAGTCTTTTTACATTTGTATTGAATTGAATACACTCACCCCTGATCCATCTCCAACCCAGGCCAATGACAGGGAGCCCATGGTCCGCACTTTGAACGTGAACTAGAAAAAATGAATTTAAAAATTATTTTGTTTAGTCTTCAAAAATATGCATAGTTTATAGTTAAGAAATTCATTTTTAATCCAATGTTGTTATTTCTCTGGGAGACATTCCCCATTGCACAGTATGGCATTAAACTTATTGATCTGTAGGGAGACAAGCAGCTGAGGTCTTTAGGCCAAGTTACTGGTCAGATCTGTGAAGAGGCAAGCCAGCTCACAGTAGGGATCCATGTTTTTCAAGGTACTTTTGAAGAATATAGACACATATAATTGAATATAAGATAGACAAGTAACAGGACATAGTGTGGAACATTCAAAGCAAAGTAATAACAATGCTGTGGAGGCAAACAGGTAGCTAACCCTCCACGAGTAAAGTTACAGAATTCAACTTTAAGAAGCTGAACTCAAATAAATAATTATTAATATACAAATATTACATTCTATTAGATTTTAGTTCTTCAGAGGTTTACGTGCATATTATCAAGACCCAGTGGCTTTGAGTTCCCATTTTTCATGCTGCTATTTAAGATGGATTAAATTTGTCCATGCATCCACATCCTTCCTCATTTAAATCACGAATATCTTTATACATTTTTACCTATAATAAACCAAGTCATTAGTGCGTTTTAATGAACCATCCCTTGCATTTGCAGTAACTGGTCTGTCTGCTGCTCTGTGTGAGTGACCTACATTCAACTCAATGACAAAACAATGACCAGTGAACAGGACAAATGCACTGTCCCAGGCTCAGCAGGACCAAAGAACAGCGCAGCGCCAAGAAAACACGCTCTCAGGACTCATTTACACATCCAGATTAAATGTTATTAATTGAGGTTAAGATGAGGTTATTGTTTGATTGTGTTCTGTAAAGTAATTTGCCCTCTTGCAATTGCTCTATTCTCCGATGTCGTTGCAGGTGCAAAATCTGTTGGGAGCAGTGGACCAGAACTGAGCCTGGTCCCTGGTCAGGAGAGGAGAATTTAGCTGGAGGATTACACTACTACTGTGCATCATTTTTGTTTGATGGGATAAAATAGAGGTACCCAACACCCAGACACAGGAAGAAGATTCAACTACAACAAGAATGACATATCTTAGTGGACAGTTTTTGTCCCAAATTAAAACAGAATAATTGGGTGTTTCATAATGTAATATGACAACACCGACAGGGCTGATCATTTCACAATTTCACAACACAAACATTATATTTATCCTCAACTAGGTAATTGCGTTGAGTCATTCTTCCCCAGACATACATTCAATTCATACAATACTTACAAATGGTTAAAAAAAAAAAACTAGCAACCTATACTGAAGAACATATATTTAAACATACAAACAAGACATGCACATTTGTATTGTACCATTCAAGGTTCTCAAAGTACATCCTATTATATTATTAATTGAAGGTCAGTAATATTTGGTGCTGTTTCTGTAGCCACAGCTGCTCGGGGACTGAGTAGCGATTATATAGCAGTCAATCTCTGCCAGTGACCTCTTCAAACACCTCAAATGACATTTATCTATTCACACTGGCTAGATTGCGAATTCATTCAAAAATACTACAAATTCAAGAACACTGTGTTTCAAAAAAAAAAAAAATCATGTTATTTGAAAATCTACTGAAAACAATGGTGTTTAAAAGTTTAAACAATTCTCCACCGGATTCAGACTGAAAAATTTATAAAATCGCAATTATCTGGCTTTGATGATGTGCAAAATTAGAGCATTGTGTATGTCATAAATAGAACCATTAAAAGTGACAGCAAAATGAGACTTAATTGTGTTTAGTGTAATCTTCCAAACAAGAGGATACAATTATGTATAGTCTTTCCTTTCCTGGTTCATATAATAGTCCATTCTCATTTTGTGTAACATTTGAACCTCAACCAAGATATTTACAGGCAGCACATTCTTGATGTATCCCCCACAAACACAATATTTCAGTGACATTTCTTCCCTCAGTCCTCTATGTCTGAACCAGGAAGTCTTTGCTCCTTGGTTCATTCTTTGGCAGGGAGCATGTTTACAAGGTGAGCTCTGCCTGAGACTGTACAGCTGAACCACAGGGAGCAGGGTCTGATGGAAAACTATAAAAAACTCCAGTGGAAAAAACAGTGAGAACAACAACTTTCCTGCAGTAAAAATAGCACTTTCACTAATCCAGGGGCCAGCAAATTCACCATTAAGAGTTAGAACATGTCACCTCGCAAATGCCTCCATAAATTGTACATTCCTTTACAAAAAGCTAGTTACTAAAGCTCCAAGAACAATTGATTTTGAAATGTTATGCTGAAAACCTGATTTCTGCCTCATTTTTGAGTCGTTTACTTGTGGGCTGCCTATCCTACATAATCACAGTGTACTACAGAGCATATCTGTGTGATTGCATTGGTTTTAAAAGGCCCATAATATGCTATTTTCTGATCTATGTCACAATGTTGTTTCCTCATCAAAAAACATACCTGGAGTTGAGTTTTGTTTCCTTCCATATGTTTAACACACAAACCCTGCATATTTAGGCTGAGTTCCATACACCTTCACTAGACTCATTTGGATAATTTTAGCACTGGAACTGCTCTCTGTTCTCTTCTGAACAAAAGGTAAAAAAACAAAACAAAAGCTATTATCTTGAAAACTACCACTACATGACATCACAAGGATAGACTTATAATAAAAATGTTACTCTAACATGTGTGATCAACTCCAGTTATGTTTTTGGTGACATAACAACATTCTAACCAGTCTTAAAGCTCACAAAAGTCATGTTTGTGTAATACAGGGCCTTTAATGCCTGGATGTCTTGTGTAGGATACCTGACCTGTGTTGAGTGTTAATCTATTCTAGCGTGAGGGTCAGTGGGGCACATTGGCAGCCATGTCTCTTGAAGGTAACAAAAGTACAGCATTTTAGTTATCCTGAAAGCTCATACTTCACTGTGATTGGGTAAATACACTTGTCACTCACTCTGCTCCAATTGGATGCTGTTGCCATAGTGATGAACATTTTCGAACAAAATATTACATCTTTTGAATGGAAAAAATCTTCAAACATTGCAAATATCAGGAAGCTGAAACCATGAATAGGACGAGTGGGTGGAAAAACTGTTTGAATATAGCACTGCATTAAACAGAAGCACTGAATGATGAAAAATTACCACAAAGATGAGATTACAAAATTTCAGTACTGTGGATGGACTACTTTCTTCACATTACAGTGTAGTGTTTCTGATAAAGTCCCACCCAGGTGAGTTGTGCGCAGATCAGCGGTGCTGTGGTCTAAAGCAGGTCTCAGAGAGGTCACACACAGAGACTCTTTATTCAGACTCTGGATCTGAAAAAGCTCTGGCCCTGGTCATGTTTACACAACACACTGACCAGAATCTATAGAAAAGCGCCTATACCAGCACAGCAGAGAAAGGGCCTATATAAAAGATGATGTCAGTCAGAAAGATGATGATGTAATTAGCACTGAAAACAGAAAAACTACAGTTACAATTACATTTCTTCTATAGGACCGTAGTGGATATATCCTGCTGAACAATTAGTCAACTAAAAATGGGGCCGGGGCAAATGCTCTCAAAACTTTTCATCTCTATGACTCAAACTGCACTCACACGACTACACCTACACTTCCCCGGGAATTATCTCTCTCTGTATTTTGTAAACGGAGGAGCTTTTCTTTCTCTTCAGATTCAACATTTAGTGCTTTGCTCACTGTTTCTGTAGAAATCCTTATGTAACTAACCGATCAATCAACCAATTAATCAACTAAATGACAATCTACAATATCCTATTTTTGGCTCTATTCCATTTGGTCTCTACTCATTTCCTTTACTTTACCTAGTAGAGCTTGGTGATATGACAAAAGGTTTAATCACATGTTTTTGTATTGATGAATCACAATTTTTCATTACAAATATTTCCATTTTGGTTGTTTGTGACACTGAAAAACATAGAAATACATTCCATCCTTACTGTGAGCAGGTTTACAGTTTTAACTTTCTAGTTCCATGGAATCATGCAGGTGACGTGCCACCTCCAGGCACCTTTAATTTAATGAACATATTTTTATCGGGGCCATTAATAACACAAAACAGTTCAATTTTTTTTTTCCAAAATGTAAACTCTGATCCAAACCACATGTTTTACTGACACTGGATTAGATGTGGAACTCTTGATTAAAAAGACCCACTGAAGATTTAAAATGACTGGATCTTGATTTTGTTTTAATTTGGAAGCCACTTTGTAAAATAAATGGTTCTATTCAAATAAATGGACCATGACACATCCATATTGTCTTATACCGTTTCTAAGAACAGAAGTCTGCCTGGTGCGCGACAGGAATGCTCTCCAAGAACACTTCATCATGTCCAAACTCTGACATTACATAACTCTTTCTCCACATTTTACTTTCTCAGAATCATAACACCAAAAATCTAAATGTGTTACTCTGGAGCTCTGGTCAACTGGTTACAACTAACTATTGCGTAACTTCTTTGGTAAAGGTTCTGACTTCAGTTTTAAACTTTGAAATAGCAATTCCCTTCGTCTGACAAAAAAATGCAGATTCTAACATCACATAATTTTTTAATTATGAAATAGCCTGACTAATTAATATAATAGGGCTGAAGCAGACTAAAAAAGACAAGTCCTGCCGACCAATTAGTTGTATAAAAAGGGAGCCTATCTCTGTGTATCTGTTCCAAACTGCACTCACAAGACTACACCTGCCTGTGAGTTCATGCAAAACAATAAAATATTTACATAGAAAAGTACTAGGAAGTAGTGTATTTTTATGGAAAAGGAAAAACTCATGATTCACTCTCAAGCATTCTCATTTTGGTGACACCATAGAAAGCAACAGAGGCCTATAATTTAGAATACACTTTTGTGAGAAAACATTGACAAAATTTGTGGAATCAAATGTAGGCAAAAACTATTTTTCTTGAAATAGTCAAAGAACGTTCACACTGGCTTCACCAAAATCTGACTAATATCCAATTTCCTGAACCTCCAGAATTACTTAAAGGAAATACAAACTGCACAAATTGATGCGAGTAATCAGAGGAACTGTGATTAGAAAGAAATTATGTGGTTTTGCTGTTTATATGTCATTTTAATTGTAATAATCTTTTAACTCCAGAAATCTCATAATAATCAGGTTTTTGAGTGTGCATGTAACCACATCCACTTTGATTTTGACATTTTGGGTAAACAATTCACTGTCAATCTTCCATACAGTTACATAGCTGCCTGCCCTACATCTGAAACTACGACATCATCTAGTTATAAAAAGTAAATGTTAGATATATTTGGACTGAAAAACTTGGATCATTAAATCTCTATATCACTTTTAGGTGTAATTAACCATATGTCATATTAAAATAATGATGACTAAACCCTTAGCATTTAATACCTTACATCAACGGAAAATTGCCTTGTAATGTATGTGTAATGAATAGCTCTATTATATGAGGTTTGCTTTTGTTTGCTGTTGGCTGTTCATTAAAGCTTACAGGAGTTTGTGAGATTACAGACTGGACTCAGCAGGAGGTCAGTTCCCCTTTGGGCACAGGAAAACACTACACATCTAAGTCTTTGTTTGTCTGATACTTTAAGCCCAATCACAGAAGCAGTCAACCTTCTCATTTAAGTTGCATTTTAAGAATAAAGTGATAATCTACTACTATAATTCATTCAGTGTTGTTGCCGTTTTTATTTTTTACTGTATAAACCCTCCATTCATAGTGTACCAAAACAAAAATGACCATAGAACTTAAAGGGCCTGTGTTGGATGTTTTTTTTTTTCCTGTGTATTTGAGCAAGGATTGCCTTGCTCAACAGATATACTGTATAGCTCTTATTGTGGTCAGAATATGCCTGAATGCAGTTTGCATCCTATTATAAAGAATTGTATTGTCCGATAATCAGGAAGTGCACATTTACCATGCTAGCTGCTATTAGTTTTAATGTGGTAATGAAACGCCACTCTGGCCTCTTATAAACTAAGTGAGAAACAATTTTGGACCACTGTAAATAAACGGTTTAAACCAGGGTTGTCAAACTCAAACTCACAGAGGGCCAAAATGAAAAACTAGGACTACGTCGTGGGCCAAACAAAATATTTACTGAAAAAATTTAATAACATCTGCATGTTTTCTCTTCTTTCGAGATATGTAATTAAACCTTTTCTTATTAAAATAAATGTTTAATAATAGTTTTGCATTGAATCCAGAATAAGCATAATATAAAATAATAACAAAATATTACATAATGTCTCTATAGCCTATCTGTAGCTTTTGAACTACTTAATTTTTTATTTTTTCACAAGCCAACAAAATGCAGCAACACATTTGCAAAGCATTCTGGGATTTGTAATATTAGCACGATACTGGCGCGGCAGCTCTAATACATATTTGATATGATCTCGCAGACCAAATATAATTATATCGTGGGCCAAATATGGCCCCCGGGCCTGAGTTTGACATACCCGGTTTAAACTTTTTGAAGAATCATGCTGGGGGTGTTCTACATGTATGCGTATCACAGTTCTGGAAAACTCAAGAAAAAATAGTCAATTCTTTCTGGGCAGATTGTGTTGAAATAAAGATCAGATTACAGTCTAACAAAGTTTCAGACAGAGCAGTGCCTGCAGTTATCACCACAGCCCCAGGGAATGTTGATGACATGTAAAGTAATGCTGATGCTGTAAAGTATCAATACATTATCATTTCAAAAAGGTGATTATTAGGGAATACTGACTGCGTTAAACATGCACAATAGGTAAACTTCTCCAGCTAAGGCAGTCCTGACCAAGTGTAGCCCAAGATCTAGAGATGGGTCCCTGAGCGCAGCACTGCGCCTGACAAGTTACCCCAGTTACACTGAAGGATGGGTCAAATGCTTGGTTGATTAAAGACAAGCCCTGAGTTACCATTAGTTGACTCAAAGGGGGTGTAGCAGTGTACTGCCGAAATATATCTAACTATACATTACTTAGATCTGACCATGTCTCTGACCAAAACTGCACTGGAAAGACCTCAAGTTCACGGGAGTTCAACAAAAACAACGATTTACAGAAAAGTACTCATACACCACACGTGTTTGTAAAAAGACATATATACAGATAACTGCCCCACAGATTTCAACCCAAATGCCCTTCCACACACAGACCAATCTATTTATCCAGGTTTAAGATCGGTAAAAATATTACACTTGTGGCTTTAGACTACTCCTACAGATAAACATATTTTTAAATTAAACTATGTAACTTTTCTGGTTGCAGGTTCGCCACTTGTCTCCATGAAGACGTTATTAGTCTAAATGTTCCACAGTAAGGCATTAAATTCATTCATCTTGCATCTATTCAATTACAGGTGTTTTTATTGGTAAAATCTATGGAACATTCCAGGCAAACCTATGAAATTTCCAGTGAGAGAAGCAGGTGGAAAACCCTCAACCCTAAAAGTTACATAGTGCACCTTTAATCTATTTGGCATTCAATTGATGAAACTTTTATTTAATTTGATGTGTAGCAATTTTATCAGGTATATCTGAAAACATTACAGAAAATTTAACTCATTATCAAATATACCAGTGGTACTTCTGGTCGTTATTTTATTGTATTAAAAAAAAAAAAAAATCTAAAGTAACTGCCAGTTTCTCATTTTCGCAGCAAGAGGTATCCTAATTGATGTCCAAAAACTAACCAATGTTGTTGAGGGCTAGATAATATTTGGGAGGCTGTACTTCTCTTCAGCTAGGCCTAAACTTACATAACACAAGACATAAATCACGTTGGTTGTTGGCTTCAAATCAAAATATCCATAGCTTGCTTTCATAATCTTGATTTTTGAACATTTGGTGCAAAATCCCTTTCTGCCTTGTTCCATGTGGGCATCTGAATCATCATCCCATCTGTAGTCGAGCCACTGGACACATTTACACAGCTCTGCATCTTTATTTTGAACGTGAATTAGGCGAAAATGTGCATGTTTTTACTTACGGTATGCGTGTTATTTTGAAGAACTGAATCGGCTCCATCCAAAGTCGTGCAAGTCTCATCATTCAACCCCGTAAGGCTTCTCCTTCGTTCCCACTTTTGACGAATTTGTGACGATTGTTTTGCCCCTAAACTTCGTGCACTCTCATCCTTTCGAAAATCCGCTAACTTTGCAATATCCTTGGCGTCAAATTCCGCTCCGAGCGTCAAAGATGTTGAGAAAACCGCACCAAGCGCCAAAACGCAAGACACGAATCGCATGTTTACGAGAAGTACTAGACGCAACTTCGGACACGAGAAGAACTCATCTGTGCGAGATTCTTTGCACACAAACTTCCATCCACAAATCCATCCGCGGAGAGCAAGAGCCAGGATTGGTTAGGGCCAAAAAAAAAAAAAGCGGAATGTGATTGGATCAAACGGTATCGTGCGCTCTGGGGATGTAAAGGGTTTAGTGTTGTTTTGGCGGCCTCTAGTGGAAGGACTGCACAGATCACTCACAACAGACAGCTGTGGCCAGAGATTATCCAGAAAATTTGATTATGAAAGCAATGCAGTAGGGGGGAGTTTTAAGAACCCTTTAAAATGCTAGGTCATCAAAATTTACCAAATTTTATGCATAGAGCTTACTGGAAGCAAAATGATTTCCTGGCAAACCAAAATTATTTTCTTATTGTAAATTATCCTATACCAAGAAAATCATGACTTTCTCTGTATGGTATGAAACGAGAACATCTGATGATTTACAGATTGCTTACCAGGTAACCAAAATGAAGTGGACCCTAATAGATTTTCATTGATTCATTGACAGAAGTGTTTCCCGTGGATTTTGAGGAGAATATGGTACTACAAATAATTTTAATTGGAATAAATTAATCTTTTACAGTTTGTGGATTTTAAATTATGTTTATTTTAATAAGGACTCAATTGAGTAGTCCTTTTTGTCCAGTATAGTTACTTTTAAATGTATGTGATCATGCAATGTGTAACAAAGTGTGATTTTGCAATGCCAGTGTATAGTCCAGTCTGTTTTTAGGTTGGGGGGCACAATACTCTTTTTTTATTAATGGGGAACACTGCATGTAAAACAAATAAGGGTTTTCCATTTTAGAAATGTATAGAAAGTTTTATTATCTGGTATGGTCATGGATTTATTGCATTATGACAAAGAAACAAGCTATTACCAGGTTATAGTATGGATGCTAATTTACACCAGTAGTCCCTGAGCAGATCAGTGTGAATACTGAAAATTTACTTTATATGTATCTAGATAAACTGGCCACAAATAAATGTAAACAGATATTACCAAGAGTCACATATCTAGTACAAAGTATGGAAAGTCTCAAAATTGTATTTGAGCTCCACAAAAAGTTGATTTTTAAAACTTTTATCTTCTAAAAAGTATATTTTGTATGTAAAATTTCAATAGAGTAAGAAATATATTTTAGAGTGGAGTGTGCATATCTTCCCCATGTTACTGTGGCAGAGTGGTTATCCTGTCTCTTGTCTTTCATTAAGTATGTTGTGGGTTAGAGGAGTGCGCATGTCCTCACATTCAATACCGATGGGTCAATCCATCTTTTAAACTTAAGAATAAAAATAAAAATACATAGCCAGATCTTTTTATCTTTTTGAAAACAGTTTTAATATTTGTACTGATTCATAACAAAAAAATTCCCTCCCACCCCTTTTTTCTCCCATATCCACGACCTACCCAGGGCTATAGAGAAACAAACCAGGACAAACTGTTGCTGCTGCAGTAAAAATGTACAGTGTTTGGTGGAAAAGTGGTGGTAATGTTTTGATTTTCAGGCCTGGACTCCTCACGTGGTACAAAACATAGTGCCTCAAGTTGATTTAGATGTCCTTGATCACATCTTCCAGCTCCTCCTTGGAGTACATGTGAAATGTTTTCCCCGGTTCCACTGTTGCCAGCTAAGAAAACAAATAATTACATAAATATATGATAAGAGAGCTTTTGTTTATCCCATAATGGGGAAATTTCATGTTACAATGCAGATTGCAAAAAAAATGCAATAAATGTAAGATAATATAATAAGATACTATTAAACTATAAAATATATACTTGACATCTGTAGTCATATCTCCTGCCCCTGTAAAATGATTAACTCTACTAAAAAACTTACCTATTTTTTTGTTTTTGTAAAGTTAGAACACAATTATCAAGTAGTCTAACCCATCATAGGGACTTTAAGATAAAAAAGGCATGAAAAATAATAAACAGTGGCTGTGTAAGAACAGTAAAACTATAAAGCTACAAACCATTACAGCTAAAACTATGTTTAAAGATGAACTAAACTGTCAGATTATTTTTTAGATCTCGTCAACTTTAGAATATTATATTATTTTAATATTTTAATAACTGTATATATATAATTTTGATGCCTAACTGTGCACTAAAAATAGATAATGTTTTATGTTTCATAGCCATTTAACTGTTTCTCATCTAAGGCTTTGTGTACTCAAAAATTTTGCCACTGCTAAAATTAGTAGCTCTCTGGCTTTTTTTTCATAAAGGTAGCTCACTGGAGGAAAAAGGTTGGAGATCCCTGGAATAAAGTATACCGAAAGTCTTGAACGTTCATAGTAATAATCTGTAGTAGAGAGTACTTTAGCAATTGTACCTCGATATTTGTGGCGTTGAGTTTCTCTTCCATCACCTGCTTTAGGATGGTGAGAGAAGACTTGATGGCATCTTTTAATGTCATGGACTGGAAAAGATGTGGAAGAGTAAAGTAAGTATATTAAAATAAACAGATAAAAAAATCATAAGGATGTTAAGATGAATGCTTGCTCGATACAAAAAAGTTTTGTCATTTAAGTTTGTGGCAACATTTTTAGCAACTCACCTTTGGAAATTTACAACTTTACAACAACTCACCATTGTGTAATAGATTACTTTATGTCATGTCAAATCACTATTTCATCTGTACAGTTACTCTGTATGTCACAATGTCTTGATCAAAGGCAAGTAACATACATTTTCTTCTACACATTCAAATCTGAATATTTGTGCCTTACTTGAAGTCTTTTGACATTTTACTACTTTAATTATTTAGAATTTTGTGTTTGCTACAATGTCCAAGTACTATTCCTTGTGAATAAATAAAGTCTGTCTAAGTTTAACTACAGTTCTGTTGTTATATATAGGGCTGTGGTTTACCTTGTGGTAGACTTCTTGTAGAGAGCTCTGAGCTCCTTCAGAGGCTGAACCAATCGCTCGAGCATCGCACTGAACAAATGTCCCTGAAGGGTCCATGTGGTACCTAAAGACAGAGTTTTAATAGTTCTGGTAAAATGGTTAAAATAATTGCAGTTGTCAGACAGTAGAACAAAGTGATGCCTTTCTCTTAGATGTGGGGATAAAAATGGTTTAATTCTGAATCAATTACATGATAAAATAGTTGAATCAAAAGAGACATCCACAAATATTAAACCCAATTACTTTACCCCTTATTACCCCATTGACAACAACAAGGTCCATATTATTTATTCAATACTGAACTGCAAAATCTGCATGCAACTGGGACATTTTGTCTATTATATCTAGTTGAAGTAAGTGATGCATCATGGACAAGTATTCATTTTAATATCAGAAATATATTCTGCACTTACAGTTGAGGTCCTTTCTCATCAACTCCTCCAAAAAGAAGTGCTACACCAAACGGTCGACTCTGAGGAAAGTCACATGATGTCAGTACCACACAAAATAAATAATGATTAGAACACAGATCATGTGATGCCATTGGGTTTAATCTACATTTTCAGATTTTGTTTACCACAATGAACAGTCTGTTAAGCGAAGGTTTAGTGCATTAAAGCTTTTACCATAGCACCAGGATCTGCATCCTCCTCTCCAAACTGGAGGGCCAAGTTGGACACGGCCTGAGTCACACTCTCCACTGTCATCGTCTCGTTGTACGTGAACCAGTGATTCTGAACAAAGTTCAGAACAAAGTGTTGGGCAATTTTTAAAAGAAATCAGAAATAACTGTACTAAATATCGTTGAAATTCATACCTGCGTTTCCACTCTTGCTTTGTCAATGAGCGTCTTGGCATCAGCTATTAATCCACTCATCGCACAACCTGCATGACACAAATTACACTAAATAAGTGAATGATCATCAATTATATACTTTTGAAAAAAAAAAAAAAAAGTAGACTTCCACCTACCAATGTGACTGTCAATCTCCACAATTTTCTCAATGCTGTTGGGCTCCATGAGCGGAGAAGTAATCCTCTTTTCTACAGCCAAACACACGCCTTCTGATGTCTGGATACCGATGGCCGTGGAGCCCAGCTACAAAAGACCATAGGGAGGGAAACAGTGTTGACACACTTATCAGAAATAATGCAGAAATAACTGATGTGAATACTGCAAAATGACTGCTGTGTTTACTTTGATTGCTTCAATGGCATATTCAACCTGGAACAATCTTCCTTCTGGAGAAAATGTGTTCACACCTCTGAAAACAGATACAATATCTCAGTACAGACACTTGAATACTGAACACAGTGTAGTTTCCTACTTGAATATAAAACAGAAAGTGAAACCAAAACAACTCCAAGTCAAAAACTTTACCCCTAAGTTCCCAAAGTACACAACCCCAATGGTTAATTCGATAAATAAGACATATATAGAGACATACAATGAATACTTAAGTATCTTAGGTTTGATTACATTTTCCTTTATAGACTGGTCGTAAATGACAAAGCAGTTTGCGGCTCGCTGGACTCACCTGTCATACTCCGATCTGGTCAGAAACATCTTTTATGTTTGGGCGAAAACCTGAAATATAAATATTACATTACCCAGAGAACATTACAGCGATGACAAATGTAAATGCAGCGGGTTATAGGAGTCTTGTTCAAACTTTGCCGTTTCACCGACAGCTCGCTTAGCTCATGTTAGCAAGAGTAGCATGTTAGCTCATCCTGACACAGCTTTTCAAAAGAACAACAAAAAATAACAAATCATAACACCGATCAATGGGTTTTTAGACAGCATAACTGCTAGCCGCATTTTTGTTAAAATTTAGAGTATAATGAACATGCAAAGGACAGAAAATAATTCTGCTAAATTACCTCCAAACCCTTGAATGAGTTCGCTTGTTTCGGAGGAAATGTCTAAGGTGTGACACATAAAAGTTCCGGTAGTGAGCTAAAGCAAAAGAAACGTTCCGCCTAAAACCAACGGGACAAAGCATATAACTTTTTAGAAAGGTAATAGTTACCAGTAAGCCTAAGTCAGTAGGCAAAACATTTAAAGCTGATACAGCTTTTTAAAAATAATAATAAAATAAATAAAAACAAATAAAAAAATAGAATGCAAAATACACAATACTGTACACAAAAGATGATATACAATGCAAGCCGTCATACATCTGACTGCATAAAGTTATTCATTACAGTAGCTTGTTTAGACTTGATTTGGGACAAGGTACACTTGTTATGATACAAGGCACAAGGTACATTTAAACTGCGAAAATTAATTTAGATACATTTGGAACAAGGGTTTTACATTTGAGAATTTGTCTATGAATAATCTGTTTGGCTAGTAATAAACAAGAATTTAAATGACTCCCTTTTTGATCCTTATAGGCTACATTAGTTATTCCACCACCCACCAAAAAAAAATGTGTTCAAAAGTTTCTGCTTGACTGTTACAAAATGTGCAGTTATCAGTGTCCATATTAAAACACTTACAAAAAAAATCATTACCTGAACAAATTACAAAATAACAAAGTTTAAAATTAGTTTCTTTGACTTTAGGAGAGATGGGAAGTGAGAGGTAATTTGTTAAAATTTTAGTTTATGATATCAATTGGAAAGTCTTTAAATGCACTAATTCTTCTAGATGCTTCATGCCTCCTTGCATGCTTGTGTCCTTTCATTCTGCAGCCTTGCATTCTTGTTTCCTTTCTTGCATCCTTTCCGGGGGAGGCTGGAGATATGGAGTCCGAGTGGGCTCTGTTCTCGGCCTCTATTGTCAATGCGGCCGCTCAGAGCTGTGGGCGTAAGGTCTGTGGTGCCTGTGGCGGCGGCAATCCCCAAACCCGGTGGTGGACACCGGAAGTAAGGGATGCCGTCAAGCTGAAGAAGGAGTCCTATCGGGCCTTGTTGGCTCGTGGGACTCCTGAGGCAGCTGATGGGTACCGGCTGGCCAAGCGTGCTGCAACCCGTGCGGTTGCGGAGGCAAAAACTCGGAGCTGGGAGGAGTTCGGGGAGGCCATGGAGGAGGACTATCGGACGGCCTCAAAGAGATTCTGGCAAACCGTCCGGCGCCTCAGGAGGGGGAAGCAGTTCTTCACCAACACTGTTTACAGTGCGGGGGGAGAGCTGTTGACCTCGACTGGGGACGTTGTCCGGCAGTGGAATGAATACTCTGAGGATCTCCTCAATCCCACCGTCACGTCTTCCGAGGAGGAAGCTGAGGCTGGGGACTCATCCATCACCCTGGCTGAAGTCACTGAGGTGGTTGGAAAGCTCCTTGGTGGCAAGGCTCCGGGGGTGGATGAGATCCGTCCTGAGTACCTTAAGTCTCTGGATGTTGTGGGTGTTTGGCTGACACGCCTCTTCAACATCGCGTGGCGGTCGGGGACAGTACCTCTGGACTGGCAAACCGGGGTGGTGGTCCCTCTGTATAAGAAGGGGGACCGGAGGGTGTGTTCCAATTATAGGGGAATCACACTTCTCAGCCTTCCTGGTAAGGTCTATGCCAGGGTACTGGAGAGGAGAATCCGGCCGATAGTCCAACCTCGGATCCAGGAGGAGCAGTGTGGTTTTCGTCCTGGCCGGGGAACACTGGACCAGCTCTCCATCGGGTGCTTGAGGGTTCATGGGAGTTTGCCCAACCAATCCACATGTGCTTTGTGGACTTGGAGAAGGCATTCGACCGTGTCCCTCGTGATGTCCTGTGGGGGGCGCTCTGGGAGTATGGGGTCCGGGGCCCTTTGCTAAGGGCTGTCCGGTCCCTGTATGACCGGAGCAGGAGCTGTGTTCGCGTTGCCGGCAGTAAGTCAGACCTGTTCCCGGTGCATGTTGGACTCCGCCAGAGCTGCCCTTTGTCACCGGTTCTGTTCATTGTATTTATGGACAGAATTTCTAGGCGCAGTCAGGGGCCGGAGGGGGTCCGGTTTGGGGACCACAGGATTTCATCTCTGCTGTTTGCAGACGATGTTGTCCTGATGGCTTCATCGAACCAGGACCTGCAATGTGCACTGGGGCGGTTTGCAGCCGAGTGTGAAGTGGCTGGGATGAAGATCAGCTCTTCTAAGTCTGAGGCCATGGTTCTCGACCGGAAAAAGGTGGCTTGCCCTCTCCGGGTGGGTGGAGAGTCCCTGCCTCAAGTGGAGGAGTTCAAGTATCTTGGGGTCTTGTTCACGAGTGAGGGGAGGACGGAACGTGAGATTGACAGGCTGATCGGTGCAGCGTCTGCAGTGATGCTGTCGCTGTATCGGACCGTTGTGGTGAAGAGGGAGCTGAGTCGAAAGGCGAAACTCTCAATTTACCGGTCAGTCTTCGTTCTTACTCTCACCTATGGTCAAGAGCTCTGGGTAGTGACCGAAAGGATGAGATCGCGGATACAAGCGCTCGAAATGAGTTTCCTCCGCAGGGTGGTTGGGCGCTCCTTAGAGATAGGGTGAGGAGCTCAGTCACACGGGAGGAGCTCGGAGTAGAGCCACTGCTCCTCCACGTCGAGAGGAGCCAGTTGAGGTGGCTCGGGCATCTGTTCCGAATGCCTCCTGGGCGCCTCCCTCGGGAGGTGTTCCGGGCATGTCCCACCGGGAGGAGGCCCCGGGGAAGACCCAGGACACGCTGGAGGGACTATGTCTCTCAGATGGCCTGGGAACGCCTCGGGGTCCCCCCAGAGGAGCTGGAGGACATTTCTGGGGTGAAGGAAGTCTGGGAGTCCCTGCTTAGGCTGCTGCCCCTGCGACCCGGCCCCGGATAAGCGGACGAAAATGGATGGATAATAATAATAATAATAAATATAGCCGCAAGCGGCGATGATCGGCCCTCGCTCGAGCCTACGCCGCGCCCACGCCACGCCGCACCTCGACCACACTGAGCCCTGCACATGCCGTGCTCCACGAATGCACCTTACCCCTTGATCTAACTCCCAAATTAACACTAACCCCGAAACGCACCTGAACTCCTAACTGTAGCCCAGACCTTAGGCCAAACCTTACCCCTAACCTAACCCTAACCTTAACCTTAATTGAACTGTACAATTTTTCTCAATTTCTGTATGT
This sequence comes from Boleophthalmus pectinirostris, assembly GCF_026225935.1. NCBI lineage: Eukaryota > Metazoa > Chordata > Actinopteri > Gobiiformes > Gobiidae > Boleophthalmus > Boleophthalmus pectinirostris. The sequence goes on from NW_026571299.1 coordinate 28,219,135, forward strand.
GCTGATTTTTTTAAAAATCCAAGATGGTGGACTTCCGGTTTGGCAGGGGGGCGTGGTCACAATATACTTTTTTGTTCCTATTCCCATGATGCATCTGTGTACCAAATTTGGTTTGAGTATGTCAAAGTTTTTGTTAGGACGTCCCATTGGCAAGGACAGATTTTTGATCTGTTCCCATGGCAACACGATGGGGGATGGAGTGTGGGCATCATTGACTTTTTTCATTAAGACCATGTCACAAATGTGTGTAGCAAATTTTGTATGTCTACGAAAAAGTACAATTTTATTGTTCCATACAATCTCCCTAGGGGGCGCTATTGCATCAATTTGAGATTTTATTATATAAATTTGTTCAGTGTCGGGGTGTCCACCAACTATTAAAGTTTGAGTGAAATCGGCCACAGTTTGTGCAAATTATCAGGCGTCGAAGTTTGATGGTGAGCCCCAAAAACAAACCCAAAATTTGCCTTGTTGCCACGGCAACACTGTTTGACCTTTTAAAAAGCTTTTAACAACTTTTAATGTCCCACTTGTCTAGATGATACAGAATGATTCTGGTGAGTCTGGGTCAAACGCCCAAGGACGAGTTCATTCAAATACAAGGACAGGAAATTGTCCCTTCAGCGCCAGGTTGCACGTTTGATTTAATATGGCGGACTTCCTGTTGGTTGCCTAGCAACCGCGTAATATACTTTTTTGTTCCTATTCCCATGATGCATCTGTGTACCAAATTTGGTTTGGTTACGCCAAACTTTTTGCCAGGCGTCCTATTGGCGAGGACTGATCTTTGGCTTGTTGCCATGGCAACACAAAAGGAAATGGCATCGGGGCGTAATTGACTTTTTTGATCGAGACCATATCACGAATGTGTGTACCAAATTTTGTATGTCTACGACAAAGTAAATTTTTGCACTTCCATGCAATTTCCCTAGGGGGCGCTATTGCACCCATTTGAGATTTTCTTATATGAATCTGTTCAGGGTCGGAGTGTCCACCAACGATTAAGTTGAGTGAAATCGGCCACAGTTTGTCCGAATTATCACTCGTCGAAGTGCGTCGAACTGCAGTGCAACAGTAACAATAGGCCCTACGCCACCCATGGCACTCGGGCCTTAATAATAATAATAATAATAATAATAATAATATATATAATAATAATAATAATAATAATAATAATAATAATTGGTCTGGATCTTAGGTAGAAATACATCAATTTACACAAAGACTGATTGACAGAAAACTTTTATTTACAACATAACATGTTCATCACATGTCCTTGCCTCCTTGCCTTCCTCGTGTACTTGTTTACCTAATATTTGTTGGCTGGTAGGTCAGACCCACCATCATTTCTGGGCTGTAGTAGACAGTCCGAAAGGGAGCTGTCGGAACTGTTGTTGGGTTGATATGTCCATGTATTTGTGGGTTTGATTATAATCCAGTGGTGCCATCATATCACGGTAGTTCCATACAGGCTGAGTGGGACCTGCTGGAGCTGCGGGGTGGGTGTAAGCTGCAGGTGTTGCATTGCTTTTCCGTTTCTTCTGCCCAAAGTTATCACTGGCGGACCACCCTGGGAACTTGGCCTCGTGCTCCCTCTTAGCCAGTCTTGCCTGCTCGAAATATGGGGCTTGTTCATCGTCTGCAAGCATTTTCCATCTTGCCCCGGCGATTTTGTTCACCTCTGCCGAATTTGTTATGTTAAATTCTTGCATAATAAGCTCCCTCTGCTCAGCCTTGTACAGCATGAAGGCATTAGGAGGTTTTTTGATGTATGGTTTGTTGACAGGACTGACTGTTGCTTGGGCTGCATTACTGGCCATTGCTATTGGTCCGGTTATCTGGAACATTGTTCTCCCATTGATTGTAACTGGACAAAGATTTGAGGGTCTGACAATTGCACATGGCATTTGTGGATTTGCCATTTGTGTAGATGGTCCAGGCACTTGTTGGTACTGGCTCCAGTTTGGTTGACTGTTCCCCGTGTTAGACAGTACAACTCTCTCTGGAGGACTGGAGTGGACCATCCATGTTGTTGGCTCAACGTGATGAGCTGTAGGCAATGCTCCTGTTGGTGCAGCTGGTCTGGAGTACGGTGGACTGTTTTGAGGAGCATAAAAGTTTTTCCTTGGGGCAGGTCCAACTTGTGAAGATGGGCCTGCTGTCACCGGGGACACTGGTGACGGTGTGGTGTTTTCCAGGGCAGAATTTTTTATTGAATTCTGAGCCCTATAGTATTCAGCAATTTGGTGTTGCAATGCTGATGGCATCTGGAAGTCCACAGGAGATGTTGGTGGAATTTCATTACCAGTGCCCATACTAATACGGCCGTCCAACATGGCTTCAATTTGTTCTGCCATCGCGTCCTCATCGGTGTCTGTCGAATAGTCCGACGACATCGACGTTTCTTGGATCTGTAAAAGCACACAAATACTTTGTTTTAATTTGTATAACTTAAAAGTGCACTGTCACATTTTGGTTGGGGGTTCGTCACCCGCTTGTTTCTATAGATACGTCATTGCTTTGCCTCAAATGTTCCACAGTAGGACATTAATTAGCTCTGCCTCACATTTATTAAACTACAGGTAGTTTTGTAGCTCAAAAATGCCCAGAAAATAGGCATTGTGACTGAGAGCGGGGTTGCCTGTCCACAGATCTGACCTGTAACTTGTTCCGGTTTGGTCTCCATGAAGATAGAAAGGTGTAATACCATACTGTGAAACATTCCAGATAAAGAAATAACATCTCCAAAAACATTTGACAGAACCTCCAACAGAAAAGCTACACAATGCAACTATAAAGCACCAAAAGTTAACTTCTAGGGAAAAAAAATTATTTACCAACACATACTGTTTTGTGGCTGATGTAAAGAAAGCCAGCTAAAGTTTGAATAGCACTGTGTCCTATGTGTGACTGTCTGTGTGGGATGGGAGTTTACCTGCGATGCAGAGGGTGGAGGGGGACTGGCTTTAGGCGAGTTTCTTGCACCGTTGGCCTGTTTTGCCACCTCCAGAAGGCTCTCCGGTCGGGAGTAAGGATTGTTTAGAGGAGAATAAAAGTTTTTCCTTGGAGAAGGCCCGTGTGATCTGGAGGACCCCGGTGTTGCTGGAGAGTCCAGTGCTCGTGAGTTGCTCTCAGTGTCCTCACTTAAAAAGCCGTTCATCATGGCTTCAAGTTCAGCTGCCATCTCCTTCTCTTCCTCTGTAACAGGATCCAACTCCTACAGAAAAAAAAAAAAAAACACTTTAAATGATCTACCAACACATTATTACAACTGTTTTATGGTTGATATAAAGAAATTCCTAGCAAAAGTTTGAATAGCACTGTTTCTATGTGTAACTTGTTTGTGTGGGATGGGAGTTTACCTTCGATGGAGAGGGCCCCTGTTTCGCTGGAGAACCCTGTGGCCATGTGTCCTCAGTTGTCTTTCTGATAAAGTCATGCAAAATGGCTTCAATTTCAGCTATAAACGCGTCATCATACTCTGCCAACTCTTCAAGCGGCGTTTTCATTTCTTGGATCTGTAAAAACACACAAATACTTAAAAAAAAAAAATTTGCATAACTTAAAGGTGCACTGTTTAATGGATTATAATTTCTAGAGTTAAAAAACACATCATAACTACAGTTTTAAGGTTGATATAATGTTTTAACTGTCTGTGTGGGATGGGAGTTTACCTTTGATGTAGAAGCCGTTGGGGTGCTGCCTTTAGGTGAGTTTCTTACACCTTTGGCCTGTTTTGCCACCTGCAGAGGGCTCTCCAGTCTGGAGTAAGGACTGTCTCGAGCAGAGTAAAAGATTTTCCTCGGAGAAGGCCCGTGTGATCTAGAGGGCCCTGGTTTGGCAGGAGAGTCAGGGGACTGTGTGGTTCTATCAGTGTCCATGTTGATATGGTCTGCCAATATGGCTTCAATTTGGGCTGACATATGATCCAGCACCTTATCTTCTGAGTTCATTGTCCTGTTGTGCATGGATATCTGTAAAAACATACAAATACATTTAAACTCAACATACTTAAGTGCCAACATGTACTGTGCTTAACGTCCAGATCATATTTTGCACTTTAAACTACTACAACACATAGACATGTTTTACGGTGTTTTAATAACACTGTCTACAATCTGGCCTTTGAATACACCATGTGCATTTTGAAATATTTTATCACTCCAAGCTACAATTTGCAAATCAGATGTTATGTCGAAACATTTACTCTAAAATTAACTTTACTTGTGAACTAGTTTTCAGAAATACCTTTTACTCTTACTTGAATAACTTCTTGAAACACTATGTACATGTACTTAAGTCATATTATTTTGAAGTAACAATTAGTACAATCATAAAACTCATGAATTATGTGTCGAAACAACATTACTGACCAAAACATGTTGACAGAGTAGTCCAGTGTGATTTTTTTTTCATTTATGTTTCGTTTTCAGAGTTACAGTGACCACTAACAGCGACTACTTACCACGTATCCGATGTGAACAGGTAGATGAAGCTTTGTTTGGGCTGATGACTTGTAAAAGTTGAGGAGAGCTTGCGATATGCTGCTATCTGTTTGCCGTCCTGGACGAAAGTGGACAAACTGAACACAACTCTCCCTTATACACCTCCGATGTGATGTGACATCACATCGTGTACCATGACGACGGAACTGTATATGCTAATGAGAGAGTGTTTTTGATATATTTGAAAGTAAACAATATTGTGACCTGGCTTAACTTGGTTAGCTGCATAGAAAAATAATACGATCTTCCAAAATCAAATACATGGAATCATCTTAATCCATTACCAATAAATATATGTGTTGTAACAGTCTGGTAAATACTTGAGTACTTTTGAAACTTTTTGTAGTAGTCATAATATGTGACATAGTCTGACAAAACCTTACCAACATTGTTCATCAGCTGTTTTAATATTTATTGCACTGCTAAAATGACATGTTTAGAGTTTTTTTTTTTTGTATCAAACTGTTGTGTAGGGCTGTGCAAATCAATCTGAAGTATTGGTGTATCAATACCGAAAGGAGTATTAAAATTGCATAGAAAATATTCAGATTGCTACTTTGTTGTTTACATTATTTACTTTATTTCTCCACATGATTTCTTACATTTAGTGATGATTTTAGCTCATGTGATGATAACCCTGCCTCTTTTCTCTTCGCTCAGAGTCGTGTTGTGTCTCTGTCTGATGCTCATACACAAACTAGTAGCAGTTTTACTTTTTAAATCAGTTGTGTTATTGCAATATCCAACACAGTAATCAAATATGACTGCCAAAGCTGAGAAATGAGAGGCTCTTGGAAGGTGAGGAAGGAACACCACAAGTCTTAGGGAAAAGCATTATTTACGTAAGAGTAGCTTAGAGAGTAACTGTCGGGACATATCATCTGATTTATAATATATAATTAATGTCATTGGAAGAACAGAGGCACAAAATCTGGTATTTTCAAGGGACAGACACAGCAAACGAGACAAACTAGCCCAGCCCAGTGTCTTTGTTACCTGCCCAGGTGAGAAGACAGCTGGAGAAAGTTCATCTAAGACCAAGTCAACCCTCGTGTGCTGAGGACATGTGCAGCACAGCTCACTGGGATCCTGCACTTTCTCCTCACCCTGAGTCTGAAGTTTGTAAGGATACTGGTGCTGTGGAAGACCTCCTGCATTGTGCCAGTGCCCAAGAAGTATATTCAATCTTGACTTAATGACTTCAGACCAGTTGCTTTGACGTCTCTTGGTATGAAAGTATTTGAGAGACTTGTTCTGGCTCAACTCAGATCCCTGGTGGCACCTTCCCTGGATCCTCTGCAATTTGTCTATCAGTGCCATTTAGGTATGGAAGATGCTGTAATCTGTCTTCTGCAGCCTGCTCACTCACAGCTGGATAGTGTTAAGGGCTCTGTGAGGATATTGTTTTTTGATTTCTCCAGTGCCTTTAACACAGTTCAGCCCTTTCTGATGAGTGAGAAGCTGCTCAGGTTGGGTGTCAGCTCCTCCATTGTCTCCTGAATTACTGACAACCTGTCAAGCAGACCTCAGTACGTGTGACAGGGAGCATCCTGTCTGATACTGTGGTCAGTAATGTAGGAGCCCCAGGGTACATTCCTGTTTCGGTTTCTGTTCACTCTGTACACCTCTGCTTTCCAGTACGGCTCCGGGTCCTGACAGCAGGTCTGTGATGACTCTGCAGTGGTTGGGTGCATCAGAGATGGACAGGAGCTGGAGGACAGGACACTGATTGCAAACTTTGTGCAATGGTCCCAGGCAAACCATCTGTTCCTGAACGTTGACAAGACTAAGGAACTGGTGACTGACTTCAGAAGAAAGAGGACATCAGTAGAGCTCATCACCATCCGGGACCCTGACATGGAACTAGTGGACTGCTACAAGTACCTTGGCGTCCAGGTGTACAGCAAACTGGACTGGAGGGACAACAGTAATGCTGTGTACAAAAAGGACATGAGTAGACTCTATTTCTTGAGAAAGCTTAGGAATGTCCCTTTCAATGGAGATCTTCTACCAGTCTGTGGTGGCCAGCACCCTATACTTGGCTGTGGTTTACTGGAGGGGCAGCACCAGTGAAAGAGACACTGGGCAGACTGACAAACTGATCCGTAAAGCTGGTCACGTGATCAGCTGTGAGCTGAAGACATTTGTTACTTTTAGGGACAGGAGGACACTGGACAAACTGCTCACTCCTGCTCTGTGCACCAGACTATAGTGGGACAGATAATACCCCCTGCAACTGTACAACAACTCACCCACTGCACCAGACTATAAAGGGACAGAGGAACTCATTCTCCAACAGGCTCGTAAAAGCTCTGCTCAAACAGTGACAGATACACTTATACTATACTCCATACAACTGTACAACTACTCACCCTTATGTAACGGATAATACTCCCTACAACTGTACAAAAACCCACCCTTTTGTAACAGATAATACTCCCTACAACTGCACAACAAATCACCCTTATGTAACAGATAACACTCCCTACAACTGTACAACAACCCACCCTTATGTAACAGATAATAGTCCCTACAACTGTACAACAAGTCACCCTTATGTAACGATGTCCTGTCAATCATCATATCCTTGTTGTACTGTCTTCCTATGACCTCTTGTATATAGCAGAGGTTTTACATTTTATTACTTAGGTATCCATCCATTTTCTTCCTCTTATCCAGGGCCGGGTCATAGGGGCAGCAGTCTAAACAGGGACTCCCAGACTTCCTTGACCCCAGACACGTCCTCCAACTCCTCCGGGGGGACCCCAAGGCATTCCCAGGCCAGCAGAGAGACATAGTCCCTCCAGCATGTCCTGGGACATTCCCAGAACAAATCCCGAGGGAGGTGCCCAGGAGGCATCCGGAACAGATGCCCGAGCACCTAAGCTGCCTCCTCTCCTTCTTGAACCCCCTCCTTGAACTGTCACCTTATCGTGGTGGAGAGGTTTGAGTGTCCGAATGATCCCGGGAGCTATATTGTCGAGGGCTTCATGCCCCTGGTAGGGTCACCCAAGGCAAACAGGTCCTGGGGGATGGGTCAGACGAAGAACGGTTCAGAAGCCCCTATGTTGAGTGCACCAACAAGGCCAGATACGTCGCCTGGATTGGTGTCACCGGGGCCCCACCCTGGAGCCAGGCCTGGGGTGGGTGCTCGACTGCAAGTGCCACAGCCCTAAGGAGTGACATGGGGCTGCCCTTCCGTGGGCCCACCACCTGTGGGAGGATCCATATGGGGCCGGTGCAAGGAGTTCTGGGCGGTGGTCAAAGGCGGGGATCTCGACGACCGTATCTCTGGACATGGAGACTACTTACTTATTTTTCTATTTTATTTTGACTTGTACATATACATATAAATCAATCAATCAAACTTTATTTGTATAGCACTTTTCATACATCTGAAATGTAGCACAAAGTGTTTTTTTTTTTTTTTTTTTTATGTCCTCTTTAGTGTTTCAATCAATCAAACTTTATTTACAAAAAAAAATTTACATACAAAAATGCTACACAAAATGCTTTACAGTTATTAAAAACAAAAGGTCCAGACCCAGTCAGAAAGCATGTGGTTTGGAGCAGAGTTCAGACTTTGGAGGAAGATACATTTACTGACAAAGAAGAAATTCATTTTGTCAACTGGACAAACCTTTATTTAGGTTGAAAACATTTCGCAGCTCATCCATGATACTTCTTCACTTGGATGAGCTGCCAAACGTTTTGGACCTAAATCAACTTTGCTTAGTGAACAAACTGAATTTATCCTTTGCCATGGATTCTACCTGGACGACTGAGGGATCTACACACATTTTGAACTGATTTAAAGGCTTTCTTGTGTATGTTTATTACGTTATTGAAAGCCATATTTACTTTTTTACAAAAGGAAAAATAAAATAAAAAATCTATACAAGGCTAAAGCATTTATTTTGTCATATGACCAAGCCATATGTACTTATATTATGTATTTTTTGTTGTCAGAATGAGTATTGGAGATAGCTAACGTTAAATAAAAGCAAACGGCTCTTACTGGGCTTGGTTAGTACTTGGATGGGAGACCACTGGAAACTCCAGGTGCCACAGTGGGGTGCCACCCGCAAAAACTATTGTTGTGTTCTTAGGCAAAACACTTCGCCCACACTTTGCCTAGTAAGAAAGTGGAGTGTGCATAAATGTGTGCAAGGAGCCGGTGGCAGCCTCGCTTACATCAGTCTACCCCAGGGCAGCTGTGGTTACAAAAGTATGGAACCCCTAAGTGAGGAATGAATAAATAATGAACTGTAAAGCGCTTTGGATGTCTCGAATGGTGCTATATAAATGCAATGAGTAATTAATTATCGTTACTGTTTTATATCATACAAAATATTTACAAATCAATACATTCATTGATTTTCATCTCCAAAGACAATTACTGCAAGTATAAAGGTCCCATATGGTCTAGCGGTTAGGATTCCTGGTTTTCACCCAGGCGGCCCGGGTTCGACTCCCGGTATGGGAACTACATTTTTCACGCGGCAGGAGCAGGTAATGACAGTGATTAGATCAAGTCTCTTACTCATGTTTCTGAAGTAAACTATGAGCACCATCAGTCTGTCGCCTGTGTAAATGGCCTATTACACTACATCCTTTTAGCGAATACACTGAAGTGAATTAATTTTTGCCTTCTTGTTTAATAAAAGTTTCCCACTAAAAATTGCACAATATCTTGTTTCAGTAATTATTTCTGCCGTCCTATTCCGGAGAGTGTGCGTCAAAAGTGAACAGCTTGGCAAAGAGTAAAACATAAAACGCTATACATGATTTGACCTCTAGGGGGCACAACAGAGCTATAGAACTAGTTTATTTAACATTAGCAACGACAAAGTTTATCAGACCATTAACAATTTAAAGGATGATGTAACCATTTTAGCTTTCTCGTAAACATTTTACAGACCTAACTGTATTTAAATATGATGAAATTATCCTCCTTCTCTACCTCTCTCTCATTATAAAGAATGCATGTGGAGCAGAGGAGGGAGGGGGCTTCGGTTCCGTGGTTCTGTACCGGTGTCGGGTTGCAGCTGGACTCGGGCGGAGTGAGCTCTGTCCGGGCTGTGTTTAGGTTCGGTCCCGCTCCTGCACACTTGACTGTCGCGACGTGTCTTTCTTTTGTCTGAAACTATAGAAACGTTTAGACCAAAGGCGAATGGGTGAACAAATTAGTTTTATGTTTAAGCATTTTTCAGGACATTTACAAAGTGGACGACACGTGTTTATTTGGGATTTTTAAAACGTTATTTGCAAGACAGAAAGAGGAAAGATGATTTTGCAAACTCTGCTTTTCATCCACAGTAAGTAGCTTTGCAGTTTTGTTATTCTTTCATATTAAATTATTAGCTGGATTTATTATTTTAAAAAGTGGGTCACAAGTTCACCAAAGGATAGAGTAAACTGGCTTATCAGCCTAGTTCAAGATGCATGGAAGACATTAAAGAAATAGTGACCTGTTTCTGATAACATCTTTAACTACACGTTTTATTTTTCTGTCAGGTTGAGCTGCACAATCTCCATGACTGAGTAGGGCTGTTGTTGTATTTTATTTTAATCTCATTTGAGTTTTATCTTCTTCTTCATGATGGATTGATGTCTGGCAAGTTATGGCCTAGATTTGAAGTGTAAGGAGATAAGATCCAAAACAGGAGTAAAAGTACATTTTTATTTTGTAAGTTAATGAGTAAATGAGCCAAAAACACAAACACGACCACAACAGATATAAAACATACTATACCTGACATTATATTTGTTTTGAGAAATGTCTTAAATAGCTTTTAAGAGTTTTTAAAAAGTAAATTTAATTTTTTGGATCTTCTTGGGATCCATAAAATGTAAAAATGTAAAATTACTTACATATATAGTTTTCAATTAAAAATAAGCTTAACAGTTGTACTTTAAAAGATAGTTGAGCTCAATCCATTTTGTAGTTTAACTATAGAAAGTTGAATTGACCAGCTGTCCCAAATGTTGTTGACCTCTGTGTAATATCTGGCCTACTTTTATATACCATTGTGTTGACACATGTAGGACTAGATCATTGCAGTTACAAACCTTTGAAAACAAGTAAAAAGTAAAAATAGTGTGACGTCTCCAGTGTTGCCATAACACCATGTGCATAGCTGAGGTGTTTTCAAATGGAAATGTTAAAACCTGGCTTTGTCTGAATCTGTTTAAGTCATTACTGTGTTTACCTCTTCTCTCTTACAGTTGCAGTAGCATGTCTCATCACTGCAGGTAAGTATCAGTACTGAGTTCATATACTACAAAAATACAGCTTAATTCATTGATGAAATACTCTCCTCTGCATCCTCTGCTCCATCTGACCCTCTTCTCTTCTCTGGATCCTCTGTTCCATCTGACCCTCTCTTTTGTATCCTCTGCTCCATCTGAATTTCTTCTCTTATCTGCAGCTTCTGCTCCATCTGACCCTCTTCTCCGCATCATCTTCTCCATCTGACCCTTCTAAATTTGCATTCCTCTACACATATTCCAGCTCCAGTTTATATACTATAATTTAAAATTGGCTAAACTAGTCTTAACTTGGACTTACCAATGTCTCAAGTAAACCAAAATACCTCCTAATTCTCTATTTTCCAGTTTGGGCCCAGTCGGACAGCAGCAGTAGTTTAGTGGTGGCAGCTTACAACATGAGTGCCCCTGCTGGTTCCAAGGTGGTACTGCAGTGTGTGAGTGGCCGTATGGTTTGGACCAGGGACAGGATTCGGGACAGGCAGAGGGTTTTGCACTGGGACATGTACCGGGCCAGTCCGGACTACGTCATGGAGCGAGTGGTGGACATGTTCTCAGGTCCTGGAGGAGACCAGCGCATCTACAACTCGTACAACCTGGGCAGGGTCAGCCTCAGCAAGAAGGCTTTTAAGGACGGGAACTTCTCTCTTGTCATCAAAGGTAAGGCATTTGATTCAGTTATTACGGTACTTTTATTGGTGTTTTGGGGGTGGGAAGTTAACTAAAAGTACTACTCTGTTTGAAGCTCTGTTACTCAAGTTAGTCGTTAATCTAAGACTATTTGGGACTATTTTGGGGAAAATATTTGTGATTTGTGTTTTAATAATAAGATATTTTAAATATGTCCAGAAGATTTGACTGGAAGACTGAAATTAACTGACATACTAATACAAGAATCACATTTCAGAACATGTTTGTACAGATCAAAACTACAGTGTTAGCAGTTTTTATGTAGAATAAAAACAGATATTTTGTTTGTAGAGGAAATTATTGCACTTAAAGAAAGATTTGTGATTTGCTGATTGCGTCCCTTCAAATTTGATTTTGATTCAATTGCAATTAATCTTGCAGCTCCATTTTGTCTTGAGTATTCCCCTAGGCTTTGCATCACACTGCAACTACACCCTAACGACAAAAAAATATTTTTCCTTTACTAGTATATTGTTAAGTATTACGTTCTTGTTTTAATTATATTGTTATACAGAATCTTCCAAAACATTCTTTAAACATTGTTTATTTATACTGCCAGAGAAAATGTTGAATTTAGCACCAGTTTATGTTTCATGTGGATAGGCCCAGTAATGACAGAGATACTAACCATATACCACGTCAACAAATCTGCAATTTAACAGTTACACAGCAAATGCCTCAACAGAATTCTTAGCTGTCCTCCAGCTCAATTTGAACTATAGAGATTCAAGATGTAGTGATATCACCCATTGATTCTAATCATGAATTGCAAACTTTAGCCCCTTTTGAGAATCATTTAAATCCTGGTTTAGGGCTATTCTTGTGTCAGGCTTGTTATAGTCCTGATGTGACCTTCCCCACCCCCCCTCTACACTACTGTCTTTTATACAGAGTGAGAAATCCCTCAGGGGCTCAGGTCCCATATGGTCTAGCGGTTAGGATTCCTGGTTTTCACCCAGGCGGCCCGGGTTCGACTCCCGGTATGGGAACTGGCCTTTTCAATTAATAGCAATTAACCATGAATTAATAAGATCTTTATCAAATCTTAAAATACCAATATTCTTCAGATCAGTAAGCCTATATGTTAGCTTCTTGTTATATGCAACAGTGTTTCCCATTCAAAAGATATAATATTTTGTTTTAAATTGTTAATCGCTATGGCAAGATCTTAATTTCTCATAATTCTGAACCTGATGGAGAAGTATCTCAATAAACAACTAAATATTTAAATAATTTTAGACACTATCTTCTTGTTCTTAAGTTAAGTTCAATCTCAGTTTTCTTACAGTAGGCATATTTGTCAATACTGTGCCAACTCAACACTGAGTCAATAACTTTCCTGAATAACTTACTGAATTTTGTGCTTTTTGTTCCCAACATAGACGTGACGATGAATGACCGTGGGCTGTACTCGTGTAACCTGCACCACCTGTACTGTCACCTGTATGAGACTGTGAGGGTCCAGCTCAACGTCACCAAATCACGTAAGGAGATAATCACTAACTCATCAAACATATTCTCGTCATGTTTAGAACAAAGAGAATCCAAAGTCCCATTCACACATACAGCCTGACCCGGGAGTTGACCTGCATTTTGCGAGAACAGGGTTATGTGCAAACTCTACTCTACATAGGTCATATCTGCAGAGCATGCACAACCAGGAAGTAAAATGATAAACTTGAACAAAATAAAGAAAATAAAAGATAGAACAAACTTTTTAGAACAAGATTTTTTGTAAAATCCTAAATTATGTTTACTGTGCTTTAGTGAGTGTAGTCTAACTTGTCATACGTACTTTAAACATATTCTTAGTCTTTTTCAGTCCATAGTGAGAGTGTGTTTGTGTCTGTGTGTCAGGGCGTAAAGAGCAGAGGTACTGGGACGGGCAGAAGGCTGTGTTTGTGGTGCTGCTGGGGAGCACTGTGGTTCTGCCCTGCATCAACAGACGCAGCGTTTGGACCGACTGGAGCACTGACGAGGAGGATCAGCAGGTCAGGAGGTCTACTACTACTACTACTGTACACTTTCACACATAAAGACAAAAGTATAGATGTAGACACACATACTTAACAATCAGCCAGGTCCAGGTCTAAACCAGGCTCCAAACAGCTCTAAACCAGATCTAATGCAGGTCTAAACTAGGTCTAAACCAGGTCTAAACCAGATTCCAAACAAGTATAAACCAGGTCTTAACCAGGTGTAAACCAGGTCTAAACCAAGTGTAAACCAGGTCTAAACCAGGTCTAAACAGTTTCCAAACAGGTCTAAACCAGGTCTAAACCAAACTCCCAACAAGTATAAACCAGGTCTTAACCAGGTCTAAACAAGGACTAAACAAGGTCTAAACCAAATCCAAATCAGGTCTAAAGCAGGTCTAAACCAGATCTAAGCCAGGTCTAAACCAGGGCTAAACCAGATCTAAACCAGGTCTAAACCAGGTATAAACCAGACTCCAAACAAGTATAAACCAGGTCTTAACCAGGTCTAAACAAGGACTAAACAAGGTCTAAACCAGATCCAAATCAGGTCTAAAGCAGGTCTAAACTAGGTCTAAACTAGGTCTAAACCAAATCTAAACCAGGCCTAAACCAGGTCTATTTCTGGTCTATCTTGGTCTCTCCTCTCAGGTGGTACATTGGGACCGGCAGTCTCCTGGAGTGCTCCATGACAGGGCAGATCGCCTGGTGGACCTGTATGCCTCTGGAGAACAGCGCAGCTATGGACCACTGTTTCTGCGACGCAAAATGAACATCAGCAGCCTCGCCTTTTCAGAGGGGGACTTCTCTCTCACCATCTCAGACCTACAGGTGAGAAACAGCCTTGTATATATGAAGACAACACTGTTTTTTTTTTTAAAGAGGGGGTATTTCATTGCTATACATATCACATATTTAGATCACCATGTCACCTTTTATTCTTTTGAAAATGCTATATTTGCTGAAAACAATATATTAACATGTTTTTATAAATGTCACTCATTCCAAGAACACAACAATAGCATTCATCTGTGGGAGCTAGAATCACACCACCAACCAAAAAGAGCTAATGTAAAATTTTTAAAGGGTAGAAAGCGATACATCTGCACTTCGTTAAACGGTGGTTAATTTTACAATCCATTCACTTTTTTTTGGCAAAACATAAACCATCACCCACCAGGATATTAAGAGATTCATTTTTGTGATTGTCATCCACCCCTAAATGTGTGTAATTTTTTCCCCTATATTACCAGTCAGCTAACACACGTGAGCAGTGGTCCACATGTAAAGCCATATTATTAGTCTGTCTGTAAACATCTGGTATTTTCATCACTGCCACATCTGGAAAAACAACTGGCAGCTACAGACACTTCAGCAAAAGCATTTTTTTTCTAGCGTATCATCACACAAATACAATAAACTCTTCCCAGGAAACAGATCTCTGTCCCCCGAGCTGTGGTTGTAGACAGAAATCTCCATAAATCTAAGACTAACTCCAGAGATGCATTGTTAAAGATAGAGTTCATAATTCAGTGTAAACTAGAGGGATCTGATGGCTCTCTGGGCTCAGTGCTGAAGATGTTTTCAGTTTTCAACACGGAAGACATATGTAAAAGTCTTCAAGCCATTTTTTACTGTTTCCTAGATCTGTAGCTGAGCCCCTACCACTCACATGGACAGAACAACCATATGCTTTCATTTTAAACTCAAACATGGCACAGGGAAGCCTAGTTTTTATTTGAAGACATTACAAATTCTTGGAAAAAGTTAACAACAACAACCATGCTATCTTTAATGGGAAAAAGACTACAAGTGAACAAAGCTGCAGTAGTCAGGCATGAAAACGGGTCAGGTGTGAAAAAAGTGAGAAAGGTGCATGAAGGGAAGCGTGGCCTCTGGATGTCTGTGTGTTGTTGTTGCGTTGTATGAGCAGGTCTAAAGTAGGAGTACCACAAGACTAAACCAGGTCTAAATCAGGAATAAACCAAGTCTAAAGTAGGACCAAACAAATCTAAACAAGACCAAACAAATCTAAACAAGTACTCTCATGAGACTAAACCTGGACTAAACCAGGTCTAAACCAGGACGACCTTAAGATTGAACCAAGTCTAAATCAGGTTTAAAGTAGGACTACCACAAGACTTAACCAATCTAAACTAGTACCCTTGTAAGATCAAACCAGGACTAAACCAAGTCTAAAGCAGAACTACCACAAGACCAAACCAGTTCTAACCCAGAACTACCACAAGACTAAACCAATCTAAACTAGTACTAAAACTAAAATTAAACCATCATGTTAGAGGGGCCCTTGTCTGGACTGGGCCCTGAGTAAACAGTACCCTTTACCCGCCCAGTCCGACATCCCTGAGTGGAGTAGTTCAAATTAAAGAAATATATAAATATATTAAATATAGCATTTAATATAGCTAGTATACAGTTGATTTAGCAGGTGGTTAAGCACTTTTAATATGCAACTTTTAACATTATTTTTTAGCTTTTTTTTGCCATTTTGAGCTTGAATATTCATTTTACATTCTTAAGTGAATTTCTAACTTTTAATTGCAATAAAATCCACAGTCCAAGTTATTGGTCAGATCTGTGGGCTCACAGACCTGCTCACAGTATAAGGTATAAGCAAAAAAAAAAAAAAACAATAACAGATTTAACCTGTAACTTGGTCTAGTTTGGTCTCCATGAAGATAGAAAGGTTTAATACCATACTGTGAAACATTCCAAACAAAGCAATAACATTGCCATGGAGAAAAGACAGCCCTCCACCAGAAAGATTTAACTAAATGTTTTTTGGAAAATATAACTGAACAAAAATACAAGCATTTTCCTGGGAAGAGAAAGGGGTTGTAATAGCTGTACCCACTAGCTCAGTCTGTTCTTACATAATACTTGATTCTAGGCATTTTGGCTATGTGTTAAATTTGGCACAAATGAAGCAAATAAGCAGAGGTCTCAGAGTTAGAAAACTGCGGTATCCAGTGGGAGCTGACGAAGCTGCAAACGTCATCACAACAAAGCGCTGCATGCTGTGGACCCCTCCTATTGCTAGCTTCACATCTTTTTCCATTTGTAACAAAATGACACTGATTGCGTTTACATGTGCGTGAGTATCCCAGTTATGAGTCTTATCCTGGTTATGAGTCTCGTCCTGGTTATGAGTCTTGTCCTGGTTATGAGTCTTATTCCAATTATGAGTCTTATCCTGGTTATGACAGTATTCTGGATCTGGTGTATACATGTGCTCAGAGAAACCAAGACACTCACATCTCTGTGTACATGAGGAATCAGAGTATCCTGGATATTTAGACTGGTTGCTATGATAACTATTACAGAGATATGGAAAGGAGCTAAACTTGCAGAAACTTTGCTAACTTGAAGGGACAGTTCGGAATTTTGGACATACGGCATCATTTCCTAGTGAGCCAGAGTGTTGGAGACGTGTGGAGACACTTTTTAAAATATTCCATCCAGTCCTTGTATTTGCAGAGGTCTCTGGTGCTAGGCTAGTGCATGTCAATGGCCATAGTTATTCTGCCACTGAAAACAGTCTTACCCACTCCACAAAACACCCAAAGCAAATCTATTATTACACCAGACTGTCCATGTGAATGTCTGTGTCGATAGAATAATTTAAGAAGTAAAACCAACGTTGCATTTGAAGGATTTATGTCTGAGCAGCAGCAGTGAGTTGTACTTCCTGATAGAAAGCTCGGCAGCTGCGGACTGATATATGAGAAAATAGTCCCTGGACATGCGACCATTTATGCGATGCAAGGTTAGTTTTATTTCAAACATTATTCTATCAACACAGACGTTTACATCGACAGTCTGGCGTAATAATAGATTTGCTTTGGGTGTTTTGTGGAGTGGGTAAGACAGGATAACTATGGCCATTGACATGCACTAGCCTAGCACCAGCAACCTCTGCAAATACAAGGACTAGATGGAATATTTAAAAAAAGTGTCACCACATGTCTCCAACACTCTTGCTCACTAGGAAATGAGCTCCTATGTCCAAAGTTCTGAACTGTCCGTTTAAGGCTTTTTAAGAGGTTTCTAACAACAGAAACATAGATGTACATTAAAGTTAGAACATAGTACTAAAACAAAATCTGCCTACTAAACTAGGACTAAACCAAGATGTAACACCTTCTTTGACACTCATACACAGGCAGAACATGCAAACTCAACACAGAAGACTCATGCTTTGCTGTGAGACAGGAATTCTAACCTCTAACATTGCAGGAGAGGGACAGTGCCTTGGTGAAGGTCTGCTATAAACTGCTACACTGCACAGTTTTTCCAGTTTTGTTTAATATAGAATGTATAATAACCCTATAATGTATACTTTCATATGGTCTCATTTTCAGTATGATTTATGCATATTTCTCTCTGTTGTTTTGAGAAAGAGATCCACCCACTGCTTTCAAAGTCTCGCTTTCAGATTCTTCTAACCACAACTTTCCAACTCCCACCCTCCAAAAACGCAGATATTATTTCCCACATAGACACAGTATGATTATGAGGGACGGTCCAATTTAGATCATCTTGGCATGTTGTTATCATATACATATATCT
The DNA here is from genome assembly GCF_026225935.1 of Boleophthalmus pectinirostris. Taxonomy (NCBI): domain Eukaryota; kingdom Metazoa; phylum Chordata; class Actinopteri; order Gobiiformes; family Gobiidae; genus Boleophthalmus; species Boleophthalmus pectinirostris. The sequence continues at coordinate 28,237,166 of NW_026571299.1, forward strand.
ATCGTGAGGGCAACAAGTATTTGTAGTTGAGTACTTTTCACTTTTGTACAAATAATTACATCTGGAATATAGTAGTAATATAATTTGTTGTCTTTTTATTTTGGTTTCATTGCTCATTTATTTCCAAGACTAGAGCAATGTAGAGAACAATATTGGTGGATTTCAACATATTGAACAGATACCAAAGCTAAAAAAAAATCCTCAAATGGGCCTGTATCAATTTAAGCACAAACATAATAATAATGGATCAGATTTAAATAACGCTTTTTTGGACACTCAAAGATCATTACATTCATTGAAATTCTTCTGTTTTTGCAGCCTACAGACGAGGGCTTATACTCCTGTCACCTTCACCATCACTACTGCGGTCTGCACGAGAGGAGGCAGTTCCAGCTCAGGGTGGATCCTGCAGTGGTCCAGCCCACACAGGCAGCCCGAGCTTTGCCTAGCGAAGACAAGGGTAAGGGCCACATTAATACAAGATAAAGGAGCACTGTGTAACTTTTCTGCTTCTGCTTCTGCGTCCATGGAGATGTTATCGCTTTGCCTGGAAATGTCCACAGCTGTGAAAATCACGCCCTCTGATGGCAATTGTTGGAAGTAAATCATGTTGAAATGGCTTCTTAGCAGCACATTAGCAGCATAATGCATAATGTTTTGCTTTTCGTCTGATTCAACTTGGAAAGAGTGTAACTTATGTCTACTACGGGAAGCTTTTAATGGCTTTAGTCCAGATTTTGTCACAGTTTTGTCACAGTATTGATGTGGTTTGCAAGTGAGTTTTATAATAAGCACATGTGTTGTTGCTTATGTCTTGACCCTCTTGTTTCTCTACAGTGGGAAAAACCTGCTTTCTCTGAACATTTTTGTGTGTTTGACATTTTCTTCTGCACAGTCAGCGCATTTCACTCTGAACTTGAGTCCCTCCCTGCTCTCCACTCACCTCTGACTCGCTCCTCTTAGACTCTTCACTTTGAAAACATCTGAACAAGTTTAATGTCGAGGGTCTTTGGGGAAATGTCTGGTTTTGTCTTCAGTGCTTCCTTTTCCAGACATAAGAGCGGCCAGTGGAACAAGTTATACTTACTTACTCTAAACATGTTGCTGTAAACACAATTTTAAAAGTCAGTCATATGAGAGACAAGAAGAAGAAGTTACAGTCATATGAGATTATAACAGATAGTCCATACTGTAAACAATTGGAAGCGATGAGTGGCGAAACATTTTCACTCTAAAAACCTTGGCCCAGTTGAAAAAATTCGACCTTGTTTTGCCGTGTCAATATTTTTCACTTGAAATAAGGATAAAAATACATATAAAGTTTTCATGGGTTTCAGACAATGATTTCTTACAGATTCTGTGAGGACCTTTCCCCTTTCCAAAGATATGAGTTTATTAATTTAATTGAGTCATTTGGGGCTGTTGCCATAGATTCAAACTAGAGAAGGACTGATGGTTTTTTTCATGGCTGATGCTGATACTGATGGTTAGAATCCAGTGAAACCGATGACCGATAAGCTCTGCCAATATATTTGGGTCGATATGTTGGGCCGGGTAGGATTATATTGTCCAAATTCTGTAATCATAATTTACAACAAACTCAGTTACAGCCCTTTTTTTTAACCACAAAACTATAAGAGAATGATGCTGTCACGCTTTGTGTAGTTATGTCTTCACACTAAAGTGTTAAAATAAAGCTTTCTGTGTATTTTTAGGCAGCAGGTGGGTCAAAACAAAGCATCGATCTGTTCTGGAGATTTAAGGTCGATAGCCAATACACTAAAAAGGCCAAATATCGGCCCAACATATTGACCAGCTGTTATATTGGCAATCAGATCTATCAGTCTATTTATCTCTCTGCCAAGTGAAGTGGATCTCCCTTCACATTTTTGAAGAGTTAAGTCCCAAGTCTATGGCCCACAGGTTCAAGTCAAGTCCAAGTCTTTAAGTTTCAAGTATTTATACCAATTTTATATTTTTGTAAATTTGGGAGAAACATACATGTTCCAGTTTTTTTCTTTAAAGTTTTGCATTAAAAGTACTTTAACTATAAACAGAAAACAGTGAACAAAATAATTTTTTGGGGAGAAGCATGAAGCCATCTCCAATTACAGAGCTCAAGTCCAAGTCCCAAGTCCCACATCTTAGTCCATTAGTCCTTTTTCTAACTCAAGTCTCAAGTTGACAAAATTGTCAAGTCCACATCTCTCAAGTCCACATTGCCACACGGAATTACATTCATGTACCAATGTGGGGAAATTGTTTAGTTCAGATAAGGGGATATTTGTGGTTAAAAGAGAGAGAGAAGAAATGGGAGAGAAGGAAAAGAGGTCAGAGAGAGAGAAAGAGAGAGGGAGGGAGAGAAAGAGAGAGGGTGGGAGAGGTGAGAGAAGGAGCCAAGTCGACTTCCTCTGAATCTCTTAATCTCTCCCACTCATTACCGTACTGTACTGTGGAATTGTGGGTAATTTAGCAAGTGGTGTGTGACTAATTTATTTCCTCCAAGATTTAGTGACCCCAAGTTTCAGTTCCTCCCCTGAGAGTGTGGGGTTTAGTCTTATCTCCTTTTGGCATGATTTCTCTCATGGCAAGTTTAAAAAATCAATGTAGTTTTGTTTGTTTGACTACTGCTCCTTTCACACGCAGTCATAGTTTTCAGTTTCCTGTTTATAGGCGCCATTTTGAGGTCTTTTCACCTTTCAAGCAATATATATGTTTTGAATTTATATGGCTTTGGCATTTGTTCATCGTTTTGAAACCCATAGATTGGCTGTATTCTTCATTGGCTTGTACTGTAAAACTATGGGGCATTCATTGCTTTTGAAGACATTTCCAAACTTATGATCCACAAATGCTGAATCTTATCGTTTTTGTGAGGGAATGGACCAAAAAATTGCCACATTACTCTTGCGGCTTACACTTCTTTCAACTGTCGACAATGACGCCTTTTGTGCCTGAACAATGCCAACACTTTGTGATCTCAATGGAAAACCCACTGGTGCTGACAGAGAAGACACTGAATTTTATGTCAGTTTTTATTTCCTGTTTTCTTCCATTTTATTATTTTCACTGGACCTCCAGCTCAGTTTTAATCTATGGGCTGCACCACTACTACTACCACTGCTACTACTACTGTTGCTACTATTATGACTACCACTACTTCTACTACTTTCTATTGCTGCTGCTACTACTACCACTACAGCAACAACTACTACTGCTACTACTACTACTACTACTACTACTACCACTGCTTCTACTACTAGTGCTGCTACTACTACTACTGCTGTTGTTGCTACTACTACTACTAATACTGCTGTTACTATTACAACAAATACTACTACTAGTACTAGTACTAGTACTACTACTACTACTACCACTACTACTACTACTGCTGCTGCAACTGCTGCTACTATTACAATGACTTCTACTACTAGTAGTGCTGCCGCTACTATTACAACAGCCACTACTACTTCTGCTACTACTGCTGCTACTATTACAACTACTACTACTACTACTGCTGCTGCTACTGTTACAACTACTACTACTACTACTACTACTACTACTACTATTACTACTAGGGCTGCTACTACTATTACAACAACTACTACCACCACTGCTGCTACTACTGCTACTACTATTACCACTGCTACTACTACTAGTGCTGCTGCTATTAATACTGCAACTACTACTACTGCTACTGCTACTGCTGCTGTTGCAACTGCTACTACTGCTTCTACAACTACCAGTACTACTTCTACTACTGATACTACTACTACTACTACAAACACTACCACTACTACTGCTACTACTATTACTACTACTACTACTACTACTAGTGCCACTGCTGCTGCTGCTGCTGCTACCAGATTGTAATTGTATAGGATTTGCTCTTATCTCTCTGTCCTGGTAGCTCAGTCCACCCCTGTTTGATTTGGCTTCAGCATTACATTTTTACATGTCACTTTTAACTTCTCCTTTCTTCTCTTCACCCTGGCCTCTGTGTTTGATCTCACATTCTCGAGGACTTAACCAGGACTAAAACTGGACCAAACAAAGACTAAAACTAAGCAGAACTAAAGACTGAACATGATTTAGACTGGGTTCATGAAGAAGAATGACCCTTGACCTACGTAATATATTTTTGGTTAAGTGTATTTCTTCAACATCTGCCCCTCAAGCAATTGTGTTTGAGAGGTAAACCAGGACTAAACCAGGTTTAAACCAGGTCTAAACCAGGTCTAATCCAGGACTAAACCAGGTCGAAACCAAATTTTCTGTTTGGTCTGTCTCTGTGTTTTGCCTCTTTAAAAGCCCCAGTCTCAGGTTTGTTTGTATTCAGTCCAGTCTTTTCCACTGCCTCAGCTCCACATGCACGCATCATCTGTTCAGCAGCTGCATGGGCTTAAAGGAGAGAGACGGACTAAACCAGGACTAAAACTAAACCAGGACTAGACCAGGACTGAACCACGATTAAAGCAATACTAAACCAGGACTACGTCAGCTCCACACAGGCACACATCATTTGCAGATACTGTAGGAAAGAGGAGGACTAAAAAAAGGCCGGACCCATACTAAATAAGGACCAAAAATGCTAAAAGGGTTAGATCAGGATAAAACCGGATCTAAACCAGGACTAAAAGAGGACTAAACTAGAACTAATCTAGGACTAAACCAGGTCTAATCCAGGACTATCTCAGTTCCACACGTGCATGCATCATCTGTTCAACATCTGGGCACACGCTATACAAAGAGGGGGACTCAATCAAGACAGCACAACCTGGACTAAACCAAGATCAAAACACGACTAGATTAGAGCTAAACTAGGGCCAAATCAAGACTAAACCAGGACTTAAACAGGACTAAAATAGCACCAAGACTAAACCAAGACTAAAACATGACTAAACCAGAGCTAAACCAGGACCAAATCAAGACTAAACCGGGTCTAAACCAGGACTAAAATAGCATAAACTGGACTAAACCAGGACTAAAACAGGACTAAACTAAAACTAAAACAAGACTAAACCAGGACTAAAGTAGCACAACCTGGACTAAACCAAGACTAAAGCAGGACTAAACCAGAGCTAAATCAGGACCAAATCAAGACTAAACCAGGACCAAACCAGGACTAAAATAGCACAATCTGGACAATACCAAGACTAAAACACAACTAAACCAGAGCTAAACCAGGACCAAATCAAGAGTAAATCAGGACTAAAATAGCACAAACTGGACTAAATCAGGACTGAAACAGGACTAAAATAAACCTGAAACAGGACTAAAGCAGGACTAGCACAACCTGGACTAAATCAAGACTAAAGCAGGACTAAACTATCTCTAGACCAGAAGTAAAAGAGTGCTAGATCAGACTAAACCAGAACAAAAGCAGGTCTAAAGGAGAAGTAAGTAGCCCTTTACTTGCACACATCATTTGGGCACTCTTTATAGGTGACATCTTGAGGACTTTTGACCTTTTTTGCCTTATTTTATAGATAATAAAATGATGACAAGAACAAGAATCAGAAGAAACTTTGCTACTGTCTCATGAGAGTCCTTTCTGTTGTATGAAGGACATGTGCAATAAATTGGACCTAAATCCTTCAAGAGAATCAGCTCAGACAGTAATAGTTTGAACAGACTTCAATAGTCTTGGATTCTACAAATGTATTTTTAACAGTCTTACTTCTGAGCAACACTGATTACTTTATCAGACTCTGTTATTCCTGGATACAAATATACAGATAGAATTGTTTGTCACTTCACCTACAACATCTGCTTAGGGGTGAGCAATACTGGGAAAAATGTATATCTCAATTTTCTTTTCTGTTTTTGCTCTCTGTAACAATATTCAAAGGATAACTTCAAAACGCATCAGGAATGTGCCTATGAAAGTCTTGGTTGAGGATCAAAATGTGAATGAAGCATTAACTTGACCACAAAAGTGCAGAAAGATCACTTACTTGCATACTTGGGAGATTACACTAGACAGATTATTTTTAAGGGTCCTATATTTCACACAAAATTGACTCTTGTGAGCTTCGAGTCACGTTAGAATGCTACCTCATCGAAAACATACGTGGTGTTTGTGTTGTTTCATTCGCACATGTTTGAGTAACACTTTATTATTAGCCTGTCTACATCTCCAAAACTCAAAATGCTCTTTTCCACTTTGTGATGTCATGAAGTGGTAGTTTTCAAGTTAACAGCTCCTTTTACCTTTTGTTCAGTAGATTTTATTATATATTCCAGGGCTGAAATTATCCAAATGATTGAGATAAAGAAGTGAAGGCGTATTGAGTTTAAAAGCACTTCCTTTATTACCATATGACATCACAGGGTGGACCAGAGTGTTTTCAATTTGAGAAAAAAAAAAACTCTGAATATATAAAACACAACTCCAGGTATGTTTGTGATGTGGAAACAACAATTATAACAGCATAATGTGGGTCCTTTAAATCAGCTGTTTTTGCCGTAATTTAGTAACAGTTTTATTTACGGACAAAATTCTTGAAATTCTAATCTTGCATGTCTTCAGTAAAATTGCAGTATTACCATATATTTTTTTTTATATATCTCTCTCCCTACATCTGCTATAACATTTGCTACTACTACCACTAGTATTACTCATCAGTTTTGTCTTTAAAAGTACTACTAACTTGCTGCTACTGTTATTAGCATGAGTACAACCACTACTACAACTCCTAGTACTTCTAATACTGGTTGAAACAGCAGGATACTTTTTGTAAGTCACAACAAGCAATAATTTTACCATCTTCCACTCCTCAACATATTCACTTAAGTTTCTGTCAGCTTCATTTGACTGTACACCACTCTGGATATCCCCCTCCTCTCTCACTCTGTCTCTCTTTTTCTCTCTTTCTCTCTCTCTCTCTGTCTCTCTGGTCTGTCTCATCTCTTTATTTTTGTGCCAGGAAAAGTACATTTCAGCAAAACCGGATCTGGACTTCATTTGGGTCTCAAAAATGTCTGAGTCCACAGCTGCACCCACCTCCTCCTCCCCCTCGTGCCCTCGCTCCCTCTTTTTCTCTCCTCATCTCCCCCTCTTTCTTTCCGTCTCTCTGTTTCTCTCTTTCTTCAGTAAAATGCCAGCTATTACTCAGACTGTGTCATTATTAGACTTAGACTAGTGTCTCTTAAACAGGAAGTGACTGAGGTGGCTTGGCATTTTGAAGACTATTTAATAAAACCATTTGAAACCTGGTATGATGGAACAGTAGAAAGACAAAATTTCAATGTATTATTTTTATCCTTTTTAAAACTTATATAACATTATTATCTTTTAGCACATTAACTTTGGGTTTTCACATTGAATAAGTTATTATAGATTTCAAAGATGTTTTACAGACACTTTTCGCAACTGATAACTGTAAGCGCATTCATACTAGGCAAGGTGAGTTGATGAAGTGTCTTGCCTAAAGACACAACAACGGTTTTCACTAGAGCCACTGCTGTCCCACTGCTTCTCCTGGTATTCCCTGGAGTATTACTGTTACTGCATGTTATCATTTCAAAGCTGATGTTTTTCTCCCTTTTGGTCGACAGAGGCTGAACCTCCGCGGGTCATAAACGTGATCCTACCTGATCGGCAACACTACTTCCTGCTTCCTGTGGGATACGCCCTCACTTCATGTTTACTGCTGGCCTTCATTGTGCTCATCATCATCCTCATCACGCGCCGACGGAAGAAGAAAGGTGAGTAGTAGCAGCAGTTGTAGTAGCAGTAGTAATACTAGTAAATATACTAAATATTTTGAGATTGACTTTAGATTAATATCACAATGACAATAGTAGGAGTAGTTGTACCGTATTTTTCGGACTATAAGTCACACTTTTTTTCATGATTTGGGTGTGTCCTGTGACTTATACTCCGGTGCGACTTATATATTAAAATTTTCACACTGACAGCCGTGAGAGACTCTAGGCTTGTGTGCCAGTATCTGCTGCTCCTATTACTCCTGTACCACTGTCACTTCACTTTTTACTGCGCATGTTTCCTGCAGAAAGAGCAGCTGTCCTGCTCCAAGTAGTGAAATATATATACATATATAGCTGAAAAGGGTAATCGAGCAGCAGAAAGAAAGTTTGGAGTGAGTGAGAAACTTGTGAGAGACTGGCGGAAAGCGAGGATGGAGAACACAGCTTCATGGCAATCGGAAGTTGGCGGCATGCAACTTTCCTGGAAGTCACTGGACGGATCGACAAAGCCTGAACTTCAGTGACAACCGAAACCATCCTGTTGGGATACAGAAAGACCGGAATAATTCTAACTGGAACTGATGCAGAGTCTGACGACAGCTACACAGTAGAGGAAGAGGCGCTCTGTTTACATCCGGAAGTTACTGAGTTGCTCAGAAGTGACACCGAGGATGAAGAATTGAATGGATTTAGTGATTTGGAGTGAGATGGAGAGTTTGGTAAACTTGTTCTGTTCTGTTGTTTGTGCTATAGTTATCTGAAGAACTGTTCATATGTGACGTTCACGGTCTGTTGTTCTCTGTTCTATTGTTATTACTAGAACTTGACTTTCAAGATTAAACACCGGTTTCTGGTCTCTGATTTTATAAAATTAATTTCCCCCAAAATGTGAGACTTAAAGTCTGGTGCAACTTATATATGTTTTTTCTTCTTCATCATGCATTTATTGGCTGGTGCGACTTATATTCCAGAGTGACTTATAGTCTGAAAAATACGGTAGTTGTTGTTGAAAAATGAATGCCAAAGTATCTAACCAAATCTATATTTTTTGGTCTTTCAGAGCCATATCCACAAGCTTCAACACGGTAAGCCCTGTAACATAAATGTGCACTCATCTCATTCCGATATCAGGTCAAAAATCTACTTATCTGACTAGTTCACCTTCAAAAAACATGTATTTACTTGGGTTTCTTCTTATATAAAGTCTGATAGTGATCTATACTAGCGATCATACTAATAATATCTAGTGGTGGATATCTATGGCAACAGCAATTTTTTTGATGCTCCTTCTTAAGTGCTGTCTTATTAAATGTTTGTTGTCTTGTTTTTGTCTCCAGGTCAAGTCGAAGTGAGAGCACTTCAGAGGAGCTGGAGATGGAGGTGTCTGAGGTCACTGTGTCCATCAGAGAAGAGCCACTGTTTGGTGAGTTTAAAGCTCCCATCTGCAGGTTTACTTGATTATTTGAACAGGAGATGGCAGATGTGAAACCTGCTAACCCTTCTCTCACCCCTCACCTGTGTTCAGACTCACTTGTGCTCTCTGCTCTTCTTCTGCCACATTATCAGTCTGAAGTAACATGCAGTAGATAGTGTCTAGTACTGTTATGTGAGAATACAACAGGGGTGGGTTGGCCAGTCTGATTACACATGGTATCTTTAAGGAAACATGCTTTGTTAAAAAAAAAAAGAAGAAAGAAAGAAAAGCATTTTGTTAATTTTAAACCACAACTCTATTCTATACCAACTTCAAAATATTAAACAAAAAATTCACTGATTTCTGATCAAACATGCAGCTGATTTGTATTATTTATGTATTTATTTGCAAAGAATCACAAGTAAAAGTAAGTGCAGGGATAGGCAAAATGAAGACTGAATCATTTTTGTATGTTTTATATATGCCTTATTTTTAAAGATGGATTCTCCAAATGTGATTAAATAATGCATCATAAGATTTTAATCACCTGAGATCATTCTAATTCCAGATTACAAAAACAACCTGCTGAAGGAGAAGGCCCACAGGAACTCACAGCCTAAAGTCATCGACCTGGACAAAGGTACAAATATTTTCCCATTATATTTCATGAAAAACTTCCCCTAAATGTAAAATTAAATAGACAGATAGAGCATTTCTCTGCTAATTTTCTATCCTTAAAAATTGTTGCTCTTATCTGTATAGTTTTATAGAGATTTGTATTTTTATTTTGTATTATTGTTTTTTTTTTTTTTTGAGTATCTTGTTTTTGTTTTTTCCTCCCTCTCTGATGTAGAAATGGAAAAGTTTCGTAAATGATTACACATCTGGAGTCGCTGGCTGGTCCAGAGGCAAAACAACGCCACAGACTGAAAATCTGCAAAATACCAAAAAAAATAAATTGCACAAGAATTACAGGACAATTTCAGTTTGTTTGAGATTTGACAATGTAGTTTTTCTCATGCTAAAACTAACTGTAGACCAGGCTCCACAAGGTTTGAGCACCACCTGGAGGAGCTCAGAGAAAGTTACAAAGGCATTACAACTGATACATGGTTAATACTGAACCAAGACTTTTGCTCTAGGCTTTTGAACTTATTGTGCATCGAATATTGTTTGAGATCTTTTTGCTAAAGAGACTGCTAAGTTAACATTAATGCTAACTGCTAACTAAAGCTGAAACTATATATGTAAATGGTATTTCTCATTATGTTTTGGGGCAACGAAGATGTTAAAGGCAAAAACTTATTAAAACGTATTGGTGATTTTTAATGTATGCTTTCGAAAACATGCTACAATTTCAGCATATGTTTAAGTGTTTATTTAATAGCATTTAGTCTATTTTCCAATATAGATTTAGGCCTACGGGACCTATTGTAATTTCATAATTGATTTTTATAATTGATTTTTATAATGTCCTAACAATGTTTTATTTGCCAGAATTATTGTTCAGAGTTCTTGCTATTTTTATGCTGTACACAAGTTATCCTACTTTGTAAATATATGCAAATTTGCACATTTTTTTTTTTTGTTTACGTATAAAAATGCTTTCTTGAAAAATATAAATCTTTTGAAAAATCTTAAATCTTTTTTATGATCTACAGGACAGTTTTTTGTTTTTTTTTGGTTCATTATTCATCATGAACATCTAATAAATCATGAATTTAATTACTTAATTAACAGTTAGAGATTAAAGTTAGGGCAGTGGCTCTCACATTTTTCACACCAGAAAAAGAAACATACCAAGAAACAATTTGGCCTTCAGAGTATCACAAGGTCTAAATCAAGTCTATAAACAGGCCTCTCAGAGGTCTAATCCAGATTTAATCCAGGTCTAAAAGTGGACTACATCATTTCCACAGTATTCCTGAACAAGAAATGGTCAAAAGGAGGACATAAAAGTGGATGAAATGGACTCTAAATTAGGTAAACCCACAAACTGAAGAGCTTTCTAAGTACATCCTGAAGGAGCACGCGTCCCACAGTGAGAAACAATGAGTTATGGTGTTATGCTTGTTAAACTAAGCCTGTAAATCATGTCATATGCATTTCTGTCCTTGCATTTGGTCTATTATTTTGTTATGTGTTTTGTCATAATAAATAAAGCTTGCTTCATACAAAGGCTGAATTATGCTGCCACATGTCCAAAATATGAATGGAACGCTTTATGAGGACACATCACATTGTTTCTGTGCACTTAGCGCCACCTGGAAGTCATTTGGAGCTTGTGTTTGCATCTAGGTCAACAACACGTGGACATAGCATTGTTGGGAGTGCTGTAACTGTGGGCGTGGTTAAAGAATCTGTTTCATAACATAACCGAGAATCTGTATTACGTATATTCCACTTTAATTTGCCTTATTTTAATTAGAGTTTATCCATAATGACATTACTCATGACATCACAAGGTGGAAGAGGGCATTTTGAGCTTTGGAGGTGTAGACAGACTAATAAAAAGGTTACTCTAACGTGTGAATGAAACAAAACACAACTCCAGGTCTGTTTTTGATGAGGTAACAAAAAATATACCATGGCTTAAAGATCACGAAGAGTCAATTCCGTGTAATAAAAGACCTTTAATGAATGATTAAAGCTTTGTAACCTCAAATTAATCCCTTCTAACATTACTCTTTAATTAAGTAGTTACTAAACCTGAATCATTCTTTAACTATTTGTTGTATGTGAAGTTGTAGTTCTTATAAAGTCCTACAATTAACTCTGCTTCTTGTAACTATTGGCTACAAAGGCACAAGGTCAAAATTAAAATATCTATAAGTAAATAGGCCTTCATAATCCTATTCAATTTTCAACTTCTCCTGCTTATAATGAGCACTATGTTAACTTTTCAGCTTGTCTCCATGGCGATTATACTGCTTTGCCTGAAATGTTCCCCACAGTATGGCCTTTATCTTATCGATTGGGCATTTGCTTTTTATTCCAAAAAATACATACATTCAAAAACATGACTTCTTACTGTGAGCTAGGTCGCCTCTCCACAGATCTGACCTGTAACTTGGACTGGCGATCTCCATGGAGACAGCCAGGCAATACTAACAGGACATGTTACAGGTGAGATCGTTGGCAAGCAAGCAATGAAAAGACATGTAATTAGAATAAATGCAAGATAGATCAGTTTAATAATGCCATATTGTGTAACATTACAACGCAATAAAAATCTGAATAGAGATAAGCAGGTGACTGACCCCGCAGCATAGTTAAGAACAAATTTAATAAAGTAAAAAAATATAAAAAATCTGTTGAATGTCACATAATTTTATTCATTCCTTTGTCACAAAACACTCCCTGAATTGAAACCAAAATGGCTTTTTACACATTTGCAAAGAAATGGTTTTGTGAACATTTTCTATATAAAATACATTGTAGTGTTATATTTCTAAAAACGGTAGAAAACCCTGTTTGGACACAGTTTGAAAGGAAGCAGCTCTCACACACATTCGCACAAACAGGAAAGGAGTTCATTAAAATACAAGAAAAGTGAGCAACAAATGTCAAAACACTGGCCACTTTCTTAGGTACGTTTGTTCTAATGTTTCTAAATGGGACTATTGAATAAATTTAGCAAAGGAGGAACAAGAAAAATATTGTCCAGATATAATGAAGGCAGGGCTGAGTTTTAGTCCAGGTTAAGTAGCAAGAATGAGGGGGAAAAAAAAAAAAGAATAAAAAGGTGCATTCACACTTTCACATTTGGTACTAAACCAAGAGTAAACTCAAAACTAAACCAGAACTGGAACAGAAACAAACTAAGTCCAGATTAGGTATAGAATGTATTTAAGGTTTTTAGGACCAAATCATGACAACTGACCCTTAGACCTTGTTCAGTCCTTTTCAGTCCAGGTTTAATCACTCTTGACTTAGAAGAGGACCTAATAAAATGGCCAGCGAGCTTACATCTTTCGCCCTCACATTTATACAGCCTCTGTCAGCCACAGTCTAAAGGGATGGTGTTCCAATAAGATACAATTACACCAAGTGAACAAGTGAGGTTTTCGACCAGGTAGAAAACAATACTATGATTATATACAGCAATAAGCCCTTACATTATGACCATGTGAGCTAAAACAAGACAAGTCGGACTAATCAAACAGTCTTCAAGAGCTACATATCACCAAGACTAAACCAGGGCTAAACCAGGGCTAAATCAAGGCTAAACCAGGTCCAAACCAGGTCTACAGTACCTCTAACAGATAAATACTGACCATTGGGAACACCCCACAAGAGCTGCAGTTTTGGGAGATGCTCTGACCCAAGCGTGAAGACATAATTTACCAAACAAGCAAACATTCTCAAAGATATGCTATGTAACTGAGTGTGTGTCACCCTCTTGTCTTCACAGAGAGGTTATTGCGTTGCCTGAAATGCTCCACTGGATGGCAATAAACTTGTATAGCTATGTAATCAAGTAGGAGATGGCGTATGGTCAGGTCTGTGGAGAGGGAAGTCCACTCTCCAAGTAAGAATACATGTTTTCAATGTATTTTTGAGCAATAAAAACATAACTAAATGCAAATAGACAGGTTTAATGCTATGCTGTGGAACATTCCAGGCAAAGTGCTCATCTCCATGAGGACAAGCAGGTGTCGAATCCTCAAACAGAAAAATGACATAGTGCACCTTTCCGCTTCTAACAACTTTGATGACAAAAAATTCACTTGCTCCCCTATAAAAAGTAGTCACGATGGTCATAATATTTTGGCTGTTTGCTGTATAGTTAGATTTGTGTAGCACGATTGACATTTCCATTGTTGTTCATGAGTGAGCAAAGAATATATAGTCAAACATTAACAATAAAATTGAAATTTAAAATATTTAACAGAATAAAACATGAGCAGCAACTGTTTATTGAGTATCGGTCACAAAAAGTCAGCAAAACTTTACAACAACGTGCAAATCTCGCCGCATCTTGGCCAGCACAATCCTTTGTCTTCCAGTCATTTTATATACACAAGACTGGGATTGTCCACAGTGCTTCAAAATAAAAGCCACAAAACTTACCAAGAAAACCTTTACTTTGAAAAGACTTCCTTCACGGTAAGAGGATGTGGTCATTTTAAATAGCATTTAGAGGTATGGTATTCATGGTCCCAAAAAGGCAGTCGATTCTGATAAATAGTCTCTGAATGGCCGGCCTTTCTCTGTTAAAACATTTTTATTATGTCACATGTTCAGAAGTGGGACACTGTGCGCATGAAAAAGACAGATTTCTGGTATAAAGCTGAGTGGATGATTGGTTGGAGATTCATGTGTCCTCGGAGGAGTCCTGGATGAGGGGGGCGGGTTGGGAGGAAGTGTCCAGGACGGAGGAGCTGTCTGGGGCCATGACGTGAGGTGAGAGGGGGGGTCCTGGAGCAGCGCTGGAGTTACAACTTACACAGCCCTGGGAGAGAAGAAGGAGGTTAGATCAAATATAGTGCTCATGAAGTCAGTTGGTTCTAGTTTAGGCTGGTTAAACAGATATAGACCTGGGGTAGTACAGAATAAGGTTCACACTCACTTGTTTTAGCCCGACATTCAACAAGACATTTAGTGATGGTGCATTCATAAATTGTCTAGTATGAATGTAGTTCATTAGTGAGCTGGGTTAGATCAGGCCTAGTCCTTATAGAGTCCAAGTTTAGTATCGTCTAATCATGCACAAAATTTCCCAAATTACATGTTTTTCCATTTTTGTTTTTTCTTAAAAAAATGCAAAGTAAGCAAAATGGTGTTACTTGAAAATGATGTGTCAATCTTGCTGCAGTTAATGGTTAAGAGTCGATTCATCCTGGTCCTGATCTAGTCCTGCTTTCATTATTGGTCCAGTTTCTGACCTGTGCGTAGGGTCCTTGTTCAGTTCTGGCCTAGTCCCAGTTTCAGTACCAGCATAGTACTGGATCAATTCCAGTATAGTTCCAGTCGCAGTCTCATGTCTTTGGCCATATCCTGCTGTATGGTCCTGATAGAATCCAATTCTAGTCCTGGTCCAATTCTCACCTGTATGTCCATCTCCCGAGGTAGTGTCCTAGTTCAGTCCTGGTCCAGTCTCAGTATTAACCTGCTCCAGGCTTGGTTTAGTCCTGGTCCAGGTCTCGTCTCACCTGTGTGTCTATCTCCTGGGGTATGGTCTGCTGTTGGATCCATGGATGCACCTCAGCGAGCTCCTCTCGTTGCTCTTGACTGAACCAGGGCTGAAGTGGCTGCAGTGCCCTCAACTTCTCCCGGTCCTCTGCCAAAACCTCATTCTGGTCCCTGTATTTAAAAACATATAGAGTACGTTACATTTCATGAAATTGCACTTCTTGAAGTCAGTCTAATTAATCCCATGATTATGTTGACAACACTTTACTAGCACTGTTCCTTAACATGTTTTTTTTTTTGTTTGTCTGTGATTTATCCATTGAAAGACTACATATAATGTACAACATCTGGGATGTTATCATGAAGTAATCTCTTGATTTTTAACAAGTGTTTTCACTGAAATATAAAATTTACTGATACACCATCATTAATGTAATATTCTGCCATTGAGCGCCACAGAAAACATCTGAACTACAAAAGATTAATTCTTAGTGGCTCAAGACAGTTCTGTTGAAAATGGCTTCTGGATGGGAGCCGAAACATTGATCACAAAAAACAGTCTAGATTACCACTGATGAAGCATTCTCAAAACTAAAACAACCGCTGCTGCAATGCGTAAAGTAAGGTGTAAGGTGCATGTCTGGTAGATTTGAAGGCTACTGTATATTCTGACCTGGTGTGTATCTGGTATGTCATCATGACGTGTTCAGGCGTGTGTTGGATCATGCTCCACAGAGAGTTCTCCACGCGGGACTCAAACCCATGAGGGTCTGGTGGAGCATCCTGGCTCTTTCGCACTTTTCGAGAAGTGTCCGAAGAGTCGTTACTGGCAAAGTACTTACTACTGTTACTGCTGCCTGAGAACGAGAAGAAGACAAAATGGTGAGAAATAATTGAATGCTAATGGAAAGTTGATACAGATTCAGCACAACATGAAAACGTTATTGAACTTTGGATAAAATCTTCAGTAAAAAAGTGAGGAATGGTAAAGATCAATCAATCCTCACTATACAAACCAGCTTATTATCATAGAAAAAAGTACAGATACTGCTCTAAAATTCTACTTTAAATTGAATGTTCTACATTGTTGTTTTCTTTTACTAAAGTACTAGTTAACTTTTATGGAATTTTAGATCAGTCTTTTGTAAAATAAATACATTAATTAACTTAATTAAAATTTTAAAAGCTAAAAATGACATTTTAAAATCATACACTCTCAAATCTGGACAATCAAAGCCGGGGAAATAGTGTTTTGGATCTCAGATGTACTCTGTAATAGCTACATTTAAAAACCTACAAGTTACCATTACATGGCTAGAATAATCCTCAATTACAAGTAAAGGTTTAAAACAGTTACCTCAGAAATCAAATCAATGAGAGTAACATGAGTATTAGTACCAGTGTGTGAGGTAGAGGTGCCGTTAGAGCCGCTCCCGGACCCAGAGCCTAGGGAACCTCCAGACTCTCCCGATCCAGAGCCCGAGGCATTGGAGCCAGTGCCAGAGCGAGCGTCCTCCTGGAGCAGCAGGTCTAACAGCTCCGAGGAAGTGGACTGAGCGTCATGGTTACCAGAGTCACTCGGACCATCGCCCTGGAAACACATACAGGTGTGAATGATTTTTATTTGATCACAAACACACCTTTAAATCCCTGGTGCATATATACTGTAGGTGTGCAATCGTGATATCTCGATAGACATAGATATAAATAGAGAGAACACAATTTTGAATATTGGACAATGGGCAAATTGTTCATTTTAAATGGTTTGCAGTGGTCCAACATTTTTCTTGATTTTGTTGAGATTGCTAGTGCATTCCTATTAACAATTATTCACAATGAGTTTATAGCGAGCTTTTCACAACGCTCAACCTTATTGTGACTGTAAACTCCCTGCTTCTTATAGTTAGACTAGACTGAAGCAAGGTTGGTGCATCATTTGCTTGGTTTGGAGGTTAAAAAGCTAGAAGGCAGGCAGCACACAGCTGTCTTTTTGACCCCAAGAGCTGTGTCATTAAATGCACTACATCTCGTCACAGCAGAAGTTCCTTCCCACAGGCCATGATCACTTTAAACCACAGCACACACTTTATAAAGTGCTTACTGCAGTATTACTGTATACATTTCACTAAATAATGTTTTAATGGTGTGACTGGATTTGAATGGATGAATGAATGCTGTGCACTCTGAGGTTCCCACACCCTTTTTACAAGGTGTTTTTTTTATACTGCAAATAAACTGAATTGAATCCTGTGTCATATAAAGAGTTTATAGTGCCTCTGACCTGGTTGTTGATCTGCTCGTGGAGGCTCTCACTGAGCTGGTTGGAATTCGGCCTCTCGTTGGGTTTGGGCAGCTCCTCCTGCAGAAGGTTAAGCTGAAGAGGAGAACTGGACCTGGAGCTGGAGAAGAGAGGTCTGGGCCCTGTAGTCTCTTCCTCCTCTCCCACAGAGGAGCCCGCTCTGGGGGAACAGAGCAGCGGCACCTTGGAGAGGAACGTAAGAGGGCGGAGAGGGTGTCATGATTAACCAAATATTAATGGTTTTATATTTAAAGCACATTTTCACATTGTACTTATTTAGGAAAACATTTTAATGTGTACGTACCTAGAGTTTCTAAGTTATTGCAACATTTAGCAGAACTTTAATTTTAGAAACTTGGTGGTTTATAAAGTTATAGGTATTGTGACCATTAGTTACCACATATAGCAATTTTTCACCAATAAAAACAATAGTAATATCACATTACATTTCTAACCCTATAGTTTAAAAATATATACTTACACAAGGCTGATTAGCCCCTAGCAAGCTTTCAAACATTTATTATCCTATTCATGAAAGTGGGCAATCAGTCAATCACTTGCCTCATAATATTGGTAGTAAGTAATTGTAATTAGTAATGTAATGTGAATGTACACTTGTCCATTTTTATTTGACTTCCATACCTGCGGTGGAGCCTGGTTCGGTCCTCCCTGATTCTGGAAGAGTGGAGGTTGAGAGAAGGGCACTGATGCTGGGTTGAAACCTGTCATGGTGAGGGGGGCCTGAGGCAGCATGGAGGGGGCGGACATGGGGTATATGGAGGGGTATCCTGGGGTAAACGTGGGGTAATTGGGGAGCAGAACAGCCATGACAGGTGCTACATAAGGGTTAATACTCTGAGCAGGAGCAATTGGTTGAATATTGCTGAAATTTGGGTGAATATTTGGGATTGTATCCATTTGAATCGGCATATTCGGAGTCTGCATAACATTGAAATTGTAGTTCATTTGACTTTGCTCTGGTTGAAAGACTGTAGGAGTGGGTAAAGTTGTAGTTTGATGTTGCTGCACGTTTTGTGGTCGAATATTTTGTTCCGTGGGACCTGTAGGTTGGTGCGACATTAAAGGAAAGAATGGGGGTTGTAGTTGTGTGGTGTGGCCAAAGGGGGGGACCATCTGCGGTTGTGAGGATTCAGAGGACGGCCAGGAGGAGTCAGGGAGGCGACGTGGAGGTCCGGCAGGAGAGGCGTAACTGTCAGAAGACCCCTGAGGTTTGGGACGCTTGTGACGGGGCTTCCCTCTTCGAGAGCGGTTCAACCCTCCAGCACTGAATGGTCGGAGGTAGTCCCCTGGGAAAAATGTTTTAATATTGTTAAAAATTGTGGAGTTTGGTCTCGGGACTTCCGGTTGGCAGCGGAGCAACATGGCTGACTAATTCCTGAGCTCCTCAGGGCAGAGCAGTTTTCCCCCTTAAATTCAAGTTCGACGGTTACTAATATCTTTGAAAGCATGCGCGGGGGGACCAAGAAAAAGGTAAAAATGCGTGCACCTAAAGAACAGTCAAACTCGGAGGAACAAGACGAGGCACATGCTAACACGGATGAAGATGACGAGGCAACCGAGACAGAGTCACTTCACGAGGGCATTAAAAATATCAGCAAACAGATCAGGGACCTCCGCACAGATCTGAAAGCAGACTTTAACAAATTCAAAGATAATTTCAGACGCGAGTTGAAAGAAGACCTTAACAAACTAAAAGAAGAAACTAACCAGCAGCTAACGGCTAACAAGCTAGCGGTGCAGAACCACGACAAGCGTCTGGACGAAGTTGAGAATCGAGTACAGGGGCTTGAAACTTGGGCTGCGACGGCTTACAGCGCTCTCAGACAGTCCATAGAGGAGCAGAAAAAGCTAACAGATAAGCTAGAGGACTCCCTATCGAGGGCAAGGAGAACCAACATGCGCATATACGGCGAAGTGACAGCGGAGCCATCCAACGAGTGCGCGACCGACTTCAAGAGTTTCAACATAGACCGGTGTAGCTCCATACACCGGAACTATAGGTACTGTCCGTCTCTAAATAGACCCAATTATTTCCTCAAGTTACTGTTCATTCTTTGTTTAATTGCTCTGCATTGGGGTTGCTAATAACGCACACTGGAATGAGTGAAGCTCAATTTGAGTTATTCGCTGATTCTAGTAGGGGGCCCTCCATAAATGCGAGGCTTTCCCCCTCATATGTTTTTGGGAACTAAACCTGAAATCATAGGGAAAATTCTTAAAGAATATTATCAGAGGCTCTATTCACAAGAAGGGACAGTAGATAAACAGTTGATCAGAGATTTCTTATATTCACTAGACCTGCCCAGTATCGGGGAGATCCAAAACAAAATGATAACCAAAGAAATCACAATGGAGGAATTGAATAAGGCCATTGGAAGACTGAAGGCCAACAAAACTCCAGGTGGGGACGGGTTTCCAGCGGAATGGTACCGAAAATTTTGTGAAAAACTAAACCCAATATTAAGATCTCTTAACTGGACATTAAAGGAGGGACAGGTTCCCCCATCCTGGAATGATGCGATTGAATCTTTAATACCTAAGGCTGGGAAGGACAGAGAGAAGTGCTCCAATTTTAGGCCAATTTCAATTTTAAATATAGATTACAAATTATATACCTCAATTATTGCCAGAAGGTTAGAATCATTCATTACAGAGTTGATTGATGAGGATCAATGTGGATTCATGCCGGGTAGACAAACCCAAGACAATATTAGGAGAACACTCCATATACTCCATAAAATACAAAGCAGTAATCTTAGCGCGGCCCTCATAAGTTTGGACGCGGAAAAGGCCTTCGATAGGGTGGGATGGGAATTCTTATACCAGACGTTAGAAAGATTTGGGTTTTACCAAAACTCTATAAAAATCATTAAGACAATTTATCAAGGTCCTACAGCTAGAATAAAAGTAAATGGATCTCTGTCAGACCGCTTCTGCCTTAGTAGAGGAACCAGGGTGGGTTAAGCCCCACCCTCTTCGCTCTGTACATTGAGCCATTAGCTCAGGCAATTCGGCAAGAGGATGGAATAAAAGGTATACTCATTCAGGAAAATGAACACAAAATTAGCCTGTTTGCTGACGATGTCATGTTATACATGAGAGACCTGGACAATTCTCTCCCAAAGCTTTTGGAAGTAATAAGAAAAATCCATGAATGTTCTGGATACAAGTTGAACATCGATAAGACTCAACTGATCAAATTCAATTACTCACCTAGTGAGGAAATTCAAAAGGAATTTAATGTTAATTGGAGAACAAAATCTATAAAATATCTGGGTGTGAATATTCCAAAATGACCCGAGTCACTCTCCAAAATAAATTATGACCCTCTGACTGACACTATCAGAAACGACTTGGGCAGATGGTCAATTTACCCACTAGATTTTAGTAGCAGGATAAGCGTAATTAAAATGAATATACTCCCTAGGTTACTATACTTATACTTATAAATCCCTCCCAATAGAAATTCATGCTCAGCAATTTGCAGTTTGGGATAAAATGGTTTCAAGATTCATATGGGGTGGAAAAAAAGCAAGAATACGTTTTTCCACTTTGCAGCTGCCCAAAAATAGAGGTGGAATGGCTCTGCCAAACTTAAAACTATATTTTCAAGCTGCACAAGTGCGCCCTCTAGT
Source organism: Boleophthalmus pectinirostris (assembly GCF_026225935.1). Classification (NCBI taxonomy): domain Eukaryota; kingdom Metazoa; phylum Chordata; class Actinopteri; order Gobiiformes; family Gobiidae; genus Boleophthalmus; species Boleophthalmus pectinirostris. The sequence continues at coordinate 28,258,383 of NW_026571299.1, forward strand.
TCGCTGGTGTGATAATTCATACTCTGCGGGGTGGAAGAACATTGAGACCAACATACAGGGCTATGCTGTCCAAACTTTGCTAGGAGAGAACAGTATACCTGACACAATTAAAACTAAACTTAACCCGGTAACCATATTTTCTTTGGAAATGTGGTTCTCTCTAATGAAACAATTAGACCTAAAGAATAGTCAGAGGATGTTGAGATGGATAGCCCTAGACAAGGACTTTAGGCCCGGGATATATGACTCTGTTTTCAAACAATGGATGGCCAGAGGTTTAACAGCTCTTTGCCTGATTATCAAAAATGAGGAGGTAAAGAGCTTTCAGGAGTTGAAAAAATCATTTAATCTAAACAATCAGGACTTCTTCAGATACCTACAATTAAGGCATTATTACAACACAGAGATTAAGAAGAGGTCTTTGGGCAAGGTCAATCCAGTTATTGAAATAATGTGTGGTGCCCATCATAATAAAAACAGTAAGATTGTGTCAAAACTTTATGATGGTTTGATGGAGAATCTGAATGTGTCTTCACTATATGTGAAAACAAAGTGGGAACAGGAGTTAAGAATATTGATTACAGAAGATCATTGGTATCAAATGTGTAAATCACTCCAAATTTGTACAAGTTCACAGCAGTGGCGGGAATTTAATTGGAAATGCTTGATAAGATTCTTCATCACACCCCATATTAAAAGTAAACATCTTGGAATCCAACAGGCTTGTTGGAGGAACTGTGGTCACTTGGATGCAAACCACTCACACATCTTTTGGACTTGCCCGAAGATCCAAGTCTTCTGGTTGGAAATCAACAAACTGCTTCAAAAAGTCCTGGGATACAACATTCCCAACAAATGCACTGCTATGTACTTGGGAGACATGGCAGATTATGTACAAAAGGAGGACGTTTATCTAACAAAGATTTTATTGACGGCAGCTAGAAAGGCCATTACAAAACTTTGGCTTAACCCGGTTGCTCCAAATCAACGACAATGGATAAACATTGTAGAGAATATTCACCTCATGGAAAAGTTAACTCATAACATCAGATTGAAGGCCACTAAATTTAAGAAGCTCTGGGGGAAGTGGATTTCATTTAGGAGCTATGGAATTTGAATAATCTTTTATGACACTGAAATTATAATGTTGGTCAATGCATATTTTTCTTTGCACTGGTAATACTCCTCCCAATACCTCATGTTCTCTATTGTTTTATGTTGTTACCTTTTCTTTTCTTTTTTTTTTTATATTTTCTATTAAGCAAATAAAAATAAAGTTGCAAAAAAAAAAAAAAATTGTGGAGTTTGTAAGTTTTGAGTCAGTTTTAAGTATGCCAAAAACCCCTCCTATGCCCTAAAACAAAGTAACAAAGCTGGACCTAATGAGCTGGCCAAACAGAACAAAAGGATGCGACACCAGGCCGACCCAGTATAGGGCCGTAGAAACCAGTGCTGACATTAACCTAAAAGGAAAAACATCTCCATATTAACAGTACCAAAGAAAAAGGCAAACACACATTCAGATTCCCTGATTTCTCAAAATGACTTTCTAACACCCACTCTTCATATTGGTCTGACTCTGTCATGTCATGTCTCAAGTTACCATATTTTCCACACTATTGGGCACTCTGGATTATAAGGCGCACTGTTACTGAATGGTCTATTTTCAAACTTGTTTCAGAAATAAACAGCACCCGACTTTAAACGAAACACAACAGTTAGATGGGTCAGTGGGACTTTGTTTGGCACGTTCATGGTGACTCTGGGCTTTGCTCAGTTGTGGCGTGTAGGGAGGGTGGAGTCTGGGACCGTTGGATTGTTGGCGTGTTCGCAATGACTCAGTTGTTCAGTTGTGGCTAGAAGTGGCACATTGCACTCGCTTTTTCGGTTGGTTCCTCCGTTCCATTCCTCGTCGGCGTGGAGTGATGAGTGTGGCTGTGAGTGTGTTTCGCTGTGTGGTCGCTGTCTGCTCTGTGCGTGTTTGCGTGCGCTGCGGGTGGTGTCGCAGTCGTTTTTTGATGGGATTGGAGACTTAAGAGCGCGCCCAATCACTCACTTAGAAGCCACTTAAAAGATTTTTTTAAATATGTCAGATGGTATAGTTGTAGCTGCAACACATTACATGTGCAGCTTGCCAACAGAAAAATCCCACACACTCACAAAATGTGAATAAAAATACTCAAGTTATAGAATTTATCTCTACCCATATCATCAATATGCAAAATTTCAGTAGTCAATTTTAGAAGTCAGCTCTACTTTGTCAGCTTTCTTCTCCACAAACTGCCACTTAACTGATGTAGAACTATGATGCATATTTAGCACAGGTACTACCCACCAAACCAAGGAATAATTAGAAAAACATGTTTTAAAATCTTTTAGTATAATATAGTACAGTATAATATACGACTTAATACCTGGATGGTGTGAATGAGCCATGGAACTGTTGTCCAGTTGCAGATAGGAGCTGTATGGACTCTGTAGGATCCTGTGTTTGAATCTATCCACATACTCCTGCTCCTCCTTCTGTGTGTGAGCCGACAGCACCTCTTTGGTCAGACCCACAAACCGGCGCTCCTCCGTGGCCGTAGAGGGAGCGGGGCGTGTGGGGGGTGGGGCTGTTTCAGTTGGCTCACTGCCCATTGGTGCATCCTCCAATGCTGTGGCTTCTGTGGGGGGAGCCAGAGCAAACAAGTGTTACACCTATGGATGTAATGATGTCCAATTTTCATAGTATCATCACAATTACAATATTTTGGACAGGCTAACAGAATTGTAAATCTGCTTTGTTTATGACCGTAATAATTAACGCCAAATGACCAACATTAAAGCAGCACTGTGGTTGGCTGCGCTTGTACAGTCCACCCCAGTTTCACTTCACCACCTGAAAATTTTGTGCAATAAAAGGACATTTTAATTTCTCTGTTTTAGAACAAAACAGATTCTTGTGAGCTTTAAACCATGTTACAATGCTGCCTTCTCTTCAAAAATACAAATATAAAAACACACATCTGAGTAACCTTTTATTATTTATCTTCATCTCCAAACCCCAAAATGCTCTGTTCCACCTTGTGATGTCATGACGCGGTAGTTTAAGTTATCAAATACCTTTTACGTTTTGTTTAGTGGAGATTGTCAATTTCAACCTTGGAATTTCCAAAATGATTCTAGTGAAGGTCTATAGTTTCAAAACACAGTAAAGCACTTCCTGTATTACCACATGGCATCACAAGGTGGTTCAGGGAGTTCTGTCTGAGAGAAAAAGTCATGTTTAACACATAAATCACACAAATTTTTAGCCTGTGTAAATGAAACAAAATAAATTCCAGGTATGTTTTTGATGAGGAAACATAACATAGATCTGAAAATTGTATTATATGGACTCTTTAATGTATCTGGATATTAGTCAAATAATTTGTGAGAGCAACAGATGAGTGAGATTTAAATAACTACTTCATCTGCTGTTGTCTATACTTAAATGGTCCTCTTGTTTTTTTAGCTGTTGCTCCAAGTAAAGCACTTCTTGTGGGGCATAGGTGTGGATTTTTACACATACATTTGTTAGTGAACTCACACTACAAACAATAGCATAAAATTTTCTTCACATATGTTAATGTATGACCTAGTGGTTCGGTAGTGATGACAAATTCTATCACATGGCTTGGCCAACAAATCAGGAATTTCTAAGCATTAACAGATACCAATATTTAAGTTTTAATTCCACAGCAAGGGCCACACATTTTTATCAATTTGTGATCTTTTCACTTTTGTAAACGTAACAAAAACAAAATTTATAAAATAATTTGTTACATGTATGTGTAAACATAGGCAAATAAGAAAAAGGGCCATCCCTAGAAAAAATACATACCGAAATGAGACCCATTTTGTATGTTAAAGTTGATTAAAAAAAATGTACTGTGTTAAATTAAATCGGAATATAAGATGACAGGGAACCAATACATGATCTATTACATTTTCCAGTATGGACCCGGTATCCACACCGACAGTACTGACCTGACTCTGGCTGGGGTACATGTACTATGGTGCTGCTGTAGGAACATTGACTGGTCACGGACACCACACTCATGGCTTTAGTGGAGAGAGATGAGAGATTTGTGAGAGGAGCACCCACTACTGCTGCGGCGGAGGGAGTGACCGAAACAGCAGAGTCCAGGACCACTGAGGGAGGGGGGGGACAAAGAAGGGAAGAGATTTATGAAAATACAAGTCAAATCCTTCTATTACAAATATTGTTTAAAAAAAATATAGTACTATTAGTACTTGCTTTCCGGTATTAAAGCGCATTTGAAAGTAAATCTTAAGGCTGTACCTTCTTTTGTGTTCTATTTTATTTTGCTTCATTACAGATATAATATAAAAGCAGCTCTAATGATAAAAGTAAGGCCACTGGTTGTTGTCTGCATTTAATAATGAAGTGCACCGTTAGCATGCTTATGTTTGTTAGCATTATTGTGATGACAAAACTCCACTGTGGCTTCTAGAAGTTTAGAAAACTGCTTATAAACTAATCATAAATAACTAAGATGTTACGGGTTTATATTTTTAAGAAGAAAATAAAAAGGTACAGCACCTTTAACTATATATTTCAGTCACATACCTAAGTAAGGGCAAGACACTGTAGTCACAGCTGCTGTGGGGCAAACTGACAGACACATGTCTTCTCTCCAGTGTGAATTAATTAATCACACTGAGTGTAGGTGGTCGAAGAGTGGTCAGCAGGGGCTCTGCTATTAAATTTGCCACATGTGTTCAAAATGGCACCTTTTAACTAGAAACTGACAGTTGTGACATAGTTCTTTTACCATCAGAGGCGGCCTGAGCAGCGTCAGCAGTTCCTGTAGGTTTATCATCTTCTGAAGTAGAGGACGACGAAGAGCCTAAAGAATTTGATTCATTCTTTCTTTTCAGTGCAGACCCAGTACAGCTCTCCAGATACCTACAGACAGGACAGTAACATCAATTTTAGAGAAAAGGATGCAGGGGGTGCAGAGGAGTAGGTCAGATGGAGCAGAGGGTGCAGAAGAGAGGGACATACAGAGCAGAGGGTGCAGAGGAGAGGGACATACAGAGCAGAGGGTGCAGAGGAGAGGGACATACAGAGCAGAGGGTGCAGAGGACAGGGTTAGACAGAGCAGAGGGCGCAGAGGAGAGGGTTAGACAGAGCAGAGGGCGCAGAGGAGAGGGTTAGACAGAGCAGAGGGCGCAGAGGAGAGGGTTAGACAGAGCAGAGGGTGCAGAGGAGAGGGTTAGACGGAGCAGAGGAGGATATTGACCTTATGATGTTGTCCACACAGTTGATTTGTTGGTAGGAGGGGATGTGGGCCTGTTTCCTTCCCTCCTCTGGATCTCGAACCTCAGCGTTTGATGTAGCAGGAGGCAGATTTGCTGCTATTATAATATTATAATATAATATTATAATAAAATAGATACATATAAATATGAAATAAATATAATATATATATTATATATCATATTATTAAAATATATTATAAAATAAATATAATATATTATAATTAGGGCCGGGCATGCTAATGCGTTAATTTAGCATTAACAAATTAATTATCGCCGACAACTGTCATCTCAAACTTTGTTCCGGCCACCGAAGGTCCTGCAGGTGTTTCTTTAGTTCAGTGCTGCAGGGGGAGTCACTGATTTACCCAGATACCACTGGAAGAAAAATTGTGACTGGGCCATTTCCATTCCATTATATTAACCCTTTGTTTCCCAAGAAATATTAGTCCAAGTTTATAACAATGATCTAGAAATTATTAGTAGTATAGTGTTTATTACTCACTGCATAAAAAATATTGAAAAAATGTATTAGTATTACAAAAATTCATTCAGTATTTTTTCTTGAGCCTTCACTGAATACCTTGAAGGCCCTGAGAGTTCCCCTCTGAAAGAAATGCTGTTTGCACAACAAATGTGTGGCTCTTTCGTTTACATTTGAAAAAAGTGCGCTATATGCCACTTTTTAATTCATTAATTGGTTTTGCATATAACATGTGATTAATCGCAATTAATCACACTCGAACTCATGCAATTAATTTTAAAAATTTTTGCCCAGCCCTAATTATAATAAAATTATAATTAAAAATATTATATTACTGAGTCAAAACCAGGTTTAGTCCTTGTTTAAATCTGGAGTTCGTTTCTGGTTACGCTTTACATCGGTCCCAAGTCAAAAGAAAGTTAGAGTTGAAGATACTTTTGCTTTAATAATATTAAAAATCTGATTAATTTATATTAATATCTGACTACATGTACATGCTCTTGCCATCTGCACTTTACTGTATAATGAGTTACCTAGAGTGAATTTCCCAACGGAGATAAAAATTTTAAACTCAATGTCACATCTTTGGATAGATGGTTCTTAATTGTAGTCTAGCCCTTGTTTAATTAGTCCTTTCCTTTTGTTTGTGTTAAGAAGCAAGACCAAAATGAACTTTTGATGAAAGAACAGTCTGTATGTTTAATACCTGTGGCTGGTTTCCCAAGAACTGTGACTTTATGGGTGGAGTCGAAATAAGCCTGCTGCCCCCAGCTCTTCACCCGGTTCACATCTGCACACAGCTGCTGCAGCGTCATCTACAAGACACAGAAGGTTAAAGCCTTAAAAATATTTATTTGAAATGCACAGTTGGAAATTAAGTGTTTCTACTGTAATTGTTGGCTTGAAAAGAACGGGGAGACACTGAGCAACTTTTTTTTCTCCACTCTGAATGCGATGAATTGCATGATTATTTCAGATGAAGCCATCATTAAAACCTACTACTGAAAAGGCACAAATTATTTTTAATATTATATTATATTATTATTATTATTATTATTATTATTATAAGACTCTTAATCTTTGCAGAAGGGACAAAAATATACAAATCTGATCAACTATTTTGAGTGTACTTTCTGTAACAGTCTCACCGGCTCCCTGTGAGAGTCCTCCCACAGGTTTCCATTGCTGTCGCTGGAAGACGCCACACTGATGTAATGTTCATGAGAGCCGTTACTGCCCAGACTCCCGTACCCACTCGAGCCGTTATTGTGCACAGGCTAAGCAGGAAAGAGGCAGATGGTATTTTAAAGAATATTCAGAAAAAACATGGTAAGAAGAGATGTTGTAACAATGTAAATTTAAGTAATACATTTATGCAAGAGATGAACTTGTCTTGTATTTAATAAAAAAATATAAGAAAATTCAAAGTATCAATCCATTTACCTATTCCAATTTTGCACTGATTAAAACAGAAAAAAAAAAAAAAATCAAAAATATATATATATATATATATTTAATTATCTTTTTAAATACTTTGCGACAAGAAAGATGGTATTAAAAACTTTGGAAATAAGATGTGCTTAATGTAATCTGTAGAATTCTCATTCCATTTAAATAAACTTTAAACTGCAACTCTTGTGTAAACTGATATTTGTCTTTGTGTATCTAAAAATAAATATTACCTGTAGAAAGAGTTTGTAGATCTTGGCCTGCAGATCTTTGATTTCTTCATAAGGGACCAGATCATCATTTGTACGGGCAGCAAACACATCCTCATTCAGGGGACTCCTACAATTTAGAAAAAAAGCCTTTAATAAAAAACAAAACAAAATGCAACATATTATACACAGTCAGTGAGGCATAAACTACCAATTTTTCTGGTTAGAACTTAAAAAAAAAAAGATGCACTACGCATACCATGCTTTTCTAAACAAAGCTTGGCATTGTGTGTTAATATAAACATTTATATGTTATTTATATGTTTATAGTATAGCATGTTTAGTACAGTAAAATTGCATTGCAGTTGAAGAATTCTTGAAAAATTGACAATAAGACCTTTTACAATTTTTCAAGAGTTCCTTAAATGGTACCATACAAAACTCAAATTTACCAAACAACCAGAACAGGGCAGTCCTGATATTTTTCACTTTATTATAGTAAAAAAAAAAAGATGGATTCTCGCAATATTTTTGAGGTCACAAACTTATGAAAATCTATCTGGGCGAAGTACTCCAACGAATGAAAACAAACATGGCAATGCAGACAGACACATTTCAGCCAAATTTTGTCAATTTCTTTTGTATGAAAAACATGCAGACGGTAGAGATGCGCGGATTGCGGTTACAACCACGGTATCCGCGGTTAATCCGCGGGTCGGGCGGATGACGTGACGAAAAATTATATTTTAATTAAATTCGGGCGGGTGGCGGTTTAACTAGTTAAAAAAAAAAAAAAAAAAAAAAAAGTTATTGTTAGTATTGTTGCCTACATCTGAAAAGACGAGTCTCATTGTCTATGCTTGTAGTATGAAGTGTACGTCATATCCTTAATTAGCCCATTTGACCTCGTTTTTATGTTCTGAAGGTTAAGGTTGTGTCGGGTTATTGATAGCCTAAGGTTTACGAGGCACATATTATATGCAGTTTATTTTATTATTTCTAATTTATTTCAGCTGTTTGCCAACACATAAGTGGCTATAGGGCCATATTTATTTAGTTATGCATATTTTTTCTTGCCTATTTCAATTGGCATATAAAGAGGGCATTTCCTGATTTCAATAAAGGTTCATCTGGATGAGATGATCTGTCCATTTTGTTTCGATATCAGTTATATTTTAAAACACGCAGACATTATAGCGCAGACTGCCACTCGGGGTTTTTAAAACTTAAAGAAAGACCGATGGAGTGAGGCTATGACTTTGAAATAACATCGTGCAATGGCAGAATGTTCAGAATGTAACAACATCCAACACGAAGGCAAGAAGGTTCAAAAATAGCCTAGTCGGAAAACGTTGTCAATTAATTAGCTGTGCAAGAAAACCAGGTAAGTTTGGGGTTGTTACGGACAATTAAGAATGCAAACATACACGCTGAGCGAATTCTGGAATGAATGAGCTACAGAGTTTGCATTTTTATCGAGGCTCCTTAGTTTGTTTGCTGTATGATTGTTCTAAAATCTAAAATCAAACGGCGGATGGCGGGCGGGTGCGGTTTTGAAAACCTTCGGTGCAAAATGGACAGCGGGCGGATGATGAGTTTTGTGTCGCGGTTGCGGATGAAAAAACAGCCCATCTGCGCATCTCTAGCAGACGGTAAGCAGCTGTGAAGGGAAAGATGTCTGCTTTTCTCTCAACTGGATATAACAAACGTTTGAATCCGATTAAAGTGCCTCAACAGCAGAACAAGCTGAAAAATTAAATAGTCATCATGATGCTCTGTGTTTTCAGATCGCCTTCAGTGAGAGCCGTTCCAGACTGAATTGTGTTCTACACATTAGAGTGACACACATTAATCTGGCAGGAGCCAGGTTAATAGTAAATTGGGGTGAAAACATAACATACTAAAGCATCAACAGTTAGGTTTTTGCAAAAGCAAAAAGTGAAAGGAATTGAAAACATTGATGAGGTGCTTACGTTCGGACTTTGTGGCGCCCGATGATGAAGGCAACCTTACGGCTCCAGGGATTGATGAAGCTGGACCAGCTGGTGTCCAGGGTCACATAGTCTCCATTCTGACAGCGCAGACGCATAGGGGAGTGCTCAAAGGGAGGCTGCCCTGCATACTTCAGCACTGTGCACAGGAGACAAGGGTTTAGCCAGGTTTTACCATTATGGGAATTTTAAGAGCAACATCTCACTTCCTGATTTAGAGTATAAAAACTTTTATGATTTCGATTCATACAGCACACATTTAACCAAGAGCCACATTTTACAACATATCTGCAATGAGCAAAAACTAGTTGTGCACAACTACATGTGGGGGGAAAAAAAAATCTCTTATTAAGGATATTTCTCTTATTTTTTGTGCTTGTACCTTTTCGGTGCATAGACAGCATGAGTGGGCGGTCATCTGGGTGGATAGAGGTGAGCAGAGAGGTCCCGATCAGATCCTGAGGCAGGTAACCCAACAACGGCACCGCTCTGAAACCAGAAATTAAAATTATTAACTAATGAACTATAAATATCAAACCATTCAAGTACTAATGTAGAACTGACCGATCATCCACTTCCAGGAACACACAGCCAGGGGAGTGAGTGGTGGTGAAGATTCTCTTGTCCATTGGGATACGAGGAGCTGAAAAACATTTAGATTGAATAAATGACAGTGCCACTTTGACTCAAAATCATGTAACTTTATTGTGGAAGGTGTGCCACAAGCTTGTCTCAGAAGGGATGTAATTACTTTTGTCTGGAATGTTATGGTATTAAACAAGCTTTCTTTACATGAGCAGAGTCGCCTCTGCACTAGCCTGTAATTTGGCCTGATCTCCATGGAGAAAAGTTGACGCTACCTTTATCTATCTATCCTGCATTTTAAAATGTTAATATATTTTAATGGCACTGATTACAGGCAAAGCATGTCCATGAACAAGCAGAGTTGCTCAGTCTCACCTTCATATCCAGAGATGATTCTTTCGGCCAGAGCCAAACAGCAGGGCTCCTCCTCCTCCGCCCCAGTCCCCTGCACCTTCAGCAGATACGGAGTGATCCTGAATGGGTTGTACCGCATCTCGCCTTCGCGATCCTTCCCTCCTCTAGAACAAACAAATATAAACAAAGCATAGTTTGGCCATGATCCTTTGAATCTTTTTTTCAAATGTAGTTCTGGTTTTGTAAGAGCATTTTTTTTGGCAGATTACTTAAACAACTGGGATTGTTAAGTGGCCACAGTGTTTGTGTTTCCCATTCATTAAGGACACTACGGTGGTCTCCAAATCATATCCAAATCATGTTACCATTTTTCAGATAAAGAACTGCACTATGACAAGAATGAGAATTTGTATTTAATACCAGATCATAATGGGGAAAAATACATCAATAATGTATGTCTGAAAACTAGTGCAAGACCTGACATGCGGTAATTTTTATATTTTAAAAACTTTAAAAACATCTTTAAAATGACGATTTATTGAAGTGGGATTTTGAGCCAAATAAACCCCGGCTTCACATGGTCCAGACATGAGCCACGATGCATTTGTAATGGAGAGGGTTGAGTCAGAGCAAATGGCACGTCTGTGACAGCCAGACCTCTGCAGACTTACACTAGTGATGAGCCAAACGAGTCGACACATGTGTCGAGCTCAGCAAGTCACACCTGTGTCGAGCTGTGTTGCTGTGTGTATCGCTTTAAGAAAAGTCACATAACCGATACATCTACTGTATCATTTGGTGTTGTTTGTGTCAGGAACGCTGAGGCAGCTCGTTTAGAGCGAGGAGCGCGAGGCTCAAATCTGTCGCTGTGTCTGTTCATCATGACAGAACCACAGAGAAACAGAAGATAGGCCTGTTCAGTGTGGGCTCATTTTTATCAGTCCCACATGAACCTCATCACAGATTTACTGAAATAACTATATTATTTTAACATCGTCATCTTGTCATGTATCACATATACGTGTACTTTATTCTACAATAGGCTGCGATTTGCTTTAATGACACAAGATTGCATTACCTTCTTGGTCAGGTCTTTCATTTGTTGGAATATCAGACTGCAACTATCACAAATGAGTGTTGACATGTCTGAATGAAACAAGCCCTGCGCTGTGTCAATGCCTCTGCATAGGAAGCAGGGTTTTTTTTAAACCACCAGATGGCGTTATAGAACACACCAACAGTGTGTTGGAAATGTGTTACACGCACCTTGAGGCCTCATCTACCCATCACTAAGTTTTAAAGTCTAAAACACTGTAGTCTAAAACATTACTGTATTGCTGTCTAAAGATTAGACAATACAGTATTCTAATGTTACTTTTGTGACCAGGTTTAATTACCTCATCTTAAATAATGCAAAAAGAATACCATAAACTTTTAAAGAAATTACATAAAGAAAATAAGTCAGGTGTGCTCTATTAAAAGTGTTTAAACAATTCTTGTGGTTGTAGATTTACCCAACTATTGATTACAAACATAAACTGTATAAAAAAGTGAACTAAGCAAGTGTGACTGCCTATAGATCCATGAATACATTACAATACATTACTATATAATAATAATATATATACAAATAATGTAAATAGTGCTGTCATGCGATAAAAAAAAAAGATTAATTAATTATGATCTGTAATTAATTAATCTAATTAATCTCATTTTAATCTCACCTAAAAATTGCTGAGAAAAGCCTTCAATTTGATGTATTTTCATTTAAATTCATTATTACATTATTGTGGCAGATCAAAAGACTGATATAGAACAAAAAATATATAAAGTCATTTATTGTTTAACAAATCTCTCCAAATTGGCTGTTGAGCCCAAGTCTCCATGAATAAGAAACTGTTTGCTGTAAAGTAGCAAAGACGAGGAAATCTGAACATAATAACTTTTGTCTACTTAAAGACAATAAAAAGTCCAGTCTTTCCTTAACCATATTAAAAATATTATTGATAGAGAAATGCTTTATATATGAGATCACTGGTTTTAGTTCTGGTTTTAGTTCTGGTTTAGACCTGGTTTAGACCTGGTTTAGACCTGGTTTAGACCTGGTTTAGACCTGGTTTAGACCTGGTTTAGTTCTAGGTTTAGTTCTAGTTTTAGTTCTAGTTTTAGTTCTAGTTTTAGTTCTAGTTTTAGTTCTGGTTTAGACAAGTCCTGGTTTTAGTCTTGGTGTTAGTTCTGGTTTAGAGGCGCACAGGAGGAAGCGCGGTTTACGCAGCGTACGCGAGAAAACACAATCCACACGCGGCTCACGGGAGCACGTCGGTGTCCGTGCAGTAACTACGGAAGGAAACGTGGTCCGCGCGTTCTCAGGTTAATGACGATGACTCTGTTCTACTGGCTCTACGACCTCGTCCACTGTGCGACTGACGCCGCCAACGTTAACATGACATTCACATCGCTCTTAGTGCGCGCGTTTTGTGTGGGTTTCCGGCAATGAGTGGAATTACCGAAATAAAAAAAATTATAAATGTGTTTTTTTGTGTGTGTGTGTGTGTGTGTGTGTTGTTGTCCCAACAACACATAAAAACAGGTTTTATAATAAAGCAACTCGCATACAGAAACACTAAAGTTAGAGATTAAAAATGAGATTAACGCGATTAAAAAACATAACGCGCTAAATATGACTGTAATTAATTAATCGCAATTAACGCGATAATTTGACACCCCTAAATGTAAAGACTGCTGTCATTTACGGCAATGTAATGGCCTCTTCAAACAACAAAACATAATTTATTGAATTTTACTGTATCTGAAACCTGCAGTTTAGACTTCCACAAACATGTTCTGTAATGAATGTGACTCTTGTATTAGTTTAGCTGTGACCTGCTCTCAAATGTTAATTCTCCTGGATTTTTTAAAATGCACTGTGAACTTAATTCTGAAATTACAAAAGTTAAAAATAGGAAAAAACTGGACTGATAAGCCAAGGCATTATACAGTGAGTAATATGAATTTTGTCCCTCTTTATCTCTAGATATTAGATTTTAAAAATATATATACTTTACTACTAGTACTTGCTTCACAGTATTACACTGTACCCCCTACCCCCATTTTATAACCACTGCAGCTGGAGTACTTCTTGTACTTCATGCTACTTAACTATTGATTGAGTCTAATACAATCAAATCTAATCTAGTTACAAACACCCAACAGCACACCTCATCTGTGATTTAGAGTCCCTAGGAGCTGGTTTGTAGAAAATGATTCAATGTCATTACAAATTCATCCAGTCTTAGTATAATTTAATCTGCGAGTCAGTTTTTCAAATAATAATTGTTACTGGGCACATTTAAAACATGTCAGTCTTGCATCTTTACACTATAGACAGATTTAATTTGTGTAGAATGTGAAAGAATTATGCAAAAGACAAACAATACTTCACAGAAATTAGGCTTTCCAACCAACATACCAAATACATTATAATAGATGTGGAAATGCAGATGGTATATCGTCTCGGTATATCATGCAGCCCTAGGAATTTACCTTCACAAAAATCCATTTGCAAGTCAATACTTGGCACAGAAAAGTACTGACCTGATTCTGCAGAAGAAGGACTTGACCTGAGCACAGTCGAACAAGACTCCAGCTGCAGATACAAACAGAAGAGGAATGAGTAAAGCTCAATAAATTGTGCAATATCACATTTAACTGCTGACAGATTTTTTTCAGTTTCTAAAAAAAAAAAAAAAAAAAAAAAAAAAAGTCACAAATAATCTTTTTAATTTTTTGTTTTACAAATGTGAAAATTAATAATATCAGTTAAACTCCACCAATATTGGAGCCAATATCACCCATTCCTATATTGCAGCATGTTTTACCTTGTTTAAAAGGTTGGAGAGTCCAGCTAGTAAATTGTCAAGTGCCCCTTTACCCCATCCCCTTGCAATCCCTCCCTTATCCATTCTCTTCATCCTCTCTCCAGCTCTCCCATTTATTTATCTTCATCTTCGTCTGTCTGTGTCTCTCTCTCTCCCTCCATCCTTCTCTCTGCCTCTCTCTCTCTCTCTCTCTCTCTCTCTCACCTGTATGGGAGTTGCTCCATGGTGGCAGGTGTGGCTGGGCTGTGTGAGAGTAGAACACATTCACATCTTGATGGAAAAGCAGCTCGACAAACTTCGCCGACTCCAGGAACTTCCTCTTGCAGCAAAGGATGCTGGGAGCCTGCTCTGAGGCATAGAGCACGCGGCAGGTGGCCAGAGAGAAGACCACTACAAACGAGTCCTGTGGGGGAAGCAAAAGAGACGCACACACAGCAATCACACAGCGGGGCAGGCTCTCACACACTGTACACTGCAGTAAATGTAAACCAAAGGAGCCATATGGACAGCAACAATAGGCCTCTGAAAAATATCTGTCCTTTATTATTAATAGCAGGACTGAAATCTACTGGAAAAATATCAAATTGAAATTATCAATGCATCCATAGCGTTTCATAGAAATTGCATTTAATTTGTGTTTGGCAACGGATCCCACCTGGATAATTGACTGTATCAACATCCTGATTTACTCTGTTCTGTCCTGCCCTATGCATACGTACGGGAGAGGCTGTCAAACTCCAGATAAATAAGGACTTTCAGAGGCCTCTTGTTTTGTATCCAAATGAGATGTAACTAAGGTTGTTTTCACACTGTCACTACTTTGGGCTGTTCTATGCAAATTGCAGTGGCCGTGTAGCAGTGCAGGTAGCAGTGCTTGGAATTTGGTAAAAAAAAAAAAAGCTTGGAAAATATAGGCCTATTTAAAAGGAATCGGCACCGCAGAGTTGCTGTTTGACACATTCAACTGACCAGGAAATTTGAAGAAAGTTAATATCGGTGGACTTGTCTCCTGCCTGTTTGTGCACCGATAAGCCTGAGTCAGTCTGTGGTTCAAAAAGCTTTCTCTCCTCTACCACCAGCATACAGTCCTCACAGTGTATTCAGCCACAGGTGAAAGAAAAGTTGTATCGGCAAGCGTGTGTGCATGGAGCTGTCTGAAGCGCGTTGTCATACGAAGTTTGGAGATCAGCTGATGCCTCACGTGGCACATGGTGCATGTTTGCGGTGAATAAAATGTGGTGTATGTGAAAAAGGACAAAGTAAACATAACTAAATCTAGTACGTACTGGGGTTGATCCACAAAGTGCAGTAACGTGTGAAAACAACATTAGTACAGTATAATAGCAGACTAAATGTAAACAGTAAAAGCTGAGCTTATGTAGACTTGATTTTAGTTGGTTCTGTACCGTGTTCTTTAGAGTGTGTTCAGAAGTGACTCTCTCCAGCTCCTCCAGAGTACACACTGTGGCTGTTTGCCTCTCGTCTTGACCATTACGCATCAGCAGCTTGTAGTATTCACTGTTGGCTAGAGAAATAAAAGATGATACTTTGTGATGAAGTAACTCACATATTTAAGTAGATGATAGTCTATGTATTAAAGTACTAATGTTGTAGAACTTTAGACTGTACAGGTGTGTATGGAAAATGTCATTGTCACTGAATTGAATGGACTCATCCTTGGATTTCAGGTGCAAGCAAAAGTGGGTAATTAATGCTTGAAGTTACACTCTGGTGACATGGGGGATATCTGCAGTTTGAATAAATCAGTAAGCAAATATAGTCATGTTTTAGTCCTTTATTTAGAACTAGCTTATTATGGTTTCATCTAAATTTAGACCATGTTCATCCACAAATCAGACCTGATAAATTTCCAGGATTACATCTAGTGGCACTCTGAATACCTTAGTGGTTATTTAAACTCTTAGTGGTGTTAATTGAGTGTTGCGTTTTAATTGTTCACAGTTTGAAATCTTGAAAATACTAGATGTGCGGAATGTGATTTTCTGATCATGGGCTCTCCAATTACACAGATTGTGTGGTTTGAATGTCATTTTAATAATTTTACAATTTAGTCAGAAGTCTGATAATGGTGAGTTTTTGTGCATGTAAGTGAGTAGTACCTTGTACTTGTTTGACACAGTTGAGGGCATAGTGCAGAGCCTCCACAGTGGAAGCTTTACTGCGGCTGCGTTTGTCAGAAGGAAGTCTCTTCTTCATCTCAGCCACAGTGATCATCACCTCCCTGTGTGCCTGCCCTCGCCCGGCCGCCTCACTGCTGCTGAAGGACAGAGGAGTGGAGGACAGAGTCAGAAGAACCATAAAATACACCATGTGTTACACAATGTTACAGTTCTAATACAGTCTCTTCTTGACAAACTTAAACTGCATATGCTAGGTGTTACAACTTTATTTGCTCATATTTGCCCAGAAGTTTTAGCCCAAAAATATTTAACAAGGTTATTGTTAACACAGTGTTTATAATAGCTGTGTTAAATCGTTCATGACAACAGCAATAACAGTGAGGTTTAAGTGATGTGGAAAATAATATGTCTAACTGCCAGGACGTCAAGATTATTTGGTGAATCAATGATTGTGATTGTATAAGTCACAATATAACTGAACAACAAATAAATTATTTTAAATAAATATAAATAATTTCAATTCCAAGATATGCATATTTTTTATCTGTCAATGTCATTATATACCAGAATTGTAATGAAAAATTTCATTCGGGATAGGATAAGAGCTTGAGCCAGATTGTGCACATGAAGAAAAATCCTGTGAAAATTTTTGAACTTGACTACACAATTTAGCTATTACACATTTATGTTAAAATATCTTCTGTATTGTGAAAATAATCATATCATTAAAATTTTGACCTGATGAAGGCCGAAGGGCTGAAATGTGTTGGCGTGATTTTAACTTTATCTGTCATGTGGTATTAAAGCCTTTTAATTATTTTGTACTTTTTGAGTGCCTCAGTTTTTTCCTGCTTTGAACTAAAATTTGATATTTTTACATCCCTAGTCAGGAGGATGGGCTCCAAAATGGGAAGTAAAAGATCTGCCCCTCGAGTTCAGTTCTCACACTCATTAATGCTCCTTAGTTTTTCTTCTTTCTTTAGTCTATTCATCACTTGCTTGAAAACTGCTTAGTCGTGTCTTGCGTCTCGAAAACTACAGCACAAAGTTAATCGTTTTAGATTTCACTAGGGGCGCCAATGTAAATCAGAACACTCACCTCTTTGTTGACGTTGATGCTGAAGTTGACCCAGTCATGCTTCCTGGACTATGATTGGCCGAAGAAGAGAGGTCATGTGATCCGCTGGTCATTTCCTCATCATCTCCTCCATTTGCCGTATTCTCTTCCTGTTCTTGCTGTTGCCTGGGTGACCCACTCTTCTCTCCGGTGATATTCGGATCTTCCCCGTCCAGCCCTCCGTCCCCGCTCGCCATTTCTGCGCTCTGGTCACACATGATCTTTTTATTTTTTTAGGTAATGACTGAGAAGTGGGTTTTGGTCTTCATATGTTCAGCAGCCACCAGTACAGCCGTGCCATTATAAGGAGGGGGGCTGAGGGGGACCTGGAAACAGAAAGAAAAAAAGTTAAATGAGGGCTTCAAGATGAATCGCCATAGTATAACTGTATGCATTAGCAAATCACAAAAGTTGCCATTTTTGAAGTACCATAATCTCCCCCACTAACAATATATCCTGTTTTATTCTTCATAAAACCACTAACTCTGTAGTTGAGATTTGTACAAACATTAGTATTAGTTTGTCAATTCTTCTGAAAATGTGTAAAATGTCAAGTTTAAAACAGAATCTTATTGTTAAAATATAAAAATCGTAAAATCAAATCTAAAAAATTGCAATCAAACATCTTTCCCCGATCGTTCAGCCTTATGTTAAATATTAAAATGTACTACAGTAAAGTAAAGGCAGATGCACTGTTAGCATGCTAGTTGTTAGCATTGTCTTGATGAAAAAATTCCATTGTGTACTAATTGCAGTAAAAAGGAGGCCAAGAACGCATTAGCCAGTACTCTGCGAACATACTGCCTACTTTCCAAAGATGGGTTATATTAACAAATTAATCTCTTGTATTGCCTCAGTATTGTTATCGTTATATTCAAAAATACATCAGTCCTACAGAAATGTGCTTAAGTATCACACATTTATAAAGTGACAAGGGATGTAACAATAACCGAAATATTGTGATATTGTATCATCAAAGTTCTCACAATAATATCGTGGTCCATGACAATATATCAAACTACAAGTCTCTTTGCTTAAATTAAGATTTACAGTGCAGCAATAGCTAAAAAAAAAGACAGAGGGAACTACATAGACCATGATCCTTTGCTCCATTTCAATGTAGATTACAAGAAGAAATAACAGTTATAAGATAATAGTTCTTTGGATTAAGTCTTAAGTCAAGGCATTTTAAGAAGAAAAAGTAGCATATTAACAGCTTTATTAGGCTCCAAAAAATATCTCAATAAATATCGTACCGTGAGATGTATATCAAGAAAATGTCATACAGAGACATTTGGATATTACATTCCAAATCGTGAGCCTCTCCACCAATTCATGAGCTTTCCTACGATATCGCAATAAATATTGTACCGTGAGGTTCATACCACTGATATCGTATCGTGAGACTTGGATATCGTTGCACCCCTAAAATTGACAGTAAAATTACCCCCAAAAAGTGCACAAATATTACCCTGTAGTAGGGCTGTCACGATAACCGCAAAAATGAATCACTGCGGTACTAAGAGGCCCAGCGCGATCACCGCACTTGACCAAAGTGACCCGACCCAGAGTCCTGCACGGGTCCATTTTTTAGAGACCCGCCCGGACCCGTTAACATTCCACCCATCACTGCCCGTACCTGGGTTAGTCCTGGGTTAGTCCTGGGTTAGTCCTGGGTTAGTCCTGGGTTAGTCCTGGGTTAGTCCTGGGTTAAGGTGCGCCTGCGTAGACCATCAGGTGACCGCAGGCAAAAGGACCGGCATAGAGCTCCACTCCGCATGGACACGACAGCCCTACCCTGTAGCCTTATTTTATTTGCCATTTTTTAAAATCGACTCTTTTTGCAGTAGGGCTGTAACTGAGCAAACTGTTGGCTGACTGATCGACAGGACATGTCTTATCTTTAATTAGTCGACTAAAAAAGGGGCATGGCAAAATCTCTCAAAACTATAAAGTAACCAGGTACATCCAAACTGCACTCACACACCTACAACTGCAGGGAGTTCATGCAGAAACTACTGAAATATAGAAAAGTACTAGCAAAGTGCATTCATAGGTAAAAATGTGCTTATTGAACTCACACCCTTGTGCCGTTCAGTAAATAAACAAAATAATGAGTCAACTAATAGCACTTCACTATAAACAAATGTTGCATATTTTCAAGCAATTTCACAACATTCTCAATATTTTAATAATCCATCTCTAGTTCTGGCAGCGTTGAGCATCCTCTGCTCTGTGACTGGTGCAGCAGACTTATTACATAACAAGACCTGAGTGAAGCATTTGGCGATTTCAGTATAAAGTCAATAGGCTAACACTGAACCTCAAAAGAACAGACTGGACCCGATCTCCACAGATGGATGAATATTCCAATGTGTTCTCGAGAAGCAACTATTAAGCATAACATAAGGCCATTCTTATCTCTCCACAGATCTGGCCTGTAAATTGGCTTAAGGGCTACAAGATACATTGCAATCTAATATGAAATATGAATGGATGCGATTAGCAAATGCTCCAATTTAAGTACCATAATACCACAGACAATAACCCCTTTTATACTGCATAAAAAATGCTAACCCTGTAGTTTGGATATGGACTAACATTCATTTGATATAATATGCAAACGGATAGTTTGTCAGTTGATAGAAGAAATTACAAAAAAAATAAATAAAATTTACGATAAGTTTGAACAGAAAACATAAATCTCAACACTTGTCAGAAAACCAAAATCCCAATGCCCTATTTGGCCTGGTGTGGTGCACTCTGTCTTCAGGGAGACAGATTCATTTATTGCCATACTGTAGAACATTAAAGGCAAAACAACAGGCAAGGCAAGGCAAGTTTATTTGTATAGCACAATTCGTACACAAAGTAATTCAAAGTGCTTTACAGAATAAGAAATACATTAAACATCTTTGTGGATACGAGCATGTGGCTGACCCTCTGCCAGAAAAGTTACAGTGCATCTGTAATCAAATTACACCATTTTGTACTTTTTCCCACATGTAGAGCACCGGACGTTACACTGAGTTTGGATATGGTCAGACTGGGGTTGTCAAAAGGATCAAAAATCAGATTCTAATTGATACTAAAACTAATACTAAAAAGTCACATTCACAGGACACAAATGGACCTTTCCTGAATAGCTTTAAGCGGATCATGAGCTCTATCAGAACAAGTATAATGTGATTTTGATTTATTTAGTTCTGGCAGTAAAATAAAAACATATATATACAGAACAGATGTAATATAAAAAAAAAAACACTATGATCTAATGGTGAAAATCACACATTCTATTGTGTGAATTGTGCTTTTTTTTATTTTTTTATTATCAACATGGCATCAGAATCAATATTCAATACAGAGTCTCAGTACCAAAATCAAGTTTGAAATGTTAGTATCACACACTGGTATGGGGGCTCTTTGAAATACATCCCTTTTCAGTCACTGAGCTTACACCTTGAACCAATCTGTGGTCGGTTTATTAGTGAAAGAAAATATCTAACAAAGTAATTAGCTTTAGTCTGAATGACTCTTGATATCCACCAGTCATCCCTTCTCACATGTTCAGGTCATATTCTGCAGCTTATATTGTGCACCAGCAATTCTAATGAAACATATGTTTGCAGGGTAATGTGTGATGTGTGAAGCATGTCCAACGTCAAACAACAAGTGTTTCCATTAACCCATTGACGCCGGATGCAGCATGGGTTAATAAAAAGTAGGGCTGGGCAAAAATAATTTTTTAAAATCGCGATTAATCGTATGAGTTCGTGCGATTAATCGCCCGCGGGAGCCGCAGCCGGAGCCCGCAGCCGGAGCCCGCAGCCGGAGCCCGCGCCGGAGCCCGCAGCCGGAGCCCGCAGCCGGAGCCCGCAGCCGCAGCGGAGCCCGCAGCCGGAGCCCGCAGCCGGAGCCCGCAGCCGGAGCCCGCGGCCGGAGGTTGATGTCAGATAAATACAGGACAGGGAAAAGAACTGCAACAGTCACACGTAAGTATATAACTCCAGCACACTCACTATACATAAAATTCATTCCAGTATAACCTTTTTTTCCATGCAGGTTTCTGCTTGGGGGAGGTGCCTGAGATGGAGCTATAGAGAGAATTAAAGAGCATAGAGTTCAGACTAGAAGCTGTCAAATTCATTTCCCTGATGAATAAATGTGTTTCCCCATTTTTGCTAATTAAAATGGAGAAAAACAACAAAGTTTCAATCCTGTTTGCCATTTCCACATTTCTGCAAATTTGGACTGTTTTTGTTCAGAAGAGGTGGGCCTAAATATATCACAAGTCTTCAGAAGCCAAGAATTGAAATGGTAACATGTGAATAGTTCTTAAAAACAAATGCATTTATTTACTTCATGTTAAAGTCATTGTCATAATTCTATTAAAAAAATAATACTTCAACATAGCATGTTTCCACATGCATGTCTTCTCACCACTGTAATTGCTTACTACAACTACAACTACTGCTGCTGCGACTGCGCTTTAAGAGGGCAAATCGGGTCAAAATACTCATAACTCTGCGTGTGAGTAAAGGAACCACAATTACCAGTTACTACTACATAATGCTTACAATGCAAGACAAAACAATTCCATTATCCAAATAGACACCAAAACTGAAATTAGATCCTCCATTTTACCACTACTACCACTCCAACAACAACCACCACCACTAAGTCCATGCCAACATTGAAGAAAAAAAAACAAAAACATTATGTCCTATCTGAAAAAAACAAACATTGAAAAGAAAAAATAGATTCACCAATCTGCACCAAAAAACACGTATTACTACAATTACTTCTACAACCGCCTATACTATTACATACTGGTCAACCAATTGCAATAAAAAAAAAAAAAAACAGACCATATCCTCAAGCAACCACTACCAGATTATACAACTACTGCACATTACATACATTACAGATGGACCAAAATACATACCAAAAGTGAAGCAACAATAATAATAGCTCCTTAGCCCATATTCCTTTATTCTGGGAGAAGCAAATACCCAGGCACGTATGTAGCAGGAATAGTGACAGCAACAAGCCTAACGTTCATGTGATGGTAACGTATCCCTTCCCCCATTCACAGTGAACTCAATAACCCAATGTAACCAGCCGCTTCTATAGGCTTCAAGGGCAATGCTCCCTTAGCACATAAGGAATGCATAGGATTGGTCCAACTGCTAGTGAACAGTGTGAACTAGTTAAACAGGAAAATAAAAATGTAAGTTTATGTAGTTGTGTAATAACCATTTTGGATAATCTAGGCCGATGTGCGGTTTGGATAATTATGAAAAATATATTGTAATGACTAAACTACTAAATATAGATACCTAAATTAATCTTTAAAATACTCAATTTAGCAGGTATAGATATTGAAAAAAAATCCATAAACATTACAAACTTTGACAGTATGAGTGTAATTTTTAACTTTATCAACACCAGTACACCGCATGGTAACTATGACTTTGTGCTGAAAATTACATTCTATCGTCCGTCCTTAGAGAGTAGAGTAGAGCGTATCGAGCCTTTTCTTTTGAATAGTTTAAAATCTTTGTATCATGATGAATAACACTATTATAGACCAAAACATGGTCTCCTAAAAATGTGATAAAGTTCAATAAACAGAGCAAACTAAAACAGAAAAAAACTACAACAAAATCTGTATCTGAATAGGATGCATAACATGCTAGAGAATACAATGCAATGTAAACAAACAAAAACACTCTGCATGGTTAATTAGTAGTAAAATGAATAATGTATACTGGATGTATTTGTTAATGACTTGCATAAAGTAGTTCTGCAGCCAAGTAATTAAAGAATGAATTAATTGGTAGTTTACAGATTGTGGAACGATGTGATGAGGTCATCTTCCCATAAACAGGTGCAGGTGTGACATGTATAGTCGCACCCATTTTTTATGTTTTGAAATGGTCTTGTACAGTTAATACCATTCTGTCTCTATAGTCTGGGCAGCCATGAAAAGGTCTAGTACTCTCATTGGGCTCTCTGCCAAAATAATAAAAATAAAAAAATATCTATAATACAATACAATTTAAATTCTGGGGGAGAAGGGCCAGATTTCCATACTGATTTCTCAATTGATTTCACAGTATTTTCATTAGAAATTTCAAAAGGGAAAAGGTGCTGAACCTGATCAGTTGGCCAAAGGAATGTTGTGATATCATCCAAGACCCAGCTATTCCAGAAAACTAGTTAAAACAACAACAACAACAACAACAAGTTCACTCCAGTGATATAAACCACTAGGTGACTGTAAATATGTCATAGCTAAATGTATGGTTTGGATGACCTCAAACACTGGATTGCAGACTGACACACACACAAAAAAGTAATATGTGGTAAAATAACAAGCATGGGGTCAGATGAGGACAAAGTGAGTCCTTTCTTTCGCAATGTGTTCAATAATAGAAGGAACCTAAAGATAAGAAATGTAGACAGATAAATACGCTACTATAAGTGAAAAAGAATGATAAGTCAAGTTAGTTTCATATGCATTGACTGAGTTTTGGTCATAAAAAGCCTTAAAAAGGTTAATAAACAAATGGCGGCATGCGTACTCACAGAAACTAGTTGAGTTTACGACTACGCACAAAGCAATGCACACAGATAAGGAGAAGGCATTTTCTCACACTTGCATAATCTAAACAAACAACTATGAAACTAATATGCGTCTTAAAGCGTTTATATAACACAGTCTTGGTTAAACAATAGGCATTTAAGCAAAACAATCGACCAAATTAAACCCGAAATTTCGCAGTCACTCAACCCGTGAACGTGAAAATACACACACCAGATTTAAAAATACCTGTAACAACAACAACAAAAAAAAGTACAGACTGTTCCCGATTTCACAAATACAATGGTTTTATTAAGTGGGAATCGACAATAAATACAATACGTAACAAATAAGTTAAGTTCTCTCCCTTGTTGTAGAAAGTCCCTTCACTTCTGACATGTTATGTAGTAAGCTAACACTAGCAACCATAACCATGCATACTAGCCTACAACTCCGCGTGCTAACTAAATGAACAAAAAATATTTAAAAGTCCAGCTACCGATCAGGCTAAAAGTGTCACAAAGCATGCTACAATACTTGAGATTAGATGGAAATAAGTTGCATTTATTCAAGTGCATACATTGACTGGGCGAGGTATAGTTAGCTAGCCAACAAGCTCGAAATAGCTAGTCAAGAACGACAAAAAACACCAATAATCAAAGCGCGATTTACCTTTTAAACAGCGCAGGTGTGTCCGCAACAATTCCCAAACTTTACACGTATCCGAACGATGTCAGATTTGCAATTAAATGCGATAAAGTCAGTAGCCACGTCGCTAAAATCACCAATTCCTACGCGTAGGACACATTCATGCAACGTGAGACCGCCATATGATTGACACTCCCGCTGCACGCTGATTGGTCTGACGTCACTCAAAGAAGGGCTGTGATTTGCGGAAAAGGTGTGAGTGGGTGGGGTTTGGCACGGCGGTGCGGTCAGTGGCTCACGTGGATTTACATGTTACACAACACAGCCACAACACATGGGGCAGTCCAAAACCCAGGCATTTCAACCGGGGAGGGGCATTTGGGCTAAATATATAGAGAAAAAAAAGTGCGATTAAAAATAGGAATGTATTAAAAGCCCCATTATACATTATTTAGCTCGTTTTGAACATATTTTAGAAATCATCATCTCACCTTTTTTTTTTCTTTTCAATTCTGTTGTTTGCCTTACTTTAATGCATTGAGTGGTTGCAACATTATAGCACCATTGATGGGGTCTCTTATCTTTTATATTTATGTTAGATTGCATGATTTACATAATGCTTTGATTAAAGAGCGGTAAAAGTAATTCATTTCCGATTCTGCAGCCAATAAAAAGCCATAATGCAAACAAAAGGGGAAATTACAATTTTAAATTACTTACTTTAAATTAGTTTAAATGAGGCAAAGAAGAATAACTGCCTGTTTTAAAGAGTAGTTAACTTACAATTAATACAAACAAACTAATCTAAACTTTATTTCTAAACCTGTCCTTAAACATATCATCTTGGATTTTATTATTTAGCTATTTTATTTATTTTAATTCATCAAATTCAGCGACCTACTGGTTGAACCACTCCCACTCGGACGAAATGCCTAGGTTTTAGTGAGACTACACAGAACTTAAAACCCGCTCCGTGTGAAGACTGCGCAGCTTCTGACTCATCCCAGTCCAGTCGATGTTACCTCACGTCGGCCACAGATGAGCCGGGAGCCGCTATCTGCAGGGGGCTGTCCCGGTGGTGCACAGACAGCGAGCAACTTGTGCATGAAAAACTGCACAGCGTTGCTTTTTATTATCCGGATCGTGAGATGAAATCCTAAAAGATTAAGACATCTTAATCAAAATGTTTTTGACACGTTTTGAGTGGACAAGAAGACAAGTTTAATTGACAAGACAGAATTAGAATTGGCTTATTGTTACAGAAATGTGTCTTTGGCTGGAGTCCAAATAGCTGCAAACACAACAAAAGCATGGCAAGGTTCCAAGAGGGCTCCAAGAGGAGCTCGGAATAGAGCCAATGCTCCCCCATGTGGACAGGAACCAATTGAGGTGGCTCTGAATTTGCTCTGGAAGTCTCCTGAACACCTGGCTCCCTGGGGAGGTGTTCCAGGCATGTCCCACTGGGAAAAGACCCTGGAGACTATTACATTACCTTTGTTACTACCACCGCTACAGTGGGCTTAACTACATAAAAACACACACACTGAGTGAAAAGATTTATTTATTGAACCAAAAGACTGTAAGAATTAAATTGCATTTTAGCCAAATGCAATTTTACCAGTGAGAAGACCATAGACTTACAATAACTTTTAATTCTAAGATATTATAAAGTAAAATTCAACTCGTGTGTATGGCAAAAACACTGACAAACAATATTAAGCAATGGTTAAAATTATACAAAGTTAAAAACCAAAAACATACTTCATTATTTTTGGAAGAAACAGAAATCATCCAGTGTTTGAGGCACTGTCATTACTCACATACGTTCTGTACATCCGGAAAGCAAAGCAGCAAACATGCAAAACTACACAATATATTACTACTAGAACTACTATCAGTACTCATTAGTTTAATCATTCTAAACTTAGAAATAAAAATACAAGAAGCACTGAGCACAATTCTGCTGTTAATCCATATAAGCAGTCTCTAAATTGTTTTATAGTATAGATTTTACTCTGGCATTTGGATTGGAATTTCATGTTTTACATTTCAAATGAATGTGTGTATGCAAAAACAAGTAAAAGTAATTCAGCCCTGATTTCTGAGCATGTAAAACAAAATGGTTCTAGCAGAGAGCAAGAAATTAGCTTCTGCTGGTGCATCAAGGAGTGAGGCAGTTCAGATGAGGCTAAAACAATGAGTTAAGAGGCACTTTGGAAACTGAAATAAGAATGTGCTTGGTGTTTTCAGCTTTGGGTAAGGATAGATAATAGATAATGGATAAAAGCTTAAAGTGGGGGAAAAAAAATAGTACAGTTTAGTTTTGGGGCTGAAGGAAGGGTCATTGGCATGTTCCTTGGGCAGGAGGTGGAGTGAAGAACAATGCAAGACTGGTATACAAAGGTTTTCTGTATGCCCAATTGTGATTAAGGCAAAGCTATTAATGATATAAACAATGGTGAAATATGTTAAGATTTTTACTATTTGTAATTTATGGCACTTCACAGGAATTTTGTAGGCACTTCCAATTCAAATGCAAAGACAGCTTTACAGTTCTGATAATAAAACTCATATCATTGTTAACAAATCCAAACACATAAAAGGCACATTTTGTCTACAATAATTTTTAAAGTGGCACTATGTAACTTTTAAGGTGGAAGGTCCATCACCTGCTTGTCGACATGGAGAGGTTACTGCTTTCCGTAGAATGTTCCACAGCATAGCATTAAACTATATCCATAAAGACACCATTAGGCCAAGTCACAGTAAGAAGTCATGCTATTCTTTGTAATAAAAATAAAAATGAAAGAAGGATATTGTGGAACATTCCAGGCAAAGCAATAACCTCTCCATAGCAACAAACTTTAAAAATTGCAATGAAATAAACCTGAATTTGTGCCAGTTTTTGTTAAAATTGGCACTTAAGAAAATTATTTTTTATGCACAATTTTTGTTTGAAAACAGCATTTCACCCAAGGCACTTCTCTTTAACTACTGAACATATTTAAGGCAAATATTTAATATGCAAAGAAAAATATTATGAGAATTTACAATTAGGCATTCCTAGTATTGAAACTGCATTGTGTACATGAAAATATTGCTTAGCGTAAACTGTTTATTTAGATATAGTTTTAAAATA
Organism: Boleophthalmus pectinirostris; assembly: GCF_026225935.1. Lineage (NCBI taxonomy): Eukaryota > Metazoa > Chordata > Actinopteri > Gobiiformes > Gobiidae > Boleophthalmus > Boleophthalmus pectinirostris. The sequence continues at coordinate 28,286,271 of NW_026571299.1, forward strand.
AAATGATTACCTAGAAATTCAAAATGTTCTTTGGTTATACATTTAGGATTAAATGTTTAGTCAATATGAAAATGGTTGTACACAAAGCAATCTCAAATTAAAGGAAATGAAGACCCCATAGAGGAAATGGGGGCTGGGCAGTGATCATGTGTCCAATGATGAATTTTGACTCCCAACTTGTCGTTAGCATCCTGGTGGAGTTTATGTGTAATTATAGACTGAAAAACAAAAAAGGAAATTAAAAACGATCAGAAGCCTGGCTGGAATTAATAATGACGTACAGTAGAGCACATGCATTTTTGTTTAAATGTTTGTACCTGGTTCTAAACCAGTTATAATTTTAAGTAATAGCATGCCAATTATGATATAAAATGTAAAGAAAAACTCAAGTCATATCAAATATACTCACTGATAATGATGATGACGATGATCAGAATTACAACTATCAGGATGGCCCACATCTGTCAAGGAAAAAAAAAAATAGAAATAAAAATAAAAATTAGATATTAATATGCAAATTTAGCTTTTAAGCCATGTTTTAATGTTGTTATCTCCTCAAAAACACACCTGAAGTTGTGTTTCGTTTCATTTACACAGGTTTGAGCAACCCTTTATTATTAGTCTGTCTACATCTCCAATGCTCAAAATGCTTTGTTCCACCTTGTGATGTCATGAAAAGGTAGTGTTCAACCTTTGACCTTTTGTTCAGTAGAGATTGGCAATTCCACGGCTGAAGTTACCCAAATGATTCTAGTGAAGGTGTATGGAGGAGAGTCCTGCACCGGGTCGGGTACCAACAAATAGTTGCTGAAACGGGCAGTCTTAAACGTTCTGGAATTTTACAGGTGGGTAGTGATAACACACAGGCGGGTCAGGTGAATCCAATGAACGACAAATGGGAGAAAAATACTTAACACGCGCCCGGGAGGATTGTTGCCCTGGAAACAAGTGCCATTTCCCAGTCTTTTCCCGGAACGATGGCACACCAGGCTGAGAGAGTAACTCAAGTATATTTATTACATAAAACCCATCAGAGGTGGTGACTGGCTCGGCGGCTGCACTCCTGGTTTAGTCCTGGTTTAGTCCTGGTTTAGTCCTGGTTTAGTCCTGGTTTAGTCCTGGTTTAGTCCTGGTTTAGTCCTGGTTTAGTCCAGGTTTAGTCCAGGTTCAGTCCAGGTTCAGTCCAGGTTCAGTCCAGGTTCAGTCCAGGTTCAGTCCAGGTTCAGTCGATTGGCTTGGCGGTTGTGGCGTGTATATATTTATAATCCGCTAATAACACAGCATAGGTCCAGGCCTGGTTTAGTTTTGGACTATTGGGCTGTCAGAATAATGCGCTGACCCAGAGGTTAATGAGTGGAATGTTAACGGGTCCTGGTGGGTGCGGATTTAACTTTGATATAATCACGGGTTAACGGGCAGGTGTGGTGCTGTACTGCACTGGTGGGTGCAAGGTCGGTGCAGGTCTCCAAAAATGGACCCGTGCAGGACTCTGGTATGGAGCTTAAAAACACAGTAGAGCATTCTGTTCCACCTTGTCATGTCATGTGGTAATGTGGAGTGTTTTATATTTGAGAGAAGAACTCAGCCCAAATATGAGGGGTTTGTGGGTTAAACATTAAAAAAAATAACAACTCCAGGTCTGTTTGTGATGACGAAACATTAAAATCTGAAATTAGCCTGATACTGGCCTTTTAAAACAACTGTGTTAGCATTGTTATGTTAGGAGTTATAAGTGTGATCCAAGATGCCCAAACACATTTTACAAAATGTTCATCTAAAACCATCCCCAAACAAGTGTTTTTCATTCTAAAACGTGATGATGTCATACTGCCAGACAAATCAAGAGGCAGTTTTTTCCTATTTAATTACATTGTGCTTTGGCATGAAATATCCAGAAAGTATAGACACAAATGTTGAACCTGAACATTTCTATTACAGAGTAGATCCAAGAACTCACTGCATTACAACAACAATAAAAATACATTTTACAAGGGCAGATATTATGCAAAATTTACTTTAAGCCATGTTATAATGTAACTTTAGTTGTGTTTTGCTTAATTCACACATGTTTGAGTACACTTAATTATGAGTCTGTCTACATCCCCAAAGCTCAAAACGCTCTGTTGTCTGTAATGCAATGAAGCTGTATGTCTTGTCCAGTAGGGATGGTAGAACAAAGTGTTTTGTGTTAGAGAGAAGAACTCAGCCTAAATATGCAGAGTCTATGTTAAAAAATTGTGAGAAAATTGTGTTTTAAGAAAGAAACAACAGTATAACTTTGATCACAAAATAGCATAATATAACAGTATTAATTTTAGCTTCCCTTATGTCTATTAAAATATGGCCTTGTAGAATGCTATAAAGTCTGGATGCTTTGCTGCTCTCATCTGGCGTTGGGCAAATCGCTTTTTCATGAACACAGCATCAAGTTGTTTGCTCAAATTTGAGAAATGGGAATTCTGGAATCTGCATGATTTTCACATCAGGGGTGACTGATTGAAGTACAAACTGCCCTCATAAAATAAAGGCTTTTTACAAATTCTCAAACCAAATGAAGGCCTGTCCGTTGTCTGCATTTCTCTAAATTACTTGCAAGATGTTTTACCAAAAGAACATTAAGCTTGGAAAAACTACTATAAGCAACTTCTGAAATAGTTTCTGCTGAAAATATTGAGTTACAAACAGATGGTTAGTGTTTCCTCAGCAACCGACAAAAGCATATGAGAGTGAAAGAGCACCGCCCTCGGAAAACTGTCCCTTCTAAGCTCCTCAAAAATGAACATGAAAAACTCATTAGCCACGAGTAAGGAAAGTGAGGCAGGAGGCAGAAGCTTGGAGCATAGCTGACTTGTATCAACTGATATCTTTACTTAATGCTGATATTCAATACCAGATTTTTTTTTAATGCTGCCCAATTCTCTGTGTCTCCGTCTCTTATAATTTGAAGCAGAGTTCCAGTAAGTTCTAAAAAGTAATTTACGGACAAAATAATGAAATAAAACCACGAGGATCATGTAGAGCGGGTTAATACGAACATTTCAAGAACAAAATAAGGACCTTTTTATGGAGAGAGACAAAGTGAATTGAAGTCAGTGGAGCAGGAAGCACGCCCATAATCACTTCCTATTTGAAATACGGCAGCTAGTGGATTAGCAATGTCCAATTACAATTTATACATACGACATGAAGCTAAAACCCATGACTAGACTGTTCAAATAACTATTAACCACATGTGTTGCCCAGAGGCCACAGACTGGTAGCCTATCTTGTGTCATTTAATCCTAGGACACTCATTATTGATATCTGATATGGATTTTTTTCCCCACTGATACCAATACTTGACAGTTGCTTAATATGACCAATAAATGATCATTGCAGATACGATATTTATCTTTTTAAAGCCATGACAAGGCAAATAAAAGTATTTTTTAATATATTTTTGTACTATATAGATTAAATAGAAATAAATTAACTATAAACAAAAACATATTTATCCAAGATATTAAATTATTTTCCATATTTTTAGCGCAATTGCTCTTCTATTTACATTTTTACTCATTAGTCTCATCAAAAAGACAAATCTGATGCATGGAGGACAAACAGGGAATGACACATGGGCATACAGATACAAGACAAAATATTAGCATATTTAGTTTTTCATTCAGATGATACCTATATTAAAACCGATATATATCATTCATTTGTACTCACTGTCATTATTGCTGGAGTTTAAATGCACTGACCTTGCAGTTCTTCCACCAGTACTTCCTCTTGAGTTTGGCGGCGCTGGTCTCAAACTGTGACGCTCCGGCCTGAAGTGCGTCCGCTCGGTCGTCCAGCTCCGACAGCTTTTGATCTCGCTCCAAAACCTTATCCACATTCACACGCATTATATCCACCACCTGAAACAAGAGGAGCAGGTTAGACATACACACTGCATTAAACACAAGCCCTATCTGCAGGGATATCTCAGTGTAGCTGTCATTTAATGCTGAACTAGGCATCAAGATGAATTCTTGTCATATTTGTTTTCACAAACTCCAGAGAAACCATCTGACCCAGCTCCCACTGTAGTGATTGCCCGGTTAACCAGTGGTTCAAACCAATCCCAGAGGACTGGATAATTTGCTTTTTTATCTGAGATGTGCAAATGACCTGTCTTTTTAACACCTCATGCTAAGGAAAGCGGCAACTGCTAGCACCTTCACACAACTACATATTTAAGAGTGTTATTTTCATAATCAAAATCAACAGGGCAATAAACCAGCACTTCTATCTGCTTCAGTCATTTTGTGTCCAGTTAAATATATGTCGCTGTTGTTTTTCTGGCTTGCAAAGAATTGTGGTCTATATTGACAATCTAGTGACCACAGATATCCACTACTTTTCAAGGTACATTGTGGGAAATTTTGAGTGCACTACTTTTTCATCAACTGGACATTCAAACACCACTAAAAATGGCGTGACTCCTAAAGTGCCGTAAGTAGAGAATAATATGGACATTCGGACACAGTTTATTTTGTTTTGGAAAAACGTGCGAAGTGAAGTGCTCTGTACATTTATGGAGGCAATTGCCTGATTTTCTCTTAACACGATTTAACAAAAGTTGGATCTGTTGCCTTGTTCCACTGTTGTCATTCTCGACCAAACTGCAACAATGTCAGGCAAGTTTAAAACAAAACTTTATTTTCAATGGGAGAATCTTGACAGTTAGTTGGTTTAATTAGAATATAAAATTATTTGATAAAAATATTCAAAAAATATAAACATAAATCTAAAATGATTCATAAAACATTCTCCAGCAGTCACGTTGTCGCCCAGTAGCCTTTTCAGTGATGCCCTACATGTTCCACTGATCTACTAACACTCTCTCCCTCCCCTTTTTTTTCCTCTCCCTCCCTCTCTCTCTCTCTCTCTCTCTCTCTCTCTCTCTCTCTCTCTCTCTCTCTCTCTCTCTCTCTCTCTCTCTCTCTCTCTAGCTCTCTCTCTCTAGCTCTCTCTCTCTAGCTCTCTCTCTCTAGCTCTCTCTCTCTCTCTCTCTAGCTCTCTCTCTCTAGCTCTCTCTCTCTAGCTCTCCCTCTCGCGCGCTCTCATTTGGTCGTTTGGTTCATGCCTTCATTGCATAACCATAGAGATTACATAAAGCTCTCTCGGCAAATCGGAATGCTCCATTCAGGTTAAAGTCCCTCAGTGGGTGGGGCTATGTGTGTAATAGAAAAGTAGGCAACATTTGTATTGAAGCTGAGCCGTGTAAGTACAGGATTAGGCCAACAACAAGAATGGGGAGACAGAGAGAGGGGGAGACAGAGAGAGAGAGAGAGAGAGAGAGAGACAGAGAGAGAGACAGAGAGAGAGAGACAGAGAGAGAGAGACAGAGAGAGAGACAGAGAGAGAGAGAGAGAGAGAAGGGGTGAGGGAAAGAGGAGTGGAGAGGAGAGGAGAGAAAGAAGGGTGTAGGAGTTTAAGTATTGATGGTGGACATATTACTGTAATGCCGATGCTGTTATGCAAGAGTGATCTCAGAGTGTAGGGAGGGATACTCAACTACAAAAACTAGGCCAAAAACAGGACTTTACCAGAACTAAACCAAGACTAACAAGAGTGCATTTGGATTGCAACAGGTCAAACAAAACAAACGTTAATGACTAAATATTTAAACACATTTATACAGAATAAAACATTAATAAATAGTTGTATAAACATTAACAAAGTTCTGACTACTATGCTTATTGCTACTACTAAGCTACTGTGGTCCTTAATCTTAAAAGGTCTTTTGTTATGTGAAATTCACTCTTGAGCACTGCAAGTCATGTTATAATGTTGTTACCTCTTCAAAAACAAAACCTGGAGTAGTGTTTCAATCACACGTTTGATTAATCCTTTATTATTAGTTGGTCTACAAAACATCCTGTTGCACCTTGTGATGCATGTAGTGGTAACTTTCAAGTTCACCACTACCTTTCGGCGTAATATGGTATCTGGTGATATTTTTGGTCCGCTTTGGATTATCTTTCCAATATTATAACATTTTTTGAGTAAATATGTTTGGCCACTCATCAAATATAGCAAGCTACTTGAGAGGGCTTGGAGAGTCCCTGCCTTATATCCATCTGAAGGGTTGGGAGATATGACGATAAAAATGTAATTATGATCTCAGTGGCGATCTTTTTTTTTTATATGCTGATTCCCTATGACTCTTTAATGCAACCATTTGCTCAAAACAAGGCTCTGAAAGGCTCTGAGCGAGTGACAGCTGGAATTAACTAATCACAGTGAAGTGTGAATTAATTTTATTTATTTACCTTATTAATCCAAAGTTTACACAAAACGTGGTGCTTTTCATTACAACCACCCCTAGGAAAACTACACTGAAACTAACACACCCTAGGGCCTATTGTTTACACTGATTACTTAGTAATAAGTCCGTTGAACTACCTTGGAACTGCCAAGAAAAACAGTTTTCTATAAAATTTGTTATTTATTATAATCATTGATGAATCAAAATGGGTACCGAGTATCTTTTCCTTGGTAGTGAAATCAATTTGAAATAGTATTGTGACAACACAAACCTGCATGAGACATAACATAACATAACAAAGTCCTCATGTCAAATAACAAGACTTCACAACAGGTTTTCAGCCTCAGAGCGACAGATCGAGAGGGGTATGTGAGTAGAGGGGGATGGGCACGAAGAAATGTTCTAGGACACAGGGTCAGTGAGGACAAACTGCCTGTTTATGCTATGGGAAGTGAGTTCATATAGGGGCACATTTGAGCTGGACAATACCAAAGGTTCTCAGTCTAGGTGCGCTATATACTCAAAATACACAAAGGAAATTGAGTTATAGTTGGACATCAAGTTGATAATACTGCAAATGGTGTTTTGAAGATATGCAAAATTTGAATATTATATCATTGACAAAAAAATAAAACAATGTATTTGTAATTGTAAACTTTGTACTTAAAAAAAATCTATTAATCTAGTGTTAAAAACTGTAATTCAGTGTTTATTGCTTTAGTTCAAATGTCATTCTTCAAAACGTTTTCACTACAGCTCAACAATGCCATCTACAGGACTACAGTCTAACATCCTCGGAATTTGCAGGTTCATGTGATTATAATTTAGCAAATACTGATGGCACCCTTTGCACACAAAAGAAATACTATAATTGGTGACAACATGCCATCTGCTGGAAAAGTGGTTATTCAAAAATACCTATTTGAATCCAGATATAGTTTTGGTGGCATTTGGTGTGAAAAGGAATTACATTAAGCTTAAATTATGACATATTTCATTATAATTACAATTTTAGGTCCACAGTAAAAACATTATAATGTGTGAGTATGGGATGCACCGATCACCATCCTTTTCGGTTCTAATACAGATTTTGATTCTGCCAATACTTGATAACAATCGATACCACCGAAAACAGCTTTTATTTCCTTTATAATGATAACAGACACAACTCATCCAAATGTGTTATGTAGTTCTTATTAGTCTCTCAGCTGCAGAACCAGACCAGTAAAAACAAATAGTCTTATCACATTGATTTCTATGACCAATCGGAATATGGGCTGAACAGATATTTGGAAGCTGATATTCAAGTCAGCATTTTTTTCAGGATCAGTGCTGATATTCGATACCAGTACCAGATCATGCATCCCTAAATCAGTGCACTGTGACTCACCTCGTCAACCTGGGCCTGTGTCTGCTGGAGGCGTCTGTTGCTGGACGCTGCAGCAGGGTTTTCTGGAGCTGGAGCAGACCTGAGGGAGACCACGAGAAAGCATCAGAAATATCAAACATGTGAAACACAGAATAGAGGGGTCGAGAAAGAAATTGAACAAATTTAACATTCCTCCATAACTATTAATTCCCCCTAGAGCTGCTCAATTAATAATTAATATCATATCAAAATCTATATGGACAATGGACAATTTGAACGGACGACAAATCAGAAAGGCGGTAAAGTACCACAATGATTGTAATTGTTCATCAGTTCAGTCTTCTTGCAAATTCTTGAAAAATGTGAACGTTGAACAGAATCCTATCATAAATTTAATCACAATCACAAAGTTTGTCAGAAAAATCCCTAATTCGCCCTTTTATCATTATCTTATTGAGTTTGAAATCAGCCTTTCTGGCTGGTCGGTTAATCAAATTTTTAATGGAGTGGTCTACAGTTCTCTGTCAGTAAAAGCATGTGGTTTGAAGCAGAGTTCAGACTTTTAAAATGTTTTTAAAATGTTTTTAAATCGGACTATTTTCATGTGAAGTGACACTGATTAGAAGTCTGTATTGTTCATGTTGAGGACATTGAAGGTAATGGCGTGCAAAAATATTAAGATAACTCAGCATAATAAATGTAGTGATACAGTATTGAAATTGTGGGCTGCAGTACTGATATAACTATAGCACCTTTTTACAGTTTTGTAGCTTGTTTACTGTTTAGAGAAAGGAAACTTGTTTATGCAATACATATTCATTGTTTAAATGATTGAAAGGGGTGTACAGTATTTCATATGAACTCTGAGCAGGTAGTGGCTTTGCAAAGAAATACTGTTGTTAATGTATTTTGTTCTTTAATATATTAATTACCACATTTATCACCATATCGTGATAATATCATATCGTATTGTGTATTGTATCAACTTGTGAGTTACCCTGTGATTCCTAGCCCTAATTGAAAGCCACTTGTTTTTAATAGCACAATAATAAAACTGGAAAGAGCAAAAGGGAAATTTTCTTTTGTCCTATTCTCTAGTCAGCGCTCCTGTTCACATTCAAGAGAGGGACACTGGCACATTGTTCTGTCTGAAAACAAAACAATAACAATGATGCAAACACCATTTAGGACCAGTCATTAGAGCATTTGTAATAAGTTCATAAAGAGAACTTATTACAAAGAGCTGCTGCCAACAACAAAAAGCTCACTCCACCCAGTATTTGAACAGCTGCTGTCGTATCATGGGCCTCATAGAAAAGGGCTGGACTTAACTAAGACCTATGTCCAGGTTTTGAGAGAAATGCAATCCAGAACCACATAAAGTAAGCAAGAAGGAAAACTGAAACTTTAAGAGAAAAACTTTTACAGTTACACATGTTTTGTTGATTGATGTATTTAATTTGATGATGCCAATTTTACTTTTTAAGAGTCTATTATAATATTGTCTTATCAAACACATTTGAAGTTCAGGAGGTGCAATTCAACAAATTTAGAATGAAAATGAGATTCTGTTGTTTCAAATAATCAGTTTAAGGAGTTTTACTTAGCAAGCCAAACAGCCAGTCCTCAGGGATTAAGAGCATTTTAACTATTTATGTGTTACATAGCACTGACTCAAGTTTTTCTTCATAAAATTAAGATTGAAAGTCATATTTATTGGTGTTTAATTGAACAATGTGGTAAATTAATCAGGAAAAAAAAATAATTTTTGCCTGATTTCTCAGAACAATGCATAGTTATATTTAGTTTCATATGAAAAGGTTTGAGTAATCACACTTAGCCTTCTTCATAACTCAGATGTATGGAGCAAGGAGTTTAAAGATTTAGGTTGGATCATAACAGGACATTTAGCAATGCCATGTCTCATTTCACAAAATTATGCAATAAAGAAGATTTAGTAACTGCTCAACATTTATATGAATAGTGCTTGTGTTTAAAAAGTCTTGAAGTACGCATTTTTAAATAATTGGTATTTAATGTTGTATAACGGAAAATAATGTGTGAGCACTGAGCAACATTTAGGTTCTAGCAACCTGGGTGACTGAGGGATTGCACACGTATATAACATTTTGCAAAGTCTAAATCTCATCTTGTCTAGGATCCAACATCATGGATCCATAATCGTGTGGCATTTATGTATTTTGCCCACCCTTAATAAATGCCAATGCTGTACAGATTAGGCAGATTCCTGTATTAAACAGAGGAAGGATGCAGTTTCATAAAATGCATGATTAAACATGCATTTAAAAAAATAGATTAACCAAAAGACTTTTCTTCTTCAGTCCTGTATACTTCCTCTACAGGTTATCTTGTGACAGCATAATAATGGTATCAGATAACCATTATTTCAATTATGACTCATAAACACAATGATTTTTTAGACTAGTTTGACTGTTTTAAACTAATGAAATCATACTTTGCCCATTTTTATGAGATCTACTACAAATCCCACCTCTACCCCCTCTCTGAGATCACATGATCCCTGCATTAGCTCTTTGAGTCCGTGCTAATATTTCTCCTCTGCTAAAGAATCTCACGACATTCCTCCTGGATTTGTTTAGACTGAGGAAGTGCTTCAACATTCACCTCCACCTCCTTCAGATCCCGAGACCCTCCTAAGGTCCAAAAGCACACACCCCTGTTTCCTGTTTCCTGTACATTTGTGCAGCAAAAGCAACGGAGAATGCTGCCCTTCTATTTTTATTTTTTTTATTTATTTATTTTTTTTTTTATAAAACAAAAGATTTACTTTTTATCTTTTCTTTTGTTTTGTAGTTTTATTATCTACATCTGTTACAAATAAGTGTACACTGCCCGAGTATGAAAGAATAATAAAAAAAAAAAGCACATGAGAATGCGTGACGTGAGAATGTGTGGAGGAGAAATCAGGCCATGAAAACTGATCATCTACAGGATGACAGGAGACATGTCATTTAAAACACATTTGGTTTGGTTTATGTAATACAGTTAAATACAGGTTATACATTCTTTTCACAGTAGTGATTCATTGCACAGTAGTAAAGTAAAAGTAGAACATTGTAATTCAAGACACTACTACTACTTACTAATATTAATACTTTTTTTCATTATGAATATAATTTCCAATACCAGTCCTGCTGCTGTAGCATTAATTTATCTTTATCCTTCACATTTTAAGCTGTGGCAAAGTTTACAAAAATTCTAATTTTAACATTTGTAAATTAATAAATAAATAAATAAATAAATAATTAAAAAAGGATTTCTATTTATCTGGACTATAATACAATATGTTCTACTTTTTAAAGACGATTGTAAACACATAACCACAGTCAGTGATATCAGTAGCAGAGACTTTAAATTTATCCGATGGTATAAAAATGTATGCGAGATCAATTTTAGAACCGATTTTACTAATTTTACTGTTAATAAATGTCTCGGTCCCGACAATAACATTATAACATTACAGAAGTTGTCTGATTGTGGTGGTGTGACCTCAGTCAAGACCATTAGAAAATACGTAGGGAAAAAGGATACAATGAATTAGAAATGTCAACAAAACTATTATAATAGTAATTGGGTTTAATCATAAAATCACAAGGTAACGTGGCGTAACGTTAAATGTGACTTTACGCCTAATGCATCATCCCTGTTAAAATGTAATGATTATACTACACATTTTGTCTTTAAATAATAAATGAAATGATCAAATGAATAAATATGGTCTGAGAGCTACTATATGAGTAATCAGAATCACTATTTGAGAATATAACGTGAAACAACTACACCGCTAACTTAGTTGAGTCAGTTTTCCATTGACCGTTTCCTGTTTTAAGCGTCTAACTAGAACAAGCTTCACCACAATGAATCAAAGTTCTAAAAAATAGCTTATTAGGACATTACACGACTATTTCAGATCAAAAGCTAATAAGATCATGACCTAATAAACGCCTTTTGTAGAGGAAGCTAGTAAATCAAAGAGTAAATGGGGCTAGATAAGATGCTAACCAACTAGCCTTAGCCGAAGTTTCCGACTATTGAACTATTTTGAATATTAAAGAAAATATGACATGACATTATGTTTAACTTGTACACACCTTCAGAGTCATCTGTATTGACTACATTGGCAGACAACCGATTGCGTGAAAATCTAAAAATATAACTTTTAGCTTAGCTTTAGCCTTTACGCTATGAACGCTAACTAGCACTTGTTGAATGTAAAGTTTGGGGCGTTGCTTTTTTCCAGATTTAGTGCAATGAAACTACGCAGAAACTAACGCATACGACCTTGCATTTATGAAAACATACCCTGCCTACATAAAGTACTTGCAATGAAACATATACTTACATTGTGGAATATTTTTTCTAGCAGACGACGCAACTCTAATGTTCGTTGACAGAGCTAATGCTAAAGCTGAGGTAAAAGGCTGTCGGCGCCGGCTTCAAGGATGTTGGAAATTCAAACACTTGCAGGCAATTCAAAACCCGTTTTATGATTTTAAAATGTTGTTCTAGTGAGTAACAGTGTCCTTTAAATAACACTATAAATTATATATCCGTATTCTTATATATCTCACAATGTAACTGTAGGAGTCTGAATTATCACTCGTGAAATAATATTAAATTTAGCGGCGAGTACAAGTGCAGGTTCCTATGTGTTACAAAGGCACCATAGAACCTCTTGTACTGACTATTGAAAGTACTGTTGTTAGTATTCTGTTCTTGAGATATCAAAATACAAAACAAACAAAAAAATCTGTTCATTTTGCTGTTTGTTAAATTATGTTTTAATATGTGTATCTATTTATCAACATTTTATATTAATTAATTACTGTAACCCTGGGTACCGCCGCTAGAGGTCAGTGTACATCTATGATGTCACAAAACAAGGCCGTCTTCGAATGGGCACTATTTTTCCCACTTACTAAATGTACAAAAGTGTCAACAGCAAGTGACATAGCAGCCAATTTGTAGCTTGTTTCCCTCAAATAACATAAATTTTATTCCTGACAAATATAACATAAGAACACCTTTATTTGTCCCACATTATTGGGCACATATGGTAATCACCTGTTAATACACTGTTTATATACTTGAATGAAATGTGTAATTGTGTAAAAACACATAAAAAGACATACATACATACATATGAACATAGTAATGTTTGACCACTTAAATAATGAGATAGTAATAGCACTAAATCCACATAAAAAGTCTTTCATTCTATGTGCTAACTGTGTTATGTTAGCTGATGGTAATAAATAATGCAGTAGTTGTACTGGATAAATATAATAATTATTTTTAAAGGATTTGATAAAACATATACTAGAATTGTTGTTCTAGGAGGCAAAATTTTCTTCTCTTCTTAATTGTCTGTGGTCAGCTTCTGCCTTCACATCCCAGATCCATCCACAGCTCCAAGCTCAACATGCTGCAAGTACACACAAATGGGTGCTGTTGTTCATAATGTTTCCTTTACAACTATCTCCTGTCTCACTACATAAAAACTAAAAATAACTATATAGGCCTACACAAATCTGTTGCTGTGGGAATAATAAAGGTTAACAAACAGAAAATAGAAAACAGCAAATCTATTCTTACATGCACTTTCTGTCCATCATGTCCATTCACTTTTTCACCAGCAACAGGATCATGAGTGTAAATATCTGTAAATATCTCCACCTGCAAACAACATTTTATTTCTTTAATAAAATACTCTAATAGTATAACACAATATTGTATTTTTTCTGTTATATAACAAGTTATTTGCTTAGACTTGTGAAGTTTGACTGCATCCAGCTTTTTTAAACTGCAAATAAATATAGAAAGTAAAGATAGTAAAAATCTTTCAGTCTTCTTACATTTACAGATATCTGCCCATCGTTTTCATCTGTGTTTGGGTCTGCATCTCCATTATCCGATACATCTGAAGTCTCCTCCTGGAAACAAGTTACCACAATATAAAGGAAGTAATTTATTTTTCCTGAAACACTTTTGTACTTGTACTTCAGAAATTAAGTAATGGGAGTCTTACTTGAGTTTTTACTACTTCCCATAGATTGTATAAATAAGTGGACTAAGGGAATGTGACATCACCCATAGAGTTTGGTTACATTCAAATGAAGCTCACAAGGCTAGCTGTTATAAGAGTGAATTTGGAGCAAAGTTCTATACTACTAATTGGGATTTATTTATAGACAAAATAGCAGGAAAAAAAACACCAGGATAATGTAGAGCGGGTTAATACAAACATTTTAAGACCAAAATGATGAGCCTGACAGCAGCAGTTACAGAGAGAGGGGTGACGGTTTCAATGGGGCCAGAAGCACCTGCATGCTCACTTCCTATTTGGAACGTGGCGGCTAGCTTTGTCCATTTATATACAGTCAATGCTACTTCCCCCACCTCTTTTGTTGAAGTGTTAATGAAACCACAAAAAACCTGTTAACATCTGTACTTACAATCATGTTTTGGCTTTCATGTCCTTCATACTGTACATCTGATGCCTCTTCCTGTAATCAATGACAATATTGTAACTATTTTGTCAGTGATTTTGGGACAGGCTAGTTTAAGAGTTTCAAAATGTTGGTAACTTGTGTATTAAGGAAGAATTGGGAAAATGTGAGTAAAATTGGCTTGTCAGAGAGGAAAAGATCGAGCCAGCCAGGAGTCGAACCTAGAATCTTCTGATCCGTAGTCAGACGCGTTATCCATTGCGCCACTGGCCCTACGAGGAGTCAGGAATGTCAGGGGCGTGTCCATGATTTCCTCAATGTGTCAGGTCAGTGGGAGTAGTGATTAGTGATTTATCCTGTCTTCTCCTCTCAGTAAGGAGGTTGTGGGTTAGACTCCTGATCTCTGAGTGGAGTGTGCATCCCCCCCATGCTATTCAGCTGTTATCTTGTCTCCCCTACTGTGCAAAATCTGGTCATTAGCAGGTATTATGTAAATCTATGAATAAACATTAAACAAAAACACACTGAAATCTTGCACAAGTCTCCTGTATTCTCTCTTGGTTACCTGATATTGTCCACTTTGGTGCTAATGCCCTCCCCACAGACCTGCTCAGACTGGAGGAATGCAGGCTCAAAGTAAATGTCTTTAGACTCGAGTGATTGAGTTTCACTTTCACCTGAAAACATCTCACTCTTAAAAGGTCATCACTGCAGCTTTGGGTTGGAGCCAGAAAACTACTTAACACTGAGATTCACAAGATATTTTGCACTTTGATTGGACATTACAGATGACTAATTCTATCAAAACAGATGACTCAGAGGTAGAAAGTATTTTTTACGGGTATATGCTAAAAATTTTACTCAAGACTTCTTAGATTGTAGTGATACATTATGACACATTATGATATTAGCAGGTGTGACAGGAGCAATAGTTGTAATAAATGAAAATATTTAAAACAATGTTGAATATTTGTGTACTTATTATTTCAAACAATTTGAATGCATTTAATTTGAATGCCAGCATAATTTAAATAGGAATAGGCTTTTTCATCATGGTTAGGGAGCTGGAAAAAAATCGGATTGCTTAGGTTGTGTTTTGCAGAAATTATGTCAGTATAATCCTCCAGTTGTCAAGGTATAATTCCATGGCAAAAGAAGTTGTACTTCTGTCAACTGGATAAAGATTTCTGAGAGTGAATATGTTTCACCATTTCAAGCAGCTTCTTCAGTCATCCTGTCAGAACTAAAGAAGCTACTTGGATGAGAGGTGAAACATAATAAACATGTTTTAAATTTAAATTCAATTTAAATTGTCCAATGACATTTTCTTTTGCAACATACAATATACAGCTGACATACCTGACAAAGGTAATCGACTAAAATGTTGCAAGTAATAAATGACATGAAAAAGAGTGAGACAGTGTGTGGGAGATTTCTTTTTCCATAAAATATAGAGTAATAATGTAAGAATAATAGACATGCATGAATGACCAACAAATTGCTAAACTATACTCAATATAAAAAAAAAAATTTTTTTTAAATGGGTCAACAGGCTTTTAAACCCTAGCCAAAAGAAAACCAGACACTCCAGAAAAGTAAAAAGTAAAAGTCACACATGGAATAGTATACTTAAAAGATCTTCATTAGGACTTAGCTAGAATTAAGCATGAATCTGAATATACCTTACTTTTCTTTGTACCACTTTTACTTTTCTAGATTGCCTGGATTTCGTTTCTTTTTTTCCAAGAGCACTCTCTTCTTGTTTTCACTGTTTGGAACACTTGCAGCAAGCCACATTTTTCTTTTTTTGTACAGGTTATTTAAACAAACTGTACATTTCTGCAGCCAATGGAGTCTTTGATCATCTTAAGTGTTTTTCTTTAACATTGAGGTATTTTTATTCTGCTGAAGGGCCAAAATTAAAAAAATGAATTTTTAAAAAGTATTGTTTGGTTTTGAGATATTTTAATTCCATTTGAGGGTTTGTTAAATAAACACTATTGTATTACTCACATAGTCTGGACCAGTGTTGAGCATCTCGTCCACTTCACTGCTCTCTCTGCTGCAGTCACCAAAATAACACTCCGCATCTCGCCTCTCACGTTTGGTCTGAAGGAAGTCAGATGCAGAGGACTTTTTGATCAGAGCTGGAAAAAACAAGGCCAAAAACATGGTTATTTCTAAATGATAATAAACCAATACTAAGTAGATATAAGCAAATATCCTCAGTCAACCAAGCAAATAAAATAACAAGAAGCTTGAATTGCCAAAATGTACCTCCTTCACAAATGTAGGTAATTAACAGCATTTCAGTTAGAATTAATAGAACCATATTGTCTTGTAATAGTGGTTCTAGTGTAATATTTATTGTAGTAGTAGCACTAGCAGTAGTATTAGTAGTAACTAGTACACGTGAATGGTCCAGCAGAGTTGAGGTCCACTCTCTTCTTCTGTTTGTCACCTGAGAAAGCCACACCTACAAATGTTCCTGATTTTTGAAAAGGACACATGAATCTTAATGACTTTTTTTTTGGCAGTAGGTAGGAACAAGTGTCTTCTTGTTTAGGACCCTCATACAGCACAATACACACAAGTTCAGGCACTCAGAATTTGCACTATAGTTCTGTTCCTGTTACCAACCCCACAACACATTGCATCCACTGATTGCATTGAAGTTGAACAAGTCACGTTTGACTGTATTGAAGGTGAGAATTAATATTGTAGAAATAAAAATAAATGTTTTCGCTACTTCGACACACTCAGTAATTCAGGTCACTTATCCAGCATTGAAAGTCTGACAATTTACCTGCTTGATTTCTAAGATTTCCTGTGTAGGCCCTCAAGTAATGGGGATTATGTCAACGTGCACGAGGATAATGTAGCATAACTAGCCTAGCATGATGAGCTCACTGATCAGTTAACCCACTAAAAATATAATACAGGCTTAAAAACAGAAGTTTGAAAATATGTGATGAATGTGGAAATATATGCTTGCTTACACGTGCTTATTTTGAAATAAATTAACAAAAATAAAGAAATACATAAATTTAATCTAGAAACTCCTTCAGTTTTCGAAGGTAGGTTACAAAAAAGATCGAGCCAGCCAGGAGTCGAACCTAGAATCTTCTGATCCGTAGTCAGACGCGTTATCCATTGCGCCACTGGCCCTATATCTAGCGGTCTACTGTATGTTGTATTTATTGTAGTCCGATGGAGAGTATATGAGTTGGGTGAATTAATGCCTAGGCATTTAGGCAACCTTGAGAACATTGACTAATTTCTTACTTTGCCTGGTCGTTTATAGGTTACGTTTATGCTCAATAAATAAACACTCTTGGCCTACAAAAGTATATATTTTTTTCTTTAATTTGTAATAAAATTTAACAATAAATCCTGTCTGTCACATTTTGTCTAAAGGACATCATGCATTGTATAAAATGACAAGGGATGCTACGATGTCTCGGCAAAGAAAAACACCAATTATCCACTTTGCCTCTAACATCCAGTGGGAAGATGTTGCCAAGTAGACTATCCAACCATACTCAGAAAAGAGATAGTGTTTTCATCGCGTTTAATTGCACTCCAGTCTAGATATAAAGCATCTATAATTGTGTTGTATTTGATGATCTTATATGCCAGAGCTGCTGGATTTGGCTTTGGCAAGGCAAACAACTAACAACCGCATAAATATTGCCACTTGGGGGCGACACTGACCACGTCTTGTTACTTGCTGGTTTATTGTTTGCGCTGGCTTCTCTGTTCATTAACTTGAAGAAATTAAAGAGACATATGCGTAAACCCGCATTTAAACCTTTTCAACCTTATGCTACATTTTCTTTTCTTTGATTTAGCTTTTTTTTTTTTTTTTTGTACTTTTTACTTCACCTTCGTTCTTTCAGGGATGCTGCGTTGAATGACTGAATCCACTAATCACGGGTAGTGGAGTGGAGGAGGGCGCACAGTCGAAGAACAAGGGAGTTAGGGCGCATAGACTTTTGGGGACACTTTACTTTAGTTCGTTTATGTTTCGCACTTTAAAATTGTCTGGAATAAAGCCAATTTTGAAGCAAGATGTTGTAAGTAAAACATTGCATCTTTTTGCCTTTGTCTCCTCATCCTCCATCCGTCTCCAGCTCCGTTGCGCACTGGACCCCTTCGCTCCAAACGTCTCTTCTCTTATCGGATAATGATGTGGACTTTACCAGCTCTTCTCCTGGCTCTTTTCCCGGCTGTGGTGCATGGGAGCTGGGGTTGTCAGCTCCCGCACGACTGGAGACCCCAAACCGAGTCGTGCCGTGCCGAGCTGGCTGAAATCATCGTCTTTGCCAAAGTTTTAGCGCTGCACAAGGAGACGTACAGCGTGTATAACTATCTTCCATGGCAACACGACACAGATTTGTTGTACTCTGCAGAGATTGAGCTGCTGTGTGACCAGGCGTGGGGCAGCATGCTGGAGATGCCCGCGGGATCCCGGTTTAACGTGACAGGGCTCGGGTACTTCCCCTGCTTCTCCTACAGCGTCACGGAGAACAACAGCTACTACTTCTTTCTCAAGTGAGTCCTTAAGTGACAGATCTTTGATTTTAAATTAAATAAAATGATAACTGAAGATAATATATATAAGCCTTCACAATTACGCAAAAGGTAACAGAGTTAGCAATTAACTTTTGGCCTATTTGGTGACTTTGGTGCATGCAATCTAGATGAAAAGAAGAAACACAGAAAAACAGATTTGAATGAACAATAGAGGGCATTTGAGTAATTATTTTCCAAAACTTTGCTGTAAGACTAGGCCCATGGGTAGATGACATCACAACATTATATAGGCCAATACAATTTAATGCAGGTGGTTTGTAATATGGCGATTTCTTGGGTCTACTAAGTAATAGAAATGATCAGGATTAACATTTGTGAATTTGTCTGATATTTCATGACAAAGTACAATGTAATCAATAGTAATCCCCCCCCCCCCAACTGGAAGTATGACATCATCACATTGAGCCTGTAAAACACCAACAGACAGACCATTTAATGATCCAAAATAAATCTATCTACTATTACTGTTATAGGAGAAAATGTAAATAAAAAAATATATACATGGAATGACTTTAGTTTTTCATAGGATCAGACCATATTTTAATTTCATTAATGTGGAATTGGGCAATGCCACGTGGGTTACACATTATAACATTATAATTAGAGATAGTTAGTAATTAAACAATTATTTTAGTGCTTTTCTGTTTTTCTGCAGTTTTGTCACATCATCCATCGACCTTTCTATGATCTTACTGAATCTAAATGCTAAGTCATCTTTTAGTATTAACTAGCCTATTCCTCCCATTTAGCACAATTTTTAACCAAATCAAACAACACTCATTCATTGAAATAACATTAGAAAAAAAAAGACACTGGCTCTGAATCCACTTGGCTTTTTAGAAACTAGACTTTGGCAGTGAAAGTTTTGTCTCACAGCTCGACTCCAGAGCACATGAGGACAGCCCCATCCCATTGTTTCAGAAGATATTGACATGATTCACTGACAACATTCTTTTCACCCAAACATGAATATTAATACTGTAAATACTTGTACTGCATACAAGTCACTGCACACCTATATCCTAAAAAGTTCCTATAATGTAATTAATTATGATTGATTATTTGGTTATAGGGTTAAAAATAGTGACGATGTAATTAAATAGTGGACTAACTGAGGGCTGGATTAAAGCAAAACTAAACCAGGACTAAGCAGAAACTATGAATGTAGTGTATAAAAAAGGGTCTAACAAGGACTAAACCAAGAAAAAATAGTTACCTTAAACTGAGTCTAAACCTGGACTAAACCAGGACTAAATGTAGGACTTTAACCAGGACCAATATAGAAAAAAATAAAGCAGGACTAAAATGGGTTTAAACAGCATCTTTGCAATTTGGCTACAGTACTGACCAATTTTAGACTGAAAAAGTACTAAACAAAGATTTAACTAAATCTTCAGTCTTCATCAACCAGAACTGAACCAGGACTGAACCAAGACTGAACCAAGATTGAACCAAGACTGAAACAGGACTGAACCAAGAATAAACCAGGACTAAACCAGGATTGAGCCAAGACTAAACAAGGACTGAACCAGGACTGAACCAGGACTATACACAAAGCATACCCAGAATAACTCTAAATCTGGTCCAAATAGGGCCTATATTTAAAGTGCATAAAACAATTACAGTTTGGCTAGTTTTGCATGGCGTTCTGCATGTTACTGGACCCTAATGGTTTACAGATGAGGCGGTGGTTCCCAGAAAAGAAAAAAAATCAGCATATTTAAAGTTTCCCCAAAGGTTGATGTGGAGGTATCAGCCCCAGGAGCAAAAACTCACTTTGAAAATGCCCTGGATTTGAGGCAGAACTAACCCTTGTTTTCTCTCATCTGTCTCATGCAATTAAGGTGTAGAGAGGACATGAACAGGCTGCACTACATTTATGGAAGAAATACAGAAAGCACTGAAACATGAATATAACTGCTGTACAATATGTTAAAGGTGCACTATGTAACTTCTATCTCCATGGAGGCCACACAGATCTATGGAGATGTGTGTTGTGGAAAAAAATTATGTATCTCTTGATGATAAATAATTTATCCATTCGCGAAGCCTGATTCGTTTTTGAAATACAGACAAAGATTTATTCTTGTTAGAGCAGATATGGACTAGCCAGGCTGGCTCCACCTTGTGCCTCTGCTCAATTTCACTCCTCTCCAGCAACTAGGTCAGGAATCAAAATACACTAGACGGTTGGCAAAAGCCTCTGAAGTGCGAGTTTGGGCATCAGCCAATCAGCGAAGAGCCATACATTCTGTGTTGGCAACAATTCCCGAGATCGAGGATTTAAAGCAGGAATAAAGAGAATGTTTGGTGAATTTCATCAAGGGGAAAGACGTTATTGCCCTTCTTCCTACGGAATTTGACGCATTACATACAACCAAATAGCAGCGATTGGTTAAATCGGGATTTGGGAAAAGATTAATATACCATTTAGCCCCGTCAGTGGCGCATTACATAAGTGACTGCCAAATAGAAGCGATTGGTTAAATGATGAAAAGTACCTGCCTACCGTTGAGCAAACAAATTCTAATACTGCGAGGTCAGATGGTTTCTACGAAGTGAAACAGGCTGATGAATCAGGCTAGATATGGACAGGGCCTAAGCCTGCCCTGGCCAGAGACCCTCAGCCTCTCCTCACCAGCAGTATGTCCCTACCACATTTGCCCCGAGTCTCTGTTGTCTGAGTTTTTATACAGAAATACAACTTACTTACATATCAAAGCAGAGTGACTTTTGTTTCAGAGGCTGATTTTAGTCAACTTAACATACATTTGAAAACAGCTAAGACAACGAAGGGCTGAAGGTGGAGACAGTTGTGTCTGATGAGTCTTTACACATGTTAATGACTTGTCTGGCCTCAGGAAATCACATTAATTTACACAAAGACAGATTGAGAGAATTCTTTCCACAGTATAAATTTCCATCACATGTGACTACAGTAAGAATGCATGTTTGCCAAAGGATTTTTAAATGACATAAACAAACAAACAAACAAACAACAACAACAAAACACCTGTAATTGAATACATACAAGTGGCAGAAGTTTAATGCCATACTCTGTGGAACATTACATGTAAAAGCTATATCATCTCCACAGAGACAAGCAAGCAGCTGACGGAAAACCCCAACAGAAAATTTAGACAGAGCATCTTGAAGAGGAAACCACATCTTTACAGATCTGATATACTGCATTATTAAGATTTTTTAACAGATTTTGGACATTGTATGGTATTTCATGTAGTATAAGTTAAAAAAAAAAAGTGGAGTAATTTTTCTATGAAGAAAGTTTATGACGCTATTTTCTGATCTATCCTATAATATTGTTTCCCCATCCCAAACATACCTGGAGTTGTGTTTTGTTTCATTTGGACATGTTCCACTTCTCATGAGGTAATACAGGAAGTGCTCTACTGTGTTTTTTAACTCCATGCACCTTCACTAGAATCAATCTCTATTGAACTTAGGTAAACTTTAGCTGGTAACTTGAAAACTCCCACTCCATGATATCACAAGGTGGAACAGAGCATTTTGAAGTTTGGAAATGTGGACAGACTAATAATAAAGGGTTCCTCAGCTATGTGTGAATGAAACAAAACAACTCTATGTTTTTGATGAGGTAAAAACATTTCAACAAGGTTTAAAGAGTCAGTTTAGCATAATATAGTACCATTAAAAGAAAGGAAAAATACAACAGTGTAACATTTAGTTTATTTCCACAGATATTACTTTACCTTATTCAGCCTATTGTGAAATACCAAAATGTCCAATAGTTTCAAAACCGAATAATGTACTGTTTGAAAAGTGGTCCCCAGTTGAAGTCGTCAGCACTTTTCTGAAACTTTGGGATTGACCATATCCTCCCACGCTCTCGGCTCCTCTCATCACAAACCCTCTGCTATTCCTGGCCTAAATTATGCCACACTTTTTCAGTCTCCAGTTTCAGAACCATGAGATGGCCAAGGTTCATGTTTAAAGTGTGTTGGACAGAAATGATGCAGGAAACGATTGCATTCCACGGCGGGATAATTACAGAGCCAGACGCAGACCACCTTTTGTTTCCCCTCCAGCTCAGACACCAGTGTACGGGTCTATAAAAAGAATGGTGCTGACAGGTCTGCTGCCTGGAGCTGCTATAATGACAGATAAGGATAAAACAATATGGGGAAATAAGTAATGTATATGGTTCTTAGACTTGATTCAATATATATACATTTTAATTTCTACAGGCCATTGCTTTATAGACCCAGGGGCTGAAAGGTCAAATCACTGTCAGTTAGGGATGGGTGTTATTGACAAAAATGAATATCTTAAATTTTTTTTGCCTTATCTTGTTAAGCAATAAGTGCATTTGGAAAATGCTTAGTTGGAGTGATTGTTCAGTGATGCAAAGGTTGGCGGCATAAAACATCATTGGTTGAGCAGTCAGATCCGTTGACCCACAGGTTGGTAGTGCGATTCCAGCTCCCACAGATGAATGCTGTCATTGTGTCCTTGAGCAAGACACTTAACCCATCTCACCCCCAGTGTCTGTGTACACTGGTGTATGAATATGTGTGTGAATGGGTAAGTGATTCCTTCAGTGCTCTGAAGGTGGAAAAGTGCTGTATAAAAATGTGACATTTACAGTTTTTACCAAGTGTTCAAAATGTGAATGCATCACAAAATTAACTAGTCTGATTCATCAGCCGGTTTCACTTTGTGGAAACCTTGCAGTATTAGGATTTGTTTGCTCGACAGTAGGCGGGTACTTTTTTAAAAATTTAACCCATCGCTGCTATTTGGTTGTGACGTACATAATGCACCAAATCCTGTAGGAAGAAGGGTAATACCATCTTTCCCCTTGATAAAATTCACCAAACATTCTCCTTTAAATCCTCGATCTTGGGAATCGTTGCCAACACAGAATGTATGGCTTCGTTTACATTCATCTTGACCACTTTGTTTATTGTTGTGCTGTACCACAAAAGGGACCCAGACAGGTGCTGGAGTTTGACGTCATGGCTTCACAGCTCTTCGCTGACTGGCCGGTTTCGTGCAGGGGTGTCCAAAATGTTTTCATCTAGGGCCACATATCTAAACACAGACGAAGCAGAGGGCTGATTGAGGGTCGTAGACTGGTGCTGAATACAGTGAATAATTGAAATATGTGCATGTTTAACACGTTAGAATGAGCCATCAGTCTTTATTCATGCTAAGATCCTGAAAACCGCACACTAAACATTAAATATTAGCTATATCAAGGTAGATTTTCAAAAAAAACTTGCAGTAAAAAGTGGATTTTTAATTGATGCAAGGTAATTTGGACCAGTTCACCTGGAAGCCCGAGGGCCAAGAAAAATTTGTCTGAGGGCCGCATTTGGTCCACAGGCCATAGTTTGGACATGCCTGGGCTAGTGTATTCTGATTCCTGATCTAGTCACTGGAGGGAAATGAAATTGAGCGGAGGCATTAGATGGCACCAGCCTGTCTTAAAAATTAACCACAAACGGGCAAAAGTATCACTTTTGTTTGGAAGATAAAACTTCTGTTTCTTTTTCAGGTCATTTTTAGTTACTCCATATTCTTATTCGGCAAATCTTTAAAACAATAATTGCGATATTATCAGTTGTTTGATATATCTCCTGTCTTTCATTGGAATTATTGTCAAGTAAAATCTTAATCTATTCACGTTTTAGTATCCCAAATTATTCTACAGTATGGCATAAAATTTATCTACTTTGCTTTTATTCAATTAGACATGTTTTTATTGCTGAAAAATACCTTGAAAAACATTGTCTCTTACTGTGAGTGGGCTTGCCTCTCCGCAGACCTGACCTGTAACTTGTCCTTTTTCCACCATGCTTGTCTCAACTGAGATATGTTTAGTGCCATATTGTGAGATATTCCAGGCAAAGCAATAATCCCCACAGAGACAAGCAGGTGACGAAAATACATAGTGTATCGTTAAAAAAATGCATGTGTTTTCCTCTCCAAGTGCATCATGTTTTCTTTTTATCTCATCATCCATTATATTCTGGACCTGTTTAGACTCATTATTTTGACTGCCATTGCTCCGGGGATGAGTTTGTCTGCTCTGTAGTTAACAGTTGGATGCCCTCTCTGTTTTTAAATGAGACTTTGACAGAAAACATCCTGAGATAAGAGCCAAACACTGAGCAGACGACAATTAAGAGATAATTATGTTGAACAGAGACGAGATAATGGTTCCCACACTTTGTATCTTTGTCAGACTGAAAAATTAAACTCTGGGGCCAAGCTGTTGTGGGGGAAAGACTAAGGAGGAGAGCATCAGTGTTTTAATAGCATGGATTTAATGATACTTTGATGTGACATCACGCTGAGGTGACTGCATGTGTATCTTTGAAGGAATGTTCAGCAGTTACCACGGTGACAAAATATACACATTAGAAAACAACCTGATAAGTTTCCAGAAGTATGAAAAGAAATAAAGCAAATAAAATGGATTTAAACAACACATTTTCAGGGGTCTGTAATCAATGTAAGAGAGTTCACAGTCTTGTTTAGGTGTTAGATGTTGAAGATGTACTCTGTAACTTTTTGGTTGGGGGTCCATCACCTGCTTATTTGTATGGTTATGTCATTGCTCTGCCTGGAATATTCCACCGTATGACATTAAACAGATTTACCTTTTATAGTTCAAAAATATTTAGAAAAACAAGCATTCTGACTGTGTGCTGGATTTCCTCTCCACAGATCTGACCTGTAACTTGGTCTGGTTTGGTTTTCATGAAGATAGAAAGGTTTAATATTATACAATGAAACATTCCAGACAAAGCAAAAACATCTCCATGAAGAAAAGCATGTAAGTGTCCTTCCACCAGAAAAGTTACACAATGCACCTTTAAACCAAAAAGGTGAGAGTAACTAACTGAAAAACTGTTAATGCTGGCTATTTGTGACTGTAATTTTATTTAAGAGGGACTTGTTCAACTGTACAGCTCAACTGTTGTAGTTCCAAATAAATCAGTTCTTCATGGTTGAGTAACAGAGCTTTAGACAGAGCAGAGCCTACAGTTAGCATCATCCCTAGGGGTGTAACTATTTCCAAGTCTCACAATACAATATCGTCACGGTATGAACCTCACGATACGATATGTATTGCGATATCGTGGGAAATCTCACGATATGGTGGGAAGGCTCATGATTAGGGATATAACAATATCCAAATTTCTCAGTACAATGTTTTTACGATATACATCTCACGGTACGATATTTATTGCGATATTTGGAGGCTAACAAAATTATTAATACGCTACTTTTTCCCTCTTAAAATGCCTTGACATGACTTAATCCAAAGGACTAAGACTGCTTAGAGCTGTTATTTCTCCTTGTAGTCTACACTGAAATGGAACAAAGGATCATGGTTTATGTAGTTCCCTCTGTCTTTTTGTCTATTGCTGCATCATAACTCTTCATTTAAGCAAAGAGACTTTTGATTCGATATATTGTGATGGTTCACGATATTATTGTGAGAACCCTGACGATTCGATATCACGATATTTCCTATTATTGTTACATCCCTAATCTTCCCCATATTACTATGAACATAAATGATACAGACTTTAATCATTGGCATTTTTCACAAAAAATATGAAATGTTTTTTACTAACTGACTGTAGACCATTAAAATAAAAACAACCAAGATGATCTTTGATGATTAGAAATGACAGAATCAAAATTAAAATTCAATGAATTCCTATTTACAGGTGTTTGTAATTGCGAAAATATATTATCAAAATATCTTCAAAAACATGTATTCTTGTTGTGAGGAGTCTCACCTCTCCACAGTTATGATCTATAATTGGGAATGGCATCACCTGCTTGTGTTCATGGATAAATTGCCCTATGGTGGAACTTTAAATGCAATAGAATATTGACAAAGACAAGAAGATGGCAGACTCTTTATTTAACTAACGATCAGAAAGTTCTCACCATTTTCACTATTTTTAGAAAAAAGTCCATGAACTTTTGTCTGGAGCTAAAACGCTCTCGATCCATCACCAGAATAGCTCAGAGCTGAACTCCCTGGGGGCTTTTGAATGGGAACGATCCTCTGTTGTTTTAAAGACACATGTTCAGGGGAAACAGAAGCCTTACTTATGCAAGAAGTGCACGCTGGAGCTTCAGCACTACATGTGCACCAGTAGCATACATGACACGTAGCGGAATATTTTATACATTTGTGATTATAGCTGACCTGGCCCAGACTCACAGGTGCAGCTCTTTGGACTGTTTTAATCACAACAGTGGAACAAACTGAAACATTAAACTTTTGTTATATCCAGTTTAGAGGAAAACACTAACATTATAGTTAGGGGTTATAGTTACTCCACAAGAGGTATTTGATGCTGTCCGTAGACTAAAGAATAACAAATCCAGTGGGATAGACCAGGTGACATCTGAACACCTGAAGTTTGCTAGTGCTAAGCTGTATCCACTCCTAGCCATCTGCTTTACTGGGTTCCTGGTCCATGGCCTCTTGCCAGAGTCTCTCCTGTCTATTGTTTTGGTTCCTGTTGTCAAAAATAAAATGAGTAAACTTAGTGACATTAACAATTATCGGCCAATAGCACTAGCTCATTGTCAAAGGTGCTAGAGAGGATTCTGTTAACCAGACTTGAGCCATACCTGTACACTACAGCTAATCAGTTTGGCTTTAAGCATGGTCATGGCACTGACACATGTATCTTTGCACTGAAGGAGATGTTGGATAAATATAATTCCCAGGGGTTCACTATATTCATGTGTTTTTTAGATGCTTCTAAAGCATTTGATTGGATTAATCATGGGAAACTATTCAACAAATTAACAAACCGAGGTGTTCCAGGGTACCTCATTAGAATACTTATTTTCTGGTATACCTGTCAGTCCATGCAGGTGAAATGGGGTGATTCTACTTCTGACTCTTTTAGGGTCAGTAATGGAGTTCGCCAGGGTGGAATCCTGTCTCCCCTTCTGTTTAATATCTATGTTGATGACCTGTCTGTGCAGCTGAATTAATGTAAAATTGGATGTTTTGTTGGTGATTATCTGTATAATCATTTAATGTATGCAGATGACCTAGTACTGCTGTGTCCTTACAGTGCAGGTCTGCAGCAGCTTTTAAATATCTGTTCTCAGTATGGCTTTGAATATGACATTAAGTACAATGCTCAGAAAAGTCACGCAATGATTGTTAAAACAAAAGAGGACAAAAAGTTGTCCTTTCCTGTTTTCTCTCTGTGCGGGAGTGCCCTCCAACTCACAGATGAGGTTAAATATCTTGGACATTATGTCACCAGTGACCTCTCAGATGATAGAGACATGTACAGGCAGCAGTGTAAGCTTTCTGGCCAGGCCAGTATGCTTGTCTGTAAGTTCTCTATGTGCTCCAGTGATGTCAAAATTGCATTAAATGTTTTTGCTCACCTTTGTATACTGCGCATCTTTGGCGTAACTATAAGAAAAAGAGTTTGCAGAGTTTGACAGTGGCGTATAACGACTCTTTGAGAATATTATTGAAAGTTGAAGGTTTTGTAGCGCCAGTGAAATGTTTGTAAATTGTGATGTGAGACCCTGTGCTGTCATAATCAGGTGTTGTATTTATTCATTTATGTGTAGAGCTGTGAATCTGAGTAATCAAATCATTGAAGCTCTAGTGTGTCCTGTGAGGAGCTCTGTCAGATTCACCTCTAAGCTGTGGAGACACTGGCGGTCTTGTCTGTATATGTTATAACATGCACTGTATTTATCTTTTTATTCTTACTATTGTTTTTTTTATTATTTTTTTTTTTTATACTATGAACCAGATATCATGTGTTCTTAATAAAGATTGAATTGAATTGAATTATAACTATAGAGCACAAAAGCACTATGCAATATGTATTCTGTATTTTGTTCAATGTGTGGCTATTGACATGCATTGGATATCTTTAGTTTAGACCTGGTTAAATCCTGGTTTAGCCTTCATTTAAAAGTGCATTGTGTAACTTTTTGAGTGTCTGTCAGATGTTTTTCTCTATGGAAATGTTTTTGCTTTGAATCAAATGTTTCATAGTATGACATTAAACTTTTCTATCTTCATGGAGACCAGACCAAGTTATTAGGGATGTAACAATAACCGAAATATCATGATATCGTATCGTCAATAATATTGTGGAGCATCACAATATATATGGAATTACAAGTCTCTTTGCTTAAATTAAGAGTTATGGTGCGGGGGGGGGGGGCTCTGACCTGTAACCCCTGCAAGTTACAGGTCAGATCTGTGGAGAAGAGACCTCACAGTCAGAATTCCTGTTTAGGTATTTTTGAGCCATGAAACCACCAAGGTAGAGCTGTTTAGTGTCATACTGTGGAACATTCCAGACAGAGCAATGGCATCTCCATAGAACCAAATTGGTGATGGACCCCCAACCAAAAAGTTAGCGCATAGTGCACCCTAAACACATTTTTTTAAGAATAGAATGAACTTTTTTTTGACTTGCCCATGTCTCGGGGCTCCAATGAGTTACAAGCCAAAGATTCAATGGGATTTCTGAATGTTCCGTTTATCCGTTTCTAATGTAAAGCGTGTGTTCAGAAAGAGAGAGAGATTGAGGGAGAAAGAAGGAGAGAGAGAAGAGAGAAATAAAGAGGAGTAAGAGAGAGAGACAGAGAATGAAAGAGGGAGAGAGAGGAAAAAGAGAAAGAAAGGGTGATGGGGGGGCCTCAAAACCAGCGCATCTGGACCCCATTGAGAACTAAACCATTGAATAAACCCCAAATTCAGTCCTCTATAATATGTTTTTTTGTAGTTTTGGCATAATTCTAGTGTAGACCTTGGTAAATCCTGGTTTTAGTTCTTGTGCTTATTTAGACTAGGGGTTAGACCTGGTTTTGTCCAAGTTCAGACCTGATTTTGTGGGTTTGTTTTATGGTGTTATATGGGTTTTATAGTCCTGTCCTTGTTTAAACCTGGTTTTGCCCTGAATTAGTGGTTTTGACCTGGTTTAGTCCGAGTTCAGATCATATTTTTCGTGGATATTTTTTAAATTCAATAGGGTGGTTTATTTTATGGGGTTATATGGTTTTTATAGTTTTCCTTTTGAATCCTGATTTAGAACTGGATTAGACTTGGTTTAGCCTTAGTTCAGATCTGATTTTGTGGATTCTAGTTTATTATATAGTTAATGTGGTGGTTATATTATGGGGTTATATTGGTTTTACTATCCTGTCCTTAAATCCTGGTTTAGTCCTGGATTAGTCTTCTGGTTTAGTCTGAATTTAGATCTGATTTGGTTTTGGATTATAATACATTTAATATGGTGTTTTTTATGGGGTTGTGTTGGTTTTATAGTCCTGTCCTTTTTGGTTTCTCTTGGTTTCTTTTTGATGTTGTTAAATCCTCTTTTAGTCCTGGATTAGTCCCCGTTTAGTTCTGTTTTCTGATTTAGTCCTGTATTATAATAAATTTAATGTGGTGCTTTTTGTGGTGTTATATTTCTATAGTCCTGTCCTTTTTGGTTTAGTCCGAGTTCAGACGTGATTTTGATTTGGATTACTGTAGACTTTCTGAGGTGATATAAAATTTTATAGTCTTGTCCTTGTCAAATCCTGGTTTTGTTCTGGATTAGTCCTGGTTTAGTTCTGGTTTAGACCTTGGACCATGCACATCTGGAGCTCATCTGGGGTCCCGGGGGAGTCCTGGCCCAGTCTCGTCCTGATCGTGGATGAAGTGTGTGGCGTGCGTTTGTTGATACACAGTGAGACAGAGCGGAGGGAACCTGAAGGTCAAAACCAGCCTGACATAAAAATAAATGCTGTGACTGGAGCAGAGTCTTAAAGAGGACACATGTTATTCTGTTCTGCATTATTAAAACCTGCAGATGTCATTATTTTACACTTTGTTCATTGTAAATCAAAATACTGATCTAAAATTGCCTAATAATAGAAATAGGTCCATTGATTTTCAGCTGAAACGGCAGAATTGAAAAGCCCTGCCTCTGGATTTCAGATGACATTAAAGCATTCTGTAGGCCAATAATATTTAATACAGATGAGGGCAGCTAAAATGAATACTGAAGAATAATATACAGATTTATCTTTATTATAGGGAGTTTTTCAGTTTCAACATTTGTGCATTTACCTTTTGGATATTTCATGGCAAAATACATTGCAATCAGTAAAAAAAACTGTATCTTCCCCCCAGTTGGAAGTTTGACAGTATTAAATTTCAGAATGTGAAAACCACCAATAGCAGTACATTTATATTTACACTGACTGAATTTTTAACCTTATGACCCAGAGTGAGTCTAACTGCAGTAATGGGGCATTATAGGTAATTGGTAACTGTGATACTTCTCACCTCTGACTTGATCAACTTCCCTGGAGACTGGAAACTCCCCCTTGTGAACTGGGAGATGGCTGAGGAACTCTGATGACTTCAGATACAAGTAAACTGTACCCAACAATGCTGATCACCACAAAAAAGTGTATCTGAGGTTAACCACTATGATGTAAGCATTTGAAACAAATTAAATCAGTCAATATTCTTCTCTTATTTAACACAACACAACAACACAACAACACAACAAGGGCTAAAAGGTAAAGAAATATAGACATTCTACATTTCTTTACCTTTAAGCCCTTGTTAGTTAGTACCTCTCATAAAACAAAACATTAATTCTAATGTTCAAATAGGCCTAATAAACAAAATAAGATAGCTCCCCCTTGTGCAAATAAAAGGTTGACGTGATCATTATTGATTTCAAAATATTGTTTATCCAATATTTATTTTGTATTTATTTGTACAAGGCATTCATTTCTTTTGGTAATGATTTGATTGACAGATTTTTTTTCATTCAGAATGGATGAGGATTACAACATCCTTCCTCATGGAGTAAACTTCCAGGATGCCATTTTCCCTGATGTTCCAGAGAATCACCGCATGTTCTCCAGTCTGTTCCAATTCTCCAACTGCACCCAAGGGACCCAGGTCCACAGCTTCACTGCAGAGTGGGAGGCACAGGAGGACACCAGGGTAACTGTTTTCATCATTATTATATAACAGTAGAAGTCTAAGCTGCATTTTAGGGTGGACCATACTGACAAAAAGAAAATATTGTTTGGTTTTTAGGATCCACAGGTTTCAGAATTTATGACCGTTGCCATGGCAATTAACAATTTAAAACAAAAAAATCCTTTCTTTTGAGTGGTGAAAAGTCCTGGAAATATGGTCTAAAATAGGAAGCTACAATACAGTTACAATAACAGAGGAGTTAGAGTTGAAGATGTAGAGTAAAGGGTCATAGGAGTAAAGGAGAGGGTCTGATGGAGCAGAGGAGCAGAAGAGAGGGGCAGAGGAAGCAGAGGATGCAGAGGAGAGGGGCAGATGGAGCAGAGGATGCAGACGAGAGGGGCAGATGGAGCAGAGGATGTAGAGTAGAGAGTCTGATGGAGTAGCGAATTCATGTTTTAAATAGATTGTTCAAAGCACTTCCTTTTTCCAAACAATCCAAATATTTAAATTAAATGGAAACCATAAAACGCTTTTCGGTCAAAGCACAGACGAGGATTAAACGGAAAAATTTCAAAACATTCAACCACAATTGGCTGGGATGAAGTGACTTGTTATTTGAAGTTGGTGGATTACTTTCTTCTGCTCCAAAACATCCTAATATGGAAATAATTGAGATCATGTGACCACCCCAGGCTAGTTACCGTGGCGTTTTATAGCTCTAATATGTGTTACTGCAACATTTATGGGGTCAGTTCAGAGTATTCCAAACAATGTGCCATGCTGATTTCAATAACAAAAGAGGAGGTTTAAGGTCATATATGATGTGCTTTTTTGAGCTTTTACACATTATGTCAAGAAAACATACTTGTAGTTATGTTTTGTTTCATTCACACTTTTCAGTAATCCCACACATTAAAGCTGTCACCCTCTTCAGATCTAAAAACACTTCACTGTTCCACCATGCGATGCCATTAGGTGGTAATCCAGTAAAAGCTCTGCTCTGTTCATTCAAATTCAAAACTTTACTACTTTCTAATTAACGTTTTTTACTTTCTAGCCTATGTTAAACTGATGCCACATTATGCTATATTGTGGAAGATTATAGCCAAAGGAACAGCATTTGCATGGAAGCAAGCAAGGAGAATTGAGAGTCAGGTTTGTAGAGATGCAAGCCCCTTCACAGTTTTTGCAATGAAAATATTACATGGCTTTTATTTCAGTCTGGAAAGGAAACGATGGCTCAAACAATTCTACTTGTTTTCAATAATTGCATGTTTTACATACTAGGCTTCTTTGTCCAAATATTCTAAAAAAAATAGATTGATGCATAATCTAATACATTTTGAGCAGAATTAGCATTTCTTGTATGTTTCCTCTTCCAAATGGCTTCCAGTCTTGCCTTGTCTTGTTTAATGAATCTAAACTTTTTGGCCTTATCTCCTCGTTCTGTCTGTTAGCAATCAACAGTGGAGTCCATATAAAATGAAATGAAGCAGGTTTTGTTCCACTCTTTTGGTCAAAACGGTGATTATAATTGTGCTATGACGTCATTGTAACGCTCTGTGTCCTGATGTCATCTCCTGTGATCTAAACACAAACAGAATGTGATTCCAGTGGAGTGGACAAAGAGGAGCAGCTCAGGTCAATGCAAGGGGTTTAAGCATGCACTATATAACTGCTGGTGGAGGGTCCTAAGTCTGCACAGCAATATGGATTCTGACAATATTTTTCACAAACTCTCAGAATCCTTCTCAAGATACTCCTGCTTGTCAGGTTCACATTTTCAATGCAGCTGATGTGCTAATGATCAATGACAGCACTGAGGTTTTGCAGAAGCTAAAGGTGAAGCACCCAAACTAACCAAAACAAATATGGAGACGCCGACAGACAATACAGGCCTATAGCATCAATACAGGATATTTGTGGACAGGGAAGATGATGTGCTTTTCTCTCAAATGGATGTTACAAAAGTTTGACTTTTTCACTTGTTTGGCTATTGTGACACTTCAACCAATCATATTCAAATAGTCGTCATGATGATCTGCATTTTCTGAGGGTCGTTCCCAGATTGATAGAACTCAGTTCAGAGTGCCACACATATCAATCTAGCGATATGCCAGTTTAGGAGGGTCCCCCACCTGCAGGATATGTTATGTTATTTAGATGGTATTTGCCTGAAATGCTCCACACTGTTCTATTGAAGGGGGTCATTGCACTTCTCTGAGGTTCTGAAAACACATTTGCATTAGTAAATGTTAGTAAGTTTAATTTTCATTTTTGACACAAATTTTTGAGTCCATGTAGGAGCATGGATGATGTAGGCTTGTGAGCTGAGCACTGGACACAGTCTTACAGCTGATCATGAGGAGGGTTCAAATAAGGCCTGGGAAAGATTGCTAGATTACTCAAACATACATGGATGACATCTAAAACCTCTGCATGCATGGTTTTGATGCATGAACAACTTTATAACATAGAAATCTCCAAAAAGGTTTGCACAATACCCTCTAATTAATCTTATCAGTCTCCGTGGATACAAGCAGGTAGTGCCACCAGGTCAAGTTGCAGGTCAGGCCAGAGGAGAAGTGATCCTGCTCACAGTAAGAATGCATGTATTTCAAGGTATTTTTACTATTATAAACACCTGCAAGATAGATCAGGTTTTAGCCATACTCTGGAGCATTGCATGCAAAGCAATAACTTCTCCATAGAGACAAGCATGTGACAGACACTTCACCAGAAAAAATTATTGCACTTTTCAGGTTGACATTTTTGTCAGTATAGCCCCTCCCTATCGTTAGCCACAATATAATGCCTAATATAAATAAATGACTTATAAAGTACTGTCTGTTCTTTCATTGTAAAAATATAGCTAAGCTTTTTACTCTTCTCGATCCAACCTCACTGTTTCCAATCTCATTTTATTTGAACACTTAATCTTGCATTTCCTTCAAAATACAAAAAACCTGCTGTGTATTAGATAGCATTAAGTAACTCAATCTCACTCCACTTTCTTTCCAAGATTGGTTTAAAAGAGACATTTATAGTGGCAGTTAAAGCGCTCCATTGTCTGCAGGGATGCTTTCCAAGCCTAGCAGCTTCATTAGCGCTGTACACCATTTTTCCTCTCTTCTTAATGGACTTTATGAGCTTGTCTTAAACATGCATGTGGCAGTGATTGTGTCTGAATGTTTGTGATTACTCAAATATTCGTTCCCAGTGCAGATTCTAATTTAGTTTGGAAAGAGGAGTGGGACAGTTGTTCTCACACAGAGCCAAGTTTAAGGGTCAAAAGATAAAATGGGGCTATTATATTATGATCTGACTGTTATACTGTTTTGTTATCATAAAACATACTGAGAGTTTGGTTTCAGTCACTCTTGAGTAATCCTGCATATTTGTCTCCCCAAAGCTCAAACACTTGATCTAACTGCATGATATCATTGTGTGGTAATCCAGGTGTCTAAAAGTAGTCACAAAATAATATAGGATTTTGGGAAAGAAAAATCATTTGGGGTTTTTATTTGGAGTACAGTTCAGGGGTTTCCAGGGCTGCAGATCAAAACACAAATAGAAGAGACACACAACTGGGACATACTTTGGTTCGTCACAAAGGAAAGTCGGATTTAGAAGCTCCTTTTGATTCAGAACAACACTGTGAATCATTCAGATGGAGCTGTGTCAAGCACTCTCACCTCACAGTAAGAGGTTTCTAGGTTTGACTCCCAAGGTAGCCAGGGTCATTCCAGGAAATGGTCAAATCTTCCATCTATGGTAGTCCTGACCAAGCCTGGCTTAAGGTGGGTCCCTCAGCATTGCACTGTGGTGCCCACTGCTCCAGACAGGTTGCTACAGCAGTAGTATTGCAGGATGGGTCAAATGCAGATGACAAATTTCACTATGGGGTGGGATAATGAAGTGTACCTTTACCTTATCCATGCCACTACACAATGATTGCATGGAACATTACATTAAAGTTGCATTCTGGAACATTTTCTGGAGGAGGGTCTGCCACTTGCTTTTCAGTATGGAGATATTATTGCATTGTATGAAATGTTTCACACTATGGCATCAACCCGTTGTATCATCATGGAGACCAAACCGGGCCAAAGTCAGATCAGTGGGGAGGCGACCCCGCTGACAGTCAGAATGCCTGTTTATTTTTGAGCTATAAATCCACCTGTAATTGAATAAATGTAAGGTAGAGCCGTTTAATGTCATACTGTGGAACATTCAAAGGAGAGCAAAGACATATCTATAGAAACAAAAAGGTGAAAAGTTACCAGGCGCACCGTTAATACTTGCTATTGAGGGTTTTAACCATTCTTTTTTAAATCATAATTGAGTATATCTAACTTTGCCAATTCAGTAGAAGGCAAGAAGGCTGCATTTGGCCCCATAGTTTAGACTCCCCTGGTCTGGTCCGGAGATACTGTAGAGTTTGACTTGCCAGATCAGTAATCAAACCATTGTCTTCTGGTAAGTCCACTGCTCTACCTCAGGCACTGTACTGTGCCACTGTATTTCACAATTGTCTTTGCTCAGACTTCTGATCATGTGGGATTTCACCTCCTCAAAGCTCAAATATTTTCCACCTTCAAATTTTCGCCCTCCCAAATGGTTCTATAAACCTGCACAGGCCGACCATCTGTGGCTGCAGGTTACGAGGCACCTGTTACTAATGAACTAAACAAACCATTTTAGACTCACTTCCCAAATCTCACCACAACATTCAAACCTTGTCCTGGCTTATCTTGACAAAACCAAGACTGTTGTAGTATCTGACAGCGTGTCCTCACCATAACTGGCTCTAGCTGCTCGGAGCGCCGCATTATAAAGTTTCTGGTCTTTTGGATCTCAGTGGGACCTAAGTGAGAACATGTGTCAGGAGTCAGCAGCTTATGTTTCCGTGGTAATGCAGTTAGCAGACTATGCCCTGAGCGGAGGAGAGGGGAGAGGTTTCATAATAAAGCTTTAGCACCATGTACTTTTTTTCTACAGAAAGTATACAGAAAATACATAATATTAGTAAAACCTGTTGTTGAAACTAATGCCTCTTTATAAAAGTAGAGGTACTTGGATTATTGGTATTATTAGTATTGGCATTAAAAGTAAAAGCAGTTTGAAAGATTTTGTTATGAAAGTGGTCCTCTGTTGTTAGCAATAATGCAATTCAAATGAAAATATATTTTGATGGGGAAATGTTCTCACAAAATCAAATCATGACTTGATAATTTGCCTGAAAAACAGGTAACATGGTAGAAGCAGTAATATTTGAAGGTAATAGTAGTAGTAGTAATTGAGTAGTTGAGTTTACCTTTATTTGTCAAGGTAGTAGTAGGTGGAATTGAAGGTAGTAGTAGTAGTAATAACATTTGAATGTAGTAGTAGCTGTAGTTGAAAGTAGGAGTAGTAACAATTGAAGGAAGTAGTAGTAACAATTGAAGGTAGTAGTAGTTGGAAATGAAGGTAGTAGTAGTTGCAGTTGAAGGTAGTAGTAGAAGTAATAACACTTGAAGGTGGTAGTAGTAGCTGTAGTTGAAGATAGGAGTAGTAACAATTGAAGAAAGTAGTAGTAACAATTCAAGGTAGTAGTAGTAGTTGGAATTGAAGGTAGTAGTAGCTGGAATTGAGGCAGTAGTAGTTGCAGCTGAAAGTAGTAGTAGTAGTAATAACACTTGAAGATAGTAGTAGTAACAATTGAAGGAAGTGGTAGTAACAGTTGAAGGTAGTAGTAGTTGGAAATGAAGGTAGTAGTTGCAGTTGAAAGTAGTAGTAGTAATAACACTTGAAGGTACTGGTAGCTGTAGTTGAAAGTAGGAGTAGTAACAATTGAAGAAAGTAGTAGTAACAATTGAGGCAGTAGTAGTTGCAGCTGAAGTTAGTAGTAGTAGTAGTAATAATAACACTTAAAGGTAGTAGTAGTTGGAAATGAAGGTAGTAGTAGCTGCAGTTGAAGGTAGTAGTAGTAGTAACAACTGAAGGAAGTAGTAGTAACATTTGAAGTTAATAGTAGTAGTTGGAATTAAAGGTAATAGTAGTCACAATTTAAGGTAGTAGTAGAAGCAGGTGAAGGTAGTAGTTGGAATTGAAGTTAGTAGTAGTAGCAATTTGAGGTAGTAGCAGTAGAAGCAAATGAAGGTGGTAGTAGTAGTAGTAGTAGTAGTAGGACCAACCGAGTAGTAGCAGTATAGGTAGTTGCTGTTGTAACTTTAAAGGTATTAGTATCAGATTAGACTAAAGTTTTGCAATAGAAGCAAATGTATAGTATAGTGCTGAATTTAAGGCGGATTGCTCAGGAAATCACCAAAATGTGGAATATGATCTGCACATAATAAATCGTCAGTAAATGCCAGATAAAAATAATATGAAAAAAAATCTCCAATATGTCTCCATTGAAGCTGTAAAACGGACAGTTACAGTAACACCTCTACAAACACACCACATTTATTTTCACATTTGTGGATTGAGAGGACTTACAGCTTTTGGCAGAGATGGAGCTCGGCGAGGATTCCCAAAGTGCACGTCCAGAGGAAATCAGGTTTTCCAAGAATCTGTCCAGTTTTATGTGATAAAAGTTACTTTGTGTCTGACATCGGCCCAGTGAATACAATGTGCACTGACAGGGATCCTCCACTCTATTTAAAGGTTTATAAAATACACTTCATGCTCTGTCAAAGATACGTAACTATCACCTGGATCCATATTTATGTATACTTTTTAAATTGATTTGTTTTCATTGGATCAAAACTTGTCAATCAACTTTATTAGTAATTCCTTTGGTAACTGCCATGAGACATCAGATGAAAAAAAAAAAGAAAACCTAGACCTTTTTATCTGCCAGTTTTATAAGAATCATTGTACTAAATTCTATATAAAATGTTACGATATGTGCAGATCCGTCTTTATTTTGTATTGATTTATTCTCATTTTATTAAAACTTGTCAATCAAGTTTATCAGTTCTCTCTTTGATAGCTGGTATGAGGCATCAGACAAAAAATAATACTGTGCCTTACCTTTATTTCTGCCAGTTTTACAAGAATCATTGTACAAAATTCTATATAAAAATGTTTCCATGTGTTAACCAATCACAGCCTTTACCTCTCACTAGGGATGTAACAATAACCGAAAAATTTGATATTGTATCCTGAAAGTTCTCACAATAATATCGTGGAACTTTTACAGTATATCAAACTACATAGACCATGATCCTTTGCTCCATTTCAGTGCACACTACATGAAGAAATAACAGTTGTAAACACTTTTACGTCTTAGTTCTTGGGATTAAGTCTTGTCAAGGCATTTTAAGAGGAAAAAGTAGCATATTAACAGTTGTAGTTGTTTAGCCTCCACAAAATATCACAATAAATATTATACCGTGAGATGTGTATCATGAAAATATCGTACCAAGCGATTTGGATATTGTAACATGCCTAATCGTGAGCCTCCCCACCATATCGTGAGCTTTCCCATGATATCGCAATAAATATCGTATCGTGAGGTTCATACCATGACGATATCGTATCGTGAGACTTGGATATCGTTACACCCCTACCTCTCACTGATTGTCTTTAAAGCTATTCATACAGACACTCTCTCCAAAGAATCTATGATCTGAATATTGGCGCCCCAGACATAAGGTCATATTCACCTACTGGCAGGTTAGCGATGCTTTTCCAGCTCCCTCAGATGAGTACTGTTGTTGTGCCCTTGTGCAAGACATTAAGCCCACCTCATCCCCAGTGCCTGTGCACAGTATGTGAACGTTGATTTTAAGTGCTTTGAGTGTCTTGAAGGTGGAAAAGGAAAAGGACTATATGAACATGCAGTATATATCTGTTCTAAATCTGTCTCCTGTCATTTTCACCCCAGCAGTAGTACCATCAGTCTCCTCAACCTCTCCATCTTCTCCTCTTCACTGGCAGGCTGATTATTCAAACCCCAGAAGAAGATAATTCCTATACAAATCTGTTATTCGCTTTTTTCACCACACCTATCAGAATCTAAGTTCAAAATATTCTTTGTGTTATTACTCACAGATTTGTTTATTTGTCTGTTTAAATATAGCTCTATTTTAAAATGCTGGTATTATATTTAACAAGTAATCTGTAACTATCCATGGGTTTCAGAATGAAGACAATTTAATAACATTATAATAATATCTTTTGAATGGTCAACTGTCTCCAAAATGGCACCAGGTAAAAGTGAGCTTGAATCCAGGAATTCATTTTTTATTTTTTTTTTCTTGCAGTTGCTGTGCTCTACCGTGCAAAAGGCTTTATTCGAAGAAGAGGAGCGTGTTCAGAATTTGACCCAACAAGTCAGAGTTTTGGAGAAAGCGAATGGCCATCTGAGAGAGAGAGTGAAAACCTTGAAACGCCAGCTACGGCAAGCCCAGAGGGACAATAAGGATCAGCAGACTCTCAATCTCAAACAGATTTACGACTCCACACAGCCTCACCCCGATCAGGATACAACTGGAGAGGAGAAAACTTCACCGAGCAAAAAGGGACCCAACAAGAAACTAAAAACTTAGAAGTGTACAGTGATCAGATGGACTATATTCAGCAGAGTAGTATGTATATAAGGATAGAGTAATACTGCATTCATCTTATATAGTGCTTTTCAATACACTCAAAGTTATTCATTCCATACTCACTGGTGGTAGGCTATTATTGTTGCCACAGCTGCCCTGGGGTAGACTGACAGATGCAGGGCTGCACCATCGGCTCTTCCAACCACCACCAATCACTCAATTACATCCAAAATTCACACATGCCCTGAGTGTGAATGCTGCCAAAAGCAGTATTGGTAAATGTTGGTAATAAGAGCTAAAGCTGGATAAACTTAGATCAAAAAGTTGAAACATTGCATCAGTTGCTCTGTTACATGTTCTTATTGTTGTATCTGTGCTGGACACAATTGCATTTCTTTGTATTGAATTTTCAGTGAGCAAAAATGACAAAAATCTCTCATAAACTCTGTTACAAAGATCAAACTTCTCTAATTTGTGGGTGCTTTTTTACATTGTAATATTAACATAAGAAAATGCGACTTTTTATACTTGACGTTAAGCTTGTCCTTTTTGCTTTTGTTTATATTTGACAGTATTACGATTCTACAATAATTGTTATAAGTGTTATGTATTAGATAAACAGGTGCTGAGCATCTACTGCGAGCCTATGAGGTACAACATTATTGTGGGATATTTGTTGTTGTTGTTTATAGACAGAAGTGTATTACCAACAGCGTATGGGCTAAGCACATTTCAGTGGTAGGGCCTGTCATGTTTTAACAGGAAAACAATATGTATTTTTGGGATACTATCACTTTAAAACATTTATTACATTTCATGTACAAAATAGAGAATTCATATTTTAGGGAAATTTATGATTTATTCATTAGTGATTCATTTTCATTCACAAAGATTTAAAAGCATAAAAGTTAAAAGTTAAACAAAAACAAACAAAAAAAGCAGGTTT
Source organism: Boleophthalmus pectinirostris (assembly GCF_026225935.1). Classification (NCBI taxonomy): domain Eukaryota; kingdom Metazoa; phylum Chordata; class Actinopteri; order Gobiiformes; family Gobiidae; genus Boleophthalmus; species Boleophthalmus pectinirostris. The sequence continues at coordinate 28,327,508 of NW_026571299.1, forward strand.
TCCAAGATGAAGTGGAGAATTTCTGATATTTCAGAAATTTCAGAATTTTGCAACAGCATGAGACATATTTAAAAAATAACAATTAAACATGAAACACCTGAAATTATACTCAGTTGAAGTTATACAATAGATAAATGTGTCATCACTTCTATACATCAAACCAAAATATATTTACAGCTAAGCTGTTTACAAGAATTGTGTTATTTCTCATTTGTTTTACTTAATTACATAATCTTTTGTATTATTTTAGTTTTGATAATAAATGAGTCTTTATATAAGCCCGCTGAGCTTCCTCTATTTTGTACTCAGTTCTTTTTGAGGTTCTTTGGCCGTTCCACTCACATTCCTCTATGGTCTAGTGACACTCAACACTTTCAGATCCTGGACTACTGCCTCTGACTCGCACCATTTATCTTACCACACGCCTCATATATTTACTACTACTATTACTACTATTACGACTAGTACTATTACAACTGATACTTTTACTACTGTTACTCTACTGTTACATTCATATTTTATAATACTTCTACTACTACTGTTATTATAAGCTTTTTCTACTACTGCCACTACAACTACAAACTGCGTGCTGTCTCTGCTACATCCATTATTATAACTATTGAAAGAATAACTATTGTTACTACAACTACTATTATATTATTACTACAACTTATGACCTCCACTATTTGTGCTTCTATAGTACTATTACTACTACTACTGTTGCTACTACCACTGAGCTGTAGCCATTACTCTATCTTATTGATTATATACATTCCCAGCTAGTAGTGCTGCTTGTACTTGTATTCTTCCTGCGACTACTACGACTACAAGTACTGATACTGCGCAGACGTAAACTCCTGTGCTATACTTTCCCTTAGCGCTAACTAAATTGCTTTTGTCTTAAAAATGTAAACAATGAAACATGCTGTGAACATGTGTGAAGGAGAAATCTTAACATGTACTCCAGCTTCCAGCGTAATTTCCTCTTTTGTGTTTTCTTTCTACCATGTACTGCTGCTTCTACTACTACTACTACTACTACTACTACTACTACTACTACTACTACTACTACTACTACTAACTACCACTATGACACTACACTACTGTTGTAGGATAAATTCAAGTAGTCTGAGAGTTGGAAGCAGAGGCACGTCAAAACAGTCTAATCCAGTTTAGACACAGTCTGGTCCAGTGCCTGGTTATGCTTCTGTCGTAGGGAGTATTATACCTCTGATGACTCAGGCCAGCTACAAGTCTAGTCATACTATGTTTCTACAAATACTTAACTATTGACTACTACCATTATTGTTGTTCTACTACTTTTTGCATTATACCTGCTGTTGCTACAAAAACAACAACAACTACTACAACAACAACAACAACTACAACTACAACTACAACTACTACTACTACTACTACTACTACTACTACTACTACTAGTCTAGGCTTACTATGCTTCTACAAATACTTACTACAACTATTGACACTAATACTACCACTACTGGTACTTCTACTACCACTACTTGCTCTATACCATGTACTATACTAAACTATACTATACTATACTATACTATACTATACTATATATATTACTACTGTAAATGCTACTACAGCTAGTCTAGGCCTACTATGTTTCTGCTAATAATTACTATATTGACACTAATACTACCACTATGGCTACTTGCACTGTACTCGCTTCTATTACAACTAGTCCTACTACTTCTGCTCCTCCACCTCCTGCTGCACGTACACAGTTGTAGCCGTACGGGAAGAATAAATCATAAATTCAATCCTGTCTCTCTCTCCTCTTTTCTCGTGTCACTTTTAGAAGGCAGAACGCAGGACTTCCTCAGGTAAAACCATGTTGGCAGATGAGATTTTCAGCACCATTTCATGAGGAGGGGGTAATGTCTTCCATATGGGACGTAAACTTTGGAACAGGGCTACATTAGTTTTGTGTCTGCTGCAGTTGTCCTTGTACTGCAGAATGAACAGGCTGAGCTGGAACATTACTAACTACTATGTGCTGTAAAAGGGAAAATATATATATGTCTCTACTTTTTCTTTCATTGTCGTCATCTTTCAAAGTCTGGGCTCTAATAATTGTTGTAAAAAAAATCTATTAAAAAATCATTTGTGATACATTTGTATGACCTTGATTAAAGTTGTCAAAAGTATTGGAAATCAGAGGCTAATTGATACTAAAACTAGTATCAAAGTAAAACACTCATTTGAGGAGATGTCAGAACAAAAAAGTCACATTCACTGTGACTTTTGCTGTAAAGTAAGAGCTGTAAGAGCTGTAAAGTTTTTTATTATCATCGTGGTATCAGAATCGGTATTGAGTATGAGGTATTCAAAATGGAGTTTGTTAGTAATTGTACTATTATGACAACATTAACAAAATATTTTATCTAAAGTGCCTTTTGTTTAGACGGTGACGGGGTTTTGGGGGCTTAAAAACAGAAAAATCTGAAACCACCCTCCAGAGTGGAAAAGTTGAATACACTCCTTCATACTGTTTCTGTCTACACTGCCCAAGACACAAAACTCTGGTCAGATCTTCTCACATTGCGTATGCTTTTACGTCATAAACATCACCACCTAACATCACTACCTGCCTGGCATGCATACCCAATCGAATTCCACACACTTTTGCGTCACTGTATGCATGCAAATTTCCTCCCAAAAACACTCATCTAAACGCGGAATAAAAAGTGAAGACAAGGCGCCACTTTTGCGTCTTCTGTTCAGACTGTCATCGTATAAACGTAGCCTTAGTAGAACCATCACAAGGATGATCAGAAGAAATGTACAGCACCCGAGTTAAAGATATGAAGGTCACAGCAAAGTGTCTGAATACTTATGGCCGTGTGATATTTCAGTTTTTCTTTTTTAATAAATCTGCAAAAATGTCAATAATTTTGTGTTTCTCTGTCAATATGGGGTGCTGTGTGTACATTAATGAGGAAAAAAAATGAACTTAAATGATTTTAGCAAAGGGCTGCAATATAACAAAAAGTGAAAAATTTAACGGAGTCTGAATACTTTCCGTACCCACTGTAAACGGAGCTGAATGTGATAACTGCCAAAAAAGATAAGTGTCATTATACCACCAGATTTAGGACTACACCGAGAACTGAGCCTGGAATAGACCAGGACTAAACCAGGACTAAAACAGGACCAAACCAAGTCTATATAAGGACTAAACTGGGCTCAAACCAGAACCAAACCAGGACAGTTAAATCATTGCAAAACTAGAGATATTCATCTGAGCTGGTATCAATTAAAAAAACATTCAACATTCAGTTCAAATTTTCTAGTTTAGACTTGGACAGAAGAGTGCAAGATGATATGATACTTTAGAAAAAATACAATTACAGTTATTTTGTCTTTCAAATGACATGCTATTGTAAAAAAAAGAAAAGCCTTTTAATTTTGTTGTTTAGTTAAAGAGAGAGGGAGAGATTAGAGGATTTTAATTTAATTGTGTGGAGAGAGAGAGATTAGAGGAGACAGAGAGAGTGAGATTGGGGAGAACAGAAAATACAAAGGGATAGATGAAGAGTTAAAAGAAAGAGAGGGGGGGTGACAAAGAGAAGGGAGAGAGAGAGAAGAAAATTAGTGGAGAGGAGAGAGAAGAGAAGAAAGAGAAGAGAAAGAAAATGAGAGAGAGAGAGAAAAGGAGAGAGGGGGAGAGAGAAGAGGAGAGGGACAGAAAGAGAGGGAGGGAGAGGAGGAAGAAAAGAGGAAGAGGGAGAGAGAGAAAGAAAACCAGAGGGAGAGGGAGAGAAGAGAAGATAAAGGCTAGAGAAGAAGAGAAGAGAGAGAAAGAGCTTAGAGAAAGAGGAAGAGAGGGACAGAAATAGAGGGAGGGAGAGGAAGGAGAAAAGAGGAAGAGGGGGAGAGAGAAAGAAGAGCAGAGGGAGAGGGAGAGAAGAGGAGAAAAGACAGAAGAAGAAGAGAAGAGAAGAGAAAAGAGAGAAAGAGTGAAGAGAGAGAGAGTGAGAGAAGAAGAGAGAGAGAAAGAGAGGGAGGGAGAGGAAGAAGAAAAGAGGAGGAGGGAGAGAGAGCAAGAAGAGCAGAGGGAGAGGAAGAGAAGAGGAGAGAGAGAAAGAGCAGAGGAAGAGAGAAGAGGAGGGAGTGAAAGAGAGGGAGAGAGAAGAAGAAGAAAAGAGGGAGAGAGAGAAAGAAGACCAGAGGGGGAGGGAAAGAAGAGGAGAGAAAGGCTGAAGAAGACGAGAAGAGAGAGAAAGAGCGGAGAGAGAAAGAGGAAGAGAGGGACAGAAATAGAGGGAGGGAGAGGAAGAAGAAAAGAGGAAGAGGGAGAGAGAGAAAGAAGCGCAGAGGGAGAGGGAGAGAAGAGGAGAAAAAGACAGAAGAAGAAAAGAAGAGAAGAGAAAAGAGAGAAAGAGCAAAAAGAGAGAGAGAGAGAGAGAGAGAGAGAGAGAGAAGAAGAGAGAGAGGGAGAGATTGGAGAAAAGAGAAAATAGAAAGGGATAGGTAAAGAGAGAGAGGAGGGTGTGACAAAGAAAAGGAAGAGAGAGTGAAAGAGAGTAAAAGAGAGTGTCGAGAGAAAGAGAGAGGCAAGGAGGTTGGGACAAAGAGAAGGAAGAGAGAGAGAAGAGAGTGATGAGAGAGAGAGAGATGGAGGGAGGAAAGGGAGAGAAAAAGAGAGTGAAGGGAGAGCTCTGTAAGGACATGTTTATTTATCCTGACAACACTTTAGTTTTCTCAAAGATGACTTCAGTCCCAGAGAAACACACTGGTCAGGTTTATTTGTTCAAGTGTTCTCTGTCATCTCACTGGCCTGATTAGATCCACCATGCACGGCCTCTATTTTTGGAAATTAAATGGCGATATTCAAGAGGGCTTTGAATGTGCTCGAGTCCTGGTTTAGACCCATGTTAGACCTGGTTTAGACCTGTGTTAGTCTTGGTGGTTTGGTTTGGTTTGGTTTAGTCCTAGTCCTGTCCCGTTTAATTCTGTTTAGTCCTGGTGTTCACATGGTTAAGTCCTGCTGTAGTCTTGGTTTAGTCCTAATCCAGTCCTTTTTAGTCCAGTCCTGGTTTAGGTCTGGTTTAATCTCGGTATAGACCAGGTTTAGTCCAGTTTAGTCTTAGTTTAGTCCCGTCCTGGTTTAGTTCTGGTTTAGTTCTGGTTTAATCCTGGTATAGTCCAGGTTTTAGTCCTGTTTAGTCCTGGTTTAGTCCTGTTTAGTTTTGGTTTAGTCCTGGTTTATTTCTGGTTTAATCCTGGTTTAGTCCAGGTTTAGTCCTGTTTGGTCCTGGTTTAGTCCAGTCCTGGTTTAGTTCTGGTTTAGTACTAGACTAGTCCTGGTTAAATCCTGATTTAATCCTGGTTTATTCCAGTCCTGGTTTAGTTTTAGTTTAGTAATGGTTTAGTCCTGGTTAAATCATGGTTTAGTCCAGGTTTAGTCCTGTTTAGTCCTGGTTTAGTCCAGTCCTGGTTTTGTTCTGGTGTAGTCTTGGTTTAGTTTGGGTTTAGCTTTGGTTTAGTCTGGATTTAGTTCTGGTTTAGTCTGAGTGTAGTCTAGGTTTAGTCCCAGTTAAATCCTGATTTAGTCCTGGTCTAGTCTGGGTTTAGCTCTGGTGTAGTCTGAATTTAGCTCTGGTTGAGCCCTGGTTTAGTCCTGGTTTAGTCCTGGTTTCTGTGTTGGTGTATGGGTAAAAGTGTAAACTCCTCATTTAAACCAGGCCTGTCAGAAGCAGTGATAGAACCTGCAGCAACACTGGCCTGGAAGTTGTATAGTGGCAGCAGTGTTAGGCGGCGTTCACACTTGTCTGGTTTAGTTTTAGTCCAAATGTAGACATGATGTAGCCCTGTTCTAGCCCTGATTTAGTCCAGGTTTAGTTCCAGTTTTGATGTGGAAGTGTGAACGTGCGCTGTGGCCTGCAGCAGTGTTCCTCCTCCACTCCCTGTTACACACATCCACCTATAGCTTGAATCTCCCTGTTTTCAGATGGGCATGATTGACAAGTGGATTAGCCAATCAGGAACATACGTGGTCCATCCATATCAAAGCAAATATGGTTGTTTATGAAGAAAAAATAAAGGAAAAAAACATCATAGGGTTCTGAAAAAACATCATGGATTTCTGCAGAATCAATGAGCCAAGCACGAAACTCTGTTCATCTGATGAGAGGGAAATGTGATTTTGTTTGTAAATGATGGATGACCGATGTTTGACACGCAACACTAAAAAAACAAATTTGATTGGACGATCATGTTCTGGCTCTAGACGTAATGGAGTCATGGGGACCACACTGATATCAATCTGTACAAACAGAGAGATATCAGTACAAAAAACACAGACAAATATCGGTACAAATGATACAGAGAGATATCGGTACAAAAAATAAATAAATAAATAAATAAAAAATACAGAGAAATATCGGTACAAAAGATACAGAGAGATATCGGTACAAAAGGTACAGAGACATATCGGTACAAAAGATATAGAGAGATATCAGTACAAAATATACAGAGAGATATCGGTACAAAAATATGCAGAGAGATATAGGTACAAAATATGCAGAGAGATATCGGTACAAAGGATATAGAGCAATATCGGTACAAAAGATGCAGAGTGATGTCGGTACAAAAGATGCCAAGAGATATTGGTACAAAAAACACAAAGAAATATTGGTACAAAAGATACAGATAAATAACGGTAAGAAAGATACAGAGAGATATCGGTACAAACAGTGCAGAGAGATATTGGTAAAAACGGTGCAGAGAGTTATCGCACAAAAGATACATAGAAATATCGGTATGAAAGATGCAGACAGGTATCGGTTCAAAATATACAGAGAGATATCGGTGCGAGAGATACAGAGAGATATCGGTACAAAATATACAGAGATATCAGTCCAAAAGATACACAGAGATATTGGTTCAAAGGATGCAGACAAATATCAGTAAGAAAAGATACAAAGAGATATCAGTGTAAAAGATACAGAGAGATATCAGTTTGGATTTACCAGGCAAAGTAGTTCAGCCTGTTCCTATAGCAACATAGCTCAATAAATAAATAAATAATAAGATGAACAATATTTTTTAGCTCCATATTTATTGGGTATTGAACGACATTCTTATTTGCAGGGTAGAGGAGAGCGTTTTTCTTAAAGGTGCACTGTACAACTTTTCTGCCATTTATGGCTCAATGAAGATGTTATTGTTTGACCTGCATGTTTCACAGTATGGCATTAAATGTATATCACCATGGAAACAAGCAGGTGATGCCCACAGGCCTGGTGGGTGGTAGTAGCAGCAGCAGCAGCAGTGGCATTTGGAAGCTTTAGTCTTTGCTGATTTGTGTTGTTTACAGTGTGTGGTTGTATAAATTAGATTCAGTTGTTTACTCTGAGTCCAGGACTAACCTCTGTATATTTTCCACAGAGACAGAGAACAGTGGGATTCTGTGTGTGCCCACAGCTGCACACGGCGGCCAGGTTTTTATGTGTGCAGATGAGACACAGGAGTCTTTTTAACAAGTCTTTTTGAGGAAGAAAACTGTTTTAAATCCAGGACTAAACTGTGACTGAAGACAAGGACTGACACGTAGACAACCTGCTCCACTGCTGCTTCTCTGCTGTTTCTGCCATTTTGAAAGTTTATTATATCATTGATGTTTTGAAGAATGTCACACTTTTTCATTGGTGCACAGTAAATTATATACAAAAACTTATTTATCATGTAAAATGTACACATTTTGGATGGACCATTTGTTTTTTATAAATTTAAAAGGAGGGTATTTAGAATTTGTATCTCAAATTTCATAAACATTTGTTCCCAGATATTAGGTAAATAGTCCGCATCACATATGTATTTTCCTGATGTACATTTAAAGCATTGGATATGAATGATTATCCGATCAGAAATTAAAATAAGCCTCACATGAATCTCTCATTTGGCCAGATTCAAAGCTAAAACCAAAGTTTAAACCTAAAATGCCTCTCTTTGATCTGAATGGTCACTATCTAAACCCCAGAACCTGCATCAGTCAGGAATCATTGCTAGTGCAGCCCTCTGCAGCTCAGTGAGTCAACTCTGGAGGATCTGAGCTTTCACATGAGGCATGGCCTGTCCATATATTGAAAATGAGAAAAACTTACATGTTCTCTATCTGTAAACTCTGGCAACCCACTTTCAATTGTGAGCGCATGTTACATTTCGTTTACATAATATATAGAAAACAGCTACAGGTCCTTATAAGGCCTACACACAAAAGCAGCAGAGCATCTGGAGCACAGAGGGATGAAGCAACTGAACTGAAGGAAATGTAAGACAATCAGAATCACAATGAGTCTTTAAGGAGAATTGACATGGGCAGTTGTTTCCTCCATTAATTTGAACCATGTACTGTAACATAATCCTCCAGTTTGGTCTGGGCTCATGGTCTGGAGATATGTCCCCAGTGCTGCAGTGAGGTCCTCTGCTCCTGACAGGGTGCAGTGTGGGTTTGGTTGCAGGGTGGCTCATAATGCAGTCTATACAAACAAAACACAGCCATAAAAGGAGACTCCCCAGTCCCAGTTTAAACGAGGAGTGTATTTATCCTATATCAGATAAGACATATTTACCGAGCTCCACTCCCATACTCCCATAATGCACTGCAGGTTGAACTACAGTTAAAGTCCTATATTTCGCAAAATTGACTCTTGTAAAGTTTGAGCTATTTTATAAAGTTGTTGTTTCATTTAAAAGATGCCTAGAGTTTTGTGTTGTTTCATTCACACGTTTTGAGTAATCTTGCATTATTAGGCTGTCTACATCTCCAAAGCTCAGAATGCTCTGTTCCACCTTATGATGTCATGAGTGGTAGTTTTCAAGTTAACAGCTTTTACCTTTTGTTCAGTAGAGATTGGCATTTTCTGTAGGTTTATGTGACTTTTGTTTTGGGGACACTTGTGGTTTTGTTTTGTGCATAGTGTCATTTATGTTTGTCACTATTTTTTTCTGAGACACAAAACTCGTTATTTGCAAGTTCTGTTATTTTGTTTTCTTAGTTTAGGGTAATTTGTGTATACATTTTATATCCATTTTGTTTAATTTATCTTTTACATTCCTCTTTGTTACTCTTATTTACTTTATTCACTAGACTTATTATTCTTCCAGCTGGGTACTTCTAACATTCAAATGCAGAAGAGAAACCCAAATTATTATAGTGAAATCAGTAAATATAAAGGACTGAAAAAGCCTTATCTACTGTATATTGTTTCAGGTGGGATACATGACACACTTTAATAGTTTACAGCTAAACACAAATCTAAGAATGTAAAACAATAACCATAATATCATGAGCACATATATTTGAAAAAGCAGATGCCAAACCTCCTGAGTTCTAAACACATCTGATCATTTTCCACTTGTGGGATGAATGGTTCACTCTGCAATTTAAGCTCAGACTGCAGGGACTCACATTCTGAGCATAGTTTAAAAAAAGAGAAGCACTTTTGAACCACAGGGACAAAAACTTCTGCTCATTACTACTCCTACTGCTGTCACTGCTACTACAACTGATACTGTAGGATTTGCTTTTAGATTAATCAATGCATTTGTACCAATTTTTAAGGTCCTCTATTACGCAAAATGGACCTGTGAGCTTTTAGCCATGTTATAATGTTGTTACCGGCTCAAAAACAGACCTGGAGTTGTGTTTTGTTTCATTCACACATGTTTAAATAACTCTGTATTATTAATCAGTCAAAGCTCAAAATGCTCTGTTCCACAATGTGATGTCATGAAGTGATAGTGGTAGTTCTTCCAAGCAGATCTTCAGTCCTATGACAGAGAAAGCCTCATGCTGTCTCTGCTGTCTCTGCTGTCTCATGTTGTCAGGGTGGAGGTGACTGGATTAGGAGAGAGATAGAGAGGCGGACGATCAAACGCAAACGATTTACACACCTATGCACATTCAGAATACAGGCTTTAGCGAGTCCACCCCCTCCACACATAAAAGAGGACTTTAGAGCAGACATGCTGGAATTTTGGGTCAAATTCAGGGTCAAACTGGGGTCACCGTGCCACAAAATCTGAAATATGTCCATGAGAAACATTCAAACAGACTATAGATAGAACAGAGTCTGGACAAGGGACTAACAGGGATGATGCAGTGTTTGACTAAAGACAAAGAAGGTGAGATGAAATGTATTTTTGTTCATTAATCTGAAGAGGAGCAAATATATTTGTTTAAATAGTCTATGTGAAATGAAATGCTACACATGTGACAATGTGTTAAACATGTAACAAATGCAGGTAAGGCTTCACTGAAGGCCTGTTTACAAAGGCATGTCTTTGTGTTTTGAGGCTAAAGCTAACGTCTATTAAAACATCAAATGTAACATAACAACAAAATTACATTTATTATAAGGATGACCCGATTAGCTTATGTTATTTAAATATTTATTAGGCTCCAGGCTCCAAAATTAGCATTAATCCCGACACACAAATACATCCCTTTGTAAACACAGAAGTGTCCTCTGTGAAGTTTTCCTCACATTTCCATACAAATGTAACATGTTGTCAGTGACTTCCACCCGCAGCTCTCTGTCCACTGCCTCATCATCTGTCTGTATTTACTGATTTTAGTTTGACTCTGCAAAACTTCATCGACATAGACACAGATGTGCAGCTCGACTCTGAACCACTGCAGCACTGAGTACACTGAGTTCTATGATGTTGAGTGTTTTGGCTCTTCATTCTCTTCCTGTTTACTGTTTACTCCTCTCTTTGGACTGAGTACACATGCACACTAGAATCTGATTATGACCTGATTTCTGGACATTTAAAGCAATTAAATACACTTTTCAGAGCTTTTCACCATGTTATAGTTGTTTTCCCATCATTTACTCACCGTGTTGTATTTGGAGTGATTTGTGCATGTCTGAGCAATCTTAAACCGCATATTTTCAAGAACATTCGTTTTCTCAGCCATCTGCACACATGATTTAAAATGTCCAAATCATCACCTAATGATCCATGGGTGTCATAGATAGCAGACACAAGCACAATAGGTCTTCTTTAAGATGACTAAAACGACTTACAAACTGTAACATCTGATGGTAGCATGGTCAGAAAGAAATCTGGTGATTTTGCTTTTGACATGTCAGATTATGAAATCACATTTGAGTTTGATGTGGCCGTAGCCACTTGAAAATAACAATTTATTACTCAAAGTCAAAGATACTTTAAGTGCTTTACATTGCACAGTTCACTTGTATAGCCACAGTTGGCCTGGGGTAGAAGGAAGCAAGGCTGCCTATCTGTGTCCATCAGTGATGGGAAGAACACTTTGAAAATGTTATTTAGTTACAGAATACTAAATACCTAAATTAAAATGTATTTTGTAACATATTCTGACAGATGGTCAAATCAGAGTACTGCATTCTAAATATTCTGAATACTTTTACACTAAGTTAACTTGAACTTAAACAGTGCCTTTTGTACATGAGCTGGCAATCATAATTGTATTTATAGATGTAAATAGATGTTAATGCTGTGCATGTGTAAGTAGTGAGAGTGTATGTCTGACCTGTACATTTTAATACTGATGTTGTATGAGTGTGTAGTGAATGAGTGACAGATGCATGTTGGAGTGGGTATTATGTGGATGTGGGGTTTATGACTTATGTGTGTTATGTGGTTGGCCTTGGTCCAGCAGGGGACTTAATTAGCTCTGGCTACAGTCCTGCATATTTACAAGTAGATATTTGTGTTTTGCATTATCTTGTCTTTCACTATGCATTGTCTCTTTAATTAATAAACACAAATACAAACAAGCTGCATTATATCAAAATGTAAAAAATATGATCTACAATTACAAACAGCTTTATTTTTGTTACACTGTTTGTTATGAATTAATTTATGTCCAAACAGAGACGAAAAATCCCACATGCACGCACTGCAAGATCTGTGGTTTCAATTTACTCACTAGTACTGTGCAGTTCAAAGCCAAAATTGCATCCATGTAGTCCTTTTAATTTAGGAAAGTAACTGTATTCTAAATACCACACAATTAAAGAGTAACTGTACCAGAATACAGGTACTCAAAATTACTATGCAGAATATGTATTTTTGGTACATGTATTCAGTTACTTTCCAACACTGGCCGACCTCCCTCTCTCACTCACCACAGTCAGAGGCATATTTGTGGCCATAGTTGCTTGTCAGTGTCTGACAGATTTTGAGTTGTGTTGTGCTCTTAGGCAAGACACTTCATCCACCTTGCCTAGTATGCATGTGATATGGGTGTGTGTGTATGTGTGGGAGAGTGTTAGTAGTGGTCGGAGGGGCTGATGGCAAAGATTGGCAGCCTTGTTTCTGTCAGTCTACCCAAGGGCAGCTGTAGCTACAACAGGAATGTCTATATTAATCCTGTGCATTATTGTTATTGTTATAGACAAAGTGGGCAAAGTGTAGTGCAGGTAGATCCCAAACCTTTCAAGCCAGCACCACCAAAATAACAATGCATCTGACCCAGTATTTTTGAGATGACGGAGGAGAATTTAACCAAATGAGCTCCTGCTGCATCATGGAGATTGCCTTTGTCTGGTGTCTGTTTTCTGTTAATACTAGACTGCAATTGGCTCCCTTCCCTTTAAATCTCTTCATGATTTCACCGTGTCCTTCAGTGCATGGACCCTGAGGAGATGAGCCTCATAGAGTCCACACACAAACAGCACAGATCTTCTGTAACTGATGGGTTCTGTCTCCTCTGTCTCTGCTCATCCAAAGAAAATGTTGATCCTGAATGCTCCGAGCGAATGATGTGTTCAGGACAAATCCAAAAAAGTTTTGGGGAGCAAAGGGATGACATCAGCTTGAAACTGTAGAATTCAGTGACTATGATTCTCACTGTCCTGTAACATGCAAAAGATGAGTGATTTCATATACCTCATCTGGATTTTCAATGGCCTTTTTTTTCCTATAATTTGTTTATTATGGATAGAAGCGAGCCTACAAGACTAGATTAAAGGTGAACTATGTAAACTTTGTGGTGTTGGATTCTCCACTTGCTTGTCTCCATGGCGATGTATTTCTTGGCCTGAAATTTTCCACAGTATGGCATAAAGCGCATCAAAAGAAGGTAATGTGACCTAGCCATGTTACAGGTCCGATCTGTGTAAAGGCAACCGTGCGTACAGTAAGAATGTGAGGTATTTTTGAGCAAGAAAAATGCCTGTAATAAAAAAAAAAAAAAAAGGTTTAGATAAGTTTAATGCCATACTGTAGAAAATTCCAGGTAAATTTAATAACATCTTCATGGAAACAAGGAGGTAGAGAAAAACAAACAAGTCATAATTTATCTTTAATTGGAATCAAATTCAAACTCAATTAAAGGGACAATTGGGAATTTTGGACATAGGGCCTCATTTCCTAGTGAGCCAGAGTGTTGGAGCCATGTGAAGACACTTTTTTAAATATTCCATCCAGTCCTTGTATTTACAGAAGTCGCTGGTGCTAGGCTAGTGCATGTCATTGGCCATAGTTAGCCTGCCACTAAAAACAGTCTTACTCACTCCACAAAACACCCGAAGCAAAACTATTATTACACTAGACTGTCGATGGGAATGTCTGTGTTGATAGAATAATGTTTGAAATAAAACTAACCTTGCATTGCATGAATCGTCACATTTTGAGGAACTATTTTCTCATATATCATTCCGCCACTGCCAAGCTTTCTATCAGGAAGTACAACTCACTGCTGCTGCTCAGACATAAATCCTTCAAATGCAAGGTTGTTTTGACTTCTTAAATTATTCTATCGACACAGACATTCACATCAACAGACTGGCGTAGTAATTGTTTTGCTTCAGGTGTTTTGTGGAGTGGCAGGCTAACTATGGCCATGCACTAGCATGGCCATGCATCAGTGACCTCTGCAAATACAAGAACTGGATGGAATATTTTAAAAAGTGTCTTCACATGGCTCCAAAACTCTGGCTGACTATGAAATACGGTCCTATGTCCAAAATTCCCAACTGTCCCTTTAACAAAGTCACCTTTAAGCATTTGGTGTAAGGTGCAACTTTTCTGATGCCAACTCTGCCACAATCACCTCCTTGTCTCTATGGCAATGATGTTGCTTTGCCGGGGATGTTCCACAGTATATCATTAAAACTTGCTTTCGTTACAGGTACTTCTAAAAGCTCAAAAGGAACCTGAAAAACACGCATTATGACTGTGAGCGGTTTAATCTCTCCATAGATCTCTAGACCTGTAACTTCTTGTCTGGAGGTGCCAGCTGATTACTTTTAATGCCACACTGTGGAACTTTCCAGGTAAACCAATAGAATCATGGACACAACCAGGTGGCAGACCCTGCACCAGAAAAGCTACACAGTACATTGTTAAATTTAAAGTTCCCATATTCTGCAAAATGGACTCTTTTGAGTATTGTTATAATGTTGTTACCTCATCAAAAAACAGACCAGGAGTTGTGTTTTGTTTCATTCACATGTTTGAGTAATCCTTTCTTATTAGTCTGTCTACATCTCCAGCACTCAAAATGCTCCGTTCCACCTTGTGATGTCATGTAGTGGTTGGTTTTCAAGCTCCATTTACCTTTAGTTCAGTAGCTTTGCAATTCTAGGGCCTGAATTGATCCAAATGATTCTAGTAAATGCGTATGGAATTAAAAAAAAAAAACAGTGGAGCACTTCCTCTATTACCACATGACATCACAAGGTGAAACAGAAACAAAACAAAACTCCAGGTATGTTTGTGATGAGGAAATTACATTATAACAGATCAGAAAGCAGCGTAAAATTGGCCCTTTAAACGAAACAGCTGCAGAGAACTAGGGAGAACATAATTAACAGTATCATCTTTGTCTAACGTTGCAGTTTTATTTTTAAAGTAACTGAATCCTAACATTTTCAGTCTAAATCCTCTCCCCTGCTGCCTCCTCTCCCTCTCTCCTCTCTGTACTTGTGGTTTTGTCTCTCTGATTTTTTCTCCGCTCTCTGTATTTTGTGACGTGTTTTTCGGAGTTGCAGCTTGTTCCTGGTTCGACCGCATCATTTCCAGACCCACAGCAGCCAAACCACATGCCTGAAATTACCCAGAATTCCATGGGGCATGCTCCGACACTGGCACAGAGGGTAGACCGCAGCAGGGCCAGAGGTTGCGGAGGTAAGGTAGTACTTATGTCAGAAAAGGATGTGTTGAGTTTGCAAAAGGAAATCACTGTATTTAAAATATACACAATGGAGAGGCCACTTTATTAGGTGCAGTTTGCTGGATTATTTTCAGCAAAAACTTTCTATCAGGTTTGGATTGTGCAATGAATGGTCCTATATGTTGCAAAATTGACTCGTGAGCTTTCAGTCATGTTGGAAGGGTGCTAAAAAACATACTTCGAGTTGACACATGTTTGAGTAATTCTTTATTATTATTGTCTACATCTCCAAAATTCAAAATATTGTGGTGGTAGTTTTCAAGTTGACAGCTAACATTTAGTTTTGATTAATAAAGATGGGGTGAAATGATCCAAATGATTCTAGTAAAGGAGTATAGAGTATAAAAACTCAGTGGAGAATTTCTTGCAGAGGTGGGGACTTGCAAGTCGTGACTTGGACTCGAATCAGATTTAAGTCACTGTTTTTAGGACTTGAGACTTAACCTGATAAAATGGACTAAGACTTGGGACTCGACTTGGACTTGAAGGTCAGTGACTCAGGACTTGACTCGGACTTGAGGCCTGTGACTTAAGAAGACTTGGTGCTTCTCCTTAAAAAATGTTTTTAGAAAATACTTTTCTCTTTGCAGTTGATAAATGTGGTGCTGAATTTTACAGGAACCAACTGGAACATGTTCCTCCCACTTCTCTATTTGTTACTTTTGGATGGAACTGAATTACTGTGAGATGGTATCTTCAAATGTACTACAGTAATATACAGTACAATACAGTACAATGCAGTACAATACAGCACAATACTGAGAGAACTACAGAGAACATGATCCTTCATGACAAAATAACTGTTATTTAGCACTTTTAAATCTGAATTCTTTCTATTCTGACTGTAATGATTCACACTAAGATCTTGACAAGACAATTAAAAAGGAAAAATTAACATTTCTACAACTCTCATATAAATACTCATATAGAAATATACCATGATTTATTAAGTACAGTTTAGCTTAAAATTTATATAAATTGCAAAAATCTAAACTACATTTGGTGCTTTGGTTTAAAGACTTGAAATGACTTGAAGCTCAAAGCAGACGACTTGGACTTGACTTGGACTTATGAGTAAGTGACTCGAGACTCGACTTGGACTTGATTGTCTTTGACTTGGGACTTGACTTGGACTTGAGGCCAAAGACTGGAGACTTACTTGAGACTTGCAAAACAACAACTTGGTTCCACCTCTGACTTCTTGTATTACCACATGACATCACAAATGGAACAGGGTGTTTTCCGTTTGAGAGAAGAAGTCAAGAACTGCAAGAAGTGTGTGTTAAACATGTGTGAATGAAACAAAACACAACCCCAGGTATGTTTTTGAGGAGGAAACATTATAGCATAGATCAGAAAATAGAGTAATATGGGCCCTTAAATACATATTTACTGAATCGAGATCCAATCGTTTGGACTATCAATGATCAGTTTTTGGGTCATTTTAACTGAGAAGTCTAAAGCCAATGCTCATTCACTCAAAACATGTGATTTGGAGCAGAGACTTTGAAACTTTGAAGACTATTTTTATTGAATTCCTATTGAAGTCTTGTTTTTGTTCATGGAAGCCATGTTTAATCGATTTATACACAGCAATAACATTGAATCAAAAACTGCAAAAATGCAAAAGAACAAAATGTGAAAATATTTGGGGGTTTTGGCTTGGCTAGTAGTTGGTAAAATAAGTAATAGCCATAATAATTGTAATTACAAATGGTCTGGTTTAAATCCTTTTCTAAACTAGACCTCCTCTATTGAGCTCTCAAAAAGAACCATTCATGCACTTTGAAGTATCTTGCCCAAGGACATAATGGCGGTGTGCACTAGAGGGAGCAGGGATTGAACCACCTCCTTCCAAATGATTCCTCAAATAGTTAAACTGTTTTTTCCCACCTATATGGTAAAAAAGAAATATTGTGAAATTAGGGAGTAAATAATGACTTAAAAATCTGTAATTCTAGAAGCATGATTAGAGTGAGAGAATGACTGTATGTCTAATGAGGCCAGTAGCTATCCATATGTATTTGAAGTATTAAATTACTGTGTATCAGGAAATTACTCAAAAGGCAGATACAGATACGGACAGCTCGCAACTGACCTAATTTGATCTCAAGAGTTCCTATCCAACATACTAATATTTGTATCTGGACATATTTTCCTCAAAACCATGGGGAAATAACTGGTCTGGTGCCTTTAAGTATGTGTCCAAAAAATAATATGAATTACTATTTAGATGAAGAGACGACACACTAGTACTGCATAGACAAGATTTTAATCACTTTCAACAACCCAGAATGCATTGCACCGACCAAAAGCTACAACTCAAGACAAGGCAACATACTGTATTTACTGCACAAATCTTAAAATCCTCAAATGACAACACAATTGTAATGTTTGTACTAACTAAAAAGTAAAATAGAATCATTTTAAATCTTTTTTTCTCTGAGTAAGATATTGTAAACATGTAGTTAGCACCCCATTCTGCTTTTTTATTGACACGTTTTTTTGCTTTTTGTGGTGGAAGATGGTGATGTAATGATTTGGTTCACATTCATACCAGACCAGTAGAGTAATACACGTTCAAACACTTCAATGCCAATGAAAAATGAAGACAATTCAATTCAAGCCTTTTTTGGGATAAGAATGATTTTGGGGTTTATAACGAACGGTGCTGTAAGCGTAGAAGTATTTTTACAGAGCATCACAAGACCACAATCATTGCCTGTAAGTCTACTCTTAAACCGCATGTAAAATCAGTTTATATACCCAATATAATCTGAAAAAGTAAGAGCTACATTTCAGCAAGTTTTGTTTTTTTGTAACACAGACCTGTATGGATTAAACAATAACCAAGTGCATGCTGAAATACTGAACTTTAGCAAAATCAAACTTAACCTAAAGATACAGTATGTCACTTTCTGGAGGTGGCACGTCATTGCGTCAAAACCATAATTTGAAACATTTATGTGGAAACAAGCAGGAAAAGGTCCTCCTCCAGGCCAAATAAGAGCCTGGTTTGTGGAGATGCAAGCCCGCTCTGAGTAAGGACCCAGATTTTTCAGTGCCATAAACACCAAAATGAAAAAGCATTTTATTTCAGTCAATTTATTTGGCTAAACATTACATACTGTGGCTTTAAAACCTAAAATCAATACACTTGGGACAAAATAGAAAACTATAACTACCACCATAAGAAATACCTACTGATGAGAGCAAATTGGTAGCTTTTATGTTGTTTTCTTTAAGGACAAATTAGACATTATGTTGTCAATATTCAAAACAATAAATGAATTCACCCTCCACCCTGAGAGCTACATACTCCAGGCTTTCTTTTTGAAATACTGCCCCATAAAAACACGATAGAACCACTGCTCAAATCCTCAACTGTTTCAAACAAAAGTCTCACCAGTAAAAATACTCTGTGTTCATTTCTATCATTACACATAGGTCCATTCCACAAACAAAGCATGTTATTTTACAGAATACAAAACCCCTCATAGATATAGATATATAGATCAATATACTCTATGAAAAAATAAAATAAAATCTTAAATCTTTGCTGTTTAAAGGTGCTCTATGTAACTTTTCTAGTGGAAGGTCTGCCAGCTGCTTATGTCCATTGCTTTTATTTTAATGGCTTTAAACTTAAAATCAATCACCATGGAGACAAGCAGA
Source organism: Boleophthalmus pectinirostris (assembly GCF_026225935.1). Taxonomy (NCBI): domain Eukaryota; kingdom Metazoa; phylum Chordata; class Actinopteri; order Gobiiformes; family Gobiidae; genus Boleophthalmus; species Boleophthalmus pectinirostris. Next base: position 28,346,388 of record NW_026571299.1, read on the forward strand.
TGACAGTACCAGGTTATGTTACAGGTCAGATCAGGGAAGAGGTGACATCTCTCACTGCAAAAGATAATGTTTTTCAAGTGATTTTTGAGCAATAAAAAACCCGTAATGAAGGAAAAAAAAAGCTAAAGAGTGGTTAATGAATAGGTTTGATGACATAGTGTGGAACATTTAAGGCAAAGCGACAACATCTCCATGGAGACAACCAGGTATCACACTCCATCCCCGAAAAGTTACATAATGCACCTTTAAAACGTATTTTTTCCTACACTGACTGCATTTCACTGCTACAAAACAATGGAAATTTGTGCAAAAATGGTCCAAAGTTTGAAGCACAGAGAACCACCAAAAACTGCTGCTCTGCTCTTAAAGGCACCACAAAACATACAGGAAGAAGAGGGGTATGGTAAAGAGTTTTCCCAATTACTTCTGTCAATTCTTCGCAACCTGACTGGCAGACATGGCTACCTTTCAGCACCTACATCAAAATTAGGACTTAACTTGAAGTAAACCCCAAACTAAACCAGGATCAAACCTACACAATCAGGTCATAAAGTGGGCTCAAACGGTGTGAGGAGTGTCTTGCCCAATGACACAAAAGCTACATGCATTGGGGAGACGGGGATTTGTACTCCCAACCTTTGAGATACAGAATGATTTGCTTTACATTTTGTGTCACTGTTGTCTCATAATAAAACATATAGCTACAAATGAATAGACATAACCCTTACAGATTTTCACTTTTTGTATCTTTTGATTTGATTTTACAAATAATAAAGCACAACCAAGTACCTGACCTGCGTACAGGACAAAACTGAATATCTCAGTATATTTTGGACTGTCCTGCTAAGAAAAATCTGATTATATGTTTAAAATCTATTAGAAATGTGCTGAAATGTACATTAAAAGACCACATTTAGCACAATAGACACTAAAGTAACCACAAAAATTTGTTAAAATATCCTTTATGACATCAACACATTTTTCTTTCAATGTTAAATAGCTCCTCGATCTTGAGGATGTGCTACACAATTATATTTGGGAGATTCATAACAAATAATTTGATTTAAAAAGGTATTCAACATCACAACTAAACCTGCTTTGACTTATGTAAGGATCATTCTGCTTTCTGAATGGTTATCGTCCTTAGAACCACCAAATTATAACATAAACAATTTGACTATCATGTCCAAAGGTTTTGTAACTGGTTTTGTAATTGAAATCAGCAATTGTTATCAGTAAAGCAATATTTGATTTGAACAAGTTTACCTCATATCTAAGGACACAAATAAGGTAATGTTTATGAAATTTAAAATCAAAATCTTACATAATGTTACTCTAAAACTCCAGGTAAGATTTGTTAAGTCACCACAACATAAATCACCATCATAACTGAACAAAAGGCTACAGTTTTTTTTGCATAAGCTACTCTAGAAAGGATTGTCAAAAGCACAGGTCACTACATGGACAGACTGCTCCCACTACAGGCCAGAGGCTGCTATTACAAAGAAAGAAAGGTTCGATCTCATCTCTGCTCAAAACTTCTATAAAATTTTTGCTCAGTTATGACTAAAGAACAAATTACACATGTACATTAAGTTACCTTAGTTGTCTTTACTTCAATCTAATCAAGAGTATTAGTAAAGTATGCTCAAGATAAAACATATTCGTCAAACCTTACCCCAGTCGAACTCCAAAAATGAAGACAAGGAGCACATTGTAGTAATTAGAATATAAAAATAATAATAATAATAAAAAATCCCTTTCATTTAAACAGACCAATAAAGTAACCCATATGCCTCCTCTCTCATATAGTAGCTTTAAACAGTGTACTTTTACTTTTAAGTTGTTTTTATCTTCTGAATTATAAGTTGGAGGGCCCAAGAGTAAACACTGGGCAGATATTCTTTACAGGGTGAAACAAAATTATTATGGAGTTTGTTTAATATATTATTTGTCAGTCTGATGAGGCTGTGTTGTTGGCAAGATTGCAAAAATGACAAAAAAGAAAAGCTAATTAAGGTTCTCAAGATGAAACCCACTAAACATTTTTTAAATAAAATTTCAATAAATGCAATCTATTTCCCTTCATGCACAAATATAAGCTGTTAAAATCACAGAAAAATATAAAAACAGCATTAATTACTAAAATGAAATGTCAATTTTGTGAATAAAACCAATCTCCATCTTAACCTGCATCAGCCAATATATCCAAAAACATATTTAAATTATCCATCTTCTATCTTCAACCAGTTTTGTACCGTCTCCTCTTCTCTCTCTCTTCACCTCTGGCCCTTTGTTTGCGGCTGGGAGGCAGTGTGAGAGCGCCCCCCTCAGGCTGCAGGATGGAGTGACGCTGCAGTAGAGTAATAGACCCAGAGCAGAAGTTTTCAAAGAGGAGTGAAGTCTCTGGGTGATTCTGTTGTTGTGGTTTTGATGTTAAATAAAAGCAGGAGGAGAGCACGTCCTGCTACAGTCCAGTGTGTTATGTGCAGTTAGTACTATCCACACCACCTTCACATCGGCCCTCTGAGGAAAAGAGACAGGTTTTTGGTTAGTCTGTGTAATCCCTCAGTGGTCCAGGTAGGTTCTATAGCAAAAGAAGAAGAACAAGCTACTTGGATTTACATTTTTGTCCATTTGAGAGAATTGAACTTTCTTTTGCGAGATTTTTGGTTAATTCAAGAAAAACTCAATAATGTGGAGCCGTTTTTAAGCTTTTCCATATCAAATTTCACCTTTGGGCTTTCAAGTACCCCCTGATCTAAACTTGTATATATATCAGGCCTCTTTCATCAGTGATTCTCAACCTGGGAGTTGTGAAATGATTTCAGACTTTAAAAAACTTTAAATTCATGCAAGAGTCTTCAAAATTTGCTTTTATCGTTTAAAAATACCTTTACTAGAATTACCCTCTAACTCCTGTGGTGCTGCTACTTAAGTATGGCTACTACTACAACTCTTGCTGTATTCTACTGCTGTGCCAACCTACTCTCGTTACTACTTAATACAAATTAATTACTACTGGAAAAACAACAGCAGCTACAACTACTTACTACTACTACCAACTACTACTTACTACTATTACTTACTGCTACTCCTACTACTATTCAACATGGTACCTGGGTAATTGATCTCATGTCTTCTTTGTTTGGGAAGACTGTTTTTGACCTATTAATAAACCAAAAATTAACAAACGCTTTAAAATTACCAACTATTTCAACTACAACTACTGCTACTACACTAGACAACAGCACTTAAACTGACTGAAAAGCTCTCTTCATGCTTGTTTTTGCACTGTATTCTAGAAGTTGCTATGGGCGCCACCATTGTCATTGGGGTTGTACTAATTTGAGGCTACCTATTGTATCTTGACAGCAAATAAGTTCTATACAGTCTACAAAGCTGTTTTAAAAGGAGAATCGGTGCATTGTTGCCTTGTTGGTTCACATGGAAACTAAACATTTGCACAAATCAACCTACTTTACATTATATTTTAGGCAAAACACTTTTCAAATTCTCCAGTGAAATGAGTAGGATTCCTGTTTAACTGGAAGTCACATTTAGAGGCAAAAGTGGGTGGAATAAGATCAGTCCAGTATACAGGAGACAGGTGTGTGCTTGCTTTCCTCACCTGAGCACTCCTCTGGCAGCAGTTGGTTCCTGCAGGGGCTAGGCAGAGATGTGGGTCCCTCTGAGCTGGTGCCGAGCTGCAGCCTCCTCATGTGACGAACCACTGCTGTGGCATTGAACGCTTGCTGCAAAAGAGAGACAACAAAACATCATTATTTTCACTGTGGAGCTCTCTCAACAGAAAAACAGTATTATAAAGCCTAAATAAAAGAGCTGTTTAAATAAAAGTGACTGAATTAATTCTTCACTGTAGGACTAACTTACTCAACCTCATCTAAATTATATAATGACATGAATTTACATTTTTAAGCTTGTATCATTGGAACACATGTATGTAAACAATAATGTGCATGAAGGATTGGACTCACCTTCCATTTACTTTTGGCAAAGTTTTTCTTGATTTGTGCACTGACAGATTCATGAATGTTCTTATCCAGAGCCGTGTCTCCAGCAATCCTGCAATAAATATAAAACTATTAATACAAACTATATCAAATGAAAGTAATTTATGTAAAAACAAACATACCAGGGATGCTGCAGAGCCTGATCACACGTGTATCGGACACTGGGGTCTTTCTCCATCAGGTGAACAATGAAGTCTTTGGCTGAAATCACAGTGAGCTACTTTCAATGCAAATTATTACCCATTTAAGCTAGTTGGTGCAGTGTCATGTCATGGAAACAACATCTATATGGATTAGATTAGATGAATGCATATTTCTGCATGCTCCTGTACCAGAGTCGGAGATGTCGTCCCAGTACGGAGAATCAAACTCGTACTCAGCCCTTAGGATCTGCTCAAACAGTTTGGCATCATTTTCATCATAAAATGGAGGATATCCACACAATCTACAAGAGGCAAAGACTGTTATTTTTTGTATTTAGTTAGGATTGGTTCTAATTTGTATTTTTTGCAGAATTTTCTTACAGAATATATGCAATGACTCCAATAGACCAGCAGTCCACTGCTTTACTATAGGGCTTCTGAGCCAACACTTCAGGGGCTGAAATAAAGCAAAAGCTTTAGCTTTGTATAGACATTAATATTACTGAAATAATGAAGTGGAAAAGTAAGTGTTAAAAAAAAAAGCCTAATAGTATAGAGTTGATATTTGACTTACCGACATATCCCGGGGTCCCACAGGCTGTGGACATGACACTCCCCACTCCCTCGATTTTAGACAAACCAAAGTCACTGATCATGATCTTAGAGTCCTCGTCCATGCTGTAGTACAGGAGGTTCTCCGGCTGAAACGTGTACAGGTCCAAGTTTAGTTCCAGGTTGTGGAGTTCCAAATTTGGTCTTGTTTAGTCCTAGTGTAGTCCTGGCATAGTCCTGGTTAGTTGAGTCCCATCATAATGTGGTAAACGAGTGTGCATGTCTGCAGAGTCTCACCTTGAGATCTCGGTGCACGATGCCCATGTCATGGAGGTATTTCACAGCATCTAGAATCTGCTGGATGAGTTTACTTGCATCTTTCTCTGTGTAGAAGCCTTTTTCTATGATGCGGTCAAACAGCTCACCCCCAGACACACTGAAAAATATGAAAGACGTGTGAAAAAATGAGTCTAAACAAAACAATTAAAATCTACAAGCAACAACTATTTTTTGGAACATGTTTTATTTAAATCACATATTTTAGCTTCAAAAATTATCCTTTAAAATGTCTCTATCTCTGTTGCTGTTATGATTTTTTCTATTTTACTTGAAAGAAATTGTGCATTATATTGACCACTAGATGGCAATATTACCTTTAGTTAAACCTGCACGTGTTGATTTGGAGAGGTTCCTTTAAGTGAGAGTAATTTGCATAATGTACAGTAATCAATCACTCTGTCATGTAAACAGCTGTAAGAACCAGTGCCCCAGCATTCAAACCAATATATCTATGCAATGTTTAACCTGCAGGAGGTCTTATACTTGTGCTGCTATAGATCATTATAAAATGGAAATGGAAAAATTGTGTAATCGTATTTTTCAGAATCAATACTTGTCCAAATTAGTGTCTAGTTTTAGGTTAGATTAGAGTCTAGAGATCCACATTTTAACAACACTATTGGTACTTTTGGTTTCAAGAAAGTGATGATGTCATACTCCCAGATGGGGGGCAAGAGCCAATTTTTCATATTGATTACACTGTACTTTGTCATGAGTTATCTCAAAGGTAAAATCACAAATGTTGTATCTGATCATTTCTATTAGTGACTAGACTCAAGAACTCACTCTATTAGAACCCAAACCAGCATTTTAACAATATTCACTTTAGCTGAGCCATCTGTATTAAGTAATATTGAGCTGTAGTAAGTTGTGATGTCATCTGAAACCTAGTCATTGTATTAGTAATGTTTTTTGTTGTTTTACAGTTGTTGAATCATTTCTTTCTCTTATTATCGACTGCACTGTCCTTCCATACTAAATAAATGAAAACATGCCTAAACCATGACTAAGCATCACTCTCAAATCCAGACCTAAAATGGTACCAAAGCCGGTGTTTAGACTAGGCCTGTCCCTACAGCAAATTTTAAATGTTTTTTTAATTGGTGAAGTAAATATTACACAATTCCCACTAGCACAAAGAAAAAAGTACTCACGATAAATATGGATCCCCAAAACATATGATTCCATCTATTTCTGTCATATACTGAATGATAAGTCAGCGTAGTATTCATCATAACTTCTCTAGTTCTGACTTCCACAAACATCACATTAGAATAGGGACAAGACCAGGACTAGATCAGGACTATAACAGGACCAAATCAAAGTCAGGACTAAAATGAGATCAAACCAGGACCAAACCATACATAAGTGTGAATGCACCCTATTTCCTGATCTGCATATCACCATAATTAAGGCATAAATGCGCTATAAATGGGACCATGGACCCCAATTTGAGAAACACAGTTAGATAAACAGCTGATCATAATTTAAATTTGAGGATAAATAATGAGAAACCATAACATGATTCTAAGCTAATTTTAGAAGGTTTTGACCGATCACAGAGAATAGTGCTGTATCAAAAGCCCACTTAACTAAAATGAATGTGTCTGCTTCCCATGCTTTAATAAGACTCAGTAATGTAAAAAACAGGCTATTTTTAACCAATGTGTTTCCGTAGTAGCACAATATATGGAGACATCAGGCTACATATTTACCATACCTGCTTTAGTCCTTTAGACCTGGTTTGGTCCTAATTTAAGCCTGGCTTAGTCCTGGTTTGGTCCTGGTTTAGACCTGGTTTAGACCTGGTTTAGGCCTGGTTTAGACCTGGTTTAGACTTGGTTTAGATCTGGTTTAGGCCTGGTTTAGGGATGAGACATGATTTTCGAATAGTCGAATATTCGTCATACGTTCAAATAGTAATTTCGAATAAAGACGTTTCCTAACCAATATTTCATGTACGGCATTCGGCCAGAAGGTGGCGCTAACAGACTGTAAAAGTCCCTGTAGGCGCGGTAGACCAGGCCGAGTGTAGAGGCTGCTCCGGAATAACAGAAGAAGAAAACTTATCGCGCGGCATTAGCAATGCAGAAGCAAGTAAAAGTTCCGTATGGTCGTCATTTACTTTGTTAAATGACAAAGAGGTTCAGTGTAAAATCTGTCAGGTGAAGCTAGCAAACCATAGATCAACCACTCCCATGCAGAGCCATCTGAGAGCGAAACACGCCGAAACACGGGAACATGCGCAAATGAACTCAGTACTGCCAGGAGATATGCCCCTTGCTCCACACTGACCCGATGACATGGTGGAAAACAAACAAACAGAAATACCCTCGATTGACAAAGTTAGCGAGCGCTTACTTAGGTGTGTCTGCGACGTCCGTGCCATCGGAGCGAGTCTCTGCAGCGGGCAGCTCAATGAAAGTAGCGCAGTGGGCTACAGTATGTGCTTGGTCATGCGTTTTTAAAATTGAGATAGTCTTGAATATAATTTCATATTGTTTCATATGTGGGTTGCTCAATTAAGATGCTCATTTCTGATTTGGAAGGTTGCTGTTTGATTAAAACTTTTGCGCTTAAATACCCCATCTGTCATCTCGTACATGCGCGTGTGTGTGCGGGCGGGGGAAGGGGGGGTCGATTTTCGAATAATATTCGAATAGCTGTCATTGATTTTCGAATAGTGTTTTTGCCAAATATTCACATCCCTAGCCTGGTTTAGTTCTGGTTTAGATCTGATTTAGACCTGGTTTGGTCGTGGTTTAGGTCTGGTTTAGTCCTAGTTTGGTCCCGGTTTAAATCTGGTTTAGACCTGGTTTAGTCCTGATTTAGACCTCGTTTGGTCTTGGTTTAGTCCAGGTTTAGATCTGGTTTAGACCTGGTTTATTCCTGGCTTATTCCTGGTTTAGACCTAGTTTAGACCTGGTTTAGTCCTGGTTTAGATCTGATTTAGACCTGGTTTGGTCATTGTTTAGGCCTGGCTTAGTCCTGGTTTAGACCTGTTTTATACCTGGTTTAGTTCTGGTTTAGATCTGATTTAGACCTGGCTTGGTGCTGGTTTAGGCCTGGTTTAGTCCTAGTTTGTTCCTGGTTTAAATCTGGTTTAGACCTGGTTTAGTCCTGATTTAGAAGTGGTTTGGTCGTGATTTAGACCTGGTTTAGTCTTGGTTTAGTCCAGGTTTAGATCTGGTTTAGACGTGGTTTATTCCTGGCTTATTCCTGGTTTAGATCTGGTTTAGACTTGATTTAGTCCTAGTTTAGTGCTGGTTTAGTCCTGATTTAGACCTAGTTTGGTCCTGAATTAGACCTTGTTTCGACCTGGTTTGGAACGGGGTTTAGTAGTGAAGTGTGAGTTTAGTTCAGGTTTAGACATGATAACACATAGTTTAGTTCTGGTTCTGACCCAGTTTTGCACCCTGAAATCCTTTGGGATTTCTTATTTGTTAAGAGCTAATATACTGAGTGTGGTGTTGTTAAGGTCAGAGTTTAGTTCTGATTTAGACTTCATTACACATGGCTCTGTCCTGTTTCAGCGTTTTGTCCAATTTTATTCCTGGTTTAGACCTGTTTTAGACCTTCTTTAGACAAATTCAATAACCTAGATCCCCCATTTTGCCCCTGTGCTTCTTTTCTTTGATAATCATATGAATGATTGATGTATTTGCAGAAGGCTCCTCTAAATGTGCTGCTCTTTTCTTTTGACATTTGAGCTGGAGGAGGGTGGAGCTGCCCCCACCTGAGACCACCACCAGCCCTTTGTACAGCAACTACAGGCTGCAATTAAAATCAAGAGTGAGGGGGGGTGACAGGGAGGGAGAGAAGGAGAGCGAGAGGAAGAGGGAGAGGGAGAGAGAAAGAAAAGGGTGAGAGAGAGTAGGGGAGGACAAAGAGGAGAAAGGCAAGAGAGAGGAGAGTGAGGGAGAGAGGGAAGGATGGAGAGGAGCAAGAGAAAAAGAGCAGCAGGAGAGAGAAAACAAGACAAAGAGGAGAGAGGAAAAAGAGGGGTAAGTGGAAGAGAAAGAGGGGTCTGGAAGGGTAGAAAGCAGATGTAAGAAGAGAGAAAGAGTGATAGAGAGAAGGAGGCAGGTGTGAGAAGAAAGGATTAGGGAAAGTGAAAAGGGAAGGGGGGGGAAGAAACAGATGAGTAAGTGACGGAAGAGAAGGAGGGATGGAGAAAGGGGGACTGAGAGGAAGTGAAGGTAGAGGAAGGAGAAGGAAAGAGGGGTGTGAGTAGGGAGAGAGTGAGAGGGTGGAAGGAATGAAAACAGGGAGATACAAAGCGATAAAGAGAGAATAGGACAGGGCATTATCAAAACATGTCAATATAAATGTGATTAGGGCAGTTATAGAGATCCTGTGCAACAATTTAGGTCTTCCATTTGACAGAGAAGAGCGGTTCTATGTCAGGGGTAAAACTCCTGGTTAGTAATAGTTCTGTGTGTTTTTAAAACCAGTTTGAAAGCAAATTTTAAAGCTGAAATGTCAAATTTTCTTGGTGGAAAACTATGAAGATTGTAAACACTCACAGCTGCATGACCAGGTAAAGATGAGTCTTGCTCTCGAAAATGTCCTCCAGCGAAACAATGTTGGCGTGTTTGATTCTGCGGAGAGAAGAGACAAAAACAAGCAATATATTTATTTTAAAAAGCATTGCAAAATAATCTTACTTTTAATTAAAAATGATGTACAAAAAACAAAACAAAAAAACAACAACAACAACAACACCGTAACAGATTTTAGGGGCAGCCATTTTGTGACACTGGTCTCTCTGAATTCCATATACACTTCCAGTCAAAACTTTCAGTATTCTTACATTTTGTATATACACAGAAGACATCAAATACAGTATATGACGTAGTTCAAGTAATCCCTTAGTCATTCATGTAGGATCCATGGCAAAGATATATGGAATTATGTAGCAAAGGAAAAAAGTCCAGCTATTTTTTTTTTTATATATTATATATTCAAATCTTTTGGTTTGTCAAAAAATATTGATTCATTGTAATTACTTCATTAATGGGTTAGGGTTAGAAGTTAGGGTTCAAGTATGAATTAAGCAATTACTAAGCCGGAATCATTCCTAATAAGCTATTGTTGGGTTTTAGATGATATCACAAGATTCTATAAGACAAGAAGAGCAGGTCAAATTAATAAAGATAAAATGCAGATTTTTGAGGTGATACAGTGAGTTCTTGGGTCTGGTCAATAATAGAAATGCTCAATATGAGTGGATTTCCTGTGAGGACATTTCTAATTAAAACAACATATTATTACAGGAATACCTCCTAACTGCATTGAACTAAGGGACATCAAATGAATGCAGTTGAATTTCCACGTATTTTTATGTACAGTGTTTGGTGTAGGGAAGAGAGGACAGGTGAAGGGAATTGTGGGTAATTTGGTGGCCACACTGAGTCGAGCATGGCCTTTGTCGTGCCTCAGATCTGCCCTCGTCAAAAACGCTCAATTATAGAGAGCTGTTTTACCCCTCACAGTAAACCACACTGCACCTGAGCCCCCCTTTATTTAACTATGAGGCTAGTCTAGACACTAGGATTGGTGATATGGCAAAAATAGACTATAAAATGCCTATAACCTCTCTCATGTTTTTGTGTCTGAATCTATTTTCTACCTTTAAAGGTGCACTGTATCACTTTTCTGGTGGAGGGTCCATCAAATGTTTTTCTCCTTGGAGATGTCATTGCTTTGTCTGTAATGTTTCACAGTATGGTATTAAACCTTTCTAGCTTCATGAAGACCAAACCAGAACAAGTTACAGGTCAGATCTGTGGAGAGGCAACCCCACTCACAGTTGGAATGTTGTTTTTGAACTATAAAACCACCTGTAATTGAATAAATATAAGGTAGAGATGTTTGATGTCATACTGTGGAACATTCCAGGCAGACTAATGGCATATCCACAGAAACAAGCAAGTGACCAACCAAAAAGTTATATAGCTGCATTACGCACCCTTTCTCTAGTACTGATATAGACTTGGTTTGGTTCTATTCTAGTCCTGGTTTAGTTCTGGTCTAGTTCAGGTTTAGTTTCAGCTTTAGTCCCGGTTCAGACCTAATTCTGGTGTTTACATGTGCAAGTGTAAACATGCCAATACAGGCCAACCAACAGTACTTGGTTAAGGAATTCAGGCTGCTGTGAATCAGGAATACTTGATTCATTTATGACATTTTGATTTCATAATGCCACTGTCCTTGTATAAAGTGTGCTGTAGTCGGTAGTCTAACTTACAATGATCGAAATACAACTATGATTATTTTTTATACTTACCCTACACAAAAGTACCTGATTATGAATTGAACTTACAGCCTTTCTCCCAGCTCTTCACACCTGTCCTCGTGTTATTGGTGACATTTTAAAGGTGTTGCGTAAAAACATGAACTTTAGGTCAAGCAGAAAAAAAAATTAAAAGACCCATATTTGGATTACAACACTGTCTATGGAGATGTTATTGCTTTTTCTGGAGTGTTCCTCAGTATCGCATTAAAGGGAGAAGAGTAGTAAGTGACAAGCCATTTTACATGTCAGATCTGTGGAGAGGCGACCCACCTCACAGTAAGATTGCATGTTTTTCTAGGTATTTGTTTTAACAATTCATGTATGATGGAAAAGTTTAATCACAAACAGGAAGTAGACTAGCCAGGCTGGCGCCACCTAGTGCCTCCAGTCAATTTCATTTCTCTCCAGCAACTAGGTCAGGAATCTGAATACAGTAGACGATTTGCAAAAACCCTGGAAGAGTGAGTTCATCAGCGAAGTGCCATACATTCTGTGTTGGCAACATCAAGGATTTAAAGTCAGAACAAAGAGAATGTTTGGTGAATTTTATCAAGGGGAAAGACATTATTACCCTTCTTCCTACATGATTTGGGAACAGCTTAATATACCAGTTAGCCCCATTAGCAGCGTATTACATACATCACGGCCAAATAGCTGCGATTGGTTAAATAAAAAAAAATAAAAAAACCCGTTAACTGCAGAGCGAACAAATTCAAACGCTGCAAGGTCAGACGGTTTCCACGAAGTGAAACAGGCTGATGAATCAGGCTAGTAAAAGACGACCCCTCTCCAGAAATGTTACATAGTGCAACTTTAATTTCTGTCAAGACGATTTTACATTATTATGAATCTGGTTTTAGTCTCATTTGTATTAGAGCAACAGATGACTGTTTCAGAGCCACAGCCCAAAGACTGTCTGGTATTCAATAAGACTGTACTTCATGACGCATCCAGGTCAAAATAATAGAATTTATGACATAAACATTTCTGCAGATTCTCACTTGAGTCAATACAGACTCACTTCATAGTAATTGGGAACAGCTTAGTCAAAGCAGAAGTAGAGCACAGAGGTCTGGATGCATAAGCAAAGACTGTATAAAAACAAAAAAACAGGACTGCTGAGTCACTACTGCTAAATCACATTATAATGTCAGAATACTTTTGAATGAAATGTAGCATCTTTTCAAATTTTCATTGGTTTAATATTAGGCTAACTAAAAAAAATACTAAAAGTGTGAGGATGATACAATCCCAAGCTCTATATTACTAGCGAGGACTGGTAATACCTATGATTGATAACATTTTTCTGGTTGGTTTTCAGATTTTTTAAATTAAGAATAGGCCTGTAACGATAATCAATAAATCGATTCATCGTACGATAACTTTTAATGAGCTCGATAACTTTTCCAGCCAAGATAAATTCTGTTTGCGTGCTTGTTTGTTTTCCTCACTCTCTCTCGCTCTCTGTCGCTCTCAAAAAGACTGAATGTTAGAAGCTTCTATCGCTCTCTGACTCCTCTGGTTTATCAAGCGTAATGACGCTTGAACTACGTGCGCTGTTTATCAACACAGCGAATGCGCAATTTCTGTGCGGTGCGCTAACAACACAAGCTAGTGCTGCTGTCAGAGTGACAAAACTGTTTATCACTGTGTGCCAAAAGAAGCCAAGATGCCGAAACAACACGAGTGAATGGGACACGTTTCAACAGCCACATGCGTCAAATGCAGCGAGCGTGCCAACGACGAGAAGAAATGTCTCAAACCCCAACAGCCAACATAAACCCAAACCCGAGCGACAGAACTAGCCTAGCGCCCGGGAGAGCCCGAAATCCCCAAACCCCACAAGAAACCGACATGACACCAGACAGGACAGAGGCTCCCTCATAGCGAAATAGTTTCCTGTGTCGTGAACACTTCAAGACCAAAATGCAGAGGCCACAGCAGCAGCCACAGAGAGAGGGGCCACAATATACCAATGTAAGTCAGGGACTAAAATAACTTTTAAGGGCAATTTTGTTACACAGACTTAATAATCCATTTTATTTATTGCTTTGGTTGTATTTGGTTCAGCAGTGGTTTATTCAAGTGCATTTTTGTGAACAAGTCCTTGCTGTCAGCCAGACACATTAGACTAGACCTATGTTAAGTCTGTTTTATTTAGGCCTATTATTTTGGGTTGTTTTACACTTCCTGTGTTAAATGTTCTTTAGAAAGTAAGGTTTATTGATCATTGAGAAGATGTATTTGCATTTTTATTCCATGGTCATTATATTAGTTGAAATTGGTCTCAAAATATCAATATTATCGTTTATCGCAATAAATTCTTGGTCAATTAATCATCCAGCAAAATCTGTTATCGTTACAGGCCTAATTAAGAAATTAATGAAATATCCAAAAGATAAATTCATAAATGAATAAATCATTTCTATTAGTAACTAGACCTAAGAACTCACAGTATTACAACAAAAATCTGCATTTGAACTATATTCATTCAGCTGCCTCTCCCCATCCAAACATTATTGGCCTATAGAATGTTGTGATGACAGCACACAGTGGTCTGAGTTGGTCAATAAGAGCTACTTTCTCTCTAAAACAAGAAACATGCAGTATACTTTTATTTGAACTCTATAAGGTTTTAGCAGCTGATGAGTCAAATATCAAGAACCCAGCAACCTCTATTACTAATCCAAGAGTTTTAGCAATAAAAAGTGCCAATACTGTAATCAAGCTTTGCCATTTAATGCTGTTTGCCTTTTCCATGTATATAGTATGAGCGTTAGCTGGTCAGTATTTACTACTTGGGTCATTGAACAAGTCCAACCATCACACCACACTCATTTTTATAATCTACTTGAACAGAAATATGTAAAGTGTTTGAGTCTGATAAATATTTGGTCTGGATATGAGACAGGAAAAGAGCAATGACAACTGTTGCATCAAGCTACAGCCATATCTAATTTTGAACATGACAGAACAATTTTGGAATATAATCATATAGTTTTTTATTGTGTTGTGATCAAGATTCTAATAACAATTTCATAAGACCCCATAGAGACACAAGGATAGGACTGAGAATCATAGGCTCACTCTCTAATTGATATTGCACATGAAACAGTATTTCTTTGTTAAACCACTACCTACACAAACTAAATATGAAATGCACACATTTGAATAATTTTAATAACCAAACCAGGTTTAAAACAAGTTTCTTTCCTATAAAAAATGTTCACAAAACAATTGTTCAAAATATACCAGGACTTTTATAGGTGGAAAATAGGGCTGGTATCATTAAGAAGTTGCCAATACGATACATACCTCGATACATAGGCCACGATACGATACAGTGCACATTCGATTTGATACGATATATTTCAAATCAATTTGATACGATTCAATAAAAAATAATGGCTAAATGATAGCTATAATGATAAAAGTCTTTGTTAAACCACTTCTTGTGCAAAATGAATATGAAACACAAACATTTTAATCCTCAAAACAGTGAAAATGTCAAATGTGTTGCATAAACAAGCTTCCTTCCCCTGAACAAGCAACAAAACTGTAGCGCTGTAACAAAATAATTTAGTAAAATATACCAAAAAATTCTCTTGACTATATAGCGATGAAGCAGCCCATGATATTAATACTGTATCATCACATTAAACAATACGACATACTGTATTGATATTTCCATATTTTTGCACAGCCCTAGTGGAAAATGTATCGAAAAAATTGACCATATCACCATTTTAGTTTTTTAGATATACTCAATCCTTTTTTGTCCTAAATCGAAACATTCATTTTGTTAATATTGCACAATTATCGATTAAGATAATAACCATTCCTGAGGGCACATGGAGAGCAACTGCCTGCTAACAAGATCTGATCTGTAGTGAATGCCATTTGAGCAGAATATTTTTTTGTAAAATCTGTAAAGATCTAGGTTATTTAGAAAAAAAAAGGGATTTCAATTGGGAGTGTGGAGCAGAACCAGTCCAGATAAAACCCTGGTCTTAAATCAGTGCAAACATTAACATATCTGGGCTGCAGTGACATTATAAATAAGTGTATTCTAAATATGCACTGCTGTGTGTACTGAGTAGGAATCCAGCACAGAACTGGGACATGCTGGGACTCTGTCCTCTCTGCAGAATCAACAGAAACATGTAAACTTCCCTCTCTACCAAAACAACAGCACTATTAACATAACAACATATTTCTGCAGATAATTAGTGTCTGGCAACCTGCTGTAATTGTTTCTAGTGTAAAACCTTTGAAGAACTTGAATCTTTAGATGCTTCTGACATGACTTTATCAACAAACCAAAACAACCATTTTGTTTTGTAAATGTTTCTGAACTATACAGATAATACACTATGGGGACAGCATATTCATATTATTATATTGTACTGAAAAGAGCATTGTGTTGTCTAAAACACATTTAACATACATTTAACAGCATTACTTTTTAAACCTCATTGTGGTCTCAACATCTTTATAGAATTAAGCTTTTTGACCAGTTTTGACCTTAGATAACTTTTAACCTTTGTAAAGCTTCACATTAGGATTTTTGATTAGGGGATTAGGGGTGAACCAATACAGATACTGGGTTGCTGAAAAATTAACTGGATTGGGTATCGGATGTCAGTTAAGATGGTTAAGATGATATCCTGGTTGGGTCTTTAATTGGATGTAATAAGACTATTTACAGGGTGATTTTGGCCTAGAATGTCTTGTGTAATAAGTTCACTGTGTTTTAAAGAAATAGGGCCATCCCTACACTGGCTTTAGTTAATATCGTGTTTTGGCAGATACTTAAAAATCCAAGTATCAGTAATAGTGTCAGAACTGAAAAAAATGCATCCCTGCTTATTCTAAATGTATTTATTCTTTAATCGCATTAAGATTTGGAGAGATCTGGCAATGTTTGTAATGGTAGGTACATCTATCATTATAAGTACTACATAGCATTCTGCTATTTAATTTTTGCAGTCTATATTTTTTAATAAAACTGTACATTTAGAATCGTTTGGGGGAATAATTCTGCTTCATGGTTTGATTTCAATTTTATCATTTGTCATCTATATTTACATCAGCAATATATCACAGTTCAGAAACTTGTCATCATGACAGACCTAGTGGTAGGGGAAACCGGAGGACTTGGAGGAAAGCTACACATGAAGAGAACATGCAATCTCCATACAGAACAATTTGACTCAGGTGACAGTTCACACCTTAGGGTAATGCAATACAGTGGTCCCTCGTTTATCGCGGGGGTTACGTTCTAAAAATACCCAGTGATAGGTGAAATCCGCAAAGTAGTCAACTTTATATTTTACAATGATTATATCTGTTTTAAGGCTGTAAAACCCCTCACCACACACTTAATCCTTTTTGCATCCGTCTTAAAACTTATCACTGCTGTTGTCCTTATGTTATTTTCCTCCTTCTTTATGTAACGAAGCGAAGATTAATTACATGGAGCCCTACAGCGCAGAGTCCTGCACGGGTTTTTGGAGACCCGCACCCGCGCAGTACAGCACCGCACCCGCCCGTTAACCCGAGATTATATCAAACTTTTGTGTTGCATACGCCACGGACTGAACTGAACCAAGACTAAACTAGGACTAACCCAGAACTAACCTAGGACTGATTCCAGGACTGAAGAGGAGGACTAAACCAGGACTGAACTAGGACTAAAACAGGACTGAAACAGAAGTAAACCAGGACTGAACCAGGACTCACGATCGGGACAGGCTCAGAGGTGACCGCAGGAGAAAGGGACGATGGACAGCTCCACACCTCATGGTAAGCGCAGCTATTGCCCGATCGCGCTGCACTTCAGAATCACACTGCTAGTGATCGAACATTTATGTAAATTTGGCAGCTGAACGCATTCTGTACTGCACAGGAGACACGACACGAAGGAGACTGAATGACAATGGTCTACCAATCTCTTAGCCAATCAGGACACAAGGGTAGGAACACAATACGTGCTCATACGCAGTAAAACAAACAAACAAAAAAAAAGCATGCAAGATTGTACTAAAAAAATGTCCAGAATAAAATTTTCAACAATTTTTTTGTTTGGAATGGAACCTACCTACATAAATGAGGGATTACAGATATCCAGACAGAAGGGCCTACACCCATTCCAGCAATAAAAACTAAGGACCTTCTTGCTGTGAGGCTGAAACACTAACCACTCTGCCACTATGCTGTCGAGCAAGCTACTTTACCATGCTCAAGTTTTTTGTGTAGCTTTTTCTCCATTTTATAAATTGTTCATGTTTGCTAACTGAAGTCGTGATAGCCCAGGCAGTGTGAGGTCTATAAATAACTGTACAGGTTTTTCACTGTGGGCTGTGATTCCACCATGAACACATCTGAACACACCTCATAATTACTGCCTGCCACCTCCATCTTTGTTTTAACGGGAGAAAGAAAGAGAAAGATGGAGAGAGGGCGAAGGGAGAGAGAGAGGAAGAGACAGAAAGAAAAAAAAAAGAGGGAGGAAAAAGGGAGAGATATGGAGAAGAGAGCCCGAAATGGGGTTAAAGGCCAGGAAGAGAGAGTGGAGAAAAGAGGGTGTGGAAAAGACGAGAGTGAGAGATAGAAAAAGAAAGCAGGAGATAAAGATGGAAAAGGAAGGCAACTAAGAGAGAGAGAGAGAAGTAGAGTGTGGGGGAAAGTATATAGATGGAAACATTGGGAAGGATGGAAAGACAGATAAGAAAAGAAAGAGACGGAAAGAAAGACTGAGGGAATGAGATGGCAAGAGAGGAGGTAAAAGTCTGTGTGTGGGGGGGGGTCGATGAGAAACAGTGGAGAGTGAAAGGAAGAGAGAGGGAAGGAAGTGGAGAGTTTTCTTATTAAAGGCCCTATACAGTATTACCCAAAATTCTTAATTCTTGTGCGCTTTAAGCCATTTTATAAAACTGTTACCTTGTCAAAAACAGTTGTGTTGTTTAGTTTAATTCACAAATGTTTGAAGAACCCTTTATTATTAGTCTGTCTACATCTCTAAGCTCAAAATACTTCTGATGTCATGTAGTGGTAGTTTTCAAGTTAATGGCTCCTTTCACCGTGAGTTCAGTAGTGATTGGCAATTCCAGGCCTGAAATCATCCACATCTACTAAAGGTGTATGGTGTTTAAAAACATAGTGGAGCATTTCTCTCAAACAGAAAACTGTTCCACCATGACATTACAAGGAGGTACAGAGCGTTGCAGGATTTGTGTGTTAAACATGTGTGAATGAAACTAAATATACCTCCAGGAATGTTTTTGATGAGGAAACAACATTATTACATAGAAAATATTGTAATAAGTGTGTAATATGAACTTAATATTTACTTTTAAACAACAATTTCTTATAGACAATATGTGCCCCACCATTAACTGAAGATAAATTGTTTTGTTCCATCTCCTCCTTGAATGCTTTGTGATTCATTGATGCATTTATTATTTAGTAAACAAATGTTCTTCTCAAATTTCATGATCTGCATAACTAATGTAAGTAAACCAGCCTCACGATCGGCCATATTGAATTCCTTCTTGTCATAAAGTTTAGCTGCCTCATATAAGATGCACTTGGGTGATAAACGTTCTAATGCCGTGGTAACAGATCTGCACTGATGAAAAATTCACTATGTTGGAGGTTGTATTTCAGATGGATATTAGTGAACATAGTGGGTTTATGGTTACAGGAGCAAGAGGAGGAAGAAGTGGTTGAGTGCATTATAATGAATTACAGTTCACATTACAAAACTATTACAGACAAGTGTGGCTAAAAATATGAGCACAATGTAACTGAAATGTTAAGGCATGTAATGTTTGACACTCTTGATTCAAGTTTTACACATTTATCCATCTGAGAGAGCTCTCACTGTTGTCAGGAAAGGTGGAATCTTTCAGCAAATACTTCAACTTGATCAACCTGTAGTGACACAACAGCAGGTCTAACTTTCGTACACCCAGCTGAGAGAACAGCATAGATCTCTCACATCAGCAAAGCAACAAAACAGCACTGTCTGTGTACACTGGTGTATGAATGTGTGTGAATGCTTGAGCAGTTCCTTGATGTATAAAGTGCTTGTAGTGCCTTGAAGGTGGAAAAGCGCTATGTAAAAACATGACCATTTACCAACTGCTCATAGCACTTCCCTCTGCACATAAAAAAGTCAGTATTTTTGCAAAAATAGTTTGAAGTGCAGCCAGGCGGATTATCTCAAGTTTGTGAATTCAGAAATACAACAAGAATTCATCATGGTAAGGTAAGGACTATGGAGGAAACTTTTATGGATGTGTGTTAAAGGTCCTGTATTACACCAATTTTACTCTAGTGAGGCTTAAGTCATGTTAGAACATTGTTCCACCAACAATGCTCTGTTCCACCTAGTGATAAAGTGGTAGCTTTGAAGCTAACAGCTACTTTTTACCTTTTGTTTAGCAGAGCTTGTAAATTCCAGGGCTGAAATTATACAATTATTCAAACACAAGAGACCTTCCTGTATTACAACATGACATCACAAGTTGGAACAGTGTTTTCTGTTTGAGAGAAGAACTCAGTCGAAATATGCAGAGTCTGTGTGTTAAACATGTGTGAATGAAATAAAACACAACTCCAGGTATGTTTGTGTTGAGGAAACTACATTATAACATTGATCAGAAAATATATAGCCCCCCTTTAAATGGCACAGGGGAACTACCAGAAGAACCCCCTCTATCACCACTGGATTACTCAATTAGACAATAACGCACATACACAGCAGCAGTAAATATGGCCAATCACATTATAATATATGCTGTGTATTTACTTGTGTAAGACGGCAATCTCATTCTCGATGCTTGTCTCTTTCCCCTCCAGAGCCTTCTTGGGGATGCATTTTATGGCCACGAGTTTCTGGGTCCTCTTCTCTTCAGCCAGGACCACCTCGGAGAATGCCCCCCTGAAACAGACAAGAAGCAGATGTTAGTCATTCATATAAGTGGTAACATATCTATACATTAACAAAACAAAGTATTAGAAAAAGAAGCAACCCCCAAACATGTTCCCCCTTAACATAAACAATCTGTAAACAGGCCTGTCATGATAACAATTTCTGAAGCTTCATATAATGCTACAGAGATAATATTGAAACTACTTTATGGTACTGACACAATAATAATAAAGTAATAATTAAAGTACAGTGTCATCATTAAATCATTAAAAAGCATGAGCAGCAACAAATACATAGCAGAATGAAGCCATAATTAACCATAGAAGTTACATTTTCAACTCAACTGCAGCTCAAAAATAAATGAAATCTCCCCACTTCACGCAAAGAAACTGTATACACAATAAACAGTGAGCTCCAAAATATATTGATTCAGCTTTCATATACTAAACAATAAGTCAATATAGTACTTCTCATGACAGGCCATCTGCAAATCCCACAATCAATAAAAATAACTTTATTTATCTCCGAGGGCAGTTTAAATACATTGAGCAGTTAAAACACAAGCTTATCTGGTTCACTGCTTTTCAACAATTTAATCCCAACAGCATTGATGACTGATTCAAATGACAAAAATACCTACTTTTTCCTATGGGGCAATAAACCCTACAATAACATAACACACCCGTTTTTCACTAAAATATAAAAACAAGCTGAGCTTGAAGTTTAAAAGGCAACATAATCTAAGCATGCATCGATCTTATCTTAAAAAACACAACATTTCTGTTTCTCTCATGAGGGAAAAATAGTCTGTTAAGTGTAATGAGGAATTTAACTGTGTAGTTTTCCCATGACCTAAATGAGAGCAGGGGCTTAAACTGGCCGAGGTCCAAACTGTGACACAAACCAACTGAGACTCTCGGACTGAACATTCGACAGAAAACAAGAGAGGACCAAAAAAGAGCAGAGAGAGGGCAGCGGGGAAGCCCTAAAAAAGATAAATTCAACAGTGAAGAAATGTAGGGCTGAATGATAAGAGAAAAAGATGCAATATTCATCATCATCATGTGATCTTGATATTACTGATACTTTGCAGTTTGCAGTTTAACAGTTTTTCAGTTAGTCACTCTCACCTTTTTTGCTGAAAATCAAACATGAGCACTGACACTTGTATTGATCACTGGCTCCTGAAAGTGTGTTGTTTAAATACATTTTGTTTTTGTTCAGTTTTTTTCTTGAATTTTCTGACTATATTAAATCTTGTTTGTCATCATGGTAACTTCTGAACATTCTGCCAGTAGAGAGATACATGTAAAACACCGCCAGCTGCACCCCCATGCTACTACAAAGTATCTATTGTATCTAGTCTCTCCATGGAGTTAAATGCCATACTGTGGAAATTTTAAAGCAAAGCAATAATCACCATGTAGACAAGTACATCGTAAAACTTCCATCTGAAAAGTTACAAAGTGCATTTTTAAAGTGTGTAAGACAGTTTTGGTGATTGTCTATTTTGGACTTAATTTGGTGGGATAATGCCTGTGGTAAATACAAAAGATAGTGTTATATCAATCAAGAAGTAGTAAGACATGGTACTTTAAACATTATTTCAATAAAATAAAGGTGTTTTCTTATCATTTTGTTTGCCAAATAATCATTTCTGTGCACATTAAAGGAGTTTTGGCTTAGTGTACAACATGGTTGCTGGGAGATGGAATTCCCTAGTGTGATGTCACAATTTACAACCAGGAAGTAAAATTTTAAAAATTAAAATTCTGCCAAACCAGGAACATTTTTAGCAAAATCTTAAACATACAACAAATATTTTTAGCTAAAGCTTAAATATAATGCTCTGAAGTGTGTTTCAGTAAAATGAGTAGTTTAACTTGTCATAGGCACTTGTAGTACAACGAGCAATTTCCTGTTTATAATCACGGGTAGTGGTCTCATCTGGTCTGGAGACAGGAAGTGCCTTCGTGGGTCGCTCAAATCTGGCCCTGGTCCAAATGTGAAGGAGGGACATTCCACTGCCTCTGGGACTGAGTATGTGTAAACGCCTACAGCCTGACAGACAAAACCCAGGGACAAATAACAGGGTCAAAACTACAGCTGATCTGACAATATGTGACTATACCTGTTCTACCACACAACTTTATCAGAAACTTGTCAAAAACATTTAAAATATGAGGTCAAGTGAGAGATACAGGACTACATTCATACCATACTTCATACAACTTGTACAACAACTCACCTTTATGTCACAGATAACCCTATGTCAGGTCAATCACTATTTCATAGTTGCACTGTTTTCTCTTTATGACCGCTTTTATTTTTAATTGTACATATATCTTTGTATGATTATGCCTTATTTGATACCAATCTCTTGCTATTTTTGCTACTTATTTTGAATTTATTGTTACCATCTATAGTTTGCTCTTTGTTATAATATATTGTGATGTGCAAGGTGTCGTGTAAAGTAATTTCCCTTGTCTAAATCTAATCTCCCTGAAGATAAGCAGGTGTTGCATTCAAGACAAGTTACAGGTTAGATCTGTGGAGGCAAAAGCATACACAGAACAAATGTGATTTTCAAGGTATTTTTAGCAATAAAAATACATGGATAAATGCAAGATAAAAAAATCTAATGCAATACTGTGGAACATCTACATAGAAACAAGCAGGTAACAACTCTGCCACAGAAACATAGGGTGGACATGTACACTCCACTCAGAAAGATCAGGAGTCGAACCCACAGTATCCTTACTGAAAAGCAGGAGACGGGATAACCACTCTGCCGCTCAAAACAATTGAATAGAGGAACAACCATTAGGCCATAATGTCCTTCCTATTGATTAGCTTGGACAACACCTAACCCAACTTCCCACTGCTGCTTCCTACTTTGACCATTTACAGGAACATGAACGAATAGGAGCAAAAAGCTTTTCCAAACACCATTACATCCTAGTGTAAACCGAACAACAAGCGTCTGACGAAATAACCAAACTTCTGCTTTTGTAAATACAGGAACATCCAAATGTCACTATGTATATGTCAACATTTAGACAGATAGATACCGTATTTATTGGGTTAAAGGTTTGTAGTTTGAGCTCTTAATGGTTTAAAAAAGGAACAACAATCACAACTGAACTGGGATGCCTGTAGCACTACTAATCGTATCAACACTAGTTACTCCTTTGAGCAAGTACTGATACAAAAAAAACACATTCACAGGACAAAAATTAACCTTTCCTGAATAGCTTTAGAATAATCTTGAGCTGTATCACAACAAGTTTAAGAGCACATAGACTAGTATACACCCATGGACCACTATGGAACATACCTGGACCACTGAGGGATTACACAAATATAAGACCACATGGCAATATAAAAGGAATTTAATGTTGAAAATCACATTGTATTGACTAAATAAATGTGTGTGTTTTTTATTGAGTATCAAGTCTAATACTTAGTACCGAAATCAAAATTTAGTATTGTGACAACTAGGGATGTAACAATAACCAAAAAATTGTGATATTGTATAATCAAAGTTCTCACAGTAATATCGTGGACCATCACAATATATCGAGTCTCTTTGCTTAAATTAAGAGTTATGGTGGAGCAATAGCTAAAAAAAGACAGAAGGAACTACATAGATCATGATCCTTTGCTTCATTTCAGTTTAGACTACATGAAGAAACAACAGTTCTAAGCACTTTTAAGTCTTAGTTTTTTGGATTAAGTTTTGTAAAGGCATTTTAAGAGGGAAAAGTAGCATATTCACAGTTTTAGATGTTTAGCCTCCACAAAATATCACAATAAATATCATACTGTGAGATGTATATCATGAAATTATCATACAGATAGATTTGGATATTGTTACATCCCTAATCGTGAGCCTCCCAACCATATTATGAGCTTTCCCACGATATAGCAATAAATAGCGTAGCGTGAGGTTCATAGCATGACGATATCATATCGTGAGACTTGGATATCGTTACACCTCTAGTGACAATACTAATTGCCAGTGCCTTACCCAGATACAAGATTGCATATAGAAGTTTTTCACCATATGGACAGACCATGCCTCACGTGAAAGTTCAGACCCTCAAGAGTTCCCTCATTGAGCTGCACTAGCACTGGTTCAGGATTGGCAGTAGATTCTGGGGTTTAGTGAGGATTCATAAGTCATTTTGGTTTAGTTTATTTCCCCCAGTTTTTAGCTGTATAAACTGTATTAATGCCATACTTAGAGGGAGTATTATGAAACTGGGTACACGTGATCCGGACATGATGAGGATACTATTTCTGATAATACTAGTTTTTTGGTCAGATCACAATTAAATGTATTTTTGTTATATTGCTCATTGTTCAAGTACTTGTATTAGTATTTGTGTCTAATTCTTCCTTCCAAGTTTCTTCCTGATAGAATTGAAAGTGTGAATGATTTGGGCAGGGCTTTCGAGGCTGCATTAAGAAGAGATAGTAAAGTTATGTCAGAGCCAATCTGAGATTAAACAGATTAAGGCTGAAGAGGAGCAGAGACTTGGAGCCTTATTTTATACAAGTGCGAGGCTACAAGAAGCAGATACTACAACAGAGGAGTCGGGAAAACTCACTCTATTTTTAAACCTGGAAAATCTAAAATATGTAGAGAACACAAGGCAAGAGATAGAGACACTTATCGAACAGGATGTGAACAGTAAAAGACTGGTAGAGGCCTCAAGTGATACTTAATAAAAAACCCTGTAAGTGATAATTTTACATTGGGATTGCCTCCACTGGGGCTGAATGATTTCGAAAAAATATCTAATTACAGTTTATGTGACAATTTATCCGCATTGTGATCAGACTTATCATTTATGTTAATAGGATTTTGTTCAAAGTTCACATTTTAAACGAAGAAGAACTGAATAAAAGACTGAACTATGAACTGACAAGAATCACATTTTAGAACATGTTTGTACAGATCTAAAGTACAGGGTTAGCAGTTTTTGTATGACGGGATATTTTGTTGATTGTGGAGGAAATGATGGCAAGAAATTGCAGCGATTTACTAATTGCATTCTTCCAAATTGAAGTTTTGATTCACTTGTGATAAATCTTGCAGCCTAAGCCTTCACTAGCACCAGATATGTTTTTTGTGCCTTATTTTAACGGTGTCAGGCAAATAAAATTAATCTGAAGAATGTTTGTGGTTTGCATAATATAAGACCTTCTTTCTGTGAGTGGGATAGCCTCTCCACAGATCTGACCTGTATAGTGTCCTAGTGTCAATTTCTTGTCTCCATGAATATAGAAAAGTTTAATGCTATTGAATATCCCAGGCAAAGCTGTAACAAGCAGCTGGCAAACCCTCCATTAAAGTTACTGATCGATTAGTAGACTAAAAAGGGGGCGTGGCTAAAGCTCTCAAAACTATTACATATCTTTGTGTATGTGACCTAAACTGCACTCACAAGACTACACCTGCACAGGAGTTCATGCAAAACAATTATTTATGCAAAAAAAGTACTACACTTGTGAATCGTGAGTTTAATGTCTTTTTACATAGACATACCTACAAATCTTCAGCGAACTCACTCACTTGTTGCTGTTGCCCCATATTAATTCTTATAATCTAAATAAAATGATTAGTTGATCAATACAAATTTTGGTTGACCAACACACCATCAACCGATTAATCGACTAAATGACTGAATGACTACAGCCCTACAAAACATCAATGGTAACTTGTCCTTAAAGGGTCTATATTACTGTTTTCTGATCTGTTATAATCTTGTTTCCTCACCAAAAACATACCTGTTCTTTCACACATGTTTACCACACAAACTCTGCATATGAGTTCTTCTCTCTAACAGAAACACTTTTTTTCCACCTCATGTGGTAATACAGGAAGTGTTCCACAATGTTTTTAAACTCCATACACCAGAATCATTTGGATAATTTCAGCCCTGGAATTACCAAACTCTTCTGACCTAAAGGTAAAAGATAGCTGTTAACTTGAAAACTACCACTTCATGATGCATTTTGAGGCAGTCTAATAATGAAGGGTTACTCAAATATGTGTAATAGAAACAAAACACAATTCCAGGTATGTTTTTAGGAGGTATAATATGGCTAAAAGATCACAAGAATCAATTGTGCATAATCTAAGACCTCTAGGCACCACAATAGTGAATAATACAAGTACAGATCAAATACTGTGAGAAGCTTCCCTGAACTCTTTAGTTGGTTTTAGATGATTCTTGAATAAACACCAGCGTTTACAGAAGGACAGGACGCCCTTATCAAGAGAGCAGGGTATTTATAATCTACAAACGCCCACGAGACACTGAAATAATACTGACAAAATCCCCCAGGCACACCCAGATTTACTGTACTAACACGGAGAGGATCACCTGATATCATAACATTAAAATGAGTCTAATATTATGATGCAGGGCTGTGGGCTAGAAACAGCCATTAGCAACTTTTTATTATTATTTCAGGTCTTGGTCAGTTCATTATGATATGGATTTTTTCAACCAATATCAATAACAATATCTGATTTTTGTCTACCTGTTAATCAGTACTTTTTTCATGTACAACGTTAACCAAGAGATGACAAATAGCGGTCACTGAATATTCTGAAATGTATGTTTTAAAACTCGCTGTATTTTAGACGAGTTGCTTTATTTTGAGGGGCAGAACAAGCACTCATATATTAGGTTAGATTAGTTAAGCCAGAAATGGACAAAATGCTTCATTGTGTTTCATCTCCTGACCATGATAATAAAGGAGCAATAAAACACATAAAATAAACTCAACAAGACAAAGAGAAAACAGACATACTGCACATGGTTAAACACTGACAATAAATAACAAGCATATATATTTTTTATTACATACTTTTATATAATTCATTTGAGAAATAATTGTCATCACAACTGAAATTGTCCTTTTTATGAACGCCTATTCAGAAACTGTGTTTATCCACATGAAACTAAAACATGCTGTCAAATAGATGTCGGTTATCTGAAGTGAAACTATTTATAAATTACTATTTGTGTGCATTAAAATCACAAATGCGTATCATCACATTCAGCCACAAGATTTACATGTGCTGTGAGGCCAATACTGCACACAAAATAATTAGGATTTTGCTCAAAAACAGTGAAACGTTCTGACATTTTAAACTAGTTGTTAAAGATAAACACAATTTATTTTGAGGTGGTTCTAAAATAGCTGTACAGTAATGGAAGCATGGGGTAGACATGGTTAAGTGCAAATATTTATGTGAAGAAGAGGCTACAGAGTGGTTTGGGTGAATAAAGTGGGCACAAAGCCAGTGTTAACAGGTTTAAGAGCCAGAAAAAAAAAGTTGTTTAAGTCAACTTGTGTTAGCATGTCGTGAGAAAGTGAAAAAACTTTATGTGAAAAGGAGAAAAGGAGCAGACCCCGCAGAAAAGGAAGTCTGGTCTTTAAAATAAGGTTGACTTCCTTATTTTAAATTAATAATGGCTTAAATTTATTCATATTCTGCTTTACAAGTTTCTCAGAGCCTTAAAGTAAAGTCAAAGATTGCCAGTTGTTTTGGTAAATGCCTGTCCTGAGGCAGATTTGGTTGCCAATCCGTACCAACAGTCTCTCCAACACCACTAAACACTCACTAGTGACACAGTGGTTGGTGCCTCTTCCTCACAATGACAAGATTCTGGTTTAGAGTGGGCATTTCTGTGTGGGGTTTGCATGTTCTCACTGTGCCTGCATAGGTTTCCTTCAGATGCTCTTCCCTACCAATAAAATCTTAGTGGTTAAACTAAATATATAAAATAAACTAACAGACCACAATTACACAGGTAAGGTGGTTGAAGTGTCTTGCTCAAGAACACTGAACTGATTGTGTTCAGTACACTGCGTAACTTTTCTGATGGAGGATTTGCCAGCTGCTAGTCACCACACTGCCAGTAAAATTATCTATTATAAATGTTAGGGATGGGCATGATTAATCGATTAATCGATAATTGATCATTAAGAATTTCATCGATTACGTTAATTTTAATCGACAAACCGAATGTAGGTTGCTGTGCGTAGCGTGACCAAACAGGGGTACGTACATGTAGCTCTGCACTCAGAAGGAGCGAGACACAAACAGTCGGTCAGTCTGCAGCGTACCGAAGCACAAATGCGTATTTAACGATGACCTGTACAAGAAATTCCACGCTTTCTGTTGCGTTCGGGACAAGTGGGAGGCCATGTGCACAGTGTACAAAGCAGCACATATGTTTCGGTGTCCAGTGGGAAAAAGCTTTACCTGGTGAGAGTCGCGCAATGTCGATGATGAGGACCCACCTCCTACCCTTCGTACGGTGTCCTGGTTTTGACAAACGCAAATACGGTCACACTAACCTGTATTTCACTGAATCATGTCTTTTAATCCAACAGAAACTGACCGCATCAGCGCACAAGAGCTGTAGTTTTATCTTCACTGAGTTTATGCAAATTAGCGATGTGGTTTTAAGCGCAAAACTGCATTAAACACATTATAATGTCAAACGGATTGATGTTAGAGCCCGGCTGATATATCGGCTGGCCGATATTATCGGCCAATATGGGCACCTGGAGACATATCGGCTATCGGCCGATATGCTTGCTGATATGGGCCGATATTTCACGTGGGCATGTTATACCTTGTTATAAAGCTTAGACTCTCTACATTATGTTCATTTAATCCAATTTACAGACAGATAAATGTCGTAATATGTGGCTCTGCATCAGTATTTATCTACGGTGTAATTTGTCTGTGTCTGTGTCCGTACTGTCCCTGAACACACCACCAGAGTGACGTCACTTCACTCGCGTGTGTTTGTTTACACCCGCAGCGGTGCGCAACACTGAGATTATATTCTTTTTTGGACAATCGGTTTGAGTCTGGATTAAAAGGACATTTATTAGTGCAGACTTGTGATGTGAGGAGGAGCCTGTGTGAGCGGTGAGTGTTGGAAATACATCGACTTTGAAGCTAGTTTAGGTTTTGTTAGCGATTAGCTGCTGTAGCTCCCGCACATAAACAGGCTGTTTTCTATTGGTCTATTGTAAAGTGATTATATTGGCCGTATATTTACTACTGGACCAGCATTGATATGTAAATGAGCTGTGAATAGACGTGTGAATGATTCACATTTATACATATATTTAATTACCGCGGTGCGCACGTTTTTACGGCTAAAGGCTAATAGCGATAGTTTACTAGCTAGGAGTTATGGGTCGGTCGCGATCAAAGCGGCTCTTAGAGCGAACAACGGGAGCCTGCTTCTTATTGGGAGCCGTGTTTTCTCTTTCTCTCACTTTTTCTCTTCATGCCGCATGTACACCCGTAGTTTGACAGCAGCAGCGGCTGAAAACAAAACTTTCAGAAATCTGCGTGTGCACAGGATAAAAAAAAAAAGTGCATATTTGGCTGCAGTTCAACATAAAATGAATAAACCAGGACTAATCTTGGGCTCGAGTGCCGGCTCTTAGAGCCGGCTCTTTGAAGTGAACAACCGGAGCATGTTTCTTATTGGGAGCCGTGTTTTCTCTTTTTCTCACTTTTTCTCTTCAAGCCGCTTGTAGACCCGTAGTTTGACAGCAGCAGCGGCTGAAAACAAAACTTTCAGAAATCTGCGTGTGCACAGGATAAAAAAAAAGTGCATATTTGGCTGCAGTTCAACATAAAATGAATAAACCAGGACTAATCTTGGGCTCGAGTGAAGAAGAAAGATAGAAACCGAGTCCCGACACTCAGTCCTGGTTCAGTTCTGGTTTAGTCCTGCTTACAACAAAACTATGTCAAGAGTCGCTTGGGAGCCGAAAGAGCCAGCTGCTTTAGTGAGCCGAGCCGGTTCTCCAAAAAAAACAAAAAAAAAACAAAAAACTGGAATACCCATCACTAGCAGTGACAGTAACAGTAGCTAGAATGTGATGCAAAAATGCCATTAGGCCAATCGACTGTATGTAAATATGATGTAAAGAGTCAAAATAACAATAAATGTTGCCTAAATAAACCCAATTTAGAATCCACTAGAGCCAAACCAAAGTTTTTTAATCAATTCAAGATTTACAGTGAATTTTTACATCATTAAATATATCGGCGATTATATCGGCTATCGGCAGCTAGAGCCCGACCGATATGGATTTTGTTGTGGCCGATATGAAACCGATATAATGGGAGTTGGAGCTGCCGATAGCCGATATAATCACCGATATATTTAGTGACATTTATTGTTATTTTGACTCTTTACATCATATTTACAGACAGTAGATTGGCCTAATGGCATTTTTGCATCACATTCTAGCTACTAGTGATGGGTATTCCAGTTTTTTTTGTTTTTTTTTTGGAAAACCGGCTCTTTTGGCTCGGCTCACTAAATCAGCTGGCTCTTTCGGCTCCCAAGCGACTCTTGAGATGCGAGATTGCAAGCAGAACTAAACCAAAACTGAACCAGGACTGAGTGTCTGGACTCGGTCTCTCCCTCACTCGAGCCCAATATGCACTTTTTTTATCCTATGCACACGCATATTTCTGAAAGTTTCGTTTTCAGCCGCTGCTGCTGTCCAACTACGGGTGTACATGCGGCATGAAGAGAAAAAGTGAGAGAAAGAGAAAACACGGCTCCCAATAAGAAGCAGGCTCCCGTTGTTCGCTCTAAGAGCCGCTTTGATCGCGACCGACCCATAACTCCTAGCTGGTAAACTAGCGCTATTAGCCTTTAGCCGTAAATGCTGCGCAAAGCGGTAGTTAATTATATGCATAAATGTGGATCATTCACACGTCTGTTCACAGCTCATTTACATATCAGTGCAGGTCCAGTAACAAATGTACGGCCAATATAGTCACTTTACAATAGGCCAATAGAAAACAGCCTGTTTATGTGCGGGAGCTACAGCAGCTAATCGCTAACAAAACCTAAACTAGCTTCAAAGTCGATGTATTTCCAACACTCACCGCTCACACAGGCTCCTCCTCACATCACAAGTCTGCACTAATAAATGTCCTTTTAATCCAGACTCAAACCGATTGTCCGTAAAAAGAATATAATCTCAGTGTTGCGCACCGCTGCGGGTGTAAACAAACACACGCGAGTGAAGTGACGTCACTCTGGTGGTGTGTTCAGGGACAGTACGGACACAGACAAATTACACCGCAGATAAATACTGATGCGGAGCCACATATTTGCACATTTATCTGTCTGTAAATTGGATTAAATGAACATAATGTAGAGAGTCTAAGCTTTATAACGAGATATAACATGCCCACGTGACATATCGGCCCATATCAGCAAGCATATCGGCCGATAGCCGATATGTCTCCAGGTGCCCATATTGGCCGATAATATCGGCCAGCCGATATATCAGTCGGGCTCTATCGGCAGCTCCAACTCCCATTATATCGGTTTCATATTGGCCACAACAAAATCCATATCGGTCGGGTCTAATTGATGTGGCTCTAGAGTCGTTACGGTTTATATGTCGTAAAGTTGAATTTATTTATGCAGATTAGTAGTGCAGATAGTAATAATAATGATGATCA
This sequence comes from Boleophthalmus pectinirostris, assembly GCF_026225935.1. Lineage (NCBI taxonomy): Eukaryota > Metazoa > Chordata > Actinopteri > Gobiiformes > Gobiidae > Boleophthalmus > Boleophthalmus pectinirostris. The sequence continues at coordinate 28,378,240 of NW_026571299.1, forward strand.
TTTTAATATAAAAACGTTAATGATTAATCGATAATCGATCGTTAATTCTTCCGACGATCGATTAAGAAAATTTCATCGAATGCCCATCCCTAATAAATGTATTTAATTACAAATGCTTTTATTGTTAGTTGTGCCACATCTCCACAGAGCAGACCTGTAATGTGGCCTGGTGCTGCCACCTGCTAGTCTCCATGGAGATAGATAAGATAAATCTTGCCAAATTACATCTCCATTTAAGGCGGCATAAGCTCCACCCAAAACTTTATGCAGTGTACCTTTAAAGAAACAACATGAAAGAAAGGCCAAATCATTCTGTCTGGAAGTTATTTTTGCAATAATCAGAATTAACATGTGGAATTAAAACAATGCAAGGTGTGGTACATTTCAAGCGAGAGAGACCTGAAAGACTGCTGAATGGTTGTATCTGCATCTGTAAATACTATTAACATACCTAAGGAGATTAACAAACAAGATAGAATCCAAAGGTGTTACATGGAAGTCTGCAAACCAAAATTATTATATAAGATCAAATAAAAAAATATATTTTATTTTCCATTGCACTTCCTACTAGCCAGGCTGGCGCCACCCAGTGCCTCCACTCAATTTCATTTCTCTCCAGCAACTAGGTCAGGAATCAAAATACAATAGATGGTTCACAAAAACCCCGGAAGTGCAAGTTCGGGCACCAGTCAATCAGCGAAGAGCCATACATTCTGTGTTGGCAATGATTCCCGAGATCAAGGATTTAAAGCTGGAACAAAGAGAATGTTTGGTGAATTTTATCAGCGGGAAAGACGTTATTGTCCTTCTTCCTACAGGATTTGGGAAAAGCTTAATATACCAGTTAGCCACGTTTGCGGCCCATAATATACGTGACTACCAAATAGCAGTGATTGGTTAAATGATAAAAAGTACCTGCCTACCATCGAGCAAACGAAATCTAAGGCTACGAGGTCATACAAAGGTCAGACATCTGTACGAAGTGAAACGAAGTAAAACCGGCTGATGAATCAGGCTAACTTCCTACAGCAACATGAATACTAATTTCTTTTTAACTGCATTTTGTTGTTGTTTAGGGTGAGACATCCCTATTTTCCCAGGACAGTCCCAGCATTGAGCCCTGTGTCCCCTGTCCCAGCAGATTTATCCAAAACCAGTGATTTGTCCCAGTTTTATACAAGAAATGTCCCAGGTGTCCCTAGTTTTGACAAATTTGATACCTGTCATAAGTAAAGAAAGACATAAATTATCGTTTGTTTAGGTAAAATTCTGAAAAGCTGCTTAAAAATTACCAAAATACAAAGAAAGGGTGACTCACATAGGCTGAGTGCGTAACAATTTTCCTTAATTACGCACTCTGTCCCCAATTTTATTATTACCAACCACTCCAAACCAGGAGAGTCACAGTTTTTGATTTTGAAAATCTGGTCTCCCTATTGTTGTTGTAATTATTTGGAGCAATATTTGTAATCACAATTAAAAAAATATTCATTGCATAACCCTAATGGCATTAATAAAAACACAAACAAGTTAAAATCACCAACATTTGTAGTCAACACCAGTGTAATATGGCAAAAAGTGCAGATTTAAACACTTCTATATAAAGCTCTGGTCTTTTGTCCCCATCTGCTCCAATCTCTTCAGAGCCAGAGACAACATATGCTGAGCTACGAACACATTTTAAAACCAGACCATTTTAGCATCTTTGTTTTGTGCGGTGAGAAATATGTTTGAGTGTTGTCCAAGTGTTTTTGTTACAGAGAATATAGCACATTTTAGTGGCGTATGCTCCATCTGTCCCGGTGAAAAGCTGGTCAGGGGGTAGCATACAGACTGGAGACACTAACAATGCTATCAGCGCTAACAGTGCTAAGAGTTCAGGGGTCAGAGAGAGACAGGGAACAGCCATCTGTGCGCGGAGGAAAAGGGAAGATCTGGTCATGCTGTGGCAACAAAAATGATTTTAAAACTTCTTGTACATGCTCCTCCAGTCTCATTTTAGCAACAAAGTTTAAATTTATCAAGTGAACTCTATCAATCAAGCAGAAGTATTTATTTTGGGGATAATTTCTGCTTTGCTGGGCCAGCCATTTTTTTTTTACTGATTATATTTTGTCATAGTTTTTGTAATACCACAGAATCAGATTTGTTTTTTTTTCCCAGTGACTCACGTAAAACAAGCTCACTGGTCATCCATCATTGTGAATAACATATAACAAGTTTAGTGCTACGTTCATTGTTTTTGCAGATTTTCCTTATGTTCTTCAATGTTTCCTCACAAGCAGCAATATTTGTTTTGCTAAAGTCAGACCACACGTGTCCCTGATTGGCTATTTGTCAATTACATCCATGAATCACCGATGAATCATGGGCAGATTCATCGCTGACCAGACTCATCTTCATTAAGTATTAAAGAAGTGTCTTTTCTGGATTCCAGGCAAAAAACAAAATATAATCAAGACAAAACTGTAACTAGCCTCCAAATATTTTAGCTGACTAATAAAAACTCAGCTAAAGTAAACAGACAAGTTACAATCACTGACTTGAGGCTCTTAATCGCCGCATCTACAGTCAGAGTCAGAGTTCGGACTCTCTCAGGTTGGGGCTTTTTTATCCAGAGGTCCACAGCCAAATTTATTTTAAGTGACGCACAAGCCTGTTTTGTTTGTGTTCAGGAATCTAAGGTTGAATGCCATTGTTATTCCGTTTTAATAAGAAAAGAATCAGGATAGATGACAGCTGCCCCCATATTGCCAAGCCCTAGTTCCAGCCAGCTTCAAATCTGGTTAAACTTTACGCTATCCAGGACTAAACCAGGACCACGCCTGATCCACCATCAGGACTAAAGTGGGCTCAAAGCAGGACACCACAGGGACAAGTGTGAATCCGCTCTTAAACCATATGATTCATGTATTGCTCTTTTTGGTGTAAAGAGGCCAGTTGAGGTCACTCTTGTAATGCTGCCAGAGCCAAACACACAGTCCAGTCCTCCGAGTTTAGTTTGAAGAGAGTTTCAGTTTCAGAGCAGATGGAGAAAGACTGAGGCTGAGTCCTGGAAGAATAGAAACGCGAATGAACCAGGTCAGGGCCACAGGGCTAAACACACACAGACTTTCATGTTTACAATTAACTAAGAGAAAAATAAGGGTTTCACTTTTACGTAAGAGGCTCTGAACAGCATGATCGTACAATGGAGATGGCATAGTTCACAGTTCTGTTCATAATTCTGTTTTGGTCACAGACTTGGTTTGGCCTTGTCCTAGTCTTGGTTTAGTTTTGGTCTTGTCCTCCTGGTTTAGTTTTGTGTTTAGTTCCCTTTGTAACCTTATTCTCATTAGGGATGCACCGAAACAGATACTGGTATTGAATATCGGCGCAGATCCATGAAAGCCTGCTGAATCGGGTATCAGCTTCAAAATATCGGTTCTGCTGATATCTGGTTTGGACTATCAATTGATGTAATAAGACTATTACTAATCCTAGCTGGTCCAGAAAATTTGCATAATGTTTGAGCTTTTAATATAAAAAAGTTGTTCTGTAGTTTCTTCATACACATAACACATTTTGTCGTACAACATTTCTTGTTTTTAGGAAAATGAAGTCTATTTTTAGTCCCTGCACTGGTATCTGTAGATTAGGGGTGTGCAAAAATATCAAAATATCGATATATCGTATTGTTTAATGTGATGATACAGTATCAATATCGGGTACTGCTGTATTAATATATCTCTTAGAGTATATTTTTGGTATATTCTACTAAATTATTTTGTTACAACGGTACAGTTTTGTTGCTTGTTCAGAGGAAGGAAACTCAGTTATGCAACACATTTGATATTTTCACTGTTTTGATGATTAAAATGTTTGTGTTTCATATGAACTTTGCACAAGAAGTAGTTTGACAAAGACTTTTAGCATCACAGCCATGATTTAGCCTTTATTTTTTATTGAACCGTATCGAATTGATTTGAACTATATCGTATGAAATCGAAAGTGCACTGTACTGAGATATGTATCGTATCGTGGCCTATGTATCGAGGTATGTATTGTATCGGCAACTTCTTAATAATACCCAGCCCTACTGTAGATATTGGGTTTTGGTAAATACTTACAGCCATGGTATCAGAATTGGTATCAGAACTGAAAAAAACTGGACTGGCACATCTCTAATTCCCATATTATCATGAAAATACATACTAGAAAATGCTCCCCTTGTTTCCTGGTAATTTACAGAGTTTTGGGGTTTTAGTGTATTTTGCCAATCCTGCAAATCTGAATCATATGAACTGTAGTACTAAGAAAAAAAAAAGAAATAACGTTATCCTTAGCGCTTTCATGTTTGTGTCTTTGAGATTTACGACTCCTCTGAATTTCGAGGAATGCTCCACTGAATTAAGAACGGCTTTAATTCTCTTACATCTCCTTATCCTAAAGCTTAGAAGTGCTACTGTCTGCCAAAGTTAAAAGAAGAAATTATAGCATGGATTGGCCCAGAAAGATAATGATTTAAAATGCTGTACATAATAAAAGGCATATTAAAATAACTTATTGGTGTCATTGAAAAGTGTTCTTATTATAAAATAAAGCCAATGGAAATAAGATCTATACAAGGAAACAAGTGAACTTTTTATCCATGTTGAAATGCCACGCAGGAAAAATTGGCAAGGATTTGAGTGAGTTTGACAAATCTGGAATGGCTAGAGATGACTGGCTCAGAGACATTTTAGCTTTTATGGTCAGCAGTCGTTTCCAACACAGAGATCTTTAGACCTGGACCTGGCACTACGGAGCAGGATCACTGTCTAGCAGGTTACATGCCACGAACGCATAACCTGCTCCAGCAATTCCAGGTCTGAAATCATCCCAGTGATTCTAGTGCAGGTGTATGGACCTTAAAAACACAGTGGAGCACCTGTATCACCACATGATATCACAACGTGGAACAGCGTGTTTTCAGTTTGAGAGAATAGCCTAAATATGTAAGGTATGTGTGTTAAAAATGTGTAAATGAAACAAAACACAACTCCAGATATGTTATGATGAGGAAACAACATTAATAGATCAGAATATAGCGTAATATGGGCCCTTTAAGATAAGTATATGTCCCAGAATCGAGCTGCAGGTACAAGTTGATACTACTACTTTGTGAAGTTTCGCTCAGCTCAAAATAACCATCAGTGCTCTCAGTTTTCATGAGTTCAGTGCAACAATATGCTTCAACTTCACGACTTCAGCCTTGTCATGCACTAAAATGCTTGTGGTTAAAGGTGTGATGGTTCAGACTTCACACAAATGATCTCACCATTGTCACTATTATGTGTAAAAGGTTTGCCTCTAGGCATTCTCAGAAATGACCACTTTAGTGTTGCACAAATGCATTCTGATATTGAACCACTTAACAGCTCAGAACAGCACACAAAAGCACAGAACTGGCCTAAGTGCAGAGCCAACCACCCCAATTAAACATTTATGTGTTAACTAGAAACAGATAAATACCAAACAGTTCATGTTAATTATACTGCAGTATTCAAATGCCATTACGCCTCCAAATACACAACTGAATACCATGAGAAACATAAAGCATTTCCCTCTCCAGGCTATCACTGGAAAAGGTTATCACTAAATGTTACAGCTCACTTGGCTGTAAGAACAAAAAATACTTATCCCAATTGTGATACTCCCATGATATTATGCCAATCCATCAGACAGTTCGAATAACCCAGAGTCCTGGTCAAACATGTAGTGTTCAAACAGTCACATAGCCACTGTGAAATGTCTATGAAGAAGCAGGGTAAAACAGCTGTACACTTTTGAACAAGAAGTTAATGGAGGTGCTTCTGTTATTAAGATATTTAGATCAATATTGCAATTACATTGAACAAAATGTAAATTAATGCTAGGCAAGTTATAGTTTAAATACCCAGAAAAAAGCATGCCTTCTTTAACCACAAAACATCTACCCTTTTTTGAATGACAATACTACGAATTTGAAAACGTAAACAATATAATTTATATTCTTTATTATGTCCCCAAAACAAACATGACATTATCATTTTGCTATGTTAACAAGCTCATCTGTAACGAAAGAGATCATTATGTGAAACGTAAATACCCTGAACAAACAGATTGCGGCCAACATCGCCCTATATGCATCATGGGACATATTTAGACATTTAAAGTCTATAGTGAACTCTGACTCTTTTCTCCATTGGCCCTAGGCGGTCAAGTGACTGCTCTACATAAACGACAGGGAAACACTGTTAATCCATAGTTACCATTGATCTAAACATGACATCAGCCTCTGCACCGTGGACTTCCTCTCACATGATCCTGCCTCTCTCCATGCCCTGAGCATGCAGCAAAGCATTCTGGGAGGTGTTAAACTAGGTCTAAATGAGAACTAAACTAGGACTAACGAGGAGTAAATGAGAATTAAATGAGGACTAAACAAGGACTAAATCAAACCTATGGTGCATGGTAGCTGCTGGTAGTGGTTAACATTGTACTGGATTATTTACTATTACAGATGTAGTTGTAGTACTTGTTTCATTAGCGAAATGCACGCTGATTGTGATGTGAAAGTACTCTTAAGGGGCTGTGACTTAGCGTGGGGAGCAATGGGAGGGGGGACTTAGAGCTTCAGCAAGTACAGTAGAACTTATTAAATGAACGACAGTGGCTCAGTTAGTAGTAAACTGATCCGAAGGTTGGCGGTTCGAATCCCGCTCTTGTAAATATTTACATAAGGGTCCGGTCAAGCGGTAACGGAGGGAAACAGGGGCAGGTTTTTTACATTCAAATAGCTCTTATTCAGAAACTAGAGGGACTATTGAAATAAGTAAGGTATCAGAATGTAGGAAAGAGTTAACACTCCAACAGGGTAAAGTTAAACCTGTGATATTCTTTCAAGTTGTTGACAAAAAATTTAAAAACTCATGTCGGTAATGGAGGAAATGAAATATGCAGCACTTTTTGGGCAATAAATACGAACAGCGATAACTAGCGGTTCTTATGGAGTAAGAAAGCTGTCAAAAATATTTGTGCGCATAAAATAGAAATCCGTGCATATTTGGGAAATCCATGCATATTTGGCTGTAGTTGCGCATAAAATAAATATTTGTAAACTCTCAAATGAGTCCAGTCGTACATAAAATATATTGTGTGTATTTTATCCATCAGAATACGAATTGAAAAATTACGACATCATGAATTACAATCACGAAATGAAAATTTCCGATTACGCTTTCATCAGTACGAATCCGAATTCACAGACGGAACTTTACTGTCAAAAATACGTCATCACTTCACAGACATTATTCATCGAGCAGAAGAAACATCGATCAAGATCAAGACTGCGCATGCTCAAGTATGTAGCAGAGGGTAAAAACAGAGTAATAGCACAAGAAGCTACAACAGCGACCAACAAGTGGGTTAATTAAAATCTATTGTAAAAATGTCTTGAATTCGGGAACCGAACGCTGCTGTATAATATTGTGTAGAAACACCTCCTTTGAACGGGAAATTGCACCTATATGTTAGATAACATAGTGGTAGCCAATTGGCTAACATCCGACGTAACGTTATCCCAGGGCTAATTAGCAAATATCAGGTTCTCTGTATGTTTAGATTAAAACATTCACGACTACAGCCACAGCGAGCATCAGCCAGTCTTCATCTCAGCTGCATTTCAGACAATGGGTTTTTCATGAGTTATAATGGGTTATAATGAGCAAATCCATCCACGTCACGGTGACGTTATACTTACATATACATCAGTTTATTTACATGATTTGCAGGTCTTTGAAATTTGGGAAATAATTTTTGTTCCATGTTGCATACATGGTATGTTTAAAACATATGTAACTTCAGAACCAAAAATGGTACAGAAAAAAGGTAAACAGTTTCATAAACTAGAGTACTATGTGCTATCTGTTGAATACATCTTTGTATCAGATGCATTAACTTGAATTTTTGGCCTTGCTGTATACTTCTGCTTGACCGGGCCCATAAACATTGTTTGAGTGGTCAGACCCACTGACTCACAGGCTGGTGGTGCGATTCCAGCTGCCACAAATGAATGCTGTCATTGTGTCCTTGGACAAGACACTTAACCCACCTTGCCCCCAGTGTCTGTGTACACTGGTGTATTAGTATGAATATGTGTGTGTGAATGGGTGAGTGGTTCCTTAATGTAAAGTGCTTTGAGTGCCTTGAAAATGGAAAAGCTCTGCATAAAAATGTGACCATTTGCCATTTAAACATGGTAATATGTTGTTTTCAGAGCATTTTCAAAACTATAAAAGTGTAATACCCCCTCTTTAAAATTATGTCTAATAAATCCAGTTGTTCCCATTTCTATACCAGAGTAAACCAGCTCCAAAGATGACTTAATCAAATGAAAGCCATATTTGTCAAATTATTTATCAGACTGAAGTGGACAGACAATTAGGCTCTAAAGAATCACGTTTTTAAACTACATTGTCCCGGTGAGAGCAGAGCAGTCCTCCTCTCTGTCCCTGTGGCGATTGCATGTGGACAGATTAAGGATCGTTCAGACACAGATAGCTTATTGACATTGACCCTGAAGAGGATCAGAGCTTAAGGTTTAATCTGAGCGGTGTTTACTGATCCAAATGAAAACTACAGCAGAGAGCCAAGGACGGCAGAGAAGAACAGAGAGGAGATGGGGGGGACACCTCAGCTAAAATCCTTTAGCTAAGGTAGTCCTGATGAGGACTGCACAATTTTGGATAAATATCCACTAATATCCACTAATGATTTTTCTGACAAGGAATGCAATTATGATTCGATACTTAGGTATAGATAGCAAGATTCTGATTAAAATTCATATTTTAAAGACATTTAAGAAAAGACTGAAATATGAACTAGTGAACAAACACAATAATCACATGCATTTCAGAATATGCTTGTAGAGATCTAAACTACAGGGTTAGCAGTTTCTTTAAGATTAGGGTCATTAGGATTAGGATAATTTTTTGTTTGCAGAAGAAATGATACTAGTTAAATAACTGCAGTCTTTGTGACCATCCAACCATGTAACTTTTTGACTTTTTCATGCTTGTCTCCATGAACATGTTGTCTGCTTTGCCTGTACTGTTTCACAGTTGCCATTAAATTGGTCTGTCTCCATGGAGACAAGCAGGTAGCACCACCTGGACAAAATACCAGTCAGATCTGTAGAGAGATGACCCACACACAGTAAGAATGCACATAGTTTAAAACATTTTTATAGCAATGAAAACACCTAAAATGTATTAAATGCAAGAAAGTAAAGAAAATAGAAACATCTACATGGAAACAAGCAAGCAAGTGGCAAACCCCCACCAGAAGTTACATAGTGCACCTTAACTAGACTACCTAGACTAGACATATACTTACAGACACTGAAATCTGTCATGTATAAAGTCACATTATAAAAAAAAGGAGGGTATAAAACTGTCATTAAACTTTGCCCTTAATCTCCATCTGTTTGTATCACATTAACACGTGACAATCAGCTGGGCTCAGACAGACACGACAGACAAGCCAGATTAGAACATCTGCATGATTATAAAAAGTAGGGTTGCACAATTTTGAAAGAAAAGAAACAATTGCGATTTTTCTAACAGGTACTCTGCAATTGAGATCAGATGTGATATGTTTAAAAAGTAGGATTGTGTTGTGAGTGCACACTGTAAACACTCCATTAACATTTGAGATAAGACTGAAATATGAACTGATGAACTAACACAAGAATAAGAGATGGTAAATATGGTAAGGTACGCTTTATTGTCCTCATAGGAAAAAGCCATACTTCCTATGATATGTTTGAAGAGGTCTAAACAGGTACAAGATTACAGGATATGTTCTTAGAAAATTACATTCTAACTATCTATCTCTGTAAATAACTGCTGCCTTTGCGATTTGACAATTGTACCATCTTAAATTGAGATGTGAAATACTGCGCAGCCCTTATAAAAACAATTTTAAAAGTCACATAGGTTTCAGTAAAATTCCATAAGTAATCAGATTTTGTCTAGACACTACAGTGCATTTTTCCAGATCAAACATACCAGTATTATCTATGAATACTATTTCTCTACGTAAATGTAAATAAATGTGATAAAGTTTTGACTTTTTTTATTTAGACAGTAAATTAACCTTGCTTAAGTATAAAATAGATGAAATATGTCCCTTCTCTGTGTGTGCAGGAGCTTATGCGGCTCGCTCACATGCCTCTGTCTCTGTGGAGATTATAAATAGCAAATCAAAAAGTTTGTTTCCATAGAGACTGTGGGAGTCCATTATGGAAAGAGTCTCCAAGACAACCAGGACTGAACCAGGTTTGAACCAGGTCTGAACCAGGTCTGAACCAGGTCTGAAATAAGACTGGACCAGAACTGAACCAGGACTGAACCAGGACTAATCCAAGACTAATCCAGACTAAACCAGGTCTGAACAGGACTGAAACTGGGACTAAACCAAGACTAAACCAGGTCTGAACCAGGACTGAACCAGGACTGAACCAGGACTGAACCAAGACTGAACCAGGTCTGAACCTGGACTGAACCAGGACTAAATCAAGAATAAAGAGGATCTAAGTAGAAGAAAAATGTAAGCAAAACTAGGTACATCTAACAAAGTGAAAATAATGGACTAAACCAGTAACAGTAGTCCTACACACTACCTCCTTTCTGAGAGGAGACAGGATAACCACATGTCTGTACCTGCACTTTGCCTATGGTGTCTTAAGTAAATGAATTAAAAGGTTGTACAAACTTCACCTTAAACTAAACCTAAGTCTATCAAAATAATCCTGGACTAACAAGGATGTGCGTGACTCCTTAGATAAACATCTAGTCTTCCAAGTTACTCCCACCTTTAAACAACAGTGGAAAATAATACAAGGAAAATGGAAAATGACATTTTCAACTTTGGGACAACCTGTACCAAAAACAAAATAGTTTGTAGTAGTAGTAGTTGTTGTAATAGAAGTAGCAGAAGTAGTAGCAGTAGCAGTAGCAGTACTAGTTGCAGTAGTAGTAGTAGTAGTAGTAGTAGTAGTAGTAGTAGTAGTAGTAGTAGTAGTAGTAGTAGTTGTTGTTGTTGTAGTAGCTGTCTCGCTCTGTTAAGCTAATAAGAATAAATAGTTAAACCTAAAATATAAGTCTACCTAAAGCTGTACTTAAATAATCTTTTAATTTGAGCCCAGTGTCAATAAATAGCTCACCACAAGCTTAGTAAAAATACAACCATGTCTCTATAAGCAAATTGAACAAAAGGGGAGGGCTGTAACAGCATTTAGAATTTTTGAGAACTGTCATTTCTGATGTATTGCCAAAATACTGTCTGAAGACCATCAACCTCACCAAACTGCAATATTATTTTTTTGTCAATATTACTCTCTCATCCTGAAAAAAAAGTTCCAGACACCAGACGCTGTACCTGATTTTTACCATCTTAAAAACTGAGAACTAACTAGAACTAAGAACTAACGAGAACTAATTCATTTTAAACAGAACTAATTCATTTTAAACAGTTTGTAAACTTATTCCTCACTTACCTTATGCATTCTGAACATCCTAATTATTCACGGTGATGAGTTCATAAGCGCTTTTCACAAAGCTCGGAGGAGAGAGTGGAAATTTGCCAACAACAACTAGTATGCTAACCACACCTAATTCTGAACAATAAATATTTTAAAAATTTGATGCAGACAGCACATTGACATATTTTGACCTCAAGATTATACAATATCTATTTTGTTGTAAGACAAACTTTTCTTAAATACACGGAAAGGAGCCTTTCAGGGCCTTCAATTATCAGACAGACTACAAAGCAATTAATTTGCTCCTGATAATTTGGTATCAGTAGTACATATAGTAAATGGACTTACGTTCCCAGTACTTCCTTAAAATCGTATTTCTCCTTCACATCTGATTTTTTCTTCCAAGAATGTTGCTCTCCCAGCGGCATCTTCTTGTGGTTCCGATCACAAATGATACTGCAAAGAAAAAACAAACAAAATCAAACCTAATATTTTGTCTAATTATGCAGTTTTCAGGGTTTTTGGACCATTATTGGACACCTTGGGTTTGAGATTTGAAGTTCTAAGAATAATAAAAAATTTTTAAAGGTTAGGTTTTTTTTAGTAATAAATAAAAAGTCATGAAATCTCTTTTCTTAGCACATGGCATAATGGTGAACAGTCAAGTTAACAAGGACTTCAATAATCCATTTTTTTAAATTCACTGATTAATTGGTTTCAGCTCTGATACAGTCAATGACGCTGAACTTTACAAACATGCAAGAACACTTCTAGATTGTGGGTGAGCATATTGAGTCCTCAAGTGTAATTATGCAGATTATTTATGATTGAAACAAAATGTGTCATATTTTTAATTAGGAAATGACAATAGGCAATTAAGATTTCAAAAGAAAAACAGAATAAATCATTAAAATGCATATGTATGCAAGCAGTTATATAGCACTTTTCAACCACTTCATCACACTATTTTGTTGTAACTTTATAATGACAAGTTAGCAGGAGGAAACTAAGAATAAGAATAGAAACTAAAAATAAATGATTAATATGTAAAATATATATTTAACATACTTTTCATTCTGTTTGAAATTCTTCCTGTAATTTCATAGCGTAGTAAACCATGTGGACCTCACCTATGCACATTTACAGTTTATTATGCCAAGGGCGAAATGCCACGCGCAAGTTAATTATTAAACCAGATTTTATGAGGAAAACTTAGGAGCTTTTATGCCAGTGCTTCTCAAATGTTATCTATAGAGTTTGAGAGTGGACTCCATTTGACCTGGTTTGGACGTATCCAAGCCTGGTTTTGTTAAGTTCTGGTTTAGTCTTGGTCTGCTGCTTTGAGACAAACAATACACATGCCATAACTATAGCTTCAAAAGAGTCTATAGAATTTATAACTATGTTTGTAGTAAGCATAATAAGGTTTCATTTAGAAAACAAAAACAAAATGAAGAACAGTATAATACTTCTTGTTAAACAATATATTATGTAAATGTGTGTCCACACAGCTCCACACTGTGAGACAATACACTGTTCAGGGAATAACTACTATCTTATCTACTATAGATAACATTTGTAATAACTATGCTGTGTACATAAACCTTATATACTGCTGATTTAATGGTCAAATGGAAGCCTTTGTTTTGTCCTTGTTAAAGTAACATTCAAATATTAGTTTTACAGTGGTATGTTTTAACCCCACTCCCCTGTTTTTACAAAGTTCCTCTGGCTTGGAGCAGGAGACACAAATAGCTGTTGGTATCAGCTCTGCTCCTGTCACTACTGCAGACTGGAAACTACTGAGATAAAGTACTACACTACAGTCATCTGCAATGAGCCTAATGGAGATTTTGCATGTAAAAATCGACATTGTCAACGTCAGCAGAATTGACTAAATTATTACCTCCGCCAAGGAGGTTATGTTTTTGCCGGCGTTTGTCTGTTTGTTTGTTTGTTTGTTTGTCTGTTAGCAACATAACTCAAAAAGTTATGGACCGATTTTGATGCAATTTTCAGGATTTGTTGGAAATGAGAAAAGGAAGAACTGATTTCATTTTGGGGGTGATCCGGAAGAAATCCTGGATTCTGGATCACTTTGAAATTTTAGTTAACATTGTGGTAAATGGGGCCAAACATTTTGTTTCTCAATATCTCGGTTAATTATTGACCAAACCCCATGAAATTTCACTCAGGGATGGAAAATGGGATCCTCTTTCATATTCCAAAGGCTGATCCAGATCTGATCCAGAAGACTGATTTTATCGCAATTTATATAAAAAATGGGGGTAGTCCTTGGTGGAGGTCTGAGCTCTCTGAGTGCTTTTCTAGTTTATGATTGGAACAAAAGATAACACTTGTCATATTTTTAATTAGGAAACAACAATAGGCAATTAAGTTTTCAAAAGTATTCAGATTTTTGGTTGGTGAAAGGTCCTTAAAATGGCAGCTACAACAAGAAGTTCAAGCGGGCTGTGGGCTGCACAAAAACAGGAAGATGTGCAGCCACTATGTTGAATGTTACAGTAATGATAAGATCTAATTACCTATTTCTTTTTTTCTATTTCCAGAACCTTCTTGACGTGAGACAAAAATGCTCAGCACTCAGCCATGATGCCACATTCTTATTTGGTATTTAATGAGAAACAAAACTATATCTATAAACACAAATTATTTAATTCTGAAACAGGTAACTGTTTTTTTGTTTTGCTGCAATGTAAAAAAGTGCAGCAGTAACAGGGATAATGGCAGGTGGCCTCTTGGCAATTAACAACTGGCTTTTTTCACTCATCAAAAAAATACATGGAGTTGTAGTTTGGTTCATTCATGTTTCATTAATCCTAGAGTGAATTCTGATTTGTAGAGAAAATAACAGCTTCCTGATCCTACATTAATAAGAGTAGAATATCAAGCTACATTTGATTCAACAGTTTTACCTTTCCTGTGATGTTTTGCATGTCACTAAAACAGCAGAGGTTAAAGGAAGTGTTTAAACTGGGCATGAAACTGTGGTATGCAAACAAGAGAATTTAGAGGAAGTCATAAGAGGAAGTCCAAACAAACAGTGACCTGGACCCTAAATGCGACATTTCACAAAGTTAAGGTATATTTTTGTGGCCAGAACAAAATCACATCTTTCTTTCAACAACTTTCAAACCACTGGGGTCATACTCTTTCAGGAAAAGTCAGTGAGTGTAGTACAGCCCCTGGGAACCCTCCCAAACCAGAATCCTGGTCATGACCTAGTTGTGTCATCACATTTTAGGTAGCCAACATTACAATGTGTAACCTTTCGGAGGAGGGTACACCACCTGCTTGTCTCCATGGAAATGGTAGTGCTTTGCCAAGAATGTTTTCTGCAGTATGGCATTAAACATATCTATGTCCATGGAGTCAAATGAAGCAAATAAGCAAGTTACTGGTCAAATCTGTGGAGAGGCGACTCCGCTAACTGCAGAACATATTTTAAGGTATTACAAACAAAAAAAAAAGGAAAAAAAATAATAATTGAATGAATAAATGTAAGATAGATAAAGTTGTCTTACTGTGGAAAAGTTTAGGCAAAGCAACAAACTCTCCATGAAAACAAGCCAATGCACCTTTGAGGCTTAGTAAAACTTGAGATCTCCCACAGTTACATAGCTACATTTTTAACACGCAGAACTTGTCACTATGCAAAAATAACTCATGTCTGGATCACACCGAGGAAACATTGGAAGGTGAGACACTTCCAGTTTCTGCCTGTTTATAACCTGCTCAGATGTAATTCATGCTAAAACATGCGGCAATAATCACAAAACAACTCATTTCAATGTGAATATAATTAGACCTGTAAAAGTACATGCATGCATGGGACTGTATTGTAACAACTGCACTTTAAAGAGCCTATACTACAATAATGAAATGCTTTTGTACATCTTGCATGTGATCAGCTTTAAACTAGACCTGCACGGTATGAGAAAAAGATGCAATTTTTTTTATTTTTATGTTCATACTATGCTATTTTCTGACCTATGTTCTCATCAAAAACATTTTGTTTCATTCACACATGTTAAACATATAGGCTGAGTTCCTCTCTTAAACTGAAAACATTATGTCCCACCTTGTGATGTCATGCAGTGATACAGGTGCTTCACTGTGTGAACTAAAGGTAAAAGGAGCTGTTAACTTGAAAATTACCACTTCATGACATCACAATGTGGAACATAGCATTTTGAGTTCTGGAGATGTAGACAGACTAATAAACCAGGATAACTCAAATGTGTGAATAAAAAAAAAAAAAAACACAGCTCCTGGTCTGTTTTTGAGGAGGCAACAACATTCTAACATGAATTAAAGCTCACAAGAGCAAATTTTGTGTAACATAGGACCTTTAATATATTTTAGTACAATAGGTTCAGGTCAGTTAAAAACAAAAAGTCCACATGCTTTCATTTAGAAATCAACCGCACAAAAACAGCACACTTCTGTAAACTGCATGCTGTTGCGATACATTTGTTTTCTTGTGATAATGAGTATTGCATCATCCAATTTGATATGGATATTTTAGAGATATAATGAAGCCATACTTTAAACTGCAGGTAAAGAATAATATAAGTCAAGTCTCTTTTATAAAATTCAAATATATAAGTTGCAGCTTGTCATTAGAATTCACAAGAATTCATTTGTGGGCAGAAAGGAATTGGTACATGGATAAAAAAACAAAAAGTGAAAGCAAAGCAAACAGTAAAGATCAGGGCCTGGACAAATAGCACTTCCAATATTAGCACTGGAGCACTAGACAATGCCCTGAGTGTAGATTAATTGACTAAAAGGGGGCATGGCACTGACAGCAATTCTTAAACTGTCTAGATCTCACCAAAAATAGAGAACTTTCTTCAAAAGTGAAAAGGCAGATTAAAGTGAAACTTAACACTAAATCTTTTTTTTTTTTTTGCTACTAAACTAAACTGTGTATGGTATTCTGATAGTTCTGTTCCTAGTCCTTTTCAATTTTAGTACAAACTAGGAAAATTCACAGCTTTTCAGTCAAAAATAGCCAAAAAAAAAAAACTGTGTGCGTGTTTGTGTGATGCCTCCAATGACCACTGCAATTTCAAGTACTATGTGACATCACATAGAAGTGTCCTAATTACAGCCAGGTGTTTCTGCAATGCCTGGCTGCAGGGGGCCGTGTTTGAAGTGTGGATACCTGTTAGACCAATCACATTGTTCCTCGTATGTCCAGATCCCGCCCCTCCTCTACCTTCACTCTCCCCTTTAGTCCTCCAGACACTGCCCCAAGTTAGCAGCTCTATATGAAATAGGCTCTATTCACACCTACATCACAAACCAGGAAGATGTTTGGAAACATGCAATGACAACTTCCGGTGGGCTTTGTTTGCAGAAGTAAGTCTGACAAAATCTAGGAAAAATTTGAAAATGGCCCAGTTTTCCTTATCTACATGTCATTGCAATGTTCCATTACGGTCGGCTAATCAATAATTACAACCATGCCTCAGTTTTCATCATTTCCCCACTGACACACAACTCCGAGCACACTGGGTACATGCGATTAGAAGAGATGAGGGTGCCAAATTCAAGATGATTCCAAACAGCACATACGTATGCAGTCTTCATTTTACTGCTGATCACATTTACTTCAATGGATTTTAAGTGGCAGGCGAGCCCAGTGTCGGTAACTACACCAGAAGTTGTCACCGCATGTTTCCAAACATCTTCCTGGTTTGTGATGCAAGCATGAACACTGCCTATTGGGTTGTGAGCAGAGTTTTGGTGTTTAGTCCCACTTTACTGTCCAGTCACGTCCAAAACTGCAGCAAACTCATATAAGTCCTCATAACCCTAATAATATAATAAGATGACCAAAAATACAATAAAAATAAATTACTATAATACTCTTTGTGCACGTTGTCAATGAAACACCAAGTATTTGCATGAATTACATTTTGGGCATTTTGAGTTTTCCGTTTTGTTCCAAACAGAAACAAAGTTACAAAACAGGGCAGAAAAGGGATTGACATGGGAGCAGCTGAGAGGAACAGGTCTTAAACACATGCAATTTACAATAAGTCAAAACAACTTTATATTGTGTGGAAAAACAGAATCGGACTGGAAAAAAGGAAAGATTTATGCATCAGTGGAGCACATGCAGTCGAGTTTAGGTTTAAGATTGAAAACAGCTGTACTCACTGGTTTCCCATTCCTGAGACGAGCAGAGAGAAGAGAGACACAACTTCTTTATCAACAGAATAAAATGCACACGACTACAACTTTGAATGTCTAAATCCAGCTATAGTTTCAAGATTTTCTGTTATGATAAAGGTAAACCAGACCAGTAAACTATACATACATTAAAATATGCCTGATTGAGTTTAGGAGCTTCTGTCATCAACACCAGTGGTCTTAAAGTGATGTTGCATTTCCTGAAGAGGTTTTTTTTTTTTTTTACAAGGTTTATGTTTGCTTCCCCTTTTACATATATGCATTGGTCTTGAGGGTTGGGCTGCTTCTAGTGAAGTCAAGTTAAAAATAAAGAAACACTTCAGTAGGTTCCGGACTATAAGGCTGCAACTACTCATTATTTTAGTAATCGACTAGACAAACCATTATTTCTATTATAAACTGAGATATTTTAACAATTTAAAAAAAGTTTTAAATATGGTGACTGAAGGCTTTAAATAGAGAATATGAATGAAGTGTCTTATTGATGAAAATGAGAAATAGTTTATTAATTTCATAATACCACTGTTATAAAGAAGGTATTTCTGTATGTTTTATAGTCTGCATAGTCCAGATAACAATTAGGATTATGTCAAAATTAGGGATCCAATCTGAATTAAAATTTGTGGGATTGGGTCAGATTTCAAATATCAATTCCATCAAGATCCTAATTGGACATATTGAACTGATCTAATTTGTTTATTTCCTGGTCATAGTTGGCCCAGAAATTTTCATAATGTTTGAATTTGTATTTACACAATGCTGTTGTAAAATAAATAACACATTTGGATCAGTTTTGTTTTATTTTATTTTAGATGAAAGAAAATTAAATGCTGTTTTCAGTGTGTGCACTGGTATCGCTTGATATTGGTATTGGAACAGAAAGCACGGGATTGGTGTATCAAAAGTCACAATTAGCTGATTAATCGTTGCAGCCCTATTACATTTTTAGGTACTGTGGTTTTAATACCTAGTTGGTCCTTGGACAGCGCTATAGATACTCAACATAGTCAACTACTGATGAACTACTGGTCAATTTACATCTTATAATTTGCATAATACACTTGATGCAAATTGACGCTGGTCTTTCCTTTCCTTAAACATCCTCATTTTCTTCAAACTGTCTTTTACCACTTTAAAGGGCTAGTATCTGAAATTACACTTGCCCCAGTACAGATATATTGTATAAGGTCAAAATATCTTGAGGTCAAAATAAAACGCTAGTCTACCTGTCTGTATCTCATTTATTGCTGATAAACAGGAAGTGCAGTTAGCATGTTAGTTGTTGTTAGCTTTACCGTGTCAGTGTCATGCTCTGGCCTCTGAAAGTTGTGAAAAGTGCTTATAAACTCATCACTGTGAACACCCAATAACAGTACCATATGTAAAAGCAAGATAATAATGAATGTGCTATATTCGTTTTTCTGTTAAATAGTTATTTTTTCACAACACTTGAATCAAACTGCATATTACAGCAGTACTATGCACCAAGAGTAAGTAATAGCAGTTTTAAATTAGTACATTAGTAAAACAGAGCATGTCAAAGTAGCGTTTAGGTGAAAAGTAAAAGTACTCACCTACTACTACTACTACTACTACTACTACTACTACTACAACTATTACTGCGACTAATTTCATCAGGCCTACTACTGCAGTGTGAACCAAGCTGGCAGCTAATGTTCAGTATCTTCTCTGGAGTATGCCAGCAGCAGCAGCAGCAGCAGCAGCAGCAGTGTGTAAACATTCCTAAAAAGTACTTAGGCCTAACATTTTCTCAGATGATTACTATTACAGCATGTCATAACAAAAGGATTAAATTGTTTTCCTCCAAGACACTGATAATAAATGTCCTATTTTATGACTGTTATATTTTATTGGATCATGATCTTTGAACAGGTTTACAACCACAAGCTTTTACTGCTTTATCATTAATGTCAAATGGATTAAGATCTAATATGATACAACCTACCAACCATAAATTTTAAAATTTCATTTTATAAGCAGAAATTTTGGTAACACTTTAAAATAACTAAACTTTAATAAGCCATAATAAAGCATTCAGAAAGACTAACTATATAATACCAAAAAACACCCAAGATCCCATATTACGCAAAAAGGATTCTTGTGATCTTAAGCCATGTTATAATGTTGTTACCTCCTCAGAAACATGACTGAAGTTGTGTTTTGTTTCATTCACACCTCGTGATGCCATGAAGCTGTAGTTTTACCTTTTGTTCAGTACAGATAGGCAATTCCAGGGCTGAAATTATCCAAATGATTTAAGTGAAGGTATATGGAGTTTAAGAACATTGGAGCACATCCTGTATTACCACATGACATCACAAGGTGAAACAGAGTGTTTACTGCTTGAGAGAAGAACTCAGCCTAAATATGCAGGATTATGTGTTAAACATGCATGAATCAAAGAAAACAAAATGGTTTTTGATGGGGACACAACATTATTACATAGATTAGAAATGAACTCTAACCCCTTAATTAAGTAGTTACTAAGCCTGGGTCAATCTTTACTATTTTCACTATTTTCTTTACTATTATTTAATGAATCAAGTCTTTCTTCATGCTTCATTATGACTGCAAAATTATTAAAAATGTCATTAACTTGAGAATCTATTAGACAATGTAAATAAAAGTTAATTAATTTCGTGATTTTTTTCTCACAATAATTGTAATGATGTGATATCTCTTCTAATGAACAAGCCATGCAACAGCTTGAAAGAAATTTGAGACAACCTTTCACGCTCATGTATTCAGTCACTATTAACATGTTTAAACAAAGAATTTCAAACAATAGTGGATCAAATTGGTAGCCACAATGAAACTCTAACAAAAGCTATCTGTAAGGCTAGCTACTGTCACTGATACAAAGAGAACCCCTAAATAAGAGCCCTAATAAATATACAAATAGCATTTTCAAGTAGAATCATAGGGTGAAGAAAATGTACTCTTAGCTCTTAGCTCTAGACATACAAACCTGCAAGAGTGGTTACAGCACCTGTTAACATTAAAAGCCAATACTAAAATATGCAGGCATAATAGATTGCATAAGCAGTCTTTCATTCTTTTTTATGCTTTGCCAAGCCATTTGCTTTGAGGTTAAATTATGACAATAGCAAGCAGGCTCTACACTATTTGTCAGGGAAAGGTAGAATACTTTTCTAATAATATTCCCATATATTCTGACTGTAGTCTCATACCTGACAATAACAATAAAGTAGACATATGTTGATAGTGTTAGTTTAATACCACTTTTGTTTAAACTTTTTTTTTTTTTTATCCAATCATTTATAATACTGACATGCATGTTATTCTAGACAAGCTATTAGGCTATATCATGTCCTACTAAGTTTTTTTTTTTTTTTTTTTTATAGGTCAAGTATTTGCTTAAATAAACATAATGAAATGATAATAGTTTGCATTTTGTGGAAACCAAGTGGTCAATAGCCATGTCCATTATACATATTTTCCATGATAGAATGTCATTTATTTGGTTAATGCAATATATATATATATATATATATATATATATATATATATATATATATATATATATATATATATATATATATATATATATATATATATATATACACACACATACATACATAAAATCCTTATTTAGGCAACCAGATTAATCTATAGTTTATTATGCATTTTATACTATTACCTATTTACTGACTAAATCATACGTGTTTAAGGAAGTCACGTGAGATAAAACTACATTTTATTCTAGAAAATTTGCGTATCTCCGCGTAATTTCATGCATTTATTGCCTGTCCTGTTGTTCTTAGTAACTTGTGTAGAATTGCTTATATATTGATTATACACACAAGCAGCATTTTCTACATTCATTTAGAATTTTTGCAGACACGTGTTTAAAATGCCCCGAATCATAAATGGTCTAAGTTTTGATACAAGTTTAGGTTAAGTGCAATTCAGAAGCATTCACCGACTTCAATGTTTAACGTAAAAAATTCGTACCACAAATGCAAACAAAAGAGATCGTATTACTTATGAAACGTGGGGGATTCTCCAGCTCCGTGCCCGTGATCAGTCCGTGTTTAATCCGCCCGAAGCCCGCTCTTCTCCAGACTCTCCCAGTTGAACCTCTCGCTTGAAATCTGGACTTCTGCAATCGCTTCGAGCCTCCAGCGAAGTGACATGAAGAAGAGGCGGGTTTAGACAGAGTATGAACCAATCAGAAGGCAGAATGGGCAAGCGGTGGAAAAACTCTGAAAGGCTATTGGTCAAAATAAATGTCAATCAGCACCAGATAACTTGTCGCAAAGGTGAGTAGGGCTTCGTTATTGTTTTTTTTTAAGTTAGGATTTATTCGAGTAGAGTCAAGAATAAAACTGTCATTCGATGTATTATTTCTGTCACTTTAAAAAGCATTTTTAATTCCAAAAGATAAAAAGTTAAGAGGGAATAAATGTTCGTAAAAGGCGCGTTTTTATATGATAGATCTTTAGCTCTATCTAACGGAGAAATTTGGTAACGCAACAATCCATGCAAAGGCCAGTCTATGGGCCAGACTAACTTTTTCCTTCAAATTAAAGCATCAAATGAGAGACACAGATGTAAAAGAGCTAGGCTGATCTTACCAAGTCTGTGTTAGACATAAACTTCTGATTACTTGCCAAGTAAAAATATCACTATTGTGAAATTGCAAAAGAAAATGTTATTCAGACATCTCCTTGGTAACAGATATTTCCATGGTGACACACCCCCACTAGAAAAGTTACAGAGCGTACCTTTAACTAGTAATCACTTACGGTGGCGTGACATCACAGTGGCTTGGTGTCTCTTCCGTCCTGCAGGTGTCGCTGTGTTTTATTCCCTCTCTTTGATGCGTCGCCATGGAGCTGCCGTTGCCTAGTGACGACAAAACTCCACACTCTGCACTTCCGGGGGTTTCAAACGCGTCTCTGTTCAGCGCCACGGAACCAACTTTTACCCACAAATCCACTGTTTTTATGAGGATTTATCATCCAAACATGATGCTGAATATCACAAAAGGTCTTTAAAATGTGTCTCCGAGTAGGTTTAGTTTTCTTGCGCTTTTCTGATTCGCGAAAACGAGCGAAGAATGATGAATAATTACATTTTCGTGAAGGTGGTGGGGAGAGGGAGCTACGGTGAAGTCCACCTGGTCAAGCACAAAACAGACCGAAAACAGGTCAGAAAACTGCTCAGACTGAACCTTTTATTGATCCTGAATAGCTACCTTTGAGGAAATTGTAGATGGATGATTTTGTACTGAAAAGCTGTTGTTTTGGATGAAAGAATAGTCAAATGCTAGTGTCTTACTTTTATTGTTTACAGACCAAACAAAACTACACCCAAATTAAAAGCTTCAACACGTTTTGCTGATCTGTCGATCATGTAAAACCAGAAGTCAACTATCTCATTATTTGTTGGATCAGACTTATAAGATTTATAATACATTTTGTGTTACCAAGCTAGTAGTTTATGTAATGTCAATAAATAAAGCCTGTATTAGTATTAGTGTATTTTACTGTTGGTTTGGTATGTCTGATGAGGAGAGACTGGAGTATTTGTTTAAATGTAATGTTTTCAAGCTGGCTCACTTTGTGTTAAAAGCCTGGGACCTCCGTAAGAGGACACTTTATGTTGACTAATCAAGTTTTGATCATTGTAGTCATAAATATATGGACTATAGATTACTCACAAGTACAAACACATGACAGTTGCTGTGAAAGAGGTTTTATTAGGCAGCTCTAGGCCTATCATGATAATTACTATGATCACTTATCATTCAATACATGGTAGATGGAACAATAATTTTGGGCTGGCAATATTTATTGTCGGAACTTTTTCTACTACTACTTAAGAGTTGCATTCTGTTATTTATTAATTTATTGCTGCTTATATTTATTGCAGCTCACATTATTTTTGTGGATAATTTTGCTTTATGGTTTGGTTGTTGATTTACTTATGGTCTATATTTACTTCAGCAATATATTTCAATTAAAAATTTGTTATCATGACCTAGACAAACATGGCCTAGACAAAGTCAAAACTACATGTGTAAATATTCTGTATTAAGAAGGTCCTCTTTGTGCAGTATGTGATAAAGAAGCTGAACCTAAAGACCTCCTCTAAACGTGAGCGCCGTTCGGCTGAGCAGGAGGCCCAGCTCCTGTCTCAGTTGAGACACCCAAACATTGTGACATACCGGGAGTCATGGGAGGGGGACGACTGCCTGCTCTACATCGTGATGGGCTTCTGTGAAGGAGGAGACCTGTACCACCGCCTCAAGCAGCAGAAGGGGGAGCTGCTGCCAGAGAGACAGGTGGTTGAGTGGTTTGTCCAGATTGCAATGGCTCTGCAGGTGAGGGGGGAATTACATTAAGGGGTTTTCAGTAGTTATCTGTGGGGACTTTGCATGTTCTCCCCATGTCTCCCTTTTGCATGCTCTCCCCTTGTCTACATGCAGTTGGGTCTTCTGCTTTCCCTTACCTTACCGTACATTCAGGTTAAATGGTTACATGCATAGTCAGAATGGTTAAGGACAAACTTTCCATCTGACCAATGCAATTTCATTGTATAACTTCACTTATAATGATATGTTTAATAAATAATACATTTTAACTTACATTTCTGTTGATCTAAAAAATTTGGTGGTTTTGAATTTTAAAAAATGTTTTCTATCAGCCAGCACCAAAAACACCATTAATTTCAAAGTTCTGAACTTCTCCTTCAGAGCAATTAAATGTTACTTAATTTTTATATACATAATTTTTATTTATACATCTCAATAACATTCATCTAGGTAGTACTAAATGTTTTTAATTAGTCACAAATACAAGCCATCGGCAGTATACTGGCATAAATCTATTGGTGTATTTCTTCTTATTATTGTGTTATTTCATACCTTTTTCATGAGGTTTTGAGAATTAACTGATTGCTATGTTTTTCAGTACCTCCATGAGAGAAACATTCTCCACCGGGATCTGAAGACCCAGAACATCTTTTTAACAAAAACAAACATCATAAAAGTTGGAGATCTGGGCATTGCAAGAGTTTTGGAGAATCAGAACGACATGGCCAGTACTTTGATCGGGACACCCTACTACATGAGCCCCGAGCTCTTCTCCAACAAACCCTACAACCACAAGGCATGAGGATATGCAAATCTATTGCACACTGCAAAAAAATAATGTCTACGTGAATTAAAATGACTTGAATTTAGAATGTTTATCTTGTTCTGCCTAGTTGTGATATATTTATTTTTAAGACTTTCCTCAAGGTTCCTCAACTTTCTTACTGGTTCCTGATGAGCATTTCATTTCACATTTCACTTAGACATGCACTATAACCTGTCTGAACCACTACCTTCCTCCATGGAAATGTTATTGCTTTGTCTAAAATGTTCCACATGTCATTATACGTATCTATTTCCATTGAGACAAGCAGGTGTTGCCACTAAACCAAGTAATCTATAGAAAGGAGATCCCCTCACAGTAACAATGTTTTTCAAGGTATGTTTTTGTCAGAAACAAGAAATCAATCTGAAATACGTTTAAGCATGTCCACACATATAATAAACAAACATTGTTAAAACTACACAGAATAACAAACTACACTGAGTCATTTTATCCCACAGATCTCTTGTTCAAGAGGCTATAATGTTAACCTTATTGGTACATGTTAAGGATTAGAACGGATAAAATGATTTTATTCATGTTTGGTTCACAGTCAGACGTTTGGGCACTGGGCTGCTGTGTGTATGAGATGTCGACTCTGAAACACGCCTTCAATGCCAAAGACATGAACTCACTGGTTTATCGCATCGTGGAGGGGAAGGTTGGTGTTGGTGTTTTGTCACTTGAGTGAATGATTATTGTGTTCTAATGTTACTTAACTGTTGGAGAATGGTTTTAAAATGCTTTCTTGTTCTTAAGGCATTCTTTGTGTCCTTGTATTCTGTATGGATTTGGTCTGTCTCAGGAATACGTTATAAATTTTATTCTTATTCGCTACTCAAAGCATCATGAATAATGATACATTACATTTTAAAAAACTCAAATTTTAAAAATATGTAAAGAATTCATTCATTTATATATTTTTAGGTTAATATTTAATCACATTTTAGTGTATTATTACTCATTCTGTTATTGACACTTTCTCTCTGTCCTTCAGTTGCCTCAGATGCCCTACCGGTACGACCCTCAGCTGGGAGACCTGATCCGGAGCATGTTGAGTAAAAGACCTGAGGACAGACCGGACGTCAAACACATCCTCCGACAGCCCTACATCAAACGGCAAATCTCCCTGTTCCTCGAGGCCACAAAAGAGTATGCCACTTTACTGTATATTTGAGTTAAAAGGTACAATATTTTTTCTTGAGGGGGGTCTACCTCCTGCTTATCTATCATACATTCTTAGTCTAAGCAGGGTGATCTCTCCACAGATCTCATTTGTAATGTTGACTGGTGGCGTCACCTGCTTATCTCCATGGACATGGAGTTTAGATAAATGCCGGAAAGTAGTTCACCTTTAAAGGTGCTTTAGGCCTGCATTATAATTGTGTCTTAATAATAATGATCTAGTAATTGATTTGCTGTGGAGTGGGGGAAGATTCATGCACACTTCAATTTATAATTCATTGTTTGTAATAAAATACCTTATGGCACAACAAAATGTTGTAGTTTAAGTCATAAAGTTGTGTTCTCTCTGTATTTTCTGTCTTTAGAAAAACATCTAAGTCCAAAAGGAAGGCTGTTGCTGTTGGGGGAGGAGATTGTGAGTCCAGTGCATCATCTGAAGCAACAAAACTAAAATCTGAGAAACAGTCTCCCAGTCCTCAACATGAGCCTCCTCCCAAACCCAAGCAGCTGGTATGTCTGGGACATACTCTAAAAGACGCAGAAATATGAAGGTAATATTTATTATTATAATCATTCATTTACCTTCTCTATTTCAGCCGGAGAAACTTCATAAGCCTAAATCTCAAAATGGCATTTGTGACCTCGCTCCAAAACGAAGCACTCCTCCTCCCAAACCCCCTCCTCCTTCTTTTCCCTTAAAAGACCTGAATGACAACATGGCAACAATCAGCAACATCAACATCGATATCCCACTTCAAAATGACCAAAATCAGGTTAAAAAACACAGTTCCCCCCCTTTGCAACAACAAAACTCTGAACCTACACCGAAACATGCCCAGAATGAATGCAAAAACAAGAAGAAATTGGACATTTTGCCATCAAAATCTCCACTGTTGCTCCTTTCAAAAGCTGTAACAAGTGTAAATATTGAATCTTTGGACGTTAATCCAAAAACAACACCAAATCCAAGTAATACATTTTTATTATTAGGCAATAAACCTGTTGTAAATGATCGGATTGATACAATGGAGCTACTGAGGGAAGCTGGCTTCCTGGATTTCAACATGGACGGAAAGAAAGAAGAGGATAAATGTGTGTTTGTTCCGGAGAAGAAGCAAGAAAACAAGTTTTTAAAAGGAAACATAGAAGAGGAGTGTAAAGAGGAGGGTGAAGGTGACACCATGATGCTGCTGAGAGGCGCTCAAATGGAAAAACAGACTCCAGAAATACAAGTGAGTAGTCTTAAATAATGTAATGTGTGCTTTTAGCCTTGTCACAATATTTTTTTTTGAATTTAATTATTTTATTCATAAAATATTAAAGATTGTGTAGACTTGTATGAATTAAAGTAGATGATCATTATTTATTTTATTACATGACTGACTCAGTTTCATTTTTATTTACAATGTGGCTAATTGTAAAAGGGGTTCACTAGGATTTTCCTGCATTAGAACTATTGTCTCAGTTGCATGAAGTTGTTTCAGTATTACTGTTTATAGCTATATTAGCTGTGACAATATATTGCTCTTCAAATCATGTAATTGTTTTGTAACATTTTGACATTGTTTGTTTCAGACAAATCTGGAGTCCACAGAAAAGCTATTAGAGCCACTGCCTCCAGTTCAGGTCTGTTCCTGATGATTGATAATAAGCGATCTGATATACTTAGACATTATTCTTATTTGAATCTATTCTTGATTGTGTGGGTTTCAGGTCCCTGCTCCCAGACCTCTGCCTGTTCCTCCACTCCACTCCACAGCTCACCACAAAAAGAAGAAACTCACAGATAATGAAAAATCTAAACTACCTAATGTGCCAGCCTGTACCCCTGTTAGTGACGGAGACATGCCTCCTCTGCAGCAGGTCAGACACTGCTACTTATTTGACATAATATATATATATATATATATATATATTTTTTTTTTTATTTATTTATTATTTTTTTATTTTATTTTATATATTTTTATAATTGTATGCTTTATGTTCTTATATTTGTGGTACTTTGGTTGTTCCCAGGGGCGCCCTCTATCGGCCCGAGAGAGGAGGAGGCTGAGGCAGTCACAAGAAGGAATTGGCCAGTCAGGTACTTGACTTTCCCTGGAATGTTCCACAGTATGGCATTTAAACATCTATCTAGGGTTAATCTTATTAGGGGTGTTTTTATTCAAGCCACAGTCAGGTATTTTACTTATGGATAGTAACAGATTTAAAAGTACTGGAGGGCAGCTTGTCTCCATGATTATATTATAGCTTTTTCTTGAATGTTCCACAGTAAGATTTTAAATATTTTTATCAAGAATTTGTTTCATTACAGGTGTTTTTATTGCTCAAAAGTAACTTAAAACATGCATTCTTACAGTGAATGGGCTCACCTCTCCACAGGTTTATAAATGGAATTTTGTGGGATGGGATCAGCTTTTGTTTACAGGTGAAATTTTGATGACCCCCTTGAAAACGAGATGGTGACACATCTCAAGGGGCTTATCCTCCAAACAAATAAATTCAAATTCAAACTTTTCACTATTCAAAGGATATAATATTTTGTTTATTGTTCATCATTCTCAAACTCACAGTGATAAAGTCTCTGTTCTACCTGCTCAGACAGAGTGAGGGTCCTTAACTTGTTTGGTTTCCCCATCAACCAAAGCATGTAAATCACAAAGGCTGCGATTATTTAGGTAACGTGCACCATAGGTCATTGACTCAAGGAAGAATAGCTGTGTGGAAGCACAGCTAATGGAGGTCAAATAAATACAATACAATACAACACAATGTTCTCTGTGGTGAACAAAATATGCAGTGTCTGTGAAATCTTATCATGTGTAAAACCTGCTAACCTTGTAGTTTAGATTTCTGCAAACATGTTCTGAAATGCATGGGATTCAGATATTAGTTTAGCAGTTCATATTTCAGTATTTCAGTCACAAATGTAAGCACAGAACAAAAAAAATCCTACTTAGATACAACGTTGAAAACTACTATTAGGTCTTCTGCTCGTGACAGGTTTAACTCCAGTCACAGTGAAGGATGGGTCAAATGCAGAGGGCACATTTCCTTACAGTACTTAGATCATTGAACTTCTTGGTTATTTTTAAAAGACAAGACAGTGTGAGATGTGTTTAGCTGCAAGCCATCCTCAGAGTGACCTGCCAGTTTTGACCTGACCACCCTCAGTGTTCAGTCTGACAGAGTTAATTACGGAAGAAGATAAAATGAAAGTTTTTGGATTGCTTAAATCACTTACCTTGTGCTTAATATTTCAGGTATAAATCCAGTGAGAAGGGCCTCCTATGATGTGACCTCCTCAAAACAGGAGGGCACAAGTGTTCAAGTGAGTCGCTCTGTGTCTGTCCCCTTCACAGAGAGGACTGACAAGGTAAGGCTATGTACACACACATTCTCTTATGCAAAAAAAGAATACAAATAAAATCAGTCATATTATAGTATTTTTTTAAAATGTGATGTGATAAAGCACTAAAGGCAATAGCTTTAATATGCACTCCCGAATCTGGGATGCTATCAGCTGTCATATGCTGAGGATGCAACATATGAATCATATGATGACTGCAAGGAGTAGTAGTGTTTATTACATATACACTATAATTGTACTCATTTTTTCAGCAGCAGGAAAAGTCAGATGAGGAAGATTTTAGTTCATCTACGAGTTCCACCGAGTGCTCAGTGGCAGACAGCAAAGAGAGGTCAGTGTCCGGTTTAAAAGTGATGTGTTATAATGTTCTTCAACTGAATAATTTCACATTCATTTACTTTTATTTGTCTCATCAGAAAAGCAGAATCCAGTGACATGCAGGACCTGGTGCAGATGATGACGCAGACTCTAAAGATGGCCGCTGCTGATGGAGAGGGGTCGTGTGACCTCCAGGAGTTCAAGCTGAACAGGAAGTACAGGGACACTCTGCTGCTCCATGGCAAAAAACCCAAAGACCTGTCCCTCAGCAACATCAGTATGGGTGAGAGCTATTAGACAGCTACTGCCAGCATTTCTTTTAGAGGGTAGAGGGCTACACAACTCTATGAGCCACTATTATTTTTGAAACAACCAATAGTCAATGGTTAGAGCAGTGGTCCCCTAACCAGAAGGTCAGAGGATTGATTTCCTACTCAGACCAAGTTCTGTCGTGTTCTTAGGCAAGGCACTTCACCCACCTTGCCTAGTATGAAAGTGGTGTGTGCATGAGTTTTGGTGGTGGTCAGAGGGACCACTGATGCAGCCTCACTTAGCCTCATTTCCGTGACCGTCAGTCTGCCCATGGCAGTTGTGTCTGCAATCGTAGCTTACCACCACTGAGTGTATGAAAAATAATTTTGTGTAGCACAATTTAGGCTTTCTCAAGCCTGTAAAGCCCATTACAAGAGTATGGCATTATTATCATTACATTAAACAGAAAATCCACAAATGTTGAACCCTACCAAATATAAATTTACCTCATTCATTAGTGATGACAGAGAAGAAGCTGAACTTTGTGCCAGTTTTAGTTTCATGTCAAGGCCCAGTAATTACAGAGGTATTGACAAGATCAGCAAATCTGCAATCTGACAGTTAGACAGCAACTTCCAACATAGAAGTGTGACCTGTCCCCCATATACATTTAAACTATTCATGGGTTTCAGTTTCCAGTAATAGACACCATTTTGAGGACTTTTTGCCGTTCAAAACATTAACATTCAATTTTCTTAAAATTTTACATTTTTCCCAAAAAAAAAAAAAAATGGGTACTGACTGTAGAATGTTGTGGTATCACTTGAAAACAACCTATTCTGACCTCCCCTGCACCTCCAGTTTAAAACAGGGACACTGATCATCATGGTGTTTCTACAGGGTCCACGTCAGGTCCAGCCAAAGTGAGACGAGTTGTGGAGCAGCTGAGGACTGATGTTCTGAAGGGACTTGGGGTCAAACTCCTGGACAGAGTGCTGGAGGTTATGGAGGAGGAGGACGAGAATAAACGAGAGGTATGCTGGGAAAATATAGTGGTTCACAATGAACTTAATGCATTCATTTTCAATCTGTGCGCCAGGGAACACTTGTGTGGCTTGAGAAAAATTTGAGGTAACAGAATTGCACATGGATTTAATTGAAAAATTAAATCTATGTGCCCTGAGCAAATGTTTGCACTAAAAAATAAAGCAAAATGATCAAGACCAAATTTAAAGAACCAAACAGTGGCATAACTATTAATAGCCACATATACCATATATAGTGTGATTTTAAAATGTTAGGAGGTGTGCCGTGAAATGTATTATTATTTATTATTATCTAAAAGTTTGCAGAAAGTTAAATTTATATACATTTTCTCATACAATTCGATATTAACAATTCAAAACAGCTATGATGTATGGGAATTCATACACTTTTTGTAGTGCATTAGATTACAGTGTTGCTTTTTCTGTCTCTCAGTTGCATCTCCGGGAGTTGATGGGGGATGAGAAGTACCAGGCCTACGCTGTGATGGTTCGACAGCTCAAGTTCTTTGAAGATATGGCCCTCAAAGTTTAAAACACTTCACGCACATTTCAATTCACAGAAGTCTGGATTATCTCATGTTTAATTTTCTGTGCCATTTTAGTCACTATAAACTCTGCATCACGTTATATTTTGTAATACTTTGTAAATAATTGTATATTTTTATAAGAAAAACATTTTCCACCTTTTTTTTTTTGGCTTTAGTGTTGTATTTTTAGCATGTAATAGTTTATGTAAGCAATTTTTTTGTTTTGTTTAGTTACTTTTTTTTTTTTAAGTTAAAGGTCTAAATATGCAGAAGTTTATATTTATCAGTTAGGCAATGTATATATTGTTTTTCTTTTCAACTAAACAATAAAATGTCTACTTAAGCTCGTCTGTTTTGAAACTTTATTTAAATGCATGTCCATTATTGACCAACACTGTAACAAATGTATTATTATCAAATGGTACGAAACTAATAGTTGACACCCTTTTATGATTTTCTATATAAAAAGTAGGCTGAAGGGAAGATGAAGTTAATTTATTTGTGCTTCTTCTTTTTGATATTTTCTTGAGGTTTTGGGCATGGCTCACCACCCGCCTCTGGGACAATGGGCTGCCAGTTCAAAGGATTCTTTCTGTACATCGGCCATGGAGGGAGAGTGAGCTGAAATGAGAATATTCAAATGTATTTTAAAACATTTGAGCATGAATACAAAACAAGGCAGTTCCGGTAGAACATAACTTACCACGCAAGACACTGCAAAACCAGCTAACACAATGTATACTGTCCACCCAAACTGCTCCACGATCAAACCGTAAATAAACCCAATTGCCTGAAAATGTGAACAAGATTTAATTCAAATAAAACAAATGAAAAACAGGTAAAGAAAATTAAACACTAATGCAATGTCTTACCGCTGAAACTAGAATTATTCCTTGGAAAATCTGTTCAGCCAGCTTCTGACCCTTATAATCCTGTAACACAAATAGACACATTATTAAGTTAATATTAAAGAGTATATGTTGAGATATCAAACTACATTCTACTACATTCCCAGGCCCTCTTATTTCTCAATAAATCTAATATGATTACTCTAAGCATTATTGTTCCTGTTACATTCAGTTATTGATGTGCAATGAATGTAAACTGTTCAAACTGAGGACCCCAAGTGGTTGATTATAAGGCGAGACCCCCATTTTTTGTACTGAACTGACAATATTAAAATATATAATAAGTATGTGCTCAATCATAAAAAAACCTCTAAACATCACAAATTGGCTAGTTAGTTTAATTTCCTTTCTCAACTGATTACAGTAGCAGTTGCCTATATCAAATACATTTTGGAGAAATTATGAGTAATTAAAATAATTACAGACAAAGGTGACAAAAATATGTTACCCAAATATACCCATATGTTAATTTTTTCAAATTCAGACATGCATGCACAAATAATGAGCTATTTTGCCATATGATGGGTAGCCTAAATGCTTTCACATTATTTTACAACGCACTCAGTACAATTGTGCAACATTTGAGAAATGCTGAATGCCGTTAATTATATAGAAAAAGCAGTTTGCGAGAAAACAGCGGTGTGAGTTCTGCAAAGCAAATTAACCAGCGCATGAATGAAATGATCTGATAATACTGTTACCAAACACACAACCAGCTAAAAACCCTTACCATATGAGTCGGGATGGATTTAAATATGGATAACATCTTCTCTCTTCAATTAAGAATACTTCCACGGCCTAAAACGATGAAAGTGGACCAAAAAGAAACACTTTTTATGCACACATCCGGTTTTACAAAAAGATACGTCGCATTGTAAAAGCTTTTCCTGTCTCTGCTAAGACCCAAAGATTTACTTGTATAAACCACCTGGATACAACTCGAGCTCGGCTAACAGAATCGAGCCGTGGTCATCCATTTTGTTAACTATTAGCGAAAAGCGTTTTAGCTGTCTTTAATAACGCCAGTAAATAATATCACTAACGTGTTAATTTTCTCTTTTGTTAAATACACATAATTCAATGTTTCAATCAGAAATCGGGTTAATGCTTCTGTTGCATACATATACATATATTTTTTAATAGCAACTTGATATATAATTAGTTATTTTGGGCAGGAAATGTGGCTGTATGCCTACTACACCCAGCCTCGATAGCAAATAAAAGTTGCCAATGTTGAGTTGGCAGTTTGGCAGTCAAGGTAAATTGTCTTTCTTTGCCATTTTTTATGTAATTTAAAGATGTATTTTACTGTATTTTAATTTATCTACATCTTTTGGCTGAGGTCTCTTTGCATACGTGTTATAATGTTCTTTGTTTTGTGTAGACGCGGCTGCTGCAGCTTGTGACCTCGCTTAGCATCATCCTCCTCCAGCCTATCCTTACATCTCAACATTTCGCGTCTTAAATTTTCGTTTGAAAAAAATTTAAACTCACTAAAGGGACGAATGAAGACGCCATTATGACACTACGAAAAGGTAAGAGTTATTTATTAATGTACAGTTTGGTTTATGTTTGCATTGGTCTGTAAACTTCTTTATTCTTACCAGGTTTAGTGGCAAAATGTAAATCTTTTTGTATTTTTTTCAGTAAACCTGGTGATTCTGGTGCTCCTGGCTGTGGCCTTCCTTATTATTGTTCAGAGAAACCTTCTGAATCTCAGTGACTTTTTACACAAAGAGAATCCAGGTAAAAATGTGATAAGGAATAAAAATTTGTGGTTTAATTGATTCTGGTCAGGTGTTATGCAGATACAAAGATATTATTTATGGCTTATTAATTCAGTGTGACGCAAATAACTTGTAATATTATGCTTACAAACAAACACAGATGGACCATTCCCTTCTCCTTCTTTTAATTGGAAACATTTTATTGCTATTTCAGACATGTCAGTGTCTTGCCCAAGGACACAAGAACTGTTTGTTATTCCAGTGGCAGGAATAATCAAACATTGACCTTCAGATTAGTAGGCAAAGGTCTTATTCAAATGAGCTACATTAAATCATTTTATTGCCATTCTGACATTCTAAAAACAGTTTCTCAAAGTGTGGTGCATAACAAAACAATGTTCTTACTGCACAACCATTAGGAAAAATAGTTAGTTGCTGGCAAGTTACATTTCCTGAAGTTGTAGTTCAAAAAGCAAAAGTACAATGACAATATTAGACCAAAAATATTAGACCAAAATTGTGCACTGCTACAATTGAATTTGCAATTTATTACAAAATTCTGTCAAAATCTCCTCGTCTCGTTCTTGTGGACTGAATCTTGACTGTGAAGCGCTTGACTGTATGGAGTGACTTAAGGGTCTCTGATGGTGTATTAGTCGTGCTTATACTTGGTCTCTTATGTATTTATGTTCAGTGGTGGATGTTTGTATGGGCTTATGTTGCTGTGTTGCCTTTTCTTTATGTTAAAGCATGTGTCCCAAGACAAATAGACAATAACAGATTTATTTATTTAACTATTATTATTATTATTATTATTATTATTATCATTGTGGGAATTGTGTCTGGGCCCACCCACAAACACATACATTTTTTCCTATTTACTCTACTTCCAGATTCTGGGGTGGTCCTTCCTTTTGAGGCGGAACTCTCTCAGAACCTGCGTCCGGCTTCAGGGCCCAGATCTGGAGATGAGATTCCAGTTCTTATCACAGCGGCAGAGGACCGACTGGGCGCCACAGTGACGGCCATAAACAGCGTCTACTCCAACACTAAAGCCAATGTGGTGTTCACTATAATCACTCTCAACCACACTGTGCAGCACCTCAAGTAAGTCACAACCAACCACAACCACCTGGTGTAGGGTTTCTGTAATCCCTCTGTCTTCCAGAAAGGGCACATAACAAAGGAGAAATTCAATTCTGTCAACTGGAATTGTAGAGACTGTTAAATAAATAAACAATGTATTTGTCCAACCACAAAGCCTATAGATCAGTATTAGACATATTACTTGCCCCTGAACACTACACCAAGTGGCAAAGGAGAAATTCAGTTCTGTCAACTGGACAAAAATGTTTAATCAAAGACGTTTCGGAGCTTCGTCATTTCTGGTCAGACTGCTGGTGGACCAGAACTAACGAAGACTTTGGTTGGATAAATAACTAGTTTATTTATTTAACTGTCTCTACAAATGGAAAAACTTCTTGTCCTGGGGACCACTCTGACAAAAAAAAAAAAAAAAAAAAAAAAGCTTTGACATTGACATTCCATAGTTTTATTGACATCCTATTTTTACTTATTAGAAAAATATAACTGAAATGCAAAAACTAACTACTAAACAGAAGTACAGATTATGGCTGGCTGTTAAATGTTTATGGTGCACAAAACAAAACAAAATAAAAAATCACACCTTTCATGCTCCTTTTTCCAGTATGCTGTATTTAGGCCAATATATGTTTATTTTGCCTATATTTTCTGCTGTTATCGGCTGACCTTCTATTGTTTTTCTCCTATCTCCACAGAGCGTGGCTCAGTGAATCAAAGCTAAAAAGCATTAAACATAAAATAGTTATATTTGATCTGGAGTTCCTTAAAGGGAAGATTTCTCAAGATTCAAACAGCGTGGAAGCTTCAAAACCAGTAAGACAAGTTACACAACAGAAACCCACAGCATATTTTTGCTGTGGTAAAACAGTACAATATTCCCTACATTGTCTGTACTTATTTTGCAGTTGGCTTTTGCAAGATTCTACCTCCCCCTGTACTTCCCTGAGGCAGAAAAGGCCATTTATTTGGACGATGATGTTATTGTACAAGGTGAGTGGAATGAAATGGAAATACTTAATGATATACAGTAAAAAAAAAGTGGTTAGGGGATAGGGACCGTTTATTATTATTAATGTATAATTACAGTGTAAATATGACAGATTATTGTTAAAATGCACATTTCTGCAAATAAAAAACAAGATTCAACATTTTTAAAACTTTTCATTAAAACTATAATTTGAAGGTTTATTTGATGTCTTTTTTATCAGTAGTTTGTAATTGTTCTACAAAAAGAACATTATTTTGTCCAGATTGCAGAAGGTTGCAATAGGTTAAAGTTGCATAGTTTATAACTTGTGTATGACTTGTTATTTTTGTTTGATTTTAGGAGATATTCAGGAGCTGTTTGAGACCAATCTTAAACCAGGACAAGCAGCAGCTTTCTCTGAAGACTGTGATTCTTCCTCTGCCAAAGGAATCGTTCGAGGAGCTGGGAATCAGGTGTCCACCCCTTTCACTCACTCTTATGGGTTTCAAGTAAAAGTTAAAGTTAAAAAAAAGAAAATTGATACATGTTTTAAAATCTTTTGTCAATATTGTACATTCACAAATAAAAAGGTTTGATTGTATTTTAAATTAACTGCATTTTATCTGTATCTCTTTCAGAATAACTACATGGGCTTCCTGGACTTCAGGAAAGAGGCGATAAAGAAGCTGGGTCTGAGAGCAAACACGTGTTCTTTTAACCCTGGAGTCTTCATCGCAAATCTGACAGAATGGAAAAACCAGAACATCACAGGACAGCTGCAGCACTGGATGGAGCTCAACACACAGTGAGGATATACATATACTGCCGCTACTAATACTGCTACAACTTACTGCTAATAATACTGCTGCTGTCACTATAACTAACAGTGAAGGTATGATTATATTACATAGGGGTGTCCAAACTTTTCAAGGGCCACATATATGTAGAAACATATTTGAAGTGGAGGGCTGCATATGATAGTGTTGACAGTGCCAATATAACTTTATTAAGACTTGAAACACACATTTTAGTTTTGTATGGTAATGCAGTATGATGTTGTTGAAGTTCTGTTGGTGGAAAATGCAGTACATGTTCAGACACCCCTGTACTACTACTATTGCCACTAAAACTATAGCAGATGCAGCACTGGTCCTCTGACTTCCTGTTAAATTGGCCCAAATGATCTTAAGCATTACTTTTTACTGCAAACTGTAGTAATTCTAGCACTAACCTCAATAACACCACAGTGCATGGTGGTACAGGCCGAACATTAAAGTCTCAAGCCTTGTTAAAGGTCCAGTGGCTCCATCAAACCTGTGTAAAATGCATCCATATGAACATCACTCTATATTGACCACTGATGTTTCAATTGTCTGGAAAAGACTGGACACCCCGCTATACAGTATGCCTGTAGACATAATGTTCTTATGATTTGTAAAAAAAAAAACAACAACTTTATTTTCATGTAAATACTGCTATGTCTGACTCACATCACGTGACATGGTTTGGAATCTGTTTTAGTCCAGATAATGCGTAGCAATATTTGTAAATATAATTTTTTTCAGCCCTATTGTGAGGGACAAATATGAAGGCCTTTTCATATTTCATAATGGCTGTGTTGTTGTGTGTGTTTCCAGTGAGGACCTGTACAGTAAGACTCTGGGTGACAGTGTGATCACTCCTCCTCTGCTCATCGTCTTCTACAAAAGACACGGCGCCATCGATCCCATGTGGCACATCAGGCATCTGGGTCAGACATCACACTATAACGCATCTTATTTTATCTAGGCTTTTCACTAGTGCTGAAATATGAATCACAATTACATTAAACTACAGCTCTGATTTACACGAAAGTGTTAACATTGGTTTAAAAAAAAAAGGCATTATATATAAATTGTTGTACTTGATTATTGCGAACGACGATATTGTGATATAATAATTTTTTTGCAATTTGGTTAAAATAAGACTCAGGTGACAATTCACACCTAACAGCTACTCCCTACTATAAACAACTAGTTAGTTAGCTCCTCCCTTCAGACAGATGTAAGACAGTGACTTTCAGAAGAGAATGAAATTTTCTTTTGTATTTGGTTATCATTTTAAAACAAAAATTATCAAATCGTTCTTGTGTACCAGGTACGACAGGAGCAGGTAACCGTTACTCGTCTCAGTTCGTTAAAGCCGCCAAACTGCTGCACTGGAACGGCCATTATAAACCCTGGGGCCGCGGTGCTGCCTTCACTGACCTCTGGGATCTGTGGTACATTCAAGACCCCACTGGAAAATTCCACCCCATCAGACGGCATGAGGACAGAGAATAAGACCACTATAAAAAGGACATCTACACAAGGTAAAAATAGATTTTTTTGTGTGTGTCCTTTTACTTTAAATATTTATTGCACTGTTTATAAATAATATCTCTAAGTCTAAATTATTCATTTAATCTGTTTTTTAAAGTAAATGAGTCTAAACCTAAACTAATATTTCAAATTAATTATGGGTTATTGTTTTTTACAGACTTAAAAATTAAAGTTTTGGGACCTTTTCAACCAAATGGACCTACTTTGGACCAAATTTTACCTCAGGAAACACTAACTGTTAAATTCACAATACCCTATCATGTTCTCAATTGTATTTTGCTTTATTGCCAAAGCCTGACCTCACTTTACCTGTGGACATTCTATCTGTAAATCACGTTAAGATTTTTATAGTTTAAATTTTAGTTGAAAAAATATATTATGTAAAATGTTTTGATTTGAATTTTGACATCACAAAATCAGTCCAGTTACTGTACCTGTATTTGAATACATTTTAACATGATTTTGCCTTCATGTGTAGTAACAGAAATGGTAGATAATAAAACAATTTTCTATTTCATCAAAATTTTATTTGGATAATTTTCTACACTTCTACAATTTTATTTTATTTTTTCAACTCTGTAATGACTTTAGCTGCTAGCCTTAGCTTTATAACCATTACATAAAAAAAAAAAGTATATATCTCAAATATTTTGTTACATTATTTTACTGGTGCTAAAGTTTCACAACTTGTTCTGTCTGCCTTAACCTGAGATTTTGCCAGTTTTAATAATTTTTTATTGTTTTCGTATAAGGTGTAAATAATGTCAAGTTTTGTAAATATACAGAATAAAGAGCTTTTTATTCAAAACACACTTGTATTTTGTTTTGATGTCCCCTTTCTTTACATCCATTAATATCTTTGGCATTTCCTTGGCCTCCTGTTTTAATCTTGTTTAGCGCTGTTCCAAGTCACTTAACAATTTCATAAATTATTCGCTGTTAAAAATATATTTCTGTAACCATGACTGCCCAGGTTTAGACTGACTGAGGACTGTCAAATTTTAATGGAATCCAGTGATCCAGTACTTGGTTAGATTGTGGACTAATGGTTTGGTTACTGGAGTGGAAAATCTGGTCTGATTTATGTTCATGAATGTTGCCAGCTGCCAACTTTTGGGTTAGTGGGCGAAAGCTCTACTCCTGAGCCACACTCATCCTGGCAGGAGAGATGGGAGATAATATTCTAATTTCATGAACACAATGTTAAGTTCATCTGACAACAATGTATGTGAAAAGGATGCATATGGTTTAGTTAACTTAAAATAAACTTGCTCTGTACACTTTCAAACTAATATGTTTATAAAGTGATATTTTTGTTTTATGGTCCGTTTGTTTAGTGCAATAACATTTTTGGCACATTTCTAAAGAAAACCCTTTATCAACCAAATATCAATATTGTCATGTGGATAATCTAAGACATATTTGCCCAGTAACATAACCTAAGACTGACATTACACATCCATGGGTTTCAGAATGATGACAAATTCGGTTTGCTGCCATAGAAATTAACAATTTAACCTAATACAGTAATATCAAAATACATTTAAAAACCCAAGCATTACACATTCATAGTAGTTTTTATTTCATATAGTCAAATCTATATACAACATTTAAAGTTAAAACTGCTGTGGATTTGGTTTCTATTTCTAGCAATAGAAAAGTCCATATTTTCTTTTATCAAAGTCCATATTTTCACAATTGTTAGTGGAGTACATTTTGTCTCTTGGTTCATTTGAAGTCCACACTGAAGTCATAAGCGTCATCTGCGGTGGAGCTGGAGATATTCACGGTGACAGGCTGGACCGGAGCTGGAGGTTCTGCAACTAGAAAAGAAATTATTCTATTATGTTGTATAAACAAGGAGCTAATTAAATCCCTGTTTCTGTTTAAATGCAGGAGAATCGGACATCAGGCACAAAGTCAATCATTTCCTTTTTTTTCTTTAATACAAGTATGTGAGACAGGCCTCTGCTCTGACAATGTTTAACAGCATTTATTCAACAGATTCATGCTGCTTTGTTTTTTTTTTACTTGAAGACACCACTGTTTGTTTGGACACAAATTCAACAATGCAATGTAATGTAAAAGCAGTTTTATGTAGCAACAGGTTTTTTTTTTTTTTTTTTTACATACTTGTTACTTTTTTCTGTGGCCTCTTTACATCCTCTTCATGTAAATCTACTTCCTCCTCCATCTGCAAATAACAACATTTTAAACACTTGTGTAAGACTTTAATACTCAAAGCTCTTTCTTCACAATGATTTCCCAGCGGTTGGATCAGAGTTGGATTAGAAGTCTTCATCAAAACATCAAGACTGAAATTTTGTCCTCATTTCGAATCGCTGGGGTTTAAAAATATTTGAAAAACCATTATCTCTACATAAACAGTTTTACCTCCTCATTCTCCTCATCTTCATCTTCTCCATCCTCTTCAGTTTTTTGTTCACTTTCTGTTACAATGATTTCAGTCACTTTCAGGACCCCCGCTGTTGGTCCTCTGGAAGTAAAACTTATGCTGCTTGCTGGGTTTGGAAACTTCACAGCTAAAAACAAGCCAAAACAAAAATAAAAAAATAAACACATCAAGAACTTATTTTGACACCATCTGGTCACTTAAGTATACCGATTTTGCTTCAACACATTTTTGGTTATTTTCTGTTAATAGTTCTGGGTTAGTCCTGGTCTATGTTTGGATCAGAGTTGGATTATAAGTCTACAAAGTGAATTTCAGACGTTGTTTTGTCCTCATTTCCAAACTGCATTCCTAAAACAAATTCATTGATTTTATTTTATCATTTTAAAATCCAAGAAAAAAGTGACAAACTCTTCCATGTTCCTGGTTTAGTACTTTTTTCTGTTTTTAACAATAGGAAGACTTGTGAGATTGTGGTATTGATCTGAGCTGAAGAGACAAATGTAATTATTTAAATTGTATATTTGCGCCTTATTGTCTGGTCTTCTGATGTTAAGTCTTTAAATGACCTTGGACTCTAATGCTATTGTTTTATAGGTTTGCAATCAAAATCATGAAAACCAATGCATTATTTTTCAATTGGCCTCATATTTCTTCTATTGCCTGTTTTTAACCTTTCAAAGTTTCTTCGTTGCCCATTTGTATTTTCTTGAGGTCCCATCCCTTCTTCATCTCAGCCACAGTCTCCTCAGACACGTACGGAGGGAGGGGGCTCTTCTCTGGAGGTTTGCAGTGATAACTCAACTTCGCGCTGGACAGAAAACAAAAAGTGTGATTTAATAATAAGATTTTTATTTCAGCATTGGGTTCATAGCACACATT
This sequence comes from Boleophthalmus pectinirostris, assembly GCF_026225935.1. Classification (NCBI taxonomy): domain Eukaryota; kingdom Metazoa; phylum Chordata; class Actinopteri; order Gobiiformes; family Gobiidae; genus Boleophthalmus; species Boleophthalmus pectinirostris. Next base: position 28,420,253 of record NW_026571299.1, read on the forward strand.
AGTGGTTCTCAAACAGTGGGGCACATTATACTAGTTGTGCATAGGTGTAGTCTGGTCAAATTATTATGTTTTATGTGTTAGTTCCATAGACCGTATATATGAATGGACAGGGCTAACGCACTAGCTGCCATGTTCCAATAGGAAGTTCAGACGTGGGCTCTTCTGGCTCCTTCGGACCCTGGCTCCCACTGACTTGCACTGGTCTCTTGTGGTCCCTCTCTCTGTGAGTGCTACTCTGAGTCTCATTATTTTAGTCTTAAAATAATTATTAACCCACTCAACCTGATCCTGAATTTTTCATTTTGCTATATCTTTCCTAAATCAAGATATGAACATACATAATCAAATCTGACCAATCAGATGCTTTCATTTCCCGAGGGTGCTCCCGCTAGCGTTAGCAACAGGTTTGATTGACTAGTCCGTTTCATTGCTAAGTAAGCCCCTTTCCCGTTTTTCGGTGAGAAGGACAGGCACAGCTCTTGTGATTGCTATGATACTCGGTCGGATTTTCAAATATAGAGCCTGGCTCCAAATTCGCTCCTGTAACCGTTCGCATCGGGAACTTCATTGGAGTGGAACTGAACACTATGGGTCACATCACACTCTTGCATAGTCTGGTTTAAACCTGGGTAGGTTAAATTAATAGTCCCTGTATTGTTTTGCTAATGTACTTTTTTGTATTCAGTATTGACCCAAGTTACTCCTAATCAAAGTTAAAATAAGCTCCTAGTTTTAGAGCTTGATTCAGATTTATAATGGTCCAGTTTTAGACCTTTAGTTCTAATCTAGTTCAATCTTTTTAGCCCTGGTTGAGTTCTTCATTGGTCACAATAAAGTCCTAGATAAGTTCTTATTATTGTTAGGTTGGTGTGTGAAGTTGAATCAAATAACAGCACCATTCCATAGAAATTAACATTTTATTTCATTTAAAAAGAAGGATTTGATTCATGTTAATTCTTAAGAACTAAATTACGAGTGAATAGTTTGTGAATCACTGGTCTATTATGTTTGGATCAGAGTTGGATTATAAGTCTTCAAAATGATTTTCAGACTTGAGTTTTGTCCTCATTTCCAAACAGAAGCTTCTCTATAAATGGTCACATAATCATTTATTTAGTGGACACTTAGTACTAACCCGGTCCAGTCAGCCAGGAACACTGATGCTGCCTGCTCTGTGTTGGCCACGCCCCCTTTCTGCAGAAATCCACGTTTTTTGGCGAACATCGTGAGAAACTCCAGAGGGTTTCTGTAATCTGGGACAGTGTACTGTAACATGACCTGAAACAACAAACAAGGCACTAAGAAAAGTCAGACAAGGCAACTTTGAGTTAATATTCATTCTTCAGGCCTGCACGGGTGAAGGCCATTATAGGTAATGGCTAATGAGGGGTGAGTAATACAGCCAAAACATTATAACAATCACACTAAGCATTAGGTTAACCAGTAAGAAGAATGAGTAGGAAATTGACAGTCCAGCTCACAATTCATTTTCAGTATATATATATATATATATATTTTATATGTGTGTGTGCGCGTGCATGTGTATATATTATAAATATAATATATATTTTAAAAGTTTGAAGGCTTGAAAAAGGAATCACAACAGGCTTCAAGGCGAGCCACACTGTAGACTACATACATCTTTTTGGGCATAGAGCTATATTAAAGTGTGTTGTTTGGCACAAAGATAGAAATGGGAGTCACCTGAGTTTTATCACAGTGCTTGAGCAGTGTAGTTGCTGCTTGTAGTTCAGACTCCAGTCCCTCCTCAACTCTCAGAGACCTCAAGGCCAGAGCCGGAGCCGGATTTGAGTCCTCGGCTACGACCCCCGGGCTGTCAATCAAGTTTATGTTTTTCAGGATGTGCACCTCCTGCATTGACCTGTATGGGAAGAAGATGGTCAAAATGGTCATTAGCCATTATAATAATAAAAAAAAAATACTAAAGATGTGTTAAGCATGTTCAGGAAGCATCTAATGAAAAAGGCCTACTGCTATAGCTTGCACTGAGCCCACTGAAGGAGCGGGTGCAGTAGTCCTAAGTGCACTGCTCTCAGAGAGAATATCGACCTAATTAGTGACTGTGTGAAAACAACCTAAGCCTTGCAAAACCCAGATGATGTGGACATTGTGTCCAGGGCTGTCATTTTTGCTCTTGCTAATTTATAGTGTCATAAATCAACTAGCATACCTGCTTCAATATTGTACTTACTTTGTGATGCCTCTCTTCACTCCAGCATTACAGGCCAGAACTCCCTTTACACTGTTGATCACACTGCTCTTTCCCACATTTGGAAAACCTAAGATTGTATACAACAATTCAAAATAAAAAAATTTCACATAAACATCATCAAAACAAACAAATGGTCTCCTTACCCACAAGTCCGACCTTGAGCGCCCCCTCTCTGTTGGAGGCAGTGTAGAAGCTCGTGAGCAGATCTGAGAGACAGTTCTGTCCGAAGCAGGCAGCTCCTCGCGATCTGTCCAACAAACCATTTGAAGGAGTTATCCGGCTTTTCTTCTCCTGCTGAAATAAATACAAAACAAAAACATTTACAATCTAGCTTACAAGATGTTGCTGTAACTAAATAGGCAGGTATTTTAGGTATTATTGTCAATTTTTTATTTACATAAGAAATTTCTAAACTGAATTGTTTATTTTTCTACTAGTGCTACCACTTCTTTGTTTTTAAGATTTGAGATGGAATAAATAATTTTTGACATGACCATTCAAAATGCCTGACATCTTCCATTATTGCAAAAACCTTATGTGACAGCTAGAGCTCAACAGCGGCATCACCATAATGTAAAACTATAACAAATCCAGCAATTATTAAGTGCATCTGTTCACAAGATTCAAGTCAGTCTTGCACACAGCAGAGCAACTTTAAATGAATGCATTGTTTTTTTCTTTTGGAGGTTATAACCAGTTAGAGCAGCACTTAGGAGCCACTTAACCTTCTCAATCCTCCATAGAGTTACATTTTGAAATGTTCTTTACTTTTTTTTTAAACTTACCATAGTTTTGTCTTGAATCTGTGTAGATGCTTTGAATGCCAAGACCGGAAACTCCCTTTGTAAACACTGGAGCCATTTCTCTGCATTATCTTTAGGTACAAGATCTTTAGACACAGAAACAATCATTCAGTAATTTACAAAATTTAGTTCAATACAATTCAATATTAACTCCTCAGTAAGTACTGTATGTATGTAAAGCTGGGGTATACTTTTTTTTTGGTAAATTTCAAAATGAGACTGCTGTAGTGGTATAAACTAGAAGTACAAGAGAATTTTAGATATTTTGCTCTATGCAGGGCATTCTATAGTTTAAATAATTGCAGCCCTTGTGATTTAATAATTGGATGAACTCAAATTGTGACAAACTGTGCTGCCCGAGCATACAGAAACAAAATACTCACCTATTTTATTTAATAGAAAAATTAATTTCTTGTTTTTCTGTAGAACTGTCTCCTCGAGCTGTGGACACCGACAGCCCAGAGGGTCCCGAGCATCCAGCACTTCAATAATGACATCGGACGCATCTATTACCTAAAGTATCAAGATCACATTAACAACACAGAAAAAAATATAACAATACATTTTTAAATAAAGGGAATGTTACCTTATTTAACTCTGAGCAAAGATAATGTTTGGAATTCTTCTCAACTGCTTTCTGTTTTCTTTGAGCTTCATCCTATGAAAAAATAAGGAGAAAGGCATGATATAAAATGATGGATGATTCATGCAACTGTCTATTTTTCCCATCGACTCCAATTAATCAGCATTGGTCACGCTATGAGTGAAAGATTATATTAAAGTGAAGAGATTTAAATTAGAATGCATTTACACTTGCACCTCAAAATTGAGATTTGCAATGAAATGTATCAATTCTATAAATCCCAACTGAAAATCCTTTGCATCTTTCATGGTTCCAAAAAATTTACAACTACTACGACTAACTACTATACATTCATTGGCATAACCATAATATACAAGAGAAACTAAATCTAAATCAGTAGTGATCAAATGTATTTGTTCACAAGCATCACGTCACTCTTGCACACAGCAGTGTGAATTTAAGTGAATGCATTGCTTTTTCTTTTGGAGGTTGTAACCAGTTGGAGCAGCACTTAAGAGCAACTTAACTTTCTCAATCCTCCATACATCTGCATTGGTTCACATTTAAATTAGAATGTGTTTACACTTGCACATCAAAATTGGGACTAAACTGGGACTAGACCAAGAACCAAATCAATACCCAAGTGTGAACAGACCCTTCAGTCACATTTTTTGGTTTGGTAAAAAATCTTCATCCACCCCTAGCTGCATGTGTGTGGTTTCACTCATCTACTTCCCTCTACACTCCATCCAAAAACATGAATTTACAGCAGCATACATTTTTACCAGTGAGAATCAAACCTATAACCTTATGATCGATGAGTTAGATGAAATAATGAGATAAAATATGTTTTCCTCCAGACCAATGACTATTCTCCAAATACATACACTTCAAACAACATTATTTCAGTCCTTTGAAACAAGACACAGTTGTGAGTTTACCTTTCGAGCCTTCTTGGCTTTGGGCTCTGCTTCTTTTGTTGACCCCTCTTTCTCCTTCTTCCGCTTCTGGGCTCGCTCCTCTTTTTTGGCTTGTTTTCTTTTCTCCTTCTCTTCTTCAATCTGACATTTTAAAAGAAAACAAAAAGCAATTATGTTAAATTTTCAACATAATAATTACAAGATGAGAGAAACAAAAACAAATTCAAAACGATGTTGAATATTGCAACATTGTTTCAATAGTTTAAGTTCAAATAACCTAAAAAAAATTAAACAGAGTATACCAGTTTAATCTATTTTTTAAAGATAACAATTCAAGTTTGATTCAGTGAATAAGATTAAATGTACATATAGACAAAACAATATTATAATAGTCTACAATAGAATAATATTCTAACTCACATAATATTTTCATTTTAGTTTATGCAATGAAAAAAAAATTCTATACATCTTTGTTTGAAGGCAAGACAGTTATTATTGCTACTATTAAGGTACTTTTATGGACAGTGACAGCCTTAGGTAAGATTGAAAATTCAACGTATTTGTATAGGTCGGTTTACCTGTAGTCTCCGTTGCTCAGCCTCCCTCAGCACCTCCTCTTTGAAGGGGGCGCTGCTTGGGACCCCAAGATCCTTTTTAGGGCGTTTAGTGATTCCTTTCTTTTTTGCTTCTTTTCTGAGTTTTCTGTTGTGTTCCCGAACCTGAAGAGTTAATATGAAAGTGTGACTAAAAGTTTGTCGTACTTGATCATTATTTAAATTACAATTATTGGCTCATTTGTATGCCAGATGCCCTTGATGTTGCAACCAGTTGTATTGTTGGTGAAGTGTCTTGACCAACGACAGCAAGATAGTGTGGGGAAACACTCAAACACTGCCCAACGTCAGTTCATAATTTATCAAAGTATACTAAAAACATTACTACTATATCTATATTGATTATAAAGGTATTAGTTGAGTTGATTCGAAACTGTAAATGTAACTGAATGAAAGCTATAAGGAGAATAATTTACTCAAGACATGTGGGGCAAAATTCCCGTGGGAAAAGGCATGTGCCGACTTTGTTACAAACTACCATAAGAGTGTAGTCGTGTTGTTTTCTTTACAAATGTTCAGTAAACCAGAAACCTAACTGTAAAGGATATTAAGTGTTATCCAATGCAGCTTAGTTTTGAAGTAAATTGAAATGCAAATTGCTATTGTCAAAACCACAACAAAGCTTTTCACCTTTTTCTGAATCTTGTAACGTTTGGCACAAGACACCCTTTTGCTCGCTTTTCTTAACTCTGAAATAAAAACAAAAACAACATTTTATCAATGAGTTTGCACAATGCTAAACGTATGCTAGCACTGCATGAACAGGGGTTAGAGACCAAAATCAGCTAACAACTCACATTTCATCAATTATAAAGTACATATCTACATGTTTTTAGTTAGGTATAGTGTATAAATGTAGAATTATAAAGATTACTCACTCGGTCGCTTCATATTTTAGCCGTAGATCCGAAACGTGCAGGAGTTGTCTGACACACACGTGGGGCAGTAAGGATGAACGAACGAGGCGTGTGTTGGGACAGGCTGCTACTGCGCCACGTGTGGACTGGGGGTAAAGTGTTTTTAAAAGAAATTTAAAATAAAAAAGAAATGACGTTACAAGAAAGTCTACCGTTAACAAAAATAAAACATAGAAATGCATATTTGTATCACAATGATTTTGCCAACAGTTATACTGCAACATTATATTGGGCTTTATAATAACATATTTTTATTTGTTTTATTTTTATTTCAGAATAAATACAGACTAAAACTGTGCCAAAACTATGTAGAAATGCAGTTATTTTATATTTGTGGAAAAAGTATAGTTTCCCATTATTTATTGAGACTATGGTAGCACAAGTAATCAATATTGGAATATTTCATTTAATACAATTTTTGGTCAACATTTCTGACAGTGTCAGTTAAGCCCCCCACTGTATGTCTTTATACAGTCTATGGCTAAGTCTCTAATTACAAGACACTTCAGATTACAGGGTAAATTTTAGATAGTTCCTTCTACATAATTATGATAATACAACAAAATGTATAATTTGGTTTACCAGCGGTTTGTTCATCTCGTTTTTAAACTACGATGGCAAAAAATAGACTAGCAGGGCCCATCTAGTCAACTTTATGAATGATAAACCCTAGATAAAGCATTCTTAAAAGAGTACAATGTTTAATAACCTCATTTGGGACATGCGCAGGGGAAACAAATGCAGAGGAAGCCCGTCACGTGACTTGGGTAGAGCATCCTTTTGGCCCTTTCTGGATGATAGCGCGACGGCTCCGTTCTACCCGAATAAACATGACCAAATTGCAGTTTTTAAACGTGTTTTTGACCGAGCGCCTAATGCTCGCAGCACAGGAGATCTACAAGTCTGTGGAAGACACCATTTTGGAGTATCAGGAGGAGATCGCGATCAGAGAGAGAGAGAACGATCATCTGAGGCGCAGGCTTCGGGACGCGGGCATCGAGATATGGCCAGGTGCTAATGCTAACATGCTAAAGAGGATCTTGTAATATTTTCTCTTTTTACGTGAGAGTGTTTCTGTAGTAAAGACGTACAGTAACACTGGGAAGAGTCTAAGCATCGTGCAAACTAAGCATCATCTTGAAATTAGTGTTAAATCAAATCGCTGACTGTAATGTTGGCGTTTTAAGGAGGCTAGCGCGTTAGCAACCTTTGTTCGTAAGCTAACTAGCTTTGACTTGAGATAGCGGCTCTGTGGGAGTCCTCCTACATGGATTTTGACCGAAGAGCGAGATCAAAATGCAGCTGCTGCTAGAGTCACGTTTAGTGACATGTCATTTCTATTGAAATACAAAATAATGTCAATTAGGATTATTATATCCCCGCTTTAACATGATTTGTGGTGTATGGAAAAAATAAGGTAGGTGAGGCAGTTAGGCCTCAGATAATCAGTACAAATCTGCCTAAATCGCAATTTAATTAAATGTTAAACATTGTTTTGGCATTGTCAGTGTTTGTTGTTTAAAGACGTATTATGTTGACCACACATTTTTATGTCCTAACGTCCAGATTTAAACGCATCAAAATTTGTAGGCCTGAAGTAAGGTTCTTCTTAAACTGCATTTGTATATGTAGTCTATAGTACTGGACATTATATTAACCAGACATGTCATTGTTAAAATAATAATATCAAACAAATCAATTTAAACTATAATTGCCCTTAGTTTATTACATGCAATTGCATTACTTTGACAGTCATATTGAGACGAATGTTATGATTATAATTGTTAGCAAAATGTTTACCCTGTTCGCTTTGAGAGATTTCCTGATGATAGAGTAGACTATATTGCTAATGCATTGTTCTATGTATTTTATCTGTAATATGTACTCATGGCCTTCCGTATTGTCCAATTGTATTTTCAGACCGTCCTTCTATGGGTCTATTGGATGATGAAGACGGAGAGCACCCACGTCGTGAGTGGAGTCCAAGCATGGGTCATGAGGAGCGCATCCCGATTCAGATCAAGGACAAACGTGACCACCGCCAAAACCAAGGCCCTGATCCCCACCCGCACCCACACAACCAACATGGCTCCTCCTGCAGTGCCTCCGAGAACCTCTATCCTCCTCAGCGCTCTGACTATCCACAAGAGGCGCCTCACTCTTCCAATCTGCAGCAGGGAGTCGAGAATAGAGAGCGAGATGTGCCTAGTAGAAATCCAGTCCGCAAAATTGAGCCGAATTCTAACCCCAACCCTCAGCCTCTTGCGCCCGTCAACCCAAATTGCTCCAACAACGAAAACATTGACATTATAGGTGTTGATAATGGAGGCGGGATGGTGAAGGGTAGAGCCACTAGGGGGCAGTCTTCTCATATGAGTAACCAAGCCGCGGCTAGCAACAATGTGGAATGCCCGCACCAGAAGTCGCCAATCCCGGGACATATGTCATCATTCTGTTGTAAAGTTTGCGGGGAGGCGTTTAGTCACATGGGCCATCTGCACGTGCATGTTCAGGTCCACACACGTGAGAAGCCGTACCGATGCGGCGTTTGTGGTAAGTGTTGTAGCTCGTCTGGTAGGTTACAGGAGCATCAGCGTAGCCACACGGGAGAAAAGCCGTTTAGATGTCAGATTTGCGGAAAAGGTTTTACACAAATGGCTCATCTCAAAGTGCACATGAGAATTCACACCGGAGAAAAACCTTACAGCTGTCCAGTCTGCGGAAAGTGCTTCAGCCGCTCAGACAAAATCAAACGCCATCTCCAAACCCACAACCGCGACGGGCAGTACTTCTCAGGTCAATAAGGGAGTAAATACTGTAGAACTCCATTCACACATAGATCCCAGTAAATCTCCGGGTACAGAATGGCTACAGTGACCCCCATTCACACATGCACCAGTCCCAAAACATTGGTGCTCTGCTCTTTTCACACATAACTTGCGTTTTGCTTGGCTTTCTGTCTCATAGCAAAACTCTGCTGCATTATTTAAATTGAATGAGGAGGGAAACTAAAGGGAAACCAGGAAACTAAAATGGTAACTAAAGTGATCAAGCTGGTAATTAACAATAACCAAGCAGTGATACTGGCTATTTTATGGCTTTATTCAAACACATAAGCCTTCCCTGCATATGCCCAGTAATTTACCTGGGAAATTGCCAGATCAGAAATACAGGGAAGTCTGTTCTGGCTTTGTTCACACATGACCCTGCTCTGGCAAAATGCAGGAAAATTCCCGTGTCAGACTGCATGTGTGAATGGGGGTCTAGTCTTACTTCACTTCCCTAACCCGTGTGTTCTTTCTGTGACATTTTTTTTTTACAGTAGGAAGCAACCTTTTTAACGAGTTATGAGAAATGGCTTGCTAAAAGGTTCCTACAGTGTAAAATGTCTTTAAATGCGCAATCTCTGCCATTAGGAGAAATAGGGCTGGGTGACATGGTACAATTTGTGTTTTTAGCTTTAGATTTGACAAGGGAAATCCCACTTATATTGATCATGTCTGTGTTGTTGAGTCAAGTAATTAAAATGTATAAAAGCTTGGATTTATAATGTGCTGTACAAACTTGACAAGCTTACCAAAGCGCTACGTTGGCTGTTGTTAAATTAACTTTCCACACACAAAGTACAAGTTTTCTGTGATAGGAGAAAGTATTCAAAGAAACCGTATTTCTTTCGGGGACTCTGGTTTCCCCTATGAACCTACAATATGTCACTCTTGACAATAAACCTAGTTTTTAGCAGTTTAACCCCAGCTGTATTTAACAATGATCCAAATGCAGAGGACACAACAGTCTACCTTCTTCATACAATAACTTAAAATTGTTAGATGACTGGTGGTCTATATTATCTAAGCTGACTGACATTTTGCAACAGGTTTCTATCTAGTATCAGAAATAAAAGATACAGAAAAAAAGGTTATTTAATCACTTAAAAATATTATGAATTTTACAAATCCAGTGCTTCTACTGTTGTCAAGTTGGTGATAGTGCAAACCAAGCAGTCAAAATAGCTGTAAAGCCTTTTCCAATTATGTTTAAAGTGAAATGTTGAAACTGATCAGATGTCTCCTAGCCCTATTGCAGTCTTCGTAGGCCCTTATAGCCGTTTTATTTTTTTCTATTTTATACGTTTTTAACTTTTTTTTTTTTTTTTTTTAATCAGTGGCACACTCTGATACAATAACTACTTTTCAATTAGTCTTCCACGTTATTTTTGTCACTTTACACGATAATGACTCCAACAGTGTTTAGCATCACAGTGTGTATCTTATATCTCTTTGTTTCTCTATTTTTAATTTTAGATTCACAGTTTAGCTACATTTTAGATGATATTTGCATGGATTAAGTGTAAAATTGATGGATGGACATAGTTGCCAGTTTCTATGTAGATAACTTGTCATTATTTTGTTACAAGACATTCTGGCACTGGTCACAAATGTATTCTATTTTTAGATTTATTGTATAACTATTACATTACATTGTCTTACTTCTTACAATAAAATGTCTGTATGTCAAATATGTCTTGAGTTTTTAGTGTCAGAAAAGTTAACTCCAATTCTTGCGATCCTGATTCGATTTATAATTTTGATTCAATGGCGTTGAGTACGAGGAGTATCCATAAGTTTTGTTTAAGATCTGTGGCTTTGCAGAATTGGCCAAGTAACAGTTGATGTGAAAATGGTTCTAAACAAGGAAGTCAAAAACCTTTCCGAGTTTTGTGCCAAATTTTGAGAGTTTTGGTTATTCCAAATTCTTCCCAACCCTGATATTTAAAAAATTATCCATGTTTTGTTAACTGTCAAGCATTTAATCTTCGATTGAAAAACATTGCTACAAAAGACTAACACATTTATGCAAAATCCGTAACAAATTGTTCTAGATACAGTTACCATTGTAACTTTTTTTTTTTTTTTCTGACAACTTTGGTTCATTTTCGGGAACATTTCTCTAACCACATAACCTTCATTGGACCAACAGGCTTTTATGCACATGGTTTAGAGTTTGACCATATACAGTCTATGAGTCGGGCATAATCACAAATGACTTAAACTGTATAGTGTCAAATTTTATGTCACTAAAAACTACACATTTCATAATAGAACAGTTTAAAAAGTAGAAGTAATTAAAAGTTTTTAATTGTTATAATGATGTCCAATTTGCCAAAAACATGGACTAGAGGAAAATTAAGTTATTAGCTGGGCAATCTAAATGTCAAATATATCATCCAGTCCGTATCTCATTATGTCTTCTCAGGGGCAGTGTGTGATTCCAGCTCATGTAAAAAAAAACACTTCAGACTGCAGAGTTGGGGTTATTGGGGATATTATTGCCTTGTTTTTGTTTTCACTTGCCTTTTTTTTTTTTTACAATCTATAAATCAAATATGTGGTGAAGACAACCTCTTTCTCTCACTATCTGAAAAGTGTTAATGTGTAAACATGTGGAATAAATGTATTTTTAATAAAGTAGGTATCCAAGATTCATTGTCGGTGTGTCTTTTTCATAATTTTAACAAGCACATTTCATAAAATATTCTGTTATGAGTAGCATTAAGTATTTAAATGGCATTGCTTGCCCACCCACTTGAGTATCTAACGTAGTACTTTCCTACCATAAATTCTAAACTCTAGTGTTAGGGAAGTCTTTGCTGCCCCCTAGAGTATAATAAAATCTTATGTACTACCAGATTAACCACAAGGGGTCGGCCTTAGATCAACCTACATAACACTGTGGGAGTCAGTCGTAATAGTAATAGTCTACAGTCGTTCTCTAAACATTTTCAGACTACCCCCAAATCCAAAACTTTATCTGGTTTACATATGGGGGCCATGCATTAATTAAACCATCTATTTAAAAAAATAATAATAATAATTGAGAAACACTGATCTACTTACTTACATTTTTTTTTTTTTAGAAATCTCCTCAAATGTATTCAGAACAATATACATTTATACATTAAAAACTAAAACAAACCTAGTATATTTAGTCCTATAGGCTCTACAGGCCTAAATATACCAGCCCTCGTCAATAATAGTTATAATCTACATAAGAGGTTATCACTACCATTTAGTATGTTTGTAAATATGTAAAATCATATATTTTTAAAATCTTGTGGGGGTTTTTTTTGTTAGAATTTACATAATTCTCAGTAATGTGTGCATCCTAAGTAAAAACGTGTGTTCTTTTAGCAGAGCAGCTTGATTGTGCTTGATGTTTGATTAGAATATGCAAATGTACAGTGAGGAGCATTTGGTGAGAGTCTGGCTGGAGCAGAGGAGTGGGGAAAGACCTCACTCGTTTCCATGTGAGCAGGTTTGTAATGAGGCTAATGAAGACTGCATCTTATGTTTGATCAGGAGTCTCCCTCTGTACGCCTGAGTCCAGCCACAACCAAGTCTTGCGTGAAAACAGTCCAAAACCAGATCCAAAACAGGACCTGAACGGATCTGTCTGCTGCTTATGTGTTCAAAGGATGACAGCACTGGACAGGGCTGAAGCCAGGAAAGAAATATGCAAGAGTTTTTTTCACTGAACTGGAAATACAGGGCTAGTCTTGGAGATGTTATTATGAAGAGATCTAATGTTATGCTCAGTGTATAGTCAGTCCTGCTGTCGTTGTAATGCTTTTTAGGATGGCTCTTGCATAGGCTCCACCACATAAAAGTCAACTGGGACTAAACCAGGAACTACAGGTCTACATCAGGGCTAAAATGGTCTCAAAAGAACATCTCAAAACAGAACTCATAATAGTTGCTGAGTAATAGCATAATAGCTGAGTTCCAGTTACATCATGTTTTGATCTGGTTTAGGTTTAAAGTGTCTGTAATTACTGGCATATCCACATGAAAAAAATTACATAAAGTTCAATGTTTTTATTTTCTGTTGGTATAAATTCACTTGCTATGTTCTAACTTTTTGTAATGAGTGGTAGGATTATTCAAACAGGTATTCTTGTCACCTGAGGTTCAAAAGAATAATATGACAACTTTGTCGAGCATTTGAATGTTGAACACAAGTAGCCTATACATGTGTTTGGGTATGTTTTTCTAAACAGTGAAATGTCCATAGAGCTGTTTGTCTAGAATGTTGTGAACACAGCCTATTGGTAATGTGCTGTTCGACCTAAAGTCCCAGTGTCACTAATTAGCTAAAGAACTGACTAAAATAAAAACATGCATTTTTATTATAGATGGAGTACCTCCACCTGCTTGTTTCAAAGGAAAACAGTAAAACAGATCTATCTCACCAGGGAATGTTTGGAAATACTGTATGTTTTAATTCATTCCCATGGAATCATGTGGGTGATGTGCCCTTCCTGAAAGTTACAGAGTGTTGCTTTAGCTGGCCAGCAGAAGAGTGGCAGACATATCTGTGGGTTTGGCCATGGGACAGAGGATCTTTGGGCTCGTGTGTCTTAAGGTGTCATCTCTGCTCATATTTCATAGAGTCTGCAGTCATCCTTCAAAGGGACAGAGACAGAGTGTGGAGAGAGGAGACAGAGCAGGGGGCACCATCAATGTCACCAACAAACTGTAAGGAACTGGTTAGATCAGTGTGTAGATCAGTGTGTAGTAACAGTAACTAGGCATAGACATTTGACTGCAGATAATTCAGCTTTCTACAAATGTTATATAGTTATCAAAATCATACTTTACTTTTATGTATTAAATTGCATTTAAATAAATGCAATATAAAGCATATAAACAATAGCAGAAAGTATATAGTCAAGGTTGAAAGTTTTAAAAAGTAGATTTTTCATATCATTAGACACTAGATATGCTGTTAACTGAATCGTTCCTGCATGTTTGAGAAATCCTGTTCAATGCTTAGAAAATTTCTGTTTGCCCCTATCCTCACCCACTCTGTATTGTCTTGCAGTTCTTCAAAAAAGGTATGCACAAATATAAAAAAAATGTGCAGCCATTAAAAAAAAAAGAAAGAAAAAGAAAGAAAGAAAATTTGATGCATGTTTATTACAGTGAATGTAATGTCTTTATGATGAAGCAAGACAGCTTCATCATAATGACATTTCAAAGAGGAAGTGAATGGACCTGTTATTATTATTAAGTTGATTTTGACCAACATTACAGTTTACAATGAACAACATGTTAAATTATAATAATATATGTATGTCACCCTTTATCATTAAATACCAGAAAACATATAACAGGCCTTATAATTAGGACTCTGATACAGTATTTGCATAGTAACAGATGGGGCCAGGTTTAGTCCGGTCTCAGGTCTAGTTCATGGACTCTAAAGGACACAGAGTCGTCAGCAGATTTACACAGTGCTACAATTACACACAGAGGCTCATGGATTAGGCTGTACAGATAGGGTTTATTTCCTGGAGGCAAAACCTCAACATGCGACACAGGACACTCATATCTTAATCCACAGAGAAAGGATTTTTCATCCAACAAATAATTGTAAAAAATCTACTGTGTATGTCCTTCTAAGTGCAGAGGGCACTGTTGTCTTTAGATGAGAGGTGATTTTTACATGTAATTTTAAATCATTTTGAATTCATTATGGAGTCAGAGTTAGCAGGACATGTTCCCTTTCTGCTCTAATTACAAAAAATATGAAAACATTTAAATAAAATGAAGCAGTTGTGTTAGTACGCCCACACCATGTGATACTGAGGAGTTCAAGTGAAAGTGAGGATTCTGAACACACTGGTCCAACAGGAAGCACAGAGAAACTGAAAGTGTTCAGACAACAGAGTGTGTCGGGACTCAACAGAACAGAGCTGATTTAGCGTCCGCTATGGGGGATCACTCTGAGGAAAATGGCAGTGTCTGAACTGAAAGACTTTCTGAACTGTCCAGTGTGTCTGGACACTTTCACTGAGCCTGTGTCGCTGAGCTGTCACCACAGCTTCTGCTAGCTGCCTCAAGGACTGCTGGGAAAAGAACCAGAACAAGTGCTGTCCCGTCTGCCGCAGGAAGTCCTCCAAAGATGATCTGGACAAAAACTTTTCTCTGAGAGAGCTGAGTCTGGCCTTCAGACAGAGGCAGAGGTCTCAGGAGCAGTGGATGTGCAGTGTTCATCCAGAGGTACCTGGTTTGTTTTGTAAAGAAGAGTCTCGACTGCTCTGTCCTGTGTGTGAGTTCTCTCTGCACACACAGCACCAGGTGGTGTCTGCAGAAGAGGCTGAGAGGGAGCTGAAGGAGAAGCTCACATCACACATACAAACTCTAAAAGACCAGAGACAGAGCTGTGAAGAACAGAAGAAGACCTATGAGCAACTGCAGCAGCACGCAGAGGACCAGGCTGTGGTCTGCACACGTCACATCAGAGCTGTGTTTGAGGAGCTACATGAGTTCCTCAAACAGGAGCAGGAAAGAGCATTGGCCGTGCTGAAGGGGGAACAGCTCAGACAGAGCCACAGTCTGAACTCAGCTCTGCAGAGTGTCAGGGACAGACTGTCCTCTTTAAGCACCAGTATCCAGCTAGAGTTGCGAGCACACACAGACACATGGACTTTTCTCAAATCTGCAACTGAAACCTACAACAAAGATCCAAACATCACAGCAGAGCCCCCATGGCCCAAAGAGGGACTCCTCAACCAGGTCAAAATCCTGGGCAACCTGGGCTTCAGAGTGTGGAGGAAGATGAGGAGTGTGGTCCATTACAACCCTGTGATTCTAGACCCCAATACTGTAGGGGAAAGTGTGTTTCTGTGTGAGGGTCTGAGCAGTGTGAGACATGGAGGGATGGACTATCGTGTGGTCCCTGATAATCCACAGAGGTTCACTAACAGCCCCAGTGTTCTGGGCTCTGAAGGCTTCAGCTCTGGGACTCACCAGTGGGACGTGGAGGTGGGGGACTATAAGGACTGGGTTGCAGGAGTGGCCAAAGAGTCAGTTCAGAGAAAAGATCAGCTCTATGCTACGCCTGAATGTGGAATTTGGTGTTTAAAACACAAAGAGGGTAAATACACAAACGGGTGTCGCAACCCAGTCAAAGTGAGGAGGGCTCCAGGGGAGATCCAGGTCAGACTGGACTATGACGGGGGACAGGTGTCCTTCTATGATGCTCATCACATAACACACTTGTACACTTACAAGCATGCATTTACCGAGACATTGTTTCCGTTTTTCTCAGTTGGACCAGCAGGTGAAGCTAAAACCAAAGAGCTTCGGATATGTGAGGCTCAGAATGAGAATGTAAGCCCACCTTTCTCTGAATGTTCACAGGAAAAAGGACAATAACTAAAAACAGACTGTTAAAGAGACACGGAGCCACCCTCATGTTACTGCATCAAAGTCACATCTGGCTGCTTCCTTTTTTATTATACTGTTTTATGTTTTTGTTTAGATTTTTTTTAAACTACAGTTTCAATGCCAGTATGCCAGGGTACCTTGATTCAAACCAGCTAGTTATTAGGTAAATTCTTGATTAATTTACCTAATAACTAGCAGGTAACCTGCACACAACAAGTGACATTTACATTAGATTGATATCATTAACTACAGCTTAGTATGTAAATAAACACCTGTGTAATATAATAAACAATAACTACAATTTTTAACAATAAATTAATGTCTGTGCATCTGTGCATTGTCTTATTTGATCTTTTTGCTTTCATTTAATTGTAGTACATTTTATATATATATATATATATATATATATATATATATATATATATATATATATATATATATACTATTAAAAATCTGTCCTTTTTATCAAATGAAAAAAATTTAAATAAACTTACATTATATAATAGTATGCAACATATTTACATTGGTATTTGACCAATATTACAAAGTGAGATAAAAGAAGTGAATATTGTAAAAATACTGTACAAGAGAGTTTTACAGTACAGCCTTTATGAGTGACACTACTTGCTGTATAATTTATAGTATAGAGTATATTTGACATACCAGAGCGGTAGGGAGCCTTGTCACTTACAACTCAAACAGAAATAATGTCACATATATGAGCCACCACACATCTGCAGCTCTGCTCGGGTTTCTCCCCACCGCTGTGCGTCAGCCCTCTCCAGAGACTTCATTTGGGTCCCATTTCAACAACTTACCACTGGCTCCCCGGTGTGACTGCCTCTGATGCCCTTCCACCAATTCAGAGGGACAGCTGAAGACGCTGTAACAGAATTTTATTGTCTTAAACACATGAAAAACAGAGCTAGTTCATTTTAAATGGTTTACAGAGGTCCAAAGTTATTTCTCACTTATATTATGCAATCAGGGCATCCTAATTATTCACCATGATAAGTTTCTAAGTGCTTTTCACAACTTTCAGAACCTAGGAGTTTTGCTGTCATGGTAATACTAACAACAACTAGCATGCTAACACACACTTTCTGATTCTCAAACTCATTATATAGATGCAGACAGCATGCAGCAGACTTATTTTGACCTTGAGAGCTGCTTATACAAAATATCTGTACTTGCATAAGACAAATCTATCTAATACAGAGCCTTTTAAGACAAAAAATGTCTGGAAATTTGTCCTCTGCAATTGACCCTTTGAGCTAGAGCTTGGTCAGGAGTACCTATAATCTTATTTTTTTATTTTTATTGGGGGATTGGAGCGCTTAGAGAAAACCTATAGAGGAGAACATGCAAACTGTACATGCATCCCTGGGACCTTCTTGCTGTGAGGGGTTGAATAAGCATCATTCATTTATAAATGAATAAGAGCCACCATGATCCAAATAGGAAGTGAGCATGGGCGTGTGTCAGGCTGCACTGATCTGGTTCAAATTGACTTTACATTGGAAAATTGTTACCCTTCTCTCTGTAACTGCTGCAGTGAGCATCATCAATTTGTTTTTGATTTTGTTTTTTGTTTTTCGCCATTTTGTCCATAAATAGATTCCTAATCCTCCAAATTAGCTCCTATAACTGCTAGCCTTGTGAGCATCATTTGACTGGAGCCGAACGCTGTAGGGTGACGTCACACTCCCTTAGTCACTCCTTTATACAGTCTCTCCTGGGCCAAGTCAGGTTTGTGGAGCTGCATGCCTAGTCTATTTTTGGCTAAAAGTTATTGCACTGATTTTGACATCAACAATATTTTAACTATTTATTATACTGTTTTATGCTGCTGATTCTGAACCTGTATACAGTGTTTAAATGTCTGTATTTTGAAACTGAAATGGCAAATACATTCTGATTGTGATTCCATAGTGTGTCTTTAATCCCATAATAAAAGCCTGAAGCCATTATTCACTCATAGCCGTGTAAATCATAAGCCTCTCTCAGGCCCTGTGTTGCGTGCCTGCGTCGTGCTGCACAGTTGTCACATATTAAGTGTCCCTCGACCCCAGCGCAGAATTAGCTGAAGGAATCTTGTGCACTTGTTTGCCACAACTCCCCAGAGGATAAAAACCAACCGACAAGCTATCACGGAAAACCACATGGGAGATACGAGTTTCAAATCTGGGTCTAAAATTTCCACAAGGATATTTTGAGATTTTTGAACAGATTTTTCCCAATTTCAAGTTTTCAATTTTAATTTTTAGAGAAGAGACAATGACTACTCTGTGTGTATGGCAGCAAAGATAAGAGAGCAACAAGATATTAATACGTATGTACTTTATCAATAGACATTTAACACATTTGGAATGTTGAGTAACTTCTAAATTTGACTTTAGCAACTTTCTGTAACCATGACTCCCTCGTCACCAATAGCTCTAGGAAACTTTAAAGTGTAGCAGGTGGTAGTAGCTGTAGTTGTACAAGCTTGTATAAGTATAATAAGTAAAATAATAGTAATGGATAGTAGGTTCTGTGGTAATTGTAGTAGCGTTTCTAAACAGACAATATAACATAATAGACAGTAACTCTTGCTCTATTTGCTGTATTTTGGGTCAAACTAGTTGTACATTTTGCTTTGTAGGCTATTTCTAACATAAAAGCTGTATACACATACTTTCACACTACTTTTTATTTCTTTTTGAGTGATAGTATTTTTGAAAAGTAAATTTTTGAGTACTTGAGTACTCCTCCAAGCTGACTACACATCAACATTGTGACAAAACGTTCGGAAATGTCAGTGTAAAAACGTCAACTGTGCGTCAGTGACTTCTGAAGACTTGAAGAGCTGCGGTGACCAATGTGGAGCTCCACGGGTGAGTCAAATATATTTTTATTACAGTACTGGGGATTCACTTTTGAACTCTTTTATGTGTAAAATGTTAACCAAAAGTGTATACATGCAGTAGTATGGATGTCTGGTAGTTCACTTTGCTTCTCTGTTCAGTGTAGTTGCCTGTGTGGCTTTTATACAGGGAATTTGTACAAGTTAATGATAACAACATTCACTCACTTACACATGGAGCTGGAAAGGATAAATTAGACCTCCAGTAAGTTACGGGACAATGTCTTGCAATCATTAACAGATGGTGCCCAGATGAACCAAAAAATCGAGTTTAGGAGTAATTCTTTCCAAATCTGCTTCTAAATACTATAAATAAAGCTACTAGTACTACTACTACGACTATTACTACTACTACTACTACTACTACTACTACAAAAACTATAATGCATTATTTAATTGCATTACAAAAATACTACAAAACACTATAAATAGAGCTACTACATCTACTACTACTACTACTAGTGCAGCTATTACTACTACTACTACAAAAAAAACAACTATAATGCATTATTGCATTCCAAAAAGACTACAAAAAATTCTATATCTGCAGCTACTAGTACTACTACTACTATTACTATTACAGCTACTACTACTACTACGACTACTACAAAAACTATAATGCATTATATAATTGCATTACAAAAATACTACAAAAAATACTATAACTACAGCTACTATTACAGCTACTACTACAGCTACTACCTCTACAGCTACAACCACTACTACTAGTACTACACCAACTACTACTTGATTTTTTTTTTGCAAAGCACCCAATTTAAAGCAACACCATGTAACTTACTGGAGATGGTATGATTTCATGGAAATAAAAGTTTAAAAATATTCTCTTGAACATTCTCCATAGGTATGTTTATATCATATACTGTGCATTATTATAAACAAGCAGGTGGAAGCCCTTCTCCAGGCCAAATAAGAGTCAGGTTTGTGGAGAGGCAAGCCTGCTCACAGTAAGGATACATGTTTTTATTGTAAGAAAAACATCCAAATGAAAAAACAAACAAACACAAAAACACAGCTTTTCTTTTTCCCATTTTTAGATAAAAAGTTTAATCACATTCTTCACACCTCATCGAAACTTCTGCACTGTAACTCTCCAATCTCATGTTCTTTGATCAGGTCCAATTGAAGTGAGTCTAAGCCCTGGCCAGTGTTTCCTCATTACTGCCATATTGTGCTTTGGAGCAGAGAGATTGTGACAGTAGCTTTGAAGTAGTCTGTCTTTGATGGATCTTATGGGGAAACACTCAGGCTAACGTCAGCGCTCACTAGCAGATGCTTCGACCTGCTCTGACCTTTGACCTTACACATACGTTAGTCAAAGAGAGTAACAAGGGAAGATGAAAGACAGGAAAGAGGGATTACAGTGTGAACCATGCAGGGAGCTGTCTACATGTATTAGGTTAAATGAAAAGTAGCTTGGACTTTTTCTTGACTTTGAGGAATGACTGAGAAAGAATCTTTTAAAGTTGCACTATGTAACCTTTCCAGTAGGTGGTCTACTCATGACTTGTTTCCATGGCGATCTTATTGTTTTGTCTGTAATGTTCCACAGTATGGGAATGAGAGTTAAACATTTCTAATAATCAATAATCACCTTGTGTCATTTTAATTGTTGCAGAAATTTGATTATTTTTTGTTTTAAAAAGTTGTATTTTTAAAAGTCCTTATTGTTTATTTTTATTTAAATTTTGATTTGTTTTCATAAGATCGAAATTTAAATTGAAAATTATGAAAAAAAGAATAATTTTTCACCCAGCTCTTATATGTATATGAACAAAATATTAAAATAAATCTGGAGCCACAGACTGATAAATATATGTATAACTTTAAAATCATTCCTTGGCATTTTCTTAAGATTACATTTATTTATTTATTTATTTATTCCTGCCATGCACTGATCTCTCCATGCTTTGAGCAATAAATGCCTCGTACTCATCTTTACTCATTGTGTACTCTTGTGAGCTTAGAAATCACCCAGATAATATTTTACAAACATTTTCCATGTGTTGTTTACAAGTCTTACAAAACTATTTTAAATCCCTATATCCCATTCACAAATATCCAACTTCTCCCACCTCTCTTCACTCTCTCTTTAGAACGTGTCTAGTTTTACCCATAACTGCCAGGTTTGTCCATAAAAGTTTACAGTGTTTTTCTAACCCAATATGCAGCGACATTACCCGAGTATTTATGAGTGTTTTTAGAGGCAGGGCTGAAGATATTTTTAGCTCTAGAGTGGATCAGGATCACTGTCCAAGGAACTTATTTTAACCCCAGGGACACAGCTGCCTCGTGTGGGGAGATTTATAGAGCAAGACGGATACAAGCTGTTAGCTCTGTACAGTGTGGAGGATCACACGAGGAAGACATTATTGGCTGATTTCACAGGAGATTGATGTGAGGTCCCTTTCTCGAAATGGGAAAGGAGCAGAATGTATAGTTTACTTTATCTAATTTTGTCAATACATAATAATCATATATACATTTATCAGTACACAGTGGCTGAAAAAAGTCACACAAATAGGATTACACTGGACCTTTTCTGAATAGCCTTATAGCTCCTGCAGCCTTGGAACAGTTTGACTGAAACAAGGCTGCCAATCTGCACCATCGGCTCCTCCAACTACCACTCACTCACCACATACACAGTTTTAGAATGCTGATCTATATCAGCATTCTATGGGAGAATACTATGAGAGCATAAGCTTACACTGTACTAGTATAATACTTAATGACAAATTGAAAGCAGAATATAATTAGAAAATGTCGGACAATCAAGAGTAACTTTCAAAGATACAGATACAAAATTGTAGTAAACATCAGTTCTTTTTTAAATACACTATACACAGTTTTTATATTTATTTTGTATGTGTCTTACACATACACATTTCCATTAAATAAGCATTCACATTTTTCAGTATATTCTTCACAGTTGTTTTTGTATCAGGCTTCCTGTCCTCCTTACCTGTCCTGGAGGAATCCCCCCTTCAACTCACGCCCCCCTTCCCCAGCAGAGGCAGCACATATGTGGGGTGGATGTCACCGGACTCCCCTGGTCCTGTTTCAGTTTCCCAGAGCGACATCTATTAAAGTCCTGCTCCTCCAAAGTTGACAGCCACATTAGCACCTGAGCTATTTTACTCAACAATGCACCCCAATGTATTATTCACCCAGAGTCTACTAATGAGGAAACCCTACACCTGTATACACCTACATGTACTGGCCTGGAGAATACATGGGAAAAGGGCCAAGCAGGAGTAGACATCAAGTATATGAGGATGGCTTTGACAATGTTATTTAAATATTTCAAGCTGTCTGTCTGGGAACCATTTTAAAACTATTTTCCCCTATGAATTTTTAATGACTGAGGATTTTAAAGAATTAGATTTCTACTGTCTTAAATACATGAAAAAACAGAGCTAATTCATTTAAAATGCAATGGTCCAAACTATTAAACTATTTACTCCAAACTACTTAAATTCCACACTTTCTTCATGTATTCCAAGCATTGTAATTATTCACAGTGTTGAGTTTATAAGGGTCTTTTTACAGTTTTTAGAGGCCAGAGCTTTGTTTTGCAGTCACGGTAATGCTAACAACAATTAGCATCCTGATTCTTGGACCAAAAAACAAAAACACACAATGCTTAAACCTTAAAACATGCTTTTTTTTTTTTTTTTAAGTGAATGGGCTCACCTCTCCACAGATCCAACCTGTAACTTAACTTAATGCTGTCACTTGCTTGTCCCCACAGATAAATTTAAAGTTCCTATATGACACAAAACTGACTCTTATGAGCTTTAAGCCATGTTATAATGATGTTACCTCCTCATAAAAATACTTAAAATTGTGTTATGTTTCATTCATATGTCTGAGTAATCCTTCTGTTCCACCTTGTGTGTTTTGGGAGTTTTCATGTTAACAGCTCCTTTTAATTTTAGTTCAGTATAGATGGCCATTTCCAGGGCTGAAATTATTCAAATTATATTTGTTTTCAATTTGAGTGAATAACTCAGCCTAAATATGCAGGGTGTGTGTTAAACATGTGTGAAGGAAAACAAAACATAACTCTTGGTATGTTTCTGATGAGGACACAACAATAATATAGGCTTTAAATTCAGCTTGATTTTGTATGATAGTTTGTTGTTGATGTTATAAAGGAAGTCACCAAAGTGGAGATCTTAATGAGAGTTTCCCATTGGAGTTTGACATTTGTTTACATGTGTGACCCTCCCAGAATAGACGCATATGTTGATTATGTGATGCCATAAAACTCTATAGGCTACTTTACAACACGGCTGGAGGAGAGGGGAAATATGATGCTTAAGATTGAAACATCTTGGTTTGTAGTTAAGATATCTTCAATTAATGTGGCTGTTACTCACATGAAACAAAACTGATACAATGTTTTAAAGTCAGTTCCTCCTTTATAAGCTGTTTTTTAATCAGCCTTACCCACATACCCAATGGCAACAGACTTGCATATTTTAGTTCTGACAAAACCTGAAGAATGGGTCAAATGCAAAGTACAAAATTTACCATTGGGTTTTAAAAATTATACCTTAGCCTTAATAGCTATTGTGGGGATGACTTTTCAAAATCCTTCTAAATCTCACATCATGAAATATTTACTGTGGGTCTAGTTCACAGTTAAAATGTCTGTCCATCTTTCACTTTTGTTCTCTTTAGTTTTATTCTCAGTTTGACCACATCCCTCCTCCCCTTTCATCCCCCCTTCTCCTCTGCACTGCCGCTCTGCACCTGTCAGCCTCACTTTGTCCATGTTACCTCTGGAGTCTGTCTGGAATAGCAAAGACTTAAATCTGCTTAAAGTTCTCCTTTCAAGTGTAACTGTGCAAGTACTGAGTAAAGTAGTGTTTCTGTGTAGGCCTATGTTCGTATCATCACACCATTCAAATCATTTTTCAGTTTATTCATGATCATCTGTTTTTTTTCTCCCATTTGTGCCCATGTAGTTTTTAGCTTGTATAGAATTAAATATTAATTTATTCATTCATGCATTTGTACCAACAATCAATGCACTCATATTAAAAGCAGCTCTTTGGTATGTGAGGACCAAAGAAATAACACAACAGCTCAAATGTAAAAATCCTATAGTTTCACAGTAAAATAATAGAAAATGTGCGACAAAATAATAATAGCGATGGAATGAGACACAAATTCCACTAAGGACATGATATAATCCCACCCTACTAATTGCCAGTAAGAAAATGAAATTAATTTAATTAGATTAGAAATTGAATGAATCATTACATTTGTATGAAAATAGTAGTGAGTGAATATTGCATTGCCAATTAAGGAGCAGAATGGTTCACTTCTCCAAGTCATTTTATCAGACACAAGTATTCATTTCCATTGGTGAAAGAAGTACTACATTTTGTTATTTAAGTAAAAATACCCATATCAGACAAAAATAAGTAACTTTTTATTTATATAGCGCTTTTTCACAGACATATGTCACAAAGACACTTTACAGAGCATTTCAGAGTCATTATTCTTTCTCTCCACACCCAGTGGTGGTAAGATATCACTGGGTGTAGCCACATCTGCCCTGGGGCATGCTGACAGAAGTACGGCTAATTTGCGCCATCAGTCCCTCTGACCACCACCATCACTCACGCACACACCACTTTCATACTAGGCAATGTGGGTGAAGTTTCTTGCTTAAGGACACAACAACAGTTCTGCGACTGGCACCCCCCCGTGGCACCTGTTTTTCCCAGCGGTCTCCCATCCAAGTACTAACCAGGCCTGGCGCTGCTTAGCTTCTGAGATCTGACGAGATCAGGCTCTGACAAGCTGGTATGACCCCTCAAATACTCAAGTAAAAGTATCACATGAAATAGTCTACTTAAGTAAAAGTATTAAAGTACCCATATAAAAATCTACTTAATGAGTAAAAAGTAAAAGAGTATAACGTGCAAATTTTGAGATCCAACAATGCTTCAAATTTTTTGATTTTGATATAGATGTGTGCTGAATTTTGTTCAACAGAAATAATTAAATCAGTCTTTTTATTCTAGCTGTTTTTATTTGTTGTTACATTTCTGTTTGTTCAAATTATGAACATTATGAACAAAATCAACCCTCAGCCTATTCAGCAAGTCTTAAACAGTAATAAAAACTTTTACTTTTAGTCCTGTTCAAACATGCAGTGGAGTAGAAAGTACAGATATCTGCTCTTAAATGTAGTGAAGTAAAAGTATCCACTTAAAATGTATTTAAGTAAAGTACCAATACCTAAAATGTTTACTTAAGTACAGTACTTTGTTGCGTTCCACCACTGTTCATATCTGGTTTGTGCTTTGGTCAGTATTTATGTCTCTATAGTTAGATTTGGCTATTCAAAACACCACAAAAAATCATGTTATCGATTCACCAGTTCATAATACAATATATAGCAACTGCACTGAAGACAAGTCTACTATACAGCTATAATCTATGACACCCATGGATCTTTATGACATTTTAAATCTCAGTATTGATCTACCTCAGTGTAAGCATGAAACACATGGCAGTTTAAGCAAAATATCCTATGGACATGATGTGATGGCGATTGCTGCATTGATACAAAAGGACAATAGGGTTTAGTCAATACAACGCGGTGAAGGAGAGAGAACTGGGGCTCCACTGACAGAAGCATTATAATCATCAGCGAATCCAGGGGAGCGCACGCATTGGACAACTCCTCCACCAATCAGGACGCAGAAATGCAAGGTGCCTTTAGGTTATACTCAACCCCAAAATACATGACAGAGAGAAGGAGGAGAAAAAGAAGGAAGAAGGAGGGAGAGAGGATGAGTGAGAAGAAGAGGAGAGAGAAAGGGAGGAGATAGGAAAAAGAGAAAGAGGAGAGACAGGGAAGAGACAGAAAAAGAGAGAAGAGGAGAAACGAGGAGAGCAAAAGGTAGCAGAGAGAGATTAGAGAGGGAGGGGAGAGAGAAAGACAGAAGAGAGAGAGGAGGGGGGAGAGAGAAAGGATAGCTGAGAGAGGAAAGGCGATGGGGGGGTGAAAGAGGAGAGAGAGAGAGAAAGAAAGAGAAGACAGCTGAAAGAGGAGAGGAGAGTGAGGCATTAGAGTGTGTGTGTGTGTGAGAGAGAGAGAGAGAGGAGAGAGGGAGGGAAGAGCTAGGAGAGAGAAAGAGAGAGAGGAGGGGGTGTGCTGCTCGCAAAGAGGTCTCCTGGCTGTAGTCTCTGGTGCTTCCTCGAATGTGAAAATAGCTGGGAATAAATTAGCCTCACACCAGATTGAGTGTCCAGTGCGTATACAGTGAGAGAAGGGGCTGCCACTGCAACTACTGTGTGACGGAGAGGAGGACGTTTAAACAAGGAATCGAGCAGGAAACGACATGAGGAGTGAGGATCGGATTTGGACAGTTTTGTAAAAGAGGTTCAGGTTTTGACTAGAGAGGCTGCTCTGTTTGAAGGAGATAAGATAAGAAGCAGGAGACAGAAGAGTGGGACGATTTCAACATGCTTTTAGGTAAGATTTGATCACTCACTTCATTTTTATGACTGACTTAAACTTATGCACCTGCTTATCTCTGCTTATATCTATCACCTTGTAAACGTTGTTAAAGGTGCACAATGCAACTTTTCTCATAGAGGGATTACTATCTCTGTGTCTCCATGGAGATGTTATTGCTTTGTCTGGAATATTTTACAGTATACCTTTAAACTGATCTTTCACTCAATCAATTACGTCTGTTTTTATTGCACCAAATATCATGAATTCTACTGTGTATGGGGTCGCCTCTCCATAGATGACCTCATGGAGGTAGATAAGTTTAATGCCATATTGCGGAACATTCCAGGCATAGCAAAAGCACCTGCTTGAAAACAAGAAGGAGGCAGAACCGACATCAGAAATGTTACATGGCACAGCTATGTATATTATATATATATATATATATATATATATATATATTATACAGTATGTGTATGTATATATATATTTATATATATTTTATACAGTATGTGTATATATATATATATATATATATATATATATATATATATATATATATATATATATATTTTGTATTATTCAGTCATCATCATTGTTTTTATTGCAATTTTTCAATGACCTTGTATTGAACAAATCATTACAGAACAAAAAACAACAACAACAGCAACAACAACAACAGTGGACATGAACAGAATTTACAAAGTAACACTTCCACTGTTAAGAGAGTTTAGACAGTTGCAGACACTACATTTGCTCTTGGGACATTTTAAATTGTTTTCTACATTATCATTGTAAAAGTGTCATTAAGAGTCTGCTGCACACTGATATAATTAAGCAGTTGATGTATCTTGCAAGTTAATGATTTTGAATGTTATAATCACATTAAATGCTAAGTTCAAGATTAAAATGTGGACTACATATACATATATTGATAAAATAATAATACATGTAGTGCAGCATTAACACAAACTTTTGTCTAAATACATTACCAATTACATACTAATTAATGCTTAATTACACATGCAGTTAGTTTGTTATCAAAACTGACAACTTAGCTTAGTCGTCTATCTAGTTTTTAGATTTAGAACAAAGCTGGAACCACTTTATAAGTACACATTATTTAGCCTTAATAAAGCATGAACAAAGATTTCATTCATAATGAACAAACAGAATGATTCAGGCTTAGGAACTACAAATTAAGGATTTAGGGTTAGGTGTTAAAGTATTAAAGGGGCTCTGCATGATTATTACTGTTAAAAATAAGAAACTTATCTCATTTTATGCATTCCGAATTGGTAAAGCTGACAATAACTAGCATGCTAATGTGCACTTTCTGATGACAATGAACAATGAAATGATTTCTAATTAGATGCAGACAACACAGCAGACTTATTTGACCTCAAAAGCTGCTTATATAATATGCCTGTACTGAGGCAAGACACATTTTGGTCAAAAGAGTGGCTCTTTAATTAAGTTACCTAGTTATTAAGTATGAATCATTATTAATAAACTATTTGTTTTTATGAATTAAGTTTTTGTTCATGCTTTATTAAAGGTCCTATATTATGAAAAATTGACTTTTGTGAGCTCTAAGCCATGTTATAATACTGTTACCTCATCAAAAACATACCTGGAGTTGTCTTTCTTTCATTCACATGTGTTTTAGTAATCCTTTATTATTAGTCTGTCTACATCTCCAAACTTCAAAATTTCCAACCTTGTGATGTCATGCAGCAGCAGGTTTCAAGTTAACAGCTCCTTTTACCTTTAGTTCAGTAGAGATGGACCATTCCAGGGCTGAAATTATCCAAACATTGTAGTGAAAGTGTATGGGGTTTAAAAACACAGTGGGTGTTCCACTGTGTTTTCCACCACATGACATCATAAAGTGAAGGACTGTTTTCAATTTGAGAAAAGAACTCAGCCTAAAGATGCAAGCTTTGTATTAAACATGTGTGAATGAGACAGAACACAACAACAGGTATGTTTTTGATGAGGAAACGACATTATAACATAAACCAGAAAATAGCGTAATATGAGCCTTTTAAAGCTACTAAAAGCATAGTTATTATAGAATGTTGCAAATGAGCAGTCTGCCAATAAAACTGCAGAAACATCATTTATACATACCAGCCTGACATGAGCTTGTCATTTACAGCTTAAACATTAATGCAAATGTTTAAAAGTTAATACGGGTTGTAAATGTAAGATTCATTCTCACAGTAAATAATGAATTAGGTCTAAAAATAGCTTGAGTGGCCACTTAGTTAGACCTTAAACCTAATAAAGTGTTGCCTTTCTGTTACGTCACGCCAATCTGCCCATTATCCCCTGGCTTACAGCACCACAGATCTGCAGCTCAGGGGGTATTTTCTTATTTGAGGTCTATTATTTGTAAACCCAGGAGATGGCTGGTGGTTGTGGGTGCAAATCCTGAGAGCATCAGTTTCTAAAAAAAAACTCCAGGCCAACCCATGCCACGTTTAAAATAAAGGATTAAACCTGGACGAAAGATTGAACTAGAGCCAGATTTTTTCCCTTTCTCATAGTCAGGGCTCTATAGGACTACGTCAAACCAAACAATACCAGGACTAAGCTAAGACTGAAATGAGACTAAACCAGGACAAAACCAGCTCTAAACCAGGACTGAACCAGGACTAAACTAGAACTATACTAGCACTAAATCAAGGCTAAACCAGGACTGAACCAGGACTAAAGTTTAAACTAGAGCCAGACTTTCTTGTTCTTTTTCATACTCAGGGACTAATTCAAACCAAACTACACCAGGACTAAAATTGGGGGGAAAAAAACAGTACTAGACTACATAAGAAATAACAAACCTGTGCCAAACCAATTCTAAACCAGGACTAAACAAGAACTAAACCAATAGTACATAACATCAGGACTAAATCAGGACTAAACCAGAACTAAATCCTTGTACCCAAAAATCAGCACATTACAAAAACCAAAGCAATGTAAAGCATGTACATGATGCAGTTAAAAGACACATTTAACATAATAATATAATAACATTTAGCATAAAATATTCAACTGGAAGAAGGTGACTTAATATATTTAAATAGGGTCATCAAAAAAGCCACGTATGAACCCTATTAACTCCTGGGTCGCTACTGTTAAATAAATCAAAAATAGTGTGAGAATTACTGGGAAAGAAAACCCAAGTAGTTTGAATCTTAAAATCTCCATTTGTTTACTACTAAGCTAAGTGGATTTTTTTTATGATGTGACGACACAATCTGGGGCTCTGTAGTCTATCTCCAGTCTATGTATAGTGATGTCATCTGAACCCTGTAATATGAAAATGATGCACACAAGGCAGTGGGCTGAGGTGACCCCTAAGAAAGAGACGCATAATGACCGGAGACATTGATCCATCTCCTTCAGTTCCGATTCCGGTGCTTTGACATTGGATATCTGGAGATTTCCGATATCAGTCAATACCAGAGTCTCAATATAGCATCTGCTTTCTTAAAAGACAATTAACAAAACAATATTGCTTTGTACAACAAGAATTCAATTGCGGAATTAAATACTCTGATGACATCAATATAGAGGCCTAATATATCAGATGTATCAATACCTGATTAAGATAATATTTCTGTGTATAGACATGTATACCTAATAAAGTGGCCACAATAGATTTAACCTGCTTTCTTCCATGGATATGTTATGACTTTACCTGGAATGTTCCACAGTATTAGCCAGGGGTGTCAAACTCAAATTCACAGAGGGCAAAAATTAAAAACGGTTACTAAGTCGTTAGCCAAACTAAATATTTATTGAAAATTTTCAACAACATCTGCATGTTATTTCTTCTTTTGAGATATGTAATATTAAACCTTTTCTTACTAAAAACAAATGTTTAATAATAGTTTAGCTTAAACATTGAATCCAGAACAATCATAATATAAAATACTAACAACATTTTAAATAAATACTATCTCTATAGTCTATCTGTAGCCGATGGGCCAGCTCTAATACATATTTGATATGATCTCGCGGGCCAAATATAATTATATCACGGGCCAAATTTGGCCCCTGGGCCTGAGATTGACATGTCTGACCTGGTGCCTCTGCTAAATTTCATTTCTCTCCAGCGACTAGGTCAGGAATCAAAATACAATAGACGGTTCGCAAAAATCCCAGTGCATGTGCAAGTTTGGGCACCAGTCAGTCAGCGAAGAGCCATATATTCAGTGTTGTCAACGATTCCCGAGATCAAAGATTTAAAACCGGAACAAAGAGAATGTTTGGTGAATTTTATCAAGGGAAAAGACCTTATTGCCCTTCTTCCTGCGGGATTTGGGAAAAGCTTAATATACCGGTTATCCCCGCTAGCGGTGCATTACATATGTCACGGCCAAATAGCAGCGATTGGTTAAATGATAAAAAGTACCTGCCTACCATCGAGCAAACGAACTCTAAGGCTACGAGGTCAGACGGATTGTATGAAGTGAAACGAAATAAAACCGGCTGATGAATTAGGCTAATTAAACTTACCAATCTTACAACGTATTGAATTGCATGTGGTTTATTGCTAAAAATTACTGTGACTGGACTCCACAGATCTGACCTGTAACTTTGCCTGGTGATGCCAAATGCTTGTCCATGGAAAGTTTAATGTCATCCAGGCAAGGCAATGACACCTCCGTGGAGACAAGCAGTGACAGACTCCAGAAATATTACATAGTGCATCTCCATCCACACATACCAATGCATCTGCCGTCTAGTATTCCCTCGATAAAAGTCTATGTACTTTTAAGACCTCCTGATTCATTTGATTAGCTATGGTTGCCTTTGGTGAAGCTCAGTACATGTTTACCCTCTTCATTTGGTGCGTGTTCGCTCTTAGCTTAGCCTGCTGTTTCTTGTGATGGGGAGGTTAGCCTGATCTGCTGTTAATCCACCTTCTGGACTCTACCATACGCAATGTTATATGATCTCGGCCCTATTAGTTTCAATAAGATTTGCACGTCACCAAAATAGTGTTGTGTTTATTAGCCATATGTCCTGGATTCAAAGTGCCTTATATAATATTTGAGTTCTTCTCTCAAACTGAAAAGACTCTGTTCCAGCTTATGATGTCAAGTGGTAATACGGGAATCTTCCACTGCGTTTTTAAACTCCTTACACCTTCACTAGAATCATCTGGATAATTTCAGATCTATGGGAGACTGACTGAACATTTCAAGCAATGCAATAACATCACCATGGAGAGAAGCAGGTGGTGGACCCTTCACCAGAAAAGTTTTATGGGGCATCTTTTTCAAAAACAATCAGTGTGTTTGAGTAATGCCATCACTTTTACAGCTATTGTGAAAAAAGTAATATGTTTCATCCATGGGTTTCAGAATGATGAATAATTAGGACTGTTATCATAGTTATTAACATTAAACTACATATTATATAATTTCAATGGTAAACTGTAATGGAATTAAATAGCTGTAGATAGGAAATGCTTAATAAAAGGTACAATAGGTTGAGTTCAAGATTTCAGATGAAGCATAGGGGACTATATAACTCAAATATAATACCGTAATATCAAAACTTATGACCCACAAATGTTGAACGTTATCATTATTTCGGTCCACAAACCATATTAATCTTAAGTCTTATATATTTTAACTGACAAAAATCACACCTTTGGGGTTAAATTGGCAGCACTTTCTGAAGCTGTTGTGAAGAAATAATTCACATTTGTTTATATATACTGATATATAAGATGTTGAACTTTGTGCCAGTTTTTATTTAATGAGGATAGGCCTAGTAATTACAGAGATATTAACCATGAACAAGGTCAAAACATCTGCAATCTGACAGTTACACAACAAATTTCTACCATAACATGTCCTCCAGCTCCATTTTAAGCTATAGGGATTTTAGATAGTGCTTTCTATAGCTATGTTGTGTATCCATGGGGTCTTACTATGAATAAAATCTGCTAACCCTGCTAACCTCTACAGACACGTTCTGAAATGCATGTGATTCTTGTATTAGTTTAGTGGTCCATGTTTCTGTCTTCTCTCAAATGTTAATGCTATGCGGATGTGGATTGAATCTTGATCTAAAACAAGATAGCATTTTGCCATTTTTAATCTCATTAGTATATCCATCAGAAAAATTGCAATTACATTTGTTCAGAAACCGAGCAGCCAGACTCTAATTTATTTGTTATCAAGTTGAGAAATGTCCAAGCACTCTGGTTAAATTAGCAGTGAGAGAAAAACTAAGATGGCTCCTCATATAGACGCATAGGACACAGCAACATATGTGATTTTTTTGATAAATATTTCAGAAGTGGAGGTTTGCAGTCGTTATTTATTTAGAAACAGACCATGGCTTCTTCTTCTCTGAATCTGACGCAAAGACCACTCAGCAGAAAATGGTCTCACATCAGAGGTTACACAGCAAAGAGAGGACAGGCCAAGATTTTTACAACTGTTTTTATATTCAAATAGGATCAGTTATTTTGTCATTAAAAGTCACATAATGTTTAGGAACAGACTGATATGGATAGCTCTCTATTCTTATTTGCCAATGTTGATTACAAAATTTAAAGCTGCACTGTGTAACTTTTCTGGTGGAGGGTCCACTACCTGGTTGTTTCCAAGGAGATGTTACTGCTTTGCTTGGATTGTTTCAAAGTGTGATGTTAAATTGTCTGATCTTGCATTTATTTAAATAGATGTGTTTAGTGGCTGCAAAATACCTGAAAATCAGGAATTCTCACTGTGAGCAGAGTCAGCTCTCCACAGATCTGACATGCAACAACCTAGTGACAACACCTGTTTGTCTCTGGGGGAGATCGACAGTTTGATGCCATACTGTCAAACATTCCAGACAAAAGAACAACAACAAGCTATAGTTGCCAACCCTCCACTAGAAAAGTTAGCCTTTAAATGTATGGCTTAGTACACACATTGAAGTATAGGTGTATTAAAGTTCAGTAAAAACAAAACATATTTTTTTTCTGATATAAGGCTAAAAGTAATTTGTTGCACTTTTAATGATCAATGATATACATCTGTCACCATGGAGACAAGCCAAGTGATGCCTCCAGATCATTGTGATAATGTATGTTTTGAAATTGTGTTTTGAGCAATAAAAACAGCTACAGGAGAGACAAGTATAATGCCATACTGTGGAACATTTCAAGCAATAATATCTCGAGACAATCACGTGAAAGACCCTCCACCAGAAAAGATACAGGATACACACTTTGAATCGTGTGTTTGTTCAACTGTGTTTGAATGGCCTCACCAGTTTTATACCTATTAAATCTCTGTATGTCTTTTGGTATGGTTGGAGTGCTGTACTGCAGATAAAATTCCTTCAAGATAAATAAAGTGTGTCTGTCTATCTCTCTGTCCATCGCACAGACTGTAAATATCGACTCTGTTTCCAATTAACTTTACATTGAAAAATTGCCGCCCCTCTCTCTGTAACTGCTGCTGTGAGCCTCGTCATTTTGGTCTAAAAATGTTCGTTTTAATCCGCTCTACAGGATCCTGGTGTTTTTTATTTTGCTATTTTGTCCGTATATAAATTCCTATTCCTAATATGATGCTTACCTCCAAATTCACCCCATAACCGTTTCATTTGACGCTATGGATGACGTCACACTCTCTTTACATTGCCTGTAGTCCAATGTGATAAAACTGTTTTACCCATAGTTCTTTTTGCTGACACAGAAGACACTGAACTTTATGCCAGTTGTTTCATGTAGACAGACCCAGAAACATCTCCATTTTGACAGATCATATTCCACTGTAGGATTCTGACCTGTCCTCCAGCTCTGTGTTAAACTATGGGCTCTCGGTGATGCTGTGATACAAAAGCAGGTGAGAGTGTAGTCAGATCCAGAGCTGACCTTTTGTAGCTGGTGGAGCAGTCAAGGGTGCACAGTATTGACATATGGAGCAGAGGTCTGTGTCTGTGTTTGACAAAATGATCCCTGTTTCTTTGGTCGGTGAAGCAGGAAAAATCTATGAAGCCCAATAAATACATTCTCAGAGTTTCCTCTCGGGAGCCTCATGTCCACTGGATGTGTAGAGCAGACACACACAGGCCAGGGTTTTAAAGGACTAAAAGGTAGCCATGAGAGTGATACTGATTTTTCTGCTTCTTCTTTTTTTTCTTGTATGATTTTGGTGATACAGTGAGAAAACACACTTACATACTGTAGAAGTAGTCCAACTCCTGTCTATATTATCTTATATAATATAAGTCTGGACACATCATCTCATTCAATGTTTCTTTTTTTTGTTTAGTACTTTCTATTTGTTATATACATACAGAAGGCATCAAATATATGTAGCACAGAAAAAAGTGAAATAATGCAACTAAATATTTTCTATTCATATCATAAAAGTAGCCAGGTTTACTTTGTTAACAATGCTGCAAACCCTTGGTCTTCTGTCAAAGGCCAACCCTGTAAACCATGGTTCAAAGCAAAGGTGGCTATTTTTAAGTTATTGTGAGTTTATTTTGTGTTCACTACATTCCATATGCATTCATTCACAGTTTTGATGCTTACAGTCAGAATCTACAATATAAATAATCATGGATAAAAAAGAAATATGGATGAAAAAGTGTGTCCAAATGCAATTTTCAATATAAAATTTACTGTACCGTGGGCTTATTTGGGATGTAACAATAACTGAAATATCGTGAGATTGTATCATCAAAGGTCTCACAATAATGTCGTGGACCATCACAATATATCGCATTACAACACTCTTTGCTTAAATTAGCAGTTGTGGTGCAGAGATAGCTGAAAAAATGGAGGCAACTACATAGACCATGATCCATGCTCCCTTTCAATGTAGACTACATGTAGAGATAACTGTTCTTAGCACTTTTGAATTTTAGTTCTTTGAGTTATGTGTTGTCAAGCTGTTTTAAGAGGGTAAAGTAGCATATTCACAGTTTTGTTAGTCTCCACAAAATATTGCAGTACTAAGTATCATACCATGAGATGTGGATATTAACACATTCCTAGGGCTTATACTACTGACAAAGATGTTATGTTACTGTGAATATTGTTTTAACTGTATTCAAATTACAGTGCGTTCTATTCTATGTATATGTTAACTTTTCTGCCTAAATGTTTTTTCTAATAAATGAATCAATGCACACAAAAATAATTACCTACTTCCTCTTATTAAATTGTGTGGTTTTGCTGTTTTGGATTTTTACATTGTAAACCCACAAATGTATTTAAAAAATGGACCAGTGAAAATCTGGGCTTATTATGTGATGTTTAAAAAGTAATCAATGACCTGTTTAATACTGCATTTATATCAGATGTCAAAACTTGAATTCACATGCTAGCCACAGCTGCAGTCGCTTCAATTCAAAGAAAAAATAATATATGTTTAAAAAAAATGTTTGGTTCCTTTGCACCACTGACCATCACCTCATTTATACATAAATCATGACAATGTTTTCAATGACCTTGGCTGGTTCCATAATGCAAAACAGGAAGCACAATCCTGTACAGAGTGACTCATGTTTTGATTTTCTGCTCTATGTTATAATGTTGTATTCTCATTAATCCTCATCCTCATTTTGCATAGGACTTTAACTCTCAGCCAGACCTTTAACAAAAACACGTTGAGGGTATTAAAGCACATTTCTGTACACCTGAAATTCATTTAGCTCTAAAATTCATATTCAAAAACTGATGGGAAAATGTTAAAACACTCAAAGGTTCATCGCACTGTCAAAAGGTTCAGTTAGTATAGATCAGTATCAGTTTTTGTTGTCAAACAAATGCATTACTACCTTTGTACTGCAAAATATAGAGGCCACAATTTCTAAGCTTCAAATCTAAGTGCATTCTAATGTTACTTTCAGATTGCAGAGTCAAAACTGAATTTGGAGTTCAGATTCTTAAACTTCTGACAGTGGTACAAACACACAGAAATGCTGGTCTAAACGTGCATCTCTCATAAACTTTATTTAAACCTAACGCCTTGACGCTGTGGTCTGAACGTATGATAAGCTTTCAATTGTGTTGCTTCCACTACTATTTCCTTTACGTTTTTGCATAGTCATTCAACTGACGTGACAAGAGAATACATTTTTGGGCATCATAAATACTTAATATACACACCGAGTTCAATTATGTAACAAAATTGCTTACCCCTTATTAACTAACCTTTCCATTTCGTGTTTTGATGGTCCAGCAAGAATACATCTATGACTTGTAACATCGAGATCAGACAGATTCAAGCTAACTGAGAAGCTCATTTAGGATTCTACACCCAGACGATCTATAAGCAATACACTATCATTAAAAAACTATTTGGGAAAGCCTAGACAATGTCAGTCTGAAAAAAACAGACCCAGGCAACCATTCAGTCATACATAAGTGACGATAGACTTGCCTATATACAGAAATATAAGGAGTTTCTTAGCCTTCTATCTATTTAGTGGTTTTGCGGATTCCAGAGGAGGCCAGAGGGCAGAGGCTAAGTATAAAATGCCTTTGTTGTTTAGGTTTAAGTTGTTTTGAGTCGTGGAGTTATGTGGACCACAGCGCTGCTCCACCCTGCCCTTTCACCCAGGCTAACCTCAGCTAAAGCAGGAGACCACAGTGCACTGGTGAGGAGGTCAGGCCAAAAATACGAGCAGGAATTACACTCTACAAATCATTATGTCATCACGTCGTATCAGTAAGGCTTATAAATTGAATGAAGAATAAACAAGGTGCACTATAAATTCACTTTTAAGATAGTGTGTTGAAGTATTTACGGAACTTTTACTTTGTATGTTTCTATGGGGGGGGGGACAACTTCACATATTAGTATATCAATATAAAAACATGCTTTAGCTCAACTTTTTATTCAGAGCTATGTATATTCAATGCAATCTGTCTTACCTATTTACAAAGCACTCAAATCCACTTAAAATATATTCAAATACTGTACTTAGATGGAAAAAGATTACATTAAATTTTTTTAAGGGTCAACATTTCATTTTTTGCATATGGTTTCTCAGTTACATTTGAAGTTCCTTATCAGATTTTTCTCTATGTATTTAAGCTAAATTTGCCCATCCCAAATACAGATATATTGTACAATCAGCTCTTCAGGTTAAAATAAATCTACTGTGTACTGTTTGCATCTAATTATAAAAAATTACTGATAGTCAAGAAGTGCACGTTAGCATGCAAGTGGTTCTGTGCTTTACCATCGCTGTAAAACTCTGCTCTGGTCTCTGAAAGTTGTGAAAACACTTATAAACTCATCATGGTGAATAATTAAGATGCTCTGACTGCATAAAGTAAGTCTAAGTCTGAATCTTTCTTAATAAACTTAATTATTCATTAGGCTTTTGTTCATGCTTTATTCAAGGTGCATTGTGTAACTTTTCCGGTGGATGTTTCGCGACTGGCTTTTCTCAGTAGTGATGGTGTTATTGCTTTGTCTGAAATGTTTCACAGTATGGCATTAAAACGTTCGGGCATCATGGAGACCAAACCAGGACAATTTACAAGTCAGGTCTATGGAAAGGCGACCCCGGTCACAGTCAGAATACCTGTTTTTCAAGGTATTTTTGAACAATTAAACCACCTGTATTTGAATAAATGTGAGGTAGACCTGTTTAATGTCATACTGCGGAATATTTGAAGTAGAACAGTGATGTAGGCATAGAAACAAAAATGATGATGATGATGGCCCCCCAACCGAAAAGTTACACAGTGCACATTTAAGGCTAATTATAGTGTAGTTCATATTTAGTGCTACCAAATATTGCTTTGTTGTTGTTTAGGGTCAACTTAAATTGTTTTTGTATATTTTTTAAGTGTGTAAAGTTGTAGGTTTCTCAATTGTGTTTAATCTCAATGGCCAAATGTAAGCAGAAAATCCAGTGAGCTGTATTGAGCGCATTATGCATATCACTGTCCTACAATATAGCTTTGTTGTTATATTGTCCCCTTGATTATAATACACAGCTGGTTGATGCGTTTATTGACTTAACATTCACCGGCTCCTTTGTGAGTCTGGGCTTTACGGTGTGCGTTCTGTGTTCGGGTTTGTGTTACAACAGGTGTGCAAATGGTCGCACAAACAGAATAATAGCAGGTTTTGTTTACACAGACCATAGTGTATGACAAAGGATTTGAATTTTGAGCTTTTCTTCACCTGTTTTGACCCTCACTGGTGCTGAGTGGACACTAGAGCTATTATAGGTGAATATGTTTGTAGATGTAAAAAAAAAATAATAAATCTTACTGTATGAAATATGTAACCTTTCTGAATAAGAGTCTGCCCTGATTGTCTCCGTGGATATGTTATTTGCTGCAGTGTTAAACTGTGTGGTACTAAACTTGTCTATCTTGCATGTTTTAAATAACAGGTTTTTATTGCTCAAAAATATGATTAAAAACATGCAACATAATTTGGTCAAGTGGCATGGTGTGGCCGCTTGTCTCCATAGAGATTGGTATATTCTGTAAGGCACTTTGGATTACTTACAGATGTGTATGAATAAACTTGCGTATGTGTATGAATAAAGTTTAATGACCCACTGTAGAACATCCTATAGACAAAACAACAACATCTCCATGGAGACAAAACATAAAAACAAGACAACAAGTTACATAGTGCATCTTTAATTCTCAGATAACCTTCAGTTGTAGATTAGCATTTTAATGTTACTCAAGAGCACAGATGGGAAATTATAGTTACTTCCTCATAAATATTTAGACATCTTAAAATAGGACTAAAAGTGCTTTGCTTGTAGTCACTACTTCTTAAACTAAGCAGCTTTCTTCAGTGCTTGTTTATTCAAATGCAGAGTGGCAGAGATGTTAGTGCACTTGCTCTTAAAAAAGATGAGTGTGTTTAAGCACTCTGTCCTAAGTCAAATAAAATACAGATTTAGCTGATATGCATAATAATAATGTGTTTATTCATCATTGCTGTTATTATCAATCATGGATTTGACCTTAAAAGGGCTGTATACACTTTTTCAGGTGATTAAGTAAAATCTGTCTTGCGATAATACAGATATTTTGTAAAAGCAGCTCTTGGGGTTAAAATAAGTCTGCTGTATCCGTCTATTGTGGTGAATAATTAGGATGCTCAAAATGCAAGTGAGGAATAACTTTGGAGCACTGCAAACGGTTTAAAATTAACTAGTTCCTCTTTTTACATAATTTTTACATCTTCTTTAAATTTCCTTTATATATACATGTCTCAATATTTCTGTGTATTCTTGCATTTTAAATCTTTTTAATATCCATACAAAGTGTAAATTTCCAAACTTTTTTTTAAATCTGAGGGCAAAGTGCTCCACACACTTGTACCCCACAGGGCATCAGAGTGACAGGGTGCGAAACAGGACCTGACAGGTGCGACAGGTGGTGGGCGGAGCTGCAGAAATTGCCTAAAAGTGTTTCACTTTTACTTATGACATTCACCTGACATCTCACAACCCACTGTGCAGGGAGCAGGGGCAAGACATTTGGGAACAGGCCAATAACATGACATGGTTAAATCTCCTTTCTTAATGACACATGTAGATTCTTATTTGAATATAAGTATATAAGTTGCACTATGTTATTGCATTGTCTGGAATGTTCCTCAGTACGGCATTAGATCTGTAAGAGCCACAATGGAAACTTAAAAAGCCCCTAACAATCCATATTTATGCTAGTTTTGCAGCACTATTCAGTCTATATAGTAGATTTTGTATTTATATTGAGTCTATTTTTACCTTATTGCTTGCGCACCTTTATTTTATTATCATAGTTTATATGTTCTATCATTATTATTCTTTGGTTTTTGGTTTGGATTCAGGTCTGTTTGTATTTTCTGGGCATCTAAATCCTACAAAATCTCATATTCATCAAAGAAAAACTAAATAAATAAGATTTCTTAAAGCTTGGTCCCATTGTTTTAACCTGGGACACACTGAGCTAAAGAAAGGAGCTGTTTCTTGGCTCTTATGTGTTAAAATGGCGGCCGCTGTTTTGGTCACAGATGGTTTTCTCTGGACATTAACCTGAGCGTTAACCCAGCGCTCTGCTCGAGTCTGCTCACCTTGGACTCACCTCTAAACGCATAGACCCCCAACACACACACATGCGCACCTGCCCCCCTGCCTCCACCCTCCACCCCCACTCCCCTCTCTCTCTCCCCCACCTCTTTCTCGAATGCAGCTTTCTCCCCATCTCCTCTTCATTCACACAATTTCACACAATTATCAACCAGAAAATACTCAAGAGAACAGGCAGGCAAAAAGCACATCAACATTTTGGATTAAACTAGGACTAAACCAGGACTAAACATGGACTAGACCAAGATTAAACCAGGACTGGAACAGGACTAAATGTGGACTAGACCAAGAATAAACCAAGACTAAATCAGGCCTAACACTAACCCAAGACTAGACTAGGGGCGTTTTCACACCACTAGTTTGATTATTTGCGCCACACCAGGCAATAAAATTGTTATTATGTAGTATATAGACTCCAGTGTGATTCGCTTTCACCCCGGGAAACAAACCAAAATTTGTCCGATTGACTTGCCTCTGTTTCCCGGGAGAACAGTGGTATCTCCAATTACCAATACTGATGTTCCCTATTAATACCACGGGCCATCCTCATCTCCAGTTATCATCATGAACTCATAAAACAGCAGTATGTAGCCTTGAACTCTGTGCGCAACTCACCGCACATCAGTCCGGAGCAGAAGCTCTGAGTTCGGGTAACAGCACCTAATATCAGTCCCCGCTCCCCGCTGGGCTCATCTGAGCCCAGCCTGAACCGGAGCTGCTCCCACTGGTTCAGGACTCTGGTTTGGATCTAGTCCGACTGCAGCATTTCTCACATGAGGCTAAAAGCGGAGCATTTTTAAAGTTGAATCAATTGAATAGGCTATTGCCTATTGCCATAAAATTATTTGGTTAATTAATAGCCTAAAATAACAAATGCTGGGGAACACGGGGAACACTGGGACCTTTCTGCATGCAGGTCCCAAACAGAGGTATGCACCCCCAATTTTGACTAACTCTGGAGCCACACATTCAGACATTGATACTTGCTCTGACCATCGTGTATTACATTCTCTGTATTGGCTTGGTTTGCTTGGAGCTACTGTCTATGGTTTGGACCCAAGTTTGCGTTCACACCAGAGGAACCGCACCAGAGTTTGGCATTTGGTGCGGATTCAAGCAGACCGAGACCATCTTTTTTTGAGGTCTCGGTCCGACTTAATTATTGTGGGTCAGAGTCCGATTGATGCTTTCACACCAAACAAAACGCACCGAACTAAGAGCTTTTGGTTCGAATGGATCATTTGGTGCACACCAACTGCTGTTGGTGTGAAAGCACCCTAGGACTAGACCAGAACTAAACTAGAACTGAAACAGGACTAGACAGGACTAAATGTGGACTAGAATGGAACTAGACCAGGACTAAACCAGGACTAAGCTGGATGTGAGAACAAACCCATTGTAAAGCCTTGGTCACAATAAATTTTAATGGCTGCAAACTGTCCTCAAGCAATTTTTTGTTCATTTCCTGATCGAGTCAAAGATTGTGCTCGCTCTGATCCTATGAGTACCATACAAATGCCTTACAAAGTCCTTAAGAACAATGCAGACATTGCGGCTCAAATCTCCTCTCCAGAGGTCAAACACTAGCCTAAGTGTCCCTCATGAACGCTTTAAGTTGTTACTGTCAATCTCTTAAGTCGGTCTTCAGTCAAACAAATGCCTTTTTATCTCTCTTAGTACCGCAGTAAGTTGGTGAAGAAAACTGTGTTTTTTTTTCTATAAAAAATCTGAGTTTATTATAACATATTGCTTATTATTCAACAATGATCAAAATTGTGTTCAATATTTTATGCTGCTAAATGTAGTCTTGAGTCACTTGTCTGTAGCACAGCTTGAGCCCAGTGTTATGTGGTTGCTTTGCAGTGAAAGTGAGTGTGTGTTTGTGATAGCAGCTGCTGGTCCCTGGGCTCAGTTCAAAATGTCTGACTTGGGGGCATCAGGCGCGCTGCAGTAAATTGGATTTCACA
The DNA here is from genome assembly GCF_026225935.1 of Boleophthalmus pectinirostris. Taxonomy (NCBI): domain Eukaryota; kingdom Metazoa; phylum Chordata; class Actinopteri; order Gobiiformes; family Gobiidae; genus Boleophthalmus; species Boleophthalmus pectinirostris. The sequence goes on from NW_026571299.1 coordinate 28,463,022, forward strand.
CACAGTCCTTCACAGTGGCGCCCTCATCTCCCCCGCTCTCAAAACAAACTTTAAACTGTGTTACTTTAAAGGTTATAGAGCCACTGCACCAGCACAGCGCCCCCTAGGGACTGTACATGGGTATTTACACAAATGTCAAGGCCGAATCACGCGCCACTAAAAATGTCCCCTCTCCTGGTACCAACCGCAAAGCTTTTCTTAGAGAGGACATTTATTGTTTTTTTTCAATATTCAAAGAGGTATTCCATTTATTTTGGGTATTAATTGATAACACATTATATATTTAGATCACCATGTTACCTTTCATTGTTTTGAAAATACTATATTTGCCCAAAAACTGTGTATTTAAATGTCTAATAAGATCCAGTTTAGTTTCTGACGCTCTGAGTCAAAGTCTTGCTTCCCATGCTAAGCCACCCCCCCTTCAGAGCACTATCACAACCCAATCAGTGTGCATACCGCTAATTAAACTACTGCACATCGCATCAGGGGAAAGTTACAGGTCAGATCTACAGAGAGTGGAGCCTTTCATTAGGAACAAATGGATTAGTAGCAGTTAAAAAAAACTTGAGCTTAATGCCATACTGTGAAACATTACAGAAAAAGCAATGACATATCCAAGCTGACAAGAAGATGATCAAAACTGAAAAGTTACATCATGCCCCTTTAACTTTTAATTTGAACTTTTTATTATCTTCTTTTTTCTTCTTCTGTACTATATGAGGTGACAAAACTCTTGCATCATGGTGTTTTCTATTTAATTCCTTAATACTAAAGCGTAGGTGACATTCAGAGGTCCCACAGATGATGCCAAAAGGCTGTTAGCTAATTAGCCAATTTCCCAGCATGCTTTGTGTTTATCAGCTGATAATGGCCACACCTGCGTGAAGGACAAGGGAGCACATCAATTAGCATTTTCTAATTGAGGGATTGTCATTCAGCTGCAATAGGGAATAAGCTTTTTGTTAATAAAAAAAAAGGACTGAAAGATACTGTCCATAATAACTACAGTATTGGGCTGTAATCACAATACTGTAATTGTGGAGAGCATGCCATATACTTACATACCATATACTACTACTATACATACTGTATAGTATTGTTTATCACCATGGGGGACACAACTTTAAAATTACAAGTCAGAATATATGTTTTTCAAGGTACCTGTACATAAAAAATGCATAGATCAAGATTAAATTTAATGTCATACTGTGGAACATTGTGGGCAAAGCAATAACATCTGTATAGAATGTAAAATCTACCATTATTTGTCTATTCAACATAATAATTCATTTTAAAGGGCTCATATTACACTATTTTCGGATTTATGTTATAATGTTTCTGCATCACAAACAGATACGGAGTTGCGTTTTCTCTCATTCAACACAAACCCTGCATATTTGATTAGACTGAGTTCTTCTCTCAAACAGAAAACACTCTGTTCCACCTTGTCATGCCATGTGGTACAGGAAGTGCTCCACTGTGTTTTTAAACTCCATACACCTTCACTAGAATCATTTGGACAATTTCAACCTGGAATTGCCAATCTCTACTGAACTAAAGCCAAAAGGTAATTCAAAATCTACCACTTCACTTCACATCAGAAAGTGGAACAAAGCATTTTGAGCTTTATAGCTGCAGACAGAATAATAATCAATCAATCAGTGTGTTAATGAAACAAAACACAACTCCAGGTATGTTTTTGAGATGGTAACAGCATTCTAACGTGGCTCAAAGATCACAAGAGTCAAATTTTTGTGATATAGGACCTTTAAATTGCCAAACACTAGTCTTTAATTTTCATCATTCAGAAATCTAAGGAAAGTGAAAAAGTCAGGACATGATTAAAAATAAATGCATTCATAATTTTGTCTATAAATACCACCTTTGTGTGCATAAACAGAAGTGTGGTGTCTCCTATTGTGTGTGCTGGTGGAGAATACTGAGCGTCTCTTGACATTGTCCTTACCTCTGTGATCATTACAGATAAAGTGGTTTAATGAATTGCCAATTTGGGAGGCCTTGGGCACAGCATATGGGAGCGTGTGTGTGGACGCATCAACTATAGGCTTAGTCAAATCTGTGGTGGTGACAGGTTTTGAGACAAGGGGTGAGAAATGCATTATGGGAAATTTATGTTAACCGATACCTGTATGAAGAAAAGGTTTGGTGAAATTTGATTAGCTTTGGGAAGGGCAGACACCATAGCTTGTAAATAAATGTGAAATGTCAACCTGTCACCTGATGCTTTAAGATGAGATATGAGAAATTCCAGTGTTGCAACGTATAATACAGTTTATCAAAATAATGGTAAAAAACTATTCAAATATATTCAGAACTTTCTGATATAACTACAATACTTAAAGTTGCACTATATAACTTTTTGGTTATAGGGGTCCGTCACCAGCTTGTTTTATGAATTTTGTCACCGCTCTGCCTCGAATGTTCCACAGTATGACATTAAATAGCTCTGCTTTACATTTAATCAATTACAGGTGGTTTTATAGCTCAAAAATACCTAGAAAAACAGACGTTCTGACTGTGAGCAGGGTCGCCTCTCCACAGATCTGACCTGTAATTTCGTCAGGTTTGGTCTCCATGACGATAGAAAGGTTTAATACCATACTGTGTAATATTCCGTGATCAGACGAGATCGGGCATTCTCAAGTTAGTATGGCCGTATTCCAGACAAAGCAATAACATTTCCATGGAGAATAGTATTTGACGGACCCTCCACCAAAAAAGTTACATAATGCAGCTTTAAGAAATTATATATAGTATGGTATTAAATTGAATCTATATTGCATTTTTTCAGTTGCAGGTTTTTATTATTGAAAACATGCATTTTCTGAGTGGGGTCACTTCTCCACAGATCTGACCTGTAATTTGGCTGTATGGCATCTTGCTTGTTTCCATGGAGAGAGACAGGTTTATGCTGTACTATGAAACATCCTAGGCAAAGCATTAACCACCTTTCAACAGAGAAGTTACACACTGCAGCTTTAAATCTGATTTTCGTCCTAATTCTTATCGTTATTTTATTTTGATTAAGTCTTCATTTTTTACTTCATTGCTGCACAAAAAAATTCCTGATCTGGGAATTTCATTTTCCTGTGTCGAGGCCTTTGAATATTCAGGAGATATATTTTGTTTTGAATGTTTGAATTACTACGATAACACTGCTCATTTTGATCAGTCTGAGATTCGTGAATAGAGTCAATACTATTTCTATTTGCGGTTACTTAAATGTTATTCTAATATTATGCAGCTCTTTCACAATCTATAGCAAAAATCCAATAAGCCATTACATCCACATTGATCTTTTGTTCAACCAAACATTTGCATTTGGAGAGCAAGAAAGAGACAGAGGGTAAAAGAGAGAAAAAAGAGCAAGGGAATGACAAAAACAGAGAGAAGAAGAGAAAATAGAGAAAAACTGAGAGAGGAAAATAGAAGGGAGAGAAAACAACATAGAGAAAGAGCTGAGAGACAAGAGGGAGAAACTGAGAAAGAGACAGAAAGAGGAAGAGTGAGAGTGAGAAAGAAGGAAGAGAGGGCTAGAGAGAGGGAGAGAAGAAGAGAAGAGGGAGAATAAGAAAGAGCAAGAGAAAAGAAAAGTGAGAGGCAAAAGGAAAGAAAGTACAAAAGAGATAAGAAAGAGAGAATAAGAAAAAGAGAGACAGTGACAAAAAATTAAATAAAAGATATACTGGGCTGGAGAGAGAAAAGGAAATAGAGGGAAAGAAAAGGAGAGAGTGGGGACAGAGACAGAGAGTGAAGAAAAGAGATAAAACATGTGTGTTGTTGGGTGCGAGTGGTTCTTGTTCTTTTTCGCTTGGAGCTCGTGTCCTCTGGATTTATTGAGTTTGGCAGCGACTCAACACTTTAACACTCCTCTTTATGTGTCCAATCACTGCTCCGTCAAGCATGGCCACCACCAAAAAACGGGGAGAAGGAGAGAGAGGGGGAGAAGGGAGAGGGAGGAGCAGGAGAAGAGAGAGGAGGAGAAGGAGGAGAGGGAGGAGAGAGAGGAGAGGGAGGAGAGAGAGGAGAAGGAGGAAAGGGAGTAGAGGGAGAAGAAGGCGAGGGAGGATGGCAAAGACAGGAGGAGAGAAGGAGATGAAGAAAGAGAGGGAGAGGAGGAGAGAGGAGAAAACTGGCTTTCACTTATCTGATAACTCTCCGACCACCTCAGGTCAAAACAAAAGCACAAAACCTTTCAGAAAAAATCTACTGTTAACTGTGGAAAAAAAAGAAAAAAAAAAAAGAACAGAGCATATGAAGCATTCAATTATAAACAACTTGAAACACATTCACCTTGTGATGTCATGGAGTGATAGTGATGGATTTCAAGTTAACAGCTACCTTTTGCCTTTTATTCAGACTATTTGTTCTAACTATTTCAGGTTTGAAATCATCCAAATGATGGAGTTTAAAACTACAGTGGAGCACTTCCTGTATTAACACATGACATAGAATGTTTTCAGTTTGAGGGAACTCAGCCTAAATATGCAGGGTCTGTATGTTAAACATGAGAATGAAACAAAACAAAACTGCAGGTCTGTTTGTGATGAGGAAACAACATTATGACATAGATCACAAAATAGCGTATGGGCTCTTTATAAAGAACTACAACATGCAAGTCAAGGGCTGAAGGAGTCTAGTGTTGTGATTGGAGAAATATAAATATATAACTAAAACATGTGGGAATTGGTCTGACCTTTCAAATGTAATGTGGCGTAAAATGAGCTGCAGATTTACCAGAACAGTGATTCAAATGGTGTACAGGGAAAAGGGATATTGATACAGCTCCTATTGTCTCTGCTGTAACTGCTGCATTTGAGCTCTGTGGTTTTAACATATAGCTATGTTTGTATAGGTTGGATTTACATGACATCACAATATTCAAAGGTCTCTATGGTTTAAAACAAAGGCTCATTCTGTTTTCTGAATGGATGAATCAGAACTAAAACAACAAATTATAACATAAACAACTTATGTCATATTATTTTTGTAATTGAGAATAAATCAGCATTACAGCTCAATTTGATCATCTACCTTGTATATTGATAAAGATGGGTCATTTTTAGATCAAAATTATAGTGTTCCTCAAACAAGTCCTGATCTACTACATTTGTACAGGTACACATTGCACAGTCCTTACCCCATAAGAAAAGGCGTAATGCGTTTTTACTTGTTTTACAGCGATGACTGAAGCAATGACGTTCACACCATGTTTCATACCTCCCCTTAATGTAGTGACAAAATCTGACATCCCCTCTCTCTACCTTCCCCCTCCATCTCTTCACCTCTTTCTCCCTTTCTCTCCCCTATTTTGACAGCCCATTCGTTATGCCCCCCATGCAGCCTCTGCCTCTCTCCCTTCTTTCTCCCTCTCTTTCTTCCCTCGCTCTCTTTTCCTCCCTCTGCATCCCTCTCTTCTTCCCGCTCTCTGTCTCTTTCCCCTTCTCTCTCATCTCCCTTTTTGTCTTCCTCTCTCTCCCTCTGTGTCACCCTCTCCCTCCTTCTCTCTTTCTCTCTCTTTCTCTCTCTCTCTCCGCACATCTCAGAAATAGCTTTTTCTTCCCCTGTTTCCTTTTGACAAGTGCCCGGCTTTTCTGTGGAGATGAGACTGAAATTAAGCAGTCATCACAGAGCGGCGAGGTAATACAAGAAGACCATTACATATAATCTGTAATCTGCAGAGGGATTATTCAAACACACAGGGAACTGACACATTTAGAGCCTGCACTCCACTGCTGCTTTCACAGCTTTGAAAATATGTAAGATTATTGCAAAATTAGTTCAATAAATTAGACCAATCATGTGTGCTGTTTGCATCTATGAAGTATTTTTATGGTCCGAGAACCAGAAGTGCACTCTTAGCATGCTAGTTTGAAAAAACTGTAAATGGCTGAACATTTTTATTAATAAATTGGACCAATAATGTGTCCCATCGACATGTATAAAGCATTTTTTATCGTCCGAGAACCAGGGAGTTCGATGATAGTCTGAAAAAATATAAGATATTGCAAAATTATATGAATAAATTAGACCAATAATGTGTGCTTAATTTAATACTTAATTGGAAATACTTGACCAGTTTTGATTTTGTCACATCTGTGAACCTATAATTACCTGGAAAGTAATTAGTCATCTTATTGGCTGTTGTATTAAATGATAGTAATTATTAAGTCATTATTAAACATACCGGTAATAAGAAAACCTCAGTCCCAACATTCACTCATCCTGTTATATAAACTATAATATAATATAATATATGCATTGTATTGTTGTCTATAGATTTACGAACTATAAACTTAGCCATGTAATACTGACTCAAGACATCAGTACAATCAGAAAGCAACCATTTTGTTTGTAACAGTCTTTTTAGTTATGTTTAACATTTTCGGACTACTTGCTATTTGAACAAGACACAATTTCCACAAAACTGAACATGGAAACTAGATTCTTTTTGTCAGAAAGAATTTCAGTGACTTCCTGTAGATTCCTCAGAAGCGTCATGTGATGGTGCAGTGTCTTGTAGACTGCTTAACATGGTTTTGCCAGACAGTAGGGGGCGTGTAACAAGCTTTTCCTCTCCAGGACTGCATCTGGAGATCTGCATTTGGACTGTATGATAAGGTGTAAGCTCCCTTGTCTCGGTTTATGCTCCTTGGACCTCGTTTGTGGCTCTCAATGGCCTGTCTGATCCAGTGGTGGCATTTGTTGCTCTTAGAAAGTAGTTGAAACATATTAAGTCCTGTTTGACAAAAAGAAACGCTATGAAGACAGAATGAAGCTTTACCAAAGAAAGTAAGACTAAACATGAGAATTCCACAAGAATGAGACAAGACAATTATGATAAATAAACTGTGCACTTTAGCTCACATTTTGTTATTTTTTTAGAACTACAGCTCTGAAATATAACTGAGCTCAGGTGACCATTTGCCAAGTCAAACATAAGATCCTTTTCCACATATGTGTGCAGTCTTCTGGCGAATTTATCTTGTAGCAAGATATTATGACACCATCCCTAGTACTTTGTCAGTACTTCTTAATGAGCTGTTAACTCTATGATAGGCAGACAGAGAGATTATATTGCAAAATTTCTCCAGACTGTATAAAATGGTAGGGTGGATAGAAGAGACCACTGAGGGGCTCTGGCAGAAAAGGACAGAGAAAAAAAAGCGTGAAACAGTGACAGAAAACGGTGCTCAGCGAAAGACAAACCAGAAGAGCTGCTATCTGTGCTCCCCAGCTGTGAGGCTTAAGCTGCTTATACAGCTCTGCCCATCAACGGACACAGAGAGACAAGGAGAGAGAGAGAGAGAGAGGGATGGGGAGGGAGGGAGAGGATGGGAGAGAAAGGGGGGACGGAGAGAAAATAGTATCAAAATAGTGTTAGAAATTGTAGTATCATAGCACTAATTTCAACACCCTCTTGTCTCTTGTTTATCCCAGGAGGAGTAAGCCGTCCTGGGCCAGTCCCTGCTTTCCTCCGGAGCCCTGCGGTCCTCAGTCCTGGTCTGGACCTCAAACCTTTTCTACAGTTTCCCCTCGAGTCCCCTCACCCCGCCTCCATTGGCCTCTTCCACAACTTCAACACTGTGAGTATACAGGTTACCTCAGTGTATTTATTGATACTTTGCAGCTGATGTCAACACTCCCGGGGGGTGTGATGCTAACGGCAAGCACTGCTCTATCTGAGGCTTGTTAGGCTTTAATTTGCGCTTTATTTTAAGACCAGAAAGAACTGAATTAGCTGGAATTATAACAGGTGAGATGATTTGTGATGTTAAAAAACTCTCTCTCAAAAAACATTACATTACATTATTTCATCATTTGCCTCTTTCTAATGACAGATCTATATTTTGATTGTTAAAAGGCCTAACATATTGGGCTAATTTGATGTTCAAGTCTAATATCCCACAAGTATTATTGGAGCAACTGGGCGATGACCAAAAAAAAAGTATCACAATTTTGTCTCATTCTGTTTTCTGAGAACCAAAACACAAAATTATAACATAAGCAATGTAGTAATTCATTATTGAGTGTAATTCAGAATAAAACACCACTACTGTTATCATTAAAAACTATATGTGATTCAAACATGTTTACCTTGTATCTAGGGACACATCTAGGTCAAGTTTATGAAATTTAAAATCAAAATCTTACATACACTTCCACTTAGAGTAAAATATTATAAAGTTGTTTTATGTAATGTTGTAAGTGGACATATATGTTGCTGTCCACAAAGCCCATCTCCAGCTCTAACCCATATTTACAGTTTGTCTGGTCTGAATAATAGGCTGACGGCTGTTGACTCTTTCTTCATGGTGGTAATTGAGCCAATGGCGTGCGAGTGTTTTACTGCAATAAAATGACTTACAGCTAATCGATGCTACGGGCCACACTGCGTCCTCCGCGTCAGCACTTTACGCGCCTCTCATTTCCAGATTGGGTTTCATGTGAAGGTCACCGTGGCGACAAACCAGGAACACGCTGTAAAAAAAGAACAAAATCAGCTGTAGTCAAAGCTGAACCTAATGCAGTGGTAAAGACCTTGAGAAAACCAATGTCAAATCATTAAAGGGGGCATATTAAGCTAAATTAACCCAAATGAACTAAAAGAATTGTAACAAGAGTGTTCACTCATCATTAGTTTATGCTGTATTTTGATTCATTCATGCATTTGAGTAAAGGGCTGCAACGATTAATCTGTGACAAAATAAACAATCTGATGTTCCTCAATAATACACTGTATCTGTAGGACTAAATTTTCTATATCTAGAAGTATTTCATCACCATATCTCAAAGATTATTTGGTTCAAAATATCTCAGTGGACAATGCATAAGTAAAAGTCAATTGGGCCAAAAATCAATCAAACTTCAGCTCAACCAGCTAATTTTCCTGTACTGGGGTTATACAGTATCAGTATCACTGTTAGTGTATCCTTATTCACTACAATAACTGTGTTGCATAATTAGCCACAGTCTATTGTTTCTAATCTACAGTCTCTAAAATAATCTTGGTTAATTTTTGTGCTGAAAAAATAAAATAAAATCAGTAAATGAACACTATTATAGAACTATTACAGAATTATGGGAAGTAATTTAAAACACAGCGATAGCTCCAGGTACTTTGGTAAAGACCTTGAAAAACCAACTTGACTTTAAATTATTCACCATTTGAGATTAAGTCATGGTCTCTTAACATATACTGCTCTGAGGCAATTTTAAAAAGCTTAGAATATATCGTTCAGCCCAAATGTATTCATGGGTTTTAGCTTCCTGTTATACCCAACATTTTGAGGACTTTTTAAGATTCAAAAGACTACAGTCACACTATCTTTTAAATTGTCATTGCTATGGCACTGGTCCCACAAACCCATGGATATCAGATATTAAACAGTGGCTCAGGTTCAGCAATTACCCACTACAGGTGTAAATCAACATTTATGATATGATATTTGAAAAGGGACAATGCACATTAATCAACATCAAAACAATGTAAATGTGCCCGAGTTAGCTGATAGAGCTAATTTGCATCGGTAGTCCCTATAACCTATATATATAACCCTATAACCTAGCACCAGCAACTGACCTATGACATTTGTCTTGGTTTATGTATTGTTGTGCACTGCCCCTGTACAAATAAAAAGCCTATCAATACTACTACTAACTAAAAGGTTTGATCCCATATTGTCATTGTGTCCTTAAGCAAGACACTTCACTCACCTTGCCTATGAATGGGGTATGTGAGGGACCATCAGTGGAGATTGGCAGTGTCACTTCCGTCAGTCTATCCCAAGGAAACTATAACAACAGAAATAGCTTATCTTCACAAGGAGATAAGTGAATGAGTACAAAAAATCTGAATGTTTACCTTTTGTTGCAATATCTTGAAAATAGAGCATTTTAAAGTTTATAACAATCAAATTCTTGGAAAATATAAAATCGTGAAACCAAGGAACATTTTGAAACAAGTTTACTCCTGACTTTCTTGGACACTAAGAGTGGTATTGTGTAAGTTAAATAATTGGAAATGTCAAAAATGTCTTTCCAAAGTATTAAAATTACATTACATATCTATACTAAAAAGATATTGAGCTTCCCCCTGTTTTCAGCCCTGACAATTTTTTTTTTTTTTTTTTGAAGAAACACAATATTTAAAAACTGTCTGTGTATATTGAGGCATTAACCTTCACAGTCTGAAAATGTCCTTTAGGTTGTTGTATGTGGCTGGTTGCTGAGTGAAAGCCAGTTTAACCCTCAGAGCAGAACACATCAGTGGGTCTGTGGAGCCTGTAATCATGAACGCAGCGTGAATTATATCGTTTGAGCTGAGACCAAGAGGCACAGCTGCTGCTCCTGTATCCATCACTAAAAAGCCCTCAGTCTGATTTATAATTGTTTTTTTGTGTATGTGTGTGTCTATGTAAAAAATAAGCTTAACTCAAGCATCCAAAGCCCATGCCTTATTCACAAACTCCTCATTCTTGATGATGCTATAAGCTGCTCCTGTAGCCACACTTGAGTTGGGGTTGACCATTTTTTCAGATGATATTAATTCTCCAGTACTCAAATTCTTTTGCTGTTAAGGTTGCTAACCAATACATTACTGTTACTGTCATTTGAAGGTAATTCATTACTTTACAATATTACTGCATTTAAAATGTAAGACATTACACTACTATTGCATTACTTTTAAGTAACTCTCATCAAAATAACTGTTGCAAAACGCTGAACTTTTGCACACGGAGCTTTGTGGTGGAGCTTTGCTGGTCCTTTGCCCGCGGTTACCTGACGGTCTACATGGGTGCACCTCCGGGCCCGTCCTGACATTCGGAACCATAACGATGGTGTTTCACCGCTGCTGATATCACGGTGATTTTAGCAAATTTGTATGAACAAAAACAAAAAACCCACCACTTCAATCAAGGTTAAAAATGCATTCTAACGCACTTTACTGACATTTGTACCCAGTAAAATATTACAGTTTAATTTTTCTGTAATACCCTACATTACTGACATTCCATGTCCCCACCCTCTCCGGGTGGGTGGGGAGTCTTTGCCTCAAGTGGAGGAGTTCAAGTATCTCGGGGTCTTGTTCACGAGTGAGGGAAGGACGGAACGGGAGATTGACAGGCGGATCGGTGCAGCTTCGGCAGTGATGCGGTCGCTGTATCGGACCGTTGTGGTGAAGAGGGAGCTGAGCCGAAAGGCGAAGCTCTCGATTTACCGGTCAGTCTTCGTTCCTACTCTCACCTATGGTCATGAGCTCTGGGTAGTGACCGAAAGGACGAGATCGCGGATACAAGCGTTCGAAATGAGTTTCCTCCGTAGGGTGGCTGGGCGCTCCCTTAGAGATAGGGTGAGGAGCTCAGTCACACGGGAGGAGCTCGGAGTAGATGTTTATAATACAGTAATTTGTTACTTTTATAACACATTACTCCCAACACTGATTTTCACTTAGCAAGGTGAGATATGTGTCTTGCCCATGAGAACAATGGCAGTATGGCCCATTAACCAAACTGCTGAGTGTCAACCTTAATTTTACTTAGCATGTGTACATTTTTTCCTCTTTCAACTACAATGAACCACAAATGTGAACACACTCAATCTATAATCTATAATCAAATCATATGACCACAAGATCAGACTGTGGAGTGAAGCTATGTAAATCTCTTATGATTCTTAAAGGTCCTATATCACACAAACTGGATTCTCCTCTACAAAAACATACATTGAGTTGTGTTTTGTTTCATTCACACATTTTCACATAACCCTTTTATTATTAGTCTGCCTAAATCTCCAAAGCTCAGAATACTCTGTTCCACCTTGAGATGTCATGAAGTGGTAATTTTCAAGGTAAAAGATACTTTTTAGCTGATGACTGTGTGCTGTCTCTCCTCAGATGGACCCAGTGCAGAAGGCTGTGATGACGCACACATTCGGACCTCCGCTGCTCAAAACCAAACGACCAATCATCTCCTGTAACGTCTGCCAAATCCGCTTCAACTCAGAGGTACACACAAGGACACAGTAGGGTGTACTGCAAGAGAAACAAGAAATACCATAATCTATCATGTGCTGAGCTTCTTTGCAAAAGGGCTGGGCGATATGGCAAAAAAAGGGAATAAACGCATAAACAGCAATAATGAGTTTCTTTGTATTCATTAATCATGATTTGCAATTTTATGTAACCTTTTCTTATTAAAAACAAATAATCTAGCTTTCAGTATTAAATCCACAAAAAAACATCCCCTTATAGGTTTGTATCTGACTCTTTTGTTGTTGTTGAAATTTTGTTTTTCCTGATTTTGTATAGTTTGGGCATTATATGAGCAAAAAAAACCCAAAACTACCTAAAACACAGAGAGAACCCCATAATTAAGGAGACTTTTAATCAAAGCCATTTAACAAAAAAAAGGTCAAATATATCTCTACAAACTCTAAACTCTGCTCCAAACCATGCTAGATTTCAGAAAATAGTGTAGGGCGTGTATCACACTCAAAATACACAGAAAACATGCTTTTGCTGTTGTTTTTTTGCGATTACCCCCCCGCACAATGTATTCCTGGAGCAATTATGGAACATCTGAAGGAGCCCAGGTTCGAACAGACAGACACAGCTGCTCTAGTTTTGAAAAGCTTATACGCACATAAACACTGTGTTGTGAAGTGTGTTTAGCCCTTATTTCACTTGTATTAGTTGTACTGTTGAAAAGGATCATTGACAGAGTTTTATTGAAGCCCTTTTAGTCGATTGGAGGTGGTGTCTGTTGAAAGAACTCATTTGAAATTAGAGGAATAAACTTGATCCTGTTCTTAACACCCTCCAAGCTGACCACGGACATTTGAGGAATACAGTTATGACAGCCAGGGCTACCCCAGGACGTGCTAAGGACAGAACATGAGAAATGGAGGAGAGGGAGGAGGGGAGAGATTAGAGACGAGTGGAAGAAGGAAAGAAGAGAGGGAGGGGGAGAGAGAGGCGCATGTGAGAGAGGAGGGGGTAGAGGGGGTGAGGAGACGCAAAGAGCGGAGTGGTGCAGAAAGGAGAGGAGGAGAAAGGGAGCGGAAGATGGGTTAGAGGACAAAAGGGTGAGAGTGGGGAGGGATTAAAGCAGGGAGAAGAAAGAGAGAGGAGGAAGAGGATAGAAGGAGCAAGGGGGGTGACAACAGGGCTTGATAGAAGAGGAGATGAGAAAGAGAGGACAGAAAAGTAGAGAGAAGGAAAGAGATGAGAGAGAGAAGACAGAACGGTAGAGAGAGGGTGTGATGAGAGGGGTTGGTAGAAGAGGAGGAGAGAAAGGACAGAAAGGAGTAGAGAAGCGAGGAGAGGGGAAAATGGGTATCAGGGAGAGAAGAAAGAGAGAGGAGAGGGGTTGAAAGGAAAGAAAAGAGAGGATGGATAAGAGGGAGAGAGAGAAGATGGGTAGAGCAGGGAGAGGAAAGAGTAAGGAGAGAGACAGATAGAAGAGGAGATGAGAGAGAGGGACAGAAGGGTAGAGAGAGGTGGTGAGGAGAGGGGTTGGTAGAAGAGGAGGAGAAAGGGTAGAAAGAGAGAAGAAAGGGTTTAAAGAAAGAAGAAAGAGGAGAATGAAGGACATAGGGGACAGAAGGGAAAAGGGAGTCAGAGGGTTTGGGAGGAAGGAAGACAGAGGATGGAGGAGAGAGAAAGAAAAGGAGAAGAGGCGAGAGTGATAGAGAGAAAGGGAAAAAGAAGGAGCAAGAGGAAGAAAGGGGGTAGGCCACAGAAGGGGAAGAAAGAGGGAGGCGAAACAGAATGAACAGCAAGAAGAGAAGAAGGATGTAGACACAGAGGACAGAGACGCAGTGGAAAGAGACAGAGAGAGAGAAGAGAAGGGGGGGTAGATTAATGGTCAGTGTTGAAACATTGGAGCTGTGATTCCAGTGGCCTCATTAAAACTGCGCTGGTGTGAAGTGGAGAACAAAAACAAATAAGTCGTAACTCAAGAAGAGACATTTAAGAGCAGCTCCTGATTTCACTCTGGACCGCAGTCTGGGCCAGAGACTTTATACAGAAGTATTTATACAGAGCATTCCAAATACTGGATAGGATAGTAATAGGAAGGGAGCATAGGCGCGCTTCAGGCTCCATCAAGGCTCCAATTCACTTTCTACTGAAAAACCTTTGCATGTCTCTGTACCTACTGCTGTCCTCATTTTGGTCTTTCACTTTTTGTTTGCCAAGATATTCATGTTGGAAATTCTAAATATGGAACTCGGCTCCAAATTCGCTCCAATCATTTGCAAGCTTCTGTGAGCTTCATTTGACTGGAGCAGTGTGGGTGACATAGTCCATCCATCCATTTTCTTCCTCTTATCCGGGGCCGGGTTATGGGGGCAGCAGTCTAAGCAGGGACTCCCAGATTTCCTTCACCCCAGACATGTCCTCCTCCCAGTGGGATGTGCCTGGAACACCTCCCAAGGAAAGCGTCCAGGAGGCACCCAGAACAGATGCCCAAGCCACCTCAGCTGGCTCCTCACATTGTGGAGGAGTAGCAGCTCTACTACGAGCTTCTCCTGTGTGACGGCGCTCAGGCACTCACTTAGTCCACTTTTTGATACAGTCTATGAAGTGGACTGAAAGACGTAATACTGTTGAGCCTAGTATCATTGCAATCAAAAATAGAATAATTGGTCTGTTATTAATGTTCATATCTTGCTTTCGGTACGAAATAGTGAACAAAATACACCAGGATCACACAGAGCGCTTTATGAACATTTTAAAGACAGAATGATGAGCCTCACTCAGCAGTTACAGAGAAAGAGATGACAATTTTTCAATAGAAAGTGAATTATGTTATGCTAGCCTATATATTCAGTTTATGGTCCGGACTGAAGTCTGGGCTGAAGTCTGGGGAGAGGACTTAAAGTAAGAATCGATTTGACATTTGTAGAAGGCTCTTAAATGTCTCTTAGGCTCTGCACAGGTGGAGTGCGCCAGAGCTAACATATTTTCGATGGTACTGCAGTGTGTTTTACTACTTTAGGGAAAATAACCTTTACCATCTGTCCTTGGTATTGCTACAGGGCATAGCTGATCTCATTTTGTCACCAAGATTCACTCCAAGTACCCCCAAGGAAAATATTTAGCTTTCCAAACACAACCAGATCCAAACCTGGACCACATCAGGCTGAGACTAAACCAGACTAAATAAGGATTAACCCAAAAGAGAATAAAAACATGTATAGTTTGTGTCTAAACAAAGCAAATACTCAAACTGGACCACAATTTGATCAACACTGTAAATATTATGTGTTGTCTAAAATGTTCCACATAAAACATTTTGCATTATTCTATTACCTTACCATTAAAAACATCTAACAGATATATCTAGTTCTCTGTACAAGTGTGAGGTCTATTATGAAGCACTGCAATGTGATTAATATGATTTGAATTTTTTAAATGGATGACTAAATTAATTATTGATTTAGATAATTAAATTTGCATGATATTTCGTCGAGTAAAACTAGATACACTTTTTATAATCTTGAGAGAGAGAAAAAGAGTGAAAAATGAATGAATAAATGAATACTGCCTGCATACATATTTCTAGGCCTCCATGATTTTGAAAAAAATAATCTAAACTAATCTGTGATTGATCTGACAAGTATAACAATTATATTTCGTGTCTGTTTTACTACTAGGTCAGCAGTTTCTTTAAAGACAGCACATTATGTTGTTTCAGGCCATTCTTTGTAATTAATCATTAATTAATCATTGCATTTATAGCACCTTTCAAGACACCCAAAGTGCTTTACAGTTCATTGTTCATTCACTCCTCACTTGGTATGATACGGTAAGATACTACTGTAGCCACAGCTGATCTGGGGCTGATAGGGTAGACTGACAGATGCAAGGCTGCCAGTCTACGCCATTGGCCCCTCTGACCGCCACCAGCACTCACGCACACTCCACATTCATAACACACAATGTAGGTGAAGTGTCTGCCTAAGGACACAACGACAGATTCTGTCACTGGCGCCCCACTGTGGCACCTGGCGTTCTCAGTCGTCTCCCGTACAAGAACTAACCAGGCCCGGCCTTGCTTAGTTTCTGAGATCTGACAAGATCAGACTTTGACAAGCTGGTACGGCCTTTGCACTTTAATCACAATTTAGACAATTCCAATCATAACCTTGATTTAGTTATGAATAATTATGCAGCCATTATATCAGAGGTGGAAAGAACTGAATACTGAAAACCTGTACTTAGAATATTTACATGGCTAAAAATTTACTCAATTACAAGTATTGCAGTCAAATGTTTACTTAAGCAGAGGTATAAAGTACACATGAAAAAATAGCTTTAAGCTCAATTGAGTTGCTTTAAATCACAGTGTGCATCTTCTTTAAACTCTGAGCAGGAGGCACTCTACTCAAAAAGCAGAAGTAGTCGAACTCTTGGGTATTTGTAATAACTTACTAGGCCTGAACCATTAGGTGGAAATTTCAAATTGAGTTTTCTGACAAGGATTGCAATTGTGATTAGATACACAATTGTTTTAAAAATAGGATTCTGTTCAAAGGTCACATTTTCAACACATCCACAAAAATTGTCAAAAATAGAGAAACATGAGCTGACAAACTAATACAAGAGTCATGTTTCAGAAAGTGTTTGTACAGATCTAAACTACAGGGTTAGCAGTTTTTGTGTTTTATGCTGTTTGTGGAGGAAATTGTAGCCCTATTAGTTACTTTCACTCTGCTGTAAATACACATGTACATCTTTTCCATATTTTTTGACCACAGTCTTTTACATTGGTCTGCTGCTGGAGTGTACGATATAAATAAAGACTTAGAATGGGGCTGTTCGTGTCCAGAGGAACCCGAGAGACATGGACAGTCTTAAATAATGAAGGACCTCCACTTCTGCTGCAGCACCACACAACCATTTTAAAGCACTTATAATGGCACCAAGTATTAAAGCCACATTCTGGGATTTTGTTCTGTACCAAATCACCATTGTTGCATTTGCATCTGAATCTGTGTAACATCCGTTCATTTGTTTTTCAAAATAAAACCAAAAATAAGAAAACAAAAAAAAACAACAGTTTTCCTCATTATTTGTGTCCAAAACCAAAATGAAAAAAAAAAAGATAAGGATTTGTTTTGTTTTTTTTCAGTTTTCAATTTTGTGTTTAAGTGAATGCTGGGAAAAATGGATAATGACAGTTTCCTGTTTCCGTGACTTTAAGATCCCGATCTAAACCAGGAGTAAAACTGAACAGGAGTGAACCTGGTTTAGGACTGAGAACGGGACCAGACCAGGACTGAGACCAGTTTAGACTTGTTTTAGTCCTGTTTTAGTCCGTAAGTGGCACAAAAGTCACGTAAACGGGAAACGGCCGTTATCCGTTTTTTCCATTATTCATTTAAACACAAAATTGAAAACTGAAAAAAAAACAAATAATTATCTGTTTTTTTATTTTGATTTCCTTATTTTCTTATTTTTTGTTTTATATTGAAAACAAAGGAACGAAAGATTCACGGAGTCACCTGCAAAAAGAAATGTTGTTGTTTCTGCTTCACTTTAAATTTTAAAGTGGTGAAAAAGAAGGAAAGATGAAGATATAAATGTATGCTTGTGGAATGCCTTGGAGGTTCAGTATAGAAGTTTTTGATTCAGCTGAAAATTAACTAAAAACAGAATAATATGTTATGAATGAATTTTAATTATTGAAGCCATTTCTGTCCTGTCAAACACTGCATATACTGTATGAACCAATAATATTAACTCAAGTTAATATTATTAAACCCCCCCCACCTCACATATCCTTCTTTCTCTCTCTGCCCCTTCCTCTCTCTTTCTCTCTCTCTCTCTCTCTGTGTCCATAAACTATCATTCATTATAACTGTAACGATGCAGTTCATTATGAGGGGACAGATTAGCCACTGCTGCTGCTGCAACCCTGACGTCATCCACCGCAGTCACTCTATGGACACCCCTCTCTCTCTCTTTCTGTTTCTCTCTGTTTTCTTCATCTCTCCTTTTCTTTCTCTATCCATTTTTCGTTTCTCTGCCCCAATTCTTCCCTTTCTCCTCGCTATCTTTTGTTTTGCTGTCCACTTTTTGTTTGTCCTCTATCTCTCCTCTCACTCATTCTTCGCCGGTTCTCCTTCCCTGAACTCTCTCTCTCTTTCTCTATCACTTCACCCTCTCCTTCCATCTCCTCGCTCCAGTCCCTCCCTCTCTCCCTCCTCTCTTTCACTCTCCACTTTCTCCCTCTGATCCAATTCTTCCCTTTTTCCTCCCTATTTTTTTCTCCTTCCAGCTCTTTCTGTCCCCTCTCTCTGCCACTACTCATTTTCTTGCACTCTCCTCCTTCCATCTCCTCTCTTCTCCTCTTCCTCTAACAACTTTTTCACTCGCCGCTCTTTCTTTCGCTCCCCCTCACCCAACTCTTCCATGTTTACTCTCTGTCTTTCTATTTATACTTTTGCCCACTTTGTCTGTACATCTCCTCCTCCATTTCTCCCTAACGCTTGTCTCTTTCTCTTCCAGTTATTCTTTCGCTGCTTCTCCTTCCCTTCTCCCTCTCCTTTCTGTCTCCCTCTCTTCCTCTCCTACCCACCCCCTCCTCACCACATGTTCCTCACTGTCCAACTTATATCATATCACTTTTCGTTCTCTCTCTCCATATGCCTGTGTATACAAAATATCATCTGCTTTCTCTCCTCCCTCTCTTCCCTCGTTTCCTGTCAGGGCTCCCCGCACGACCAGAATTGGCTGCACTCTCTCTCCTCTCTGTGCCTTTGTCACTTTATAGATAAAACATCAAAGCACATCCGGCACAGAGAGAGAGAGAGAGAGAGAGAGAGAGGGATGGTGAGGAGAGAAAGAAAGAGAGAGGAGGAGGAGAGGGAGGAGAGAAAAAGAGAGAGTGGGGAAGGGGAGAGAGAGTAGAGGGAGAAAGAGAAGAGATGGAGAGATAGGGAATGAGCGAGAAATGACATTTTGTTGTTTTTGCATGCATTCTGTGTCTTTCCGTCTCTCCCCTTTATAGGACTTAACTTACTCTATCTCTCTTTTTTCTGTCATCCCTCCATCTTCCTCGCTACCTTTCTTTCTCTCCCTCTCTACACACATCACTCTCCTCCCTTCCTCTTTTCCACAGGTCTTTATGTCAGTGCAGACATCAGACACAGAACATATGGAGGACACATTTTGCATAATTATCTGTTTGGTCTTTCCTCTGCTCTGGCTCTGGCTCCGCTCTCGGGATGTATAGCTGTTTCTGTTTGATTGACGCATTGATTTTGTGGAGTCGACATCGAAGCCGCTCAAAGTGTCAAACAGAGACTTCACAACATGTCTGAGGGTTACACACTTTTTGTAGTATTGACAGAAAACTGTTCAAAAGCTACTCTTTCTGGACACTATCATTTTGTTATATAGTTTTAGAGCTCAACCACTAAAAAGGTTGGTGCTTGCCATGCACAGACATGGACAAAGTTGTTGGTACCCCTCTGGTAATGAAAGAAAAATCAACAACTAAGAAAATCAATAATGAATAAAATTTTCCTGACAAAACAAAAATGAAAATCAGACACTGTTTTTGAATTGTTGTTCAATATAATAATTAAAAAAACACTAATCAAACTGGCCTGGACAAAAATTATGGTACCCCTAGAAAAGACTGTAAGGAATTGGACAATAGAGATATGTTAAACTTCGGTGTGTCCTCTAATCTGCTTCACAGGTGTCTTCAAACTTGTGCTCAGTCAGGCTACCTGTTTGAAGGGGGACATGTGTCATTGTGTTGTTTGGTGACATGATGCAGACAACACTGAACGTGGACCAGAGAAAGAGAAGAAGAGAACTGTGTCAGGAGACTAGAAAGAAAATGATAGACAAGCAGGATAAAGATAAAGGCCATAAGACCATCTCCAAGCAGCGTGATGTTCCTGTGATTACAGTTGCACATGTTCTTCAGAAGTTTAAGGCCCACAGGACTGTAGCCAACCTCCCTGGACGTGGCCACAGGAGGAAAATTTATGACAAATTGAAGAGATAGATCATACGAAGGGTAACCAAAGAGCCCAGAACAACCTCCAAAGAAATGAAATGTGAACTTGAAGGGCAAGGTACATCAGTGTCAGATCACACCATCCATCACTGTTTGAGCCAAAGTGGACTTCATGTGAGGACACCACTGTTGAGAGCAAATCATAAAAAAGTGAGACTGGAAATTGTCACAATGCACACTGACAAGCCACAAAGCTTCTGGGACAAGCTTTTTTTTAAATTATTACAATGCATGTTATATTACGCTCACAATTTAAAGATCCTACAAGTATATTGCGTAAAACTGATTCTTCTGAGATTCAAACCATGTTATAATGTTGTTACCTCCTCAAAAACATACACAGAGTTGAGTTTTGTTTATCCACATCTCCAAAGCTCAAAATTACACCTTGTGATGTCATGGAGCAGTAGTTTTCAAGTTAACAGCTACCTTTTATCTTTAGTTTACAGAAAGTGCTCCAATATGTTTTAAACGACATACACTTTCACTTAATCATTTAGATAATTTCAGTCTTGGAATTGCCAGTCTCTACTAAAGAAAGGATCGCTGTTAACTTGAAGACTACCACTTCATAGAGCAGTTTGAGCTTTGGAGAAAGGATTACTCAAACATGTGTGAATGAAACAAAACACAACTCCAGGTATGCTTTTGATGAGGTAACAACAATCTAATATGGCTTAAAGCTCACAAGAAACCATTTTGTGTAATGTAGGAGCTTTGATTGCAAGGCCTTGACTGGGAGTGTGGACAAACAGGACAGGCTTGCGTGCGTAGATATATGGACGCCTGGTTGATCTCTGGTCTAATTGCAGTACAGTGGGCAGTAGGAGCAGCAGGGGTTGTGTTACCGTGCACTTGTGTATCTGTCATCACCAATAAAGAAGGGCTATAAGGGTCCCTCTCCTGTATTCCAGCTAATTCTGTGGCTCAGTCAGGCATGCCCCCCACACATGTACCTGACACATAGTGCCTCCTATTGACAACCTGAGCAGCAGCTAATCCACGCAGCTCAATGTCACAGAGCTCTCACTTTACTGTCGGCTTCACTGTCAGTGGCCCTATGGGCAGTCTATACATTTGGTTTGGTGCTAAGAAATGTATGCAAACGGAGTAGGGTGTTGCCTATATTGCGCTATTTTCTGATCAATGTTATAATGTTTCCTCATCAAAAAACACCTCGAGTTGTGTTTTGTTTCATTCACACATTTATCAAACAGCAACAAATCCTGCATATTTAGGCTGAGTTCTTCTCTCAAACACTCTGTTCCACCTTGTGATGTCATGTGGTAATACAGTAAGTGCTCCACTGTGTTTTTAAACTCCACACACCTTCAATAAAACTATTTGGATCATTTCAGCCCTGGAATAGACAATCTCTACTGAACTAAAGCTAACATGTAGCTGGCATCTTGAAGACTATCACTTCATGACATCACAAGGTGGAATAGAGCATTCTGAGCTTTGGAGATGTAGACAGACTAATAATAAAGGCTTACTGATGCATATGTGAATTAAAAAACACACCTCCAGGAATGTTTTAGAGGAGGTAACAACATTTCTAACATGGCTTAAAGCTCACAAGAGTCATTTTTGTGTAATATAGGAACTTTAAACGAGTACTAAGTAACATTTCTAGTAGATGGTTTGTCACCTGCTTGCCATCATGAGATCTTATTTCTTTGGCTGAAATATTCCATTGTATAGTGTTAAATCTACCTATCTTGCATATTCAATTACTGTTGATTTGGCTAAAATTGAAAAATATGCATTTTTGCCTCTCCCTCTCCACAGATCTGACCTGCTGTAACTTCACCAAATGGGGACTTGTTTCTAATTATCATTTAAACTGAAATTTTACTAAATAACTCCAAAAAGTACCTTTAAACATTCTTATATTTCTAAAAATCAATCATTCTTTATTTACAACTGATTATCTTGCATTATAAAAAACTGAAGAACACTTGAAAATCTCTCCTTGGTTTCCTCCACTTGTCTCCTGCTGAGCATCAACAGCTAATTTTGTCAAAGGACCGCATTTCCCATAATCCCCTTCACTCTCTCTAGCCACCCAGAGCACAGCAGTGATTACAGAACAACTTGAAGACGACAAAAGCTAAATATTCTAGAGGATAATCTTTGACAGTCTCATCAGAAACACAGCGGACTCCTCTTGCCTCTCTCTGTTCTGACGGAACCAAGATGGATTTAGCATACAGAGCTAGTTATAGGGCCCTCCACAAGTGATGTAATCAAAGAAACTGCAGCTTGATTGCAAGAGTGGAGGTCTATTCCATTCACTTTGATGAGAGAAGATTTCAGTGGAGAATAAGAGATTTTAGATGAGAAAATGTCACAGTAGCTTAGTGCCTAGATCATACTATTGATTTGATAATACACTTATTTATTGTTTAATGCATTTAGGAGTATTTGACTGTGATTGGCTTAAAGTCCACTTTGTAATAATGTCATTGAATTGCATGGATTGGAATCTCATTAAAATAATTTATCTCCATGGAGACAAGCAGATCACCATGCCAATTTAGAGGTCAGATCTGTGGAGAGGCGACCCTGCTCACATTGAGAATGCGTGTTTTTCTTTAGCAACGAAACCTGTTATTGAATAAATGCAAATAGATAACATTAGTGCCTTACTATAAAACATAAAACATTTGCAGTTACATATCCATAGAGATATGTGATGGACCTCTCACCAGAAACATTATGTCGTGCACATTTAAATCTATCACAGAGCTCCATATAGGGCTGAACAACATGGACTGGATGAAGTAAATGGACACAGCTAACCCGCTAGATGCCAACTTCCATCTTCACGTCACTTTGAATTAAAAAAAAACATCATCCCTCTCTCTATAACTGCTGCTGTGAGCCTCGTTATTTTGGTCTTAAAATGTCTGAAGTAACCCGCTCTGCATGATCCTGGTGTTTTTATTTCTCAGTTTTGTCTGTAAATCAATTCCTATTCCTAATACGAGGCTTTGCACCAAATTTGCCTCTATAACTGCTAACCTCTGTGAGCTTCATTTGACTGGAGCCAAATGCTATAAGTAACTTCACACTCCCTTAGTCTACTTTATACAGTCTGTGAATATGACGGATTCACCAAAATAACGTAATTCAGTAGAACCAAAATTTGCAAAAACATTATAAAAGTTCACTGGATTTTTAAACTACCCTGTCTTGTTTTTTTCCAGAGTCAGGCTGAAGCTCATTACAAGGGGAACCGTCACGCGCGCAGAGTGAAGGGGATCGAGACAACCAAGAACGGAAGAATTCAAGATGGTGACCGACAGAACCCAGACGCGTCACCCTGCCCACCGAGCCCCGAGGAAAACAAACAAGGTGAGAGCTACTACTGGAAGTGTTTTACCCAAGGAAACATTGACTGAGAGACAAATGTGAGGTGAGAGAACAGAATAAGCCAGTTGAATTCCAATACTTGAGTTGAGTTTAGAGGTCCTATATAACGCAAAATTGAGCTTTAAGCCATGTTATAATGTTGTTTGCTCATGAAAACACACAACATTGTAACATAGCTCAGAAAATAACCTAGGCAAGCAAGGCAAGTTTACACAATTTACACAAAGTAATTCAAAGTGCTTTACAGAATAAGAAATACATTAAAATCATAAAAAAACTCAAAACATAAATAATCATGAAGATTAAAATTAAAAAAGAGAGACATAAATTGGAGAGAAGAGTGCGGAATGAAAACCTTTCAGTTATATGCACAGTTAAACAGAAATGTTTTGAGTCTGGATTTAAAACAGCGTCACAGAAGAGGCCTGTCTCACATGTTCAGGAAGACTGTTCCAGTTTTAGCTGCATGAACCTGAAACGCTGACTCCCCTTGTTTAGTTCTGACTCTGGGCACCAGCAGGAGCCGGTCCCTGAGGTCTCAGAGTGCGAGATGGTTCATATGACACTAACATGTCACAGATGTACTTTGGTGCTCGCCATGGAGAGACTTGTACACAAGCAGAGCTGCTTTAAGTCTATTCTCTGAGGCACAGGAAGCCAGTGCAGAGACTGAGCACAGGACTTATGTGCTCGTACTTCCTAGTTCGAGTAAGGACCCGAGCTGCAGCATTCTGGATGTTCTGCAGCTGTCTCACAGCTCGTTTGAGAGACCAGTGAGCAGACCATACAGTAGTCTAACCTACTGGAGACAAAGCATGGATAAGTTTCTCCAAGTCTGCTTAGACAGTAAACCTTTGATTTTGCTATGTTTTTTAGATGGTAAAAGGCTGCAGATGTTATTGATTTTATGTGACTGTTAAAGTTCAAGTCTGAGTCACCCCTAGATTTCTTGCCTGATTTGAAGGTTTTAGAGCAGAGACTGAGGTGACTTGACACTGTCCCTTAAAACACTATGTTCAGTTTCAGAGTTTAGCTTATTTTTCTAACACTTTTCTTAATTTAAAAGTCTTTACAAGTAATTCAATTTCTAAAAGTAATTTAAAATTAAAAAAAAATAAGTTTGGAAATTCAAGTTGCCTTTCTTAACTGCTTTCATGTCAAAGTCCTTGTTATCTTGGTCTACTTGATCAGAGGTGTAATACTCCCTACAATAGAAGCACAGCCAGACTGGACTGTACTGTACAACACTATCACAGTGTCTTGGGTGCTGAGTTTTAAAACGTCAGGCTTAATTTATTCTACAAGTTTTTCTACTTTTCTCATATAATTTTGAGATAATGTAAAAAAAAAAAAAAAAAAGGAAAGATCAATGGAATTCTAAGTTAACATGTGCCAATACCATTAAAATACCATTGTTCAAAACCTTTGAACAGGTCAGAATCTTCCAAAAAAAATATGGCTTATCAAACAGATAATAATGCTAATATACAACCACACATGTAATGCCATTTTAAGAATATGTCCAGCTCAGCTGTTCTAAAAAGGAGGTTTTTTGTGGGTGCACTGACCTGCCTGTGAACTGTACAGTACACACAGTTGCTGACCTGTGAACTTCAGAGCTCTATTCTCAGTCTGGGGGTCTCAGCAGATCTCAGCTGTGAGTTCAATCAAGCTTTGATCTGGAAAACAAGAATTTGAGACCATGAATATCACGACTAAATGAACAGGGATATTTTGAACAAGATATGCCTAAGGTGCACTGGTGGAGGGTCTGCCACCTGCTCATCTCCATATAGATGTTACTGCTTGGCTCCACAATATGGCATTATGCTGAATTTATGATTTACAATTGTATATTACTCTATTTTCTGATCTATGTCATCAGAATCATGAGTGGCATTATTAGTTTTTATTTAATATAGGATCTTTAACTAATAAAAAGTTATACATTTATAAATTTACTTATTTCTTTTTTAATTTTTTTATTGCTATTAAGAAATACTACCAACCTGCTTGTCACCATAATATCCCCATGGAGACAACAAGATGACCGATCTTCCACCAGAAAAGTTACAGAGTACATCTTTAACATATAACAGAATCTGATTTAAAGGTGCTGTATCTGATTTTTACTGTTTAAAAAATTTGAAAAACAGTAGTTACTGTGAAAAATACTAGTTCATTAGAAACTATTTGTAGTGGTCCAAAGTTATTCCTCACTTACCACTTATGCATTCAGAGCATCCTAATCATTCACCGTGATGAGTTTATAAGCACTTTTCACTTTCAGAGACCAGTGCGGAGTTTTGCTGTGACCGCTGAGCTAACAACAACTAGCATGCTAACTTGAGCTTCCTGATTATCGGAGAGTAAAATGTTTTCTAATTAGATGCAGACAGCACATACCTCAAGTGCTGCTTATACAATATAGTATCTGTACTGGGGCAAGGCAAAGTTTGCCCAAAGACATGGGGAAAAAATTGGGTACAGAGTCTTTTAAAGAAAGCCTGTGGAATTTTGTGGACAAATGATTCAGCTAAACCTCAGATGACTTAACTATTACCACATTAACCACATTTTACTGGCCTATAATGTGTCCTAAATGTCCTAGTTATCAAGATTTATATTCTGAAACCTCTGCTCTCTCTCCTCAGATGACAGCCAGTGCTCTCCCAGCTCAGAGCCCCCCTCCACTCCCCCCTTCAGCCCGGCAGGTTCGGAGTGTCCCTTACCTGGCTCCCCCTCTCCGGCCCTCGCTCTCCCTCCTGTGGACCCCCCGTCGGACCCCCTCACTGCAGCAGAGACACCCTCCCCAGCCCCTAGCCCCTCCTCTGCAGAGTCTGAGGAGGAGAAGGCCAAGAAACTGCTCTACTGCGCCCTCTGCAAAGTGGCTGTCAACTCACTGTCACAACTGGAGGCGCATAATAAAGGTAACTGCATCAGGCTATACTAGTGTACAAATAATATACATCAAATATTTTTAGGCCAGGTATCGCAGTTTGAACTTTTTTGACTTGTTTTGACATACACTTTGTAAGTGTAAATCTTATTATTGAAGCCTGAAACTTGTACTGAAATGTATGAATATTTCAATCATCTAATTAAAAAAGAACAAAACAGCGTAAGTGGGAACAAGTGTCAAAGTGCCCCACACTATAAATCTTTGTACTAGGACCAGTTCAATATGATAAACTTAATTGCTGTTTTTAGAAATTATATGACCAAATGTTGATTGGATTATTTGTGTAAATTTACTAAATTAAACTAAACATAAAATGAAAAGCAAATTAAAACTTACATAAAAACTCACAAATAAAACAACTTATGTTAACTGTACACTCTCAAAAAAGACCTCAAGCATACTACTGCCCCCTCTTGGTTTTAGACGGGACATAATTCTCCAAGAAACAATAATGAAAGTTCCAAAGAGAAATTAGTTATGTGTGCTACAAAATTTAACCTTAAAAAACTGTATTACACATTTTACCTGAATGCCATTTTATATGATAATGAATAAATACCAGTCACACAGCATAATGTATTTAGTAGAAAGCAAAGAAATAAAAAGAAAAAAATAGTAATATAAAAATAAAAATATTAATTAACACAGCAGCAGCAGTGGCTCAGTGGTTAGAGTGGTCAACCACAAACCCACAGGTTGGAGGTTTGATCCATCTTAAGGACAATGTAACCTATTTGTTTGTTTCCAATAACACCTGTGTATCTGTGCTGTTCTCAGGTACCAAACACAAAACCATCCTCGAGGCTCGCAGTGGGCTGGGACCGATCAAAGCGTACCCTCGGCTCTGTCCCAGGACCGGTCCAGACCAGGACCCGGGATCAGACCCAAACTCTCAGGAACGAACCTTCCACTGTGAGATCTGCAATGTCAGGGTCAACTCAGAGATGCAACTCAAACAGGTCAGCATAGCAACTGGACAGAGAGTGTAATAATGAGTGTTTTTAAAGGAACTGTATATAGAATGTGCTGTTACCTGCAGACAGAGGACACAAACAAATTTTTCTCATTCTCAGTGTATGAACAGGCCATGCTTCATGTGTAAGCTCAGAACCTCAAGAATTCACACATCGGCTGCACTAACAGTGATTTTATAGTAATTTACAATTAATAAATTAGGCCACTCAGTTCACAGTTTTGGCACTACTATTTCTATTTATTTTGATATTTTGGCTCTCATTGTAGTACTCATTTTTGGTTCTTAAACAACAGCGTGTGACATTTTCTGTCAGTGTGCACAATCATTTGGTAATTTCATCACCTTCTACTCCATTCCTTTAGTTACTTTCATGCCACAATTGGTTAGTGTTTAAGGTGTTTAAAGTTGCCCAAAAAAAAACATCAACTGTGTTTTCTATTGGTAAATGACTTGAAATCTGTGGTGTCAGTCTCAATAACACGTTATTTCCTCCTCAGCATATATCCAGTCGACGACACAGGGATGGAGTTGCAGGAAAACCCAACCCTCTCCTGAACCGACACAAGAAGCGCACAGACTTTATGGTGTGTAAATAACTTTATCTATAAACTCAACCTCAATCAATTTTCTCATTTACTCTTTATGCTTTTCCTTGTAATTCAAAATAAGATTATTCTCTTACATGCGAAAATGCGAAATACTGGCAAACAGATTATGGAGTAAGAAAGCTTTCAGCAATATTTGTGCGCATAGAATAGAAATCCGTGCGTATTTGGGAAATCCGTGCATATTTGGCTGTAGTTGCGCATAAAATACATTTTTGTAAACTCTCAAATGAGTCCAGTCGTACATAAAATATTGTAATGTATTTTATCCATCAGAATACAAATTTTATTTTATTTTTTAAGTTACGACGTTAAGAATTACAGTCACGAAATGAAAATTTATGATTACGCTTTTATCAGTACGAATACGAATTCACAGATGGGATTTTTCTGTCAAAAATATGTCATCACTTCACAGGCATTATTTATCGAGCAGAAGAAACATCGATCAAGATAAAGACTGTGCATGCTTAAGTTATAGCAGAGGGTAAAAACGGAGTAATGGCACAACAAGGAGCTAGAACAGCGACCAACAAGTGGGTTAATTAAAATTTTTTGTAAAAATGTCTTGTCTTGCCACATCGAATTCGGGAACCAAACGCTGCTGTGTAATATTGTGAAGAAATACCTCCTCTGAGCGGGAAATTGCACCTATATCTTAAATAACATAGTGGAGCCAGTTGGCGAACATCAGACGTAATGTTATCCCAGAGCTAATTGGCAAATATCAGCGTTCTCTGCATGTTTAGATTAAAACATTCACGGCTACAGCCACAGCGAGCAGTCAGTCAGTCTTAACCTTCATCTCAGCTGCAATTCTCGCATGAAATGTGACGAAAAGTTCCTCGGGACGCTGAAATGTCCCAAATTTACACCAAACACTATCAAACTGTCCTGGTTACAGACAGTGGGTTATATATGAGTTATAATGGCTTATAATGAACTAGCAAATCCATCCACACCATGACACGGTTGTACTTACTGCTAAATATACATAGCAAGGTGTTGCCTGTAAACACGAATATTAATTGATGCTGGAAGCTGTATTAAACTGTAATGTGTAACATTTCATTGGCTGTGATGTCTGTAACCAGGACAGTTTGATAGTGTTTGGTGTAAATTGGGACATTTCAGCATCCTGAGGAACTTTTGGTCACATTTCATGCGAGAAATGCAGCAGAGATGAATTTTAAGACTGACTGACTGCTCGCTGTGGCTGTAGCCGTGAATGTTTTAATCTAAACATGCAGAGAACGCTGATATTTGCCAGTTAGCTCTGGGATAACGTTACGTCTGATGGGTTAGGGTTAGGGTTAACCCTAACCCTAACCCTAACTGGCTCCACTATGTTGTCTAAGATATAGGTGCAATTTCCCATTTAGAAGAGGTATTTCTACATAATATTACACAACAGCGTTTGGTTCCCGAATTCAATGTGGCAAGACAAGACATTTTTACAATAAATTTTAATTAACCCACTTGTTGGTCAGCTGTTCTAGCTCCTTGTTGTGCCATTACTCCGTTTTTACCCTCTGCTATAACTTAAGCATGCACAGTCTTGATCTTGATCGATGTTTCTTCTGCTCGATAAATAATGTCTGTGAAGTGATGACGTATTTTTGACAGTAAAGTCCCATCTATGAATTCGTATTCATACTAATGAAAGCGTAATCATAACTTTTCAATTCGTATTCTGATGGATAAAATACACACAATATATTTTATGTACGACTGGACTGATTTGAGAGTATACAAATATTTATTTTATGCGCAACTACAGCCAAATATGCACGGATTTCCCAAATACGCACGGATTTCTATTCTATGCGCACAAATATTTCTGAAAGCTTTCTTACTCCATAACAGATCCACTGAATGCCTACACAGTGGCATTTCACTGTTACAAGCAGCAGATTTTCATTTATGGTGTTTTCATATAATTTTTTTATGGCTACATGACATTTCAAAACATTATTTTGATGACCAGAAGTCTGTATTTTTGAAGTTAAGTATAGGGCTGTGGGTGGGGACAGGGAGTAGGTGAAAACACAGATTTTTGAAGCACTCAAATCTCAGACACTGGATTACTCAAAATGCAACTCAGAATAAGATCATGAAAAGGAAAAGCTATATAACAATCAAGTTCATTGTGCATAATATATCCCCTATAACTTACCATTTTGTGTATTTTCACAAAGGAACTTCCAAAGCCTCTCGGGCCTGGCCTCATGCCCAATCCTCTGGCAGTGGCAGCAGCAATGGCGGCAGCAGCATCTTCAAACCAATTGGCTCTTCGTCCTCCAGGTCCTGCAGCTCATCCCCACCTGCTGCAGGGGGCACCACTGAGCCTGCTGAGGCCTGCCCCAGGACCTATCCGCACTGCACACGGACCCATCCTCTTCACCCCGTACTGAGGAAGAGGAGGAGAGGAGCACTGTGAAGAGAGATCAGAGATAATAGACTCTGTTTAGGCAGTGAACTAAAACCACTCCCTCAGTCACTACAGAGTTAGACTAAAATGGACAATATAATAAATGATAAAAACATAGCAGAGGGCAATATATTCTCAGTACATCACAGAGCATAAGTGACTGACTGAGAAAGATGTGTTATGGTGAGGATGGATTGAGCAGGTGTCAGTTTCCTGGATAGGTGCCATTTTGAGGACTTAGTTTGGACCTTCTGAAACCCATATTATTTAGTCATTCAAACATGGTCAGACATAAAATAAAAATAAAACTCTAATAAAACTCTAATAAAACACTAGACTATTAGAAATGAATGCATAGAGTGAATCAAAGACAGCAGAAATTGCACAACTTTTGAACAACTATCAATTCTGTAAAATAATAAAAAAGTGTTAAACCTTTATTGAATAGTTTGAGAATGTTTTTGATCTATAACATAACTATTATAAGGCCACATGGTAATATAAAGAAAAAAAAAACTCTGTATTGAAAACTGCATTATGTTGTCCAAAAATGTGTGTTTGTGGTAACAAAATAAGTATGAATAGAGTTACCGTGACAACACAAACTCACAACAAAATATACAAGGGAGTGGATTTAAACACAGTCTTAAAATACTATGGGTCTCTGTGGTACAAACTGAGGACTGCTGCTGCTAACAAGGGAAAAACTGAGATGAAGGAAGACTTTATCAAACCAACATTTTCCCTTAAATATCAACGGACACATTAAGATTCCAGAGACTTCAATAAAAAGTCAAAATATCAAAGAGTAATGCATAAAATCGGACTTGAACCCTACCTCTCCTACCTGTTTCATCTACAAGGACTAAGTACATATCCAAAGCTACAATATTATGAAAACACATGCCTGCTGGATTATTCAAAGTAGCTGGTTAGTAATGGTTATATTATGATAATGGACTTATAGCACTGTTAGAAAAGCGGTACAGAAAATGTCATTAGCAATTTGTTCCTATGATGTATGTAGTTAGATTTAGCTGGCAAATGTGGACTATATTTACCCATGTTCCATCAAAACAGGAAGTCAAATAAGGAACTAAAACTTGTCAAAAATTACGTCTTAAAAAGCGGATGTTTTTGGGAATAACCGCACATGAAGCCATTCGTGACACATTTTGGTGACAAATGCAGAAAGATAGAAAAGTAGTGAAAGTTATATGGCATAATTCTGTGTGTAGCAGTCTGAAAAAACAACAACATGGTGGAAGCTAACAATGAACTTGTGTGTGTATTCTTGACCCTAAAGATATTGAAATTATTTAATTTCTGTATCTGCACTTTACTGCTAAAAACTGGTTTGTTTCATTGGTGGAAATTACTAGTTTTATCACTGTGAGTTGGGGCTGCACAATATATAAATGTATTGTATTATTTGTCTAGTAACATTATAACTTACTCTGCAATATTTTAACGCCTACTGAAAGGTTCTATATTGCACAAAATGGACTTGAGTAAGCTTTTAGCCGTGTTATGTTATCTCCTCAAAAACAAACCTGGAGTTGTGTTTTGTTTGTTCAGATATGTTTCAGTAATCCTGCATTATGTGTCTACATCTCCAAAGTTCAAAATGCCCTGTACCAATTTGATTTCATTTAATGGTGGTTTTCAAGTTAACAGCTACCTTCTTCATTTAGTTCAGATCCTGTATTACCATGTGACATCAAAAGGTGGAACAATGTGTTTTCAGTTTTAGAGAAGAACTCTAAATGGACAGGGTTTGCATGTTAAAAATGTGTGATTGAAACAAAACACAACTCCAGGTATGTTTTTAATGAGGAAACAATATTATGAAATACATCAAAATATGGCATAATGTGGGCCCTTTAGAAAGTAAAGTTGTACTTTGTTACTTTTGTGATGCACACGGTCCTCCGTCTGCTTGTCTTCATTCCACAGTATGGCATTACACATATTTATATTGCATTTCAAAACATTTCAGTAACATTTCTATAAATATGCCTTGAAACACATGCATTTTTACTGTGAGCAGGACTGCATCTCCACAGATCTGACCTGTTACAGACTGGTGTCTCCATGGAGATAGTTTTAATGCCATACTGTGGAACATTCCAACTGAATTGGCTGAATTTTAAAATAAGAAAATTATGTGAAAAGTGGGCAAAAGTTTAAATTTTTTTACCTGGTCTATAATGTTATAACAATAGCCAATATTATGATACATTTTCATATCTTTTGCAGTCCTACCATTGGCCTATATAGCATTATTTTAGCAGGTATTTGAATTCATTAAAAATTATTCCCAGATCACTTCTTAATCAACGCGTCAAAACAGTGGCATAAAAGACACCAGCATTTCAGCAGACGACAAGTGACTCTCAGCTCTATATGTGGGGTGGGCAATATGACAAAAAATTATATTATTAAGCCAACTTGATCAGATATGTGATGGTTATATGGTGATTTTGTACTTTTCTATGATTGAAAGCACTTTTCTCACCCTCTCCTCCTATTGGTCAGCTTCTGTCATAACCTAGGTGAGTGGCAGGCGGATATAACCCATCACAGAGTAGTATGAATGCTAAGTTGAAGGAAACAGCATTAGTGATAAGATGCTATTACTTAGCCTAGAATCTTACACAATATGTCATTAAATGTCTCTAACTTGCATTTATTTAATTGGTATTTTATTGCTCAAAAAGTGAAAATATGCACTGAGATACCAGTAGCCAGTAATTTGTCTCCATGGAGATAAATAAGTTTAATTCCAAAATGAGAAACATTACACTACTATAATTTTTTTTTTTTTTGCCATATTGCCCACTCCTAAATAAAATGTATGCAAAGAAAATACTTAAATGTAGCGAGACATATTTACTATTTATTTAACTCTGCTTTAGACAAGTGCAATGGTTTCCTGAAATTTTGGACTTTGAAGCAATATTAGTCTGAGCACTCCTGAACTTTAACTGCAATAAAAATGTCTACAGATGTATTATTGTTATAGTCTATTGTAAATGTAAATAACTTGAAAAATGTTACATGTTGGGGCTTCCTTATTGTTAAATTATAACAGCTCTATAAACAGTAAGTCTCTGGTTGTAAGCCATGTTTGCTGATTTTTGTCATTTTTCATTTTCTTTTTCAAATGTAATAATATATGCCAATAAACTACAAAAAGTGGTTGTAAATGTCTTCTAAATATAGTTTTACCCAAAGTAAGAACTACTAGTCAAACTGATCAAACAGAGGCTATTTGTTTGGTATTGTGCCTACATGACCAGCCAGTCCCTTCATTCCGTTTGAATCTACAAGAGTATGGAATGGGACCATAGAGCGTGAAAAACCTCCATCCAAACCTAAGACACTCCAATCACAGTCACAGCACATGACAGCACATGGCTCTCAAATGCAGAAAGAGATATTTTATTAATCCTGGAAATTTGAAGGGAAATTCAAGTTTTGTTGCAACGACATTTCCACTGCGCTTCTCAGTGCTCTGTGTACTCACAGTTAAAGGTCTCAGGGCAGTTTTACAGGAGGACTGGTCAGGTAGGGTCAGCAGATCTTAAAAAGAGAAAGAGCCAAAAGTGTCCCTCTTCTGTGTCCTGAAGCATCACAGCAGACTTCAGGGGGAGCCCTGTCAACACAACAGGAAAGGCCTTGTTCTTATTCCGCTCTAGTGTTTCTGTTGTGATGAAATGATTCATTCCCTCAAAGTGTTTCCTCTGGAGGGTCTTGGAGTGTTACTTCTGAAGGTCTTCTGCTACATTTGCTTCCATATGGTGTAGCTTGTAGCATCTCAAATGTCCATAGCCTACCGTCTTAGCTAGCTTCTGAAACAGTCTCCATGGACAAGGGAAAAACAGCTCAGTTCACAAAATCCAACAGTATCCTTTGAACTGCATATGCTGTACTTTTTAGTTGGTTAAAATCCCATGATTTGGCCTTGTCAAAGCCTGATTTCGTCAGATCTCAGAAGCTAAGCAAGGTCGGGCCTGGTTAGTACTTGGGTATGAGACCATTGGGAATTCCAGGTGTGACAGTGGGGCACCAGTTGCAAAAAACTGTCATTGTGTCCGTAAGCAAGGCACTTCACCCTCATTGCCCAGTATGAAAGTGGTGTGTCTGTGAGTGATGGTGGTAGTGGGAAGAGCTGATGGCACAGATTGGCAGCCTCGCTTCCGTCAGTCTGCCCCAGGGCAGCTGTGGCTCCAATAGTAATTTGCCACCATGAGTGTGGAGTGAATGAACAATGAGCTGTAAAGCACTGTGGTTGTCTTGAAAGGTGCTATCTAAATGCAATGATTAATTAATTAATTAATTATTAGATGCTCAAAAAACAAAAAAAATCAAAAACTAGTAGCCACAAAAACAGCCACCCACTAAACTAGGACCAATCCAGAAAGCAAATTTGACTTTTACCTGAAATAAGTAACAGTTTGGGACTTTGATTTCTGATTCTGCAACAATACATTCACACTGATTTGTAGAAAGTACAAATACATTATATGAACATCAGTAACAAACATGAAAACCACGGCATTCCAAAACCAAAACTTGCGAATCTAAGATAAGAATAAACAAGAATGTTATTACCAGCAGGAACTTCTTTTCAGAGAACACAAAAATATCTCTAGAAAATATATTTACTGTAAGTGAATTATTTAAAGAAAGTAGAGGTGCAATTTTCTATTTCTCTCTTGTTTTTCACTGTTGCCTCTGTCCTATTTACTTCAGTTTCAATATGAGGTTTTCAGTCACCACAGTTACAGAAACCAACTTCTTACTTTCAGAGGTCTGGTTTCAGAGATGTCTGCAAAAAACTATTAAAGGGCCTGTACATGATTTTTTCCATGTATCTGAGCAAAATTTGTGTTGCCCCACTCCAGATATATTGTATAAGCAGCTGTTGAAGTCATAATAAGTCACCTGTGTACTGGTCTGCCTCTAATGATAAGTTTAGCATGCTAGTTATTGTTAGCATTACTGGTTGCACTGGTTGAGACATGTGCTTATAAACTCATCATGGTGAACAATAAGGATGCTCAGACTGCATAAGGTAAGTAAGGAATAACCACTTACAACTTGGATAATTGCAAACCGTTTAAAATGAACTAGTTATGTTTTTCACCTTTTAAGACAGTACAAATTTTAAGCCAGTACAAATTTGGTACAATGCCTTTAAGAAGTGAAATGGTTAAAGGTCTTATATTAAGCTAAATTTATCCTTGTGTGCTTTGAGCCTTGGTGCAGTGTTGTTACCTTCTCAAAAACATACCTGTAGTTGTATTTTATTTCATTCACACATTTGAGTAAGACTATATTATCTGCTGTTTAGTCTGTCTACATCTCCAAAGCTCAAAATGCTTTGTTCCACCTTGTGATGTCATGTAGTAATAGTTTTCAAGTTAACTTCAACCTAAACTAATAAGCAGAATTTGTGTGTTTAACATGTGTGAATGAAACAAAAATTGCATGCAAAAAATGCATTTCAAGTTGCCCTTGTCCTATGTATGAAGAATCTCTCAGTCGTCCTCACCTTGTCCTATGTACTTTTGTTCCATTATAAGGCGTTCAGTCAGCTCCATTACAGTACTGTAACCAACTTCATCAATTCAGAGGAGGAGCTAAACCAAAAATGATTCATTCAGTTATAACATACCTAATCATCCTAAAATATGGCAAAGTCAGCAATATTAAAGAATAACTACTATTAATACCTTAATATTATTCATGATTGTCATTTGGCCGCAACCTACAGGAACCATGGTCAACGTGCAGACCGCAAAGCAACTTCCTTCCTTTGTCAAAACTAAACTAAAGAGCACATAAACAATATACATATCAGCCCTTTTCAAAACTGAAGCTTTAACATTAATATGCAGTGGTAGTTGTAAAGTAAAATTAATTTAAGTAGTCTAAGTTTCTGAAAGCTATCTTTAAAAATTTTTATTGTGAGGGTACTTCTCCACCGCTCTCCTAACCTGCAACTTGGCTTACGTTCATGAAGATAATTAAGTGTAATAGTAATAGATAGCAATTGCAATTAAAAGTTACAACTAAGCCGGTGCTTCTATTTGAAAGCATTCTATGTAAATATCATACCACGTCATAATTACACACAGCCTAATCTATGCTATAATGTTGTTTCCTCATTAAAGACATACACACATTTAACACGCAAACCCTGCATATTTAGGCAGTGTTTTTCTCTCAAACAGAAAGCACTTAGTTCCACCTTATTATGTCAAGTACTAATACAGGAAATGCTCAAGTTTATTTTTAAACTCCATAAACCTTCACTAAAGTAATTTGTATGATTTCAGCCCTGAAATAATAAATCCCAACTGAACAAAGGCTAAAAGGTAGCTGTTGAAAGCTACCACATAACATCACACGGTGGAACAGAGTATTTTGAACTTTGGAGATGAAGACAGTCTAATAATAAAGGATTACTCAAACATGTGGTTAGGGTTAGGGTTATGAATGAATGAAACAAAACACAACTCCAGTTATGTTTTGATGAGGTAACAACATTATCGTAACGTTATCTTACAGTGCAATCAAAACTGCACATAGGCTTAGGGAGTGTGCAATTATTAATAGAATATGATATTATATTATGAAGGGTTTGCCTGTATAGAGTGACTTAAAGGTCCTGTTGGTGTGTCACTCGTGGTCATACTTGGTCTCTTATTTATTTATATTCTATGGTGGTGTTTGTATGGTGCTTTTGTTGTTGTGTTGTCCTGTCTTTTGATAAAGCAAGTGATCCCCTGTTCCACGACAAATTACTCCCATGGGAGACAATAAAGGATTATTTTATCATATCTTATCTTATTTTACAGCTCACAAGGGTCAATTCTGCATACTATAGGATACTGGAACTTTGGCACTTCTCTATATTCTTGGAAATTCCTGCAGCACAATAAGGGTGAGTCGTCAGAGAGTGAGGCAATACACACCTCATAAAACAGATAGTACATCAGGAAGAGGATCAGACCTGCCCACAACTCATGAGGGAGAGAGAGAGAGGTCATATAATATAATCTAATACTGCTACTACAGCAGCTAGTGATAATACTAAACATTACTGCTGATAGATACTACTGTCAGGAAGAGAATCAGACCAGCCTACAGCACAGGCCACCAAGAGAGAGGACATAAGATGGACACATTCAACAGGTAGGAAAACAGTACTACTACTACTACTACTGCTACTACTGTTACTAGTACTACTACTACAACTAGCTTTAGCTATCAGTTATCAGAATAATCAGAAAGTAAACAGAAAACAGTATTGGGCATTTCAATAGCACAGTACACCCTAACACCAGTTATTGTCCCATACCTATTTACAACAATAACAAAGGGATTGACAGTCTAATCCAATCCGGTGAAATACAATACAGGAGCTCAGAGCATTGTCTTGCATTATATTCACCTTTATTTAAGCTAATGAAATTCTCTGTTCGCTTTATTGTCTTGAAAAGCCTCCTTCAAAAAGCGATGGTGCATCTCAGAGTTATCCAAATAAAAAGATAAATAAATAATTTGTTCTTTTCTGTTGGTGCTGTATCATCATTCTTTCCAAATTAGACTTAGACAAACTTTACTGACAAAGTAAATTACTTGGACAATAACAAAGAGCAACACAAATATTCTTTATAATGGTTACAATAAATCAAAATTTCAATTATGAATGTGTAAATAATGATTTGTGGAAAAAAAAGTTTTGCAAGTAAAATTCTCTTATTACATGTACAACTTCAGTGTTTAATTTTGATTTTTACTAAAATCACAAAAGTACAAATCTGAAAATTCAACAAGAAAAACAAGTTTTTATACATGTTGCGCCTGATTTGTCCCAAAAAAATTTGCAAGTGTAAATGGCTGATTTGAATCTATACACAGTGGGGTCTATAAGGGGTTTATAGTGTTGCTACAGTAATGAAAAATGTCCTGAACTCATTTGTGCTGTTGGTACAGTATGGAAAAACTCAAATTCAAGCTGAAGTTAATAGTTAATAGTTAATAATAGTTATAGAGTTATAATATAACTAGTGCTGCCATGCGATTAAAAAAATTGAGAGATTAATTAATTATGATCTGTAATTAATTAATCTAATTCATTTCATTTTAATCTCACCTAAAAATTGCTGAGAAAAGCCTTCAATTTGAGGTATTTTCATTTAAATTCATTATTACATTATTGTGGCAGATCAAAAGACTGATATAGAACAAAAAAAGTGACTTGATAAAGTCATTTATTGTTTAACAAATCTCCCCAAATTGGCTGTTGAGCCCAAGTCTCCATGAATAAGAAACTGCTGTAAAGTAGCAAAGACGAGGAAATCTGAACATAATAACTTTTGTCTACTTAAAGACAATAAAAAGTTCAGTCTTTCCTTAACCATATTAAAAATATTATTGATAGAGAAATGCTTTATATATGAGATCACTGGTTTTAGTCCTTGTTTTAGTCCTGGTTTAGACCTGCTTTAGTCCTACTTTAGTCCTAGTTTAGTTCTAGTTTAGTCCTGGAATGAATTAATCCTGGTTTTAGTCCTGGTGTTAGTTCTGGTTTGGTCCTGGTTTAGTCCTGGTTTAGACCTGGTTTTAGTTCTGGTTTTAGTTCTGGTTTTAGTTCTGGTTTAGTCCTGGTTTAGTCCTGGTTGTAGTTCTGGTTTTAGTTCTGGTTTTAGTTCTGGTTTAGTCCTGGTTTAGACCTGGTTTGAGTTCTGGTTTTAGTTCTGGTTTAGTCCTGGTTTAGTCCTGGTTTAGACCTGGTTTAGTCCTGGACTGGATAAGTCCTGGTTTTAGTCTTGGTGTTAGTTCTGGTTTAGAGGCGCACAGGAGGAAGCTCGGTTTACGCAGCGTACGCGAGAAAACACGATCCACACGCGGCTCACGGGAGCACGTCGGTGTCCGCGCAGTAACTACGGAAGGAAACGTGGTCCGCGCGTTCTCAGGTTAATGACGATGATGAAGGTGTGTGTTTGTGTTTGTGTGTGTTTGTGTTTGTGTGCGTGTCCCCTCATGTGGCAGGTCACTATAGGACAGTAGTGCAGACATCATGAGTCTATGCAGGTTGTTTTCACCAGTGACATTTAAGTTGTAGGCGATATTATATTAGTTATTTTCTTTTATATTTCACGTCGGGAGAATAATTTCCAAGACACGAATGCGTTTTTACCTGTGCACTGCTGACTCTGTTCTACTGGCTCTACGACCTCGTCCACTGTGCGACTGACGCCGCCAACGTTAACAGTGACGTTTACATCGCTGTTACTGTGCCCGTTTTGTGTGGGTTTCCGGCAATGAGTGGAATTACCGAAATAAAAAAATGTATAAATGTGTTTTTTTTTTTGTGTGTGTGTGTGTGTGTTGTTGTCCCAACAACACATAAAAACAGGTTTTATAATAAAGCAACTCGCATACAGAAACACTAAAGTTAGAGATTAAAAATGAGATTAACGCGATTAAAAAACATAACGCGCTAAATATGACTGTAATTAATTAATCGCAATTAACGCGATAATTTGACACCCCTAAATATAACATGTATTAAAGAAGTACCATGTAACTTTTTAGGTGAATACACACTTCCTCAATATTTTTTGAAAATGTGATTCTAGTCTCCGGCTACATCTCCTCGAATTCAGGTGGTTTAGCCAGGCAGGGACACACATGGAGGAAAAAACAGGGGAAAAAATCATAAGGGATTGAAAAACATTGCAGATTTCTGTAATTCCAAACACCATCTAATTCTAATCTTTCTAGGACTGCAAGATTAATCTAAATCATTGCAATTAGCAATCCTGTCTTATTATGAGGAGAAAAATTCAGTTGGTCGACTGGACAAAAGTTAGTTTGGTTGAAGACGTTTCGCAGCTCATCCAAGCTGCTTCTTCAGTGAAGTGGATTCTACCTGGACGACTGAGAGATTCTTCACACCCTGTCTTATTATGTTAAAAACCCTGTTAACACATTCTGAAACTGCATGTGATTGTTGTATTAGTTTATCAGTTCAATCTTCTCTGAAATGTTAATGCCCCTGAACATGTTTAAAATGGGCACTTTGAATATTGAATTCATAATATATCATTGAAACATAAATTGCAAATCTAATCTTCTTGATTTTTCTTCCAGCTCTACCAGTACAAATTTCAGTAACCAGACGGATCCGTTCTCCTGTTCCTCCCCTTCTGTTCTGGGATACCGATACTTCGCTGTGGTTTGGGGCTGCGCTGTCACCATCACTGGAACTCTGGGAAACCTCCTCACCGTTTTCGCCTTCTCCTTGGACCCCCGCCTCCGCACACGCTTCAACGTTCTCATTGTCAACCTGGCCATAGCGGACCTCCTGTACTGCACGATCTTGCAGCCAATATCAGTTGATTCTTACTTGCATCTCCATTGGCGTACCGGCGAAACTTGGTGCAGGATGTTTGGGTTCCTCCTCTTCGTCTCCAATGCTGTTTCCATCATCACCCTATGTCTTCTTGCCATTGGACGATATTTGTTGGTGGCAAAACGACAAACGTTTGACAAAGTTTTCTCCAAACACGGGATTGTGTTGCTTGTGATTTTCGCTTGGGCGTTGGGTATTGGTAGCTTCGCCCCGCTATGGTCTGTCTACGTTTTTGTACCAAATGTCTGTACTTGTAGTTTTCATAGGACCAAAGGGAGACCTTATACAACAATTTTGCTGTTTTTCTACTTTTTTGTTGGCCTTGGATGCGTTGGTATCTTTTACTTGCTCATTTACAAGCGTGTGAAGATAGCATCACAAGCACTACTTAAGTACAGGCTAAGTCGGAGATCTTCCAAAAAGAAACCAGTGATCGTCAGTTCAGGGACAGACAGCGGCGTTGAAAGTGGGGTCGCTAATAGTTCTACCACGGAAAATACCACACAGTCTGAAATATCTGTTGAAAGTTTGAAAAATGTAGCTGTTCCAAATCAGGTTTGCCCTAAACCTAACCAAGAAGCCCAACCACAACCCAAACCAACTTCTACAACTGCAGCAGACGATGGGGGCGAGTTTAAAAGAGTAACTAGAATGTGTTTCACGGTTTTTATCTGTTTTGTCTTGTGTTTTTTCCCTTTTATTATTCTAAATATTGTGGACAAAAATAACCGTGCACCTCAAGTGCTCCATATGTTCAGTGCTAATCTGACCTGGTTAAATAGTTGTATTAACCCAGTGCTGTACGCTATCATGAACAGGCAGTTTAGACAGGCGTACCACGTTCTGATGAGCAAGCTTACGGCGCCATTCAAATGTATGTGTAAATAAGGGGCAGGAATACATCTATGGCAAAATGTTCAGCAGTTACCATGGTGAAACAATGTAGACATTAGCAAACACTGTCAAAAAAAAATTTAAGGTACAAATTGGATTCAAACAACCACTTTCAGGAACCTGTGATCTAGATGAGCGTTCATGGTCACATGTAGGTATGTGATTTTCAAAAAGTTGAGAGTTATGCTGAGTTCAACATCAGATGCACTTTTCAGTAGTCAAGTTGGAAAAACAATGACCAGAATATTACAGTAACGATTCAATTAAGTAATAACTACTACGAAAGTGCTTAAATTGGTCAAAATGAGGATGAAGTAAAACATTTTTTAGCATAACAGCGCATTTCTAATTGTCGAGGCTCATGGGCTGTGCAGGAGCAGGTTCACAGAAGCAGGTAGAGAGCAGGGAACAATTGAAGGGAAAATAATACAAGTACAATCCATATTTTAACTGTTGGATATCAAACTTTATCCAAACGCAGGGCTTTGCCATGTTGAACTTTCTAATTCAGACTCTGAAATGTTCTCTGAGTTTCCAAGTAGAAATTACAAGATCGCTGCATGTTCCAGTCGCCATGTACGAGTCAGAACTCACAAAATCTGACTTACCACTATCTTGTGACTGTCATTTTATGGGATTTGATTAACAGCACAAATCAGATTACTTGTAGTAGTTACAGTCAAGTCAGTTCTTTTTAGTCAGATTGTGTTAAAACAAAGCTCAGATTCAAATCTAACGTGAGTAACAGAGCTTCAGACAGAGCAGTGCCTACAGTTAGCATCACACCCCCATGGGAATGACATCAGCTGCAAAGTATCAATAACACAATATAACAATTCTGTGATCTTTAATATATTTAAACAGGCACTATGTATCGTTTGGAAGTTATCTGCCACCAGTTTCAATAAAGTCCTACAAAATGTGAGTGCTGCTGCAAACTGTTATTAGTGAGGAGTAGAACACAGCAGACACGTCTGAACTAGACAAAACATTTTTTGGACTAATTTTGTGAAATAGACTTTCTCTTATTTAATAGACTTAAATATTGTCAGTAATAACAACGTTGTGTCTGTGTGTATGTATATCTATCCATCTATATATCTATATCTATATATATCTATATATATATATATATCTATATATATCTATATCTATATATATATATATAT
Organism: Boleophthalmus pectinirostris; assembly: GCF_026225935.1. Lineage (NCBI taxonomy): Eukaryota > Metazoa > Chordata > Actinopteri > Gobiiformes > Gobiidae > Boleophthalmus > Boleophthalmus pectinirostris. The sequence goes on from NW_026571299.1 coordinate 28,505,938, forward strand.
ATATATATATATATATATATATATATATATATATATATATATATCATGCTGACTTCAGTTTTAAACTTTAGCCTTCCTCAAAAGCAGCATGTAAACATGTAAAGCAGATAAACAAACTCTTCTGTCTGGAAAAAGAATTGCTAATTCAAAATTTGTCTAAATATTGTAGCACCTATTTGAAACACTTGGTTCACAAATGTATCACATAAAGTTGAAACAAGTTAAGAAAAAAATGTTAAATGCAGTTTTCAATTTTGACTGATGGTGTATAGTTTATTTCATTTTTCTTGTCTATTTATTTAGATTCAAATGCCAATGAGCCATTTTTGGTTTCTGAATGTATCACAGACTGTGCTTTTTGAAATGTAAAAACTGAAATGTAAATATGTCTTGTATATAGATAAATAAACTTATACCTTTTCTTATCTTCGGTTCTTAGTTTTGTGTTTCTTAGTTGTGTATTTTTTTAAATTCAGTACCTAAGGTGAATATTTTAGTCATGCATAATCCCCAGTGTTGCTTAAGTACTTTTGGAGATCCCTATTTGACCCAACACGTCTGAGTCAACAATCCAGGAAGCGAAGACATGTCATCACTTGTCAGTCTAACTGAGTTTTGTAAGGCACACAATGTAATGAAGTGTATAGCTCTCAACTTGGTCTATAATATTGTCACTTCCAAGTTGCAACATCAAACTATGACAAATCAAGAAGTATGTAGAAGTAATTATACCAGGAATGTTCCATGAAGGAAGATACTGAAGCAACGTACCGTATACGATGCCTTGAGTCAGTACTAAACATGGGGAGTCAGCATTTCAGTTTTATGCATGTTTAAGTCTTTTTGAACATGTGAGGCAGATCTCTACTATGTTTTTATTCTGCACTCTTCTCTTTTAATGGTAATTTTATTATGGTTATTTATGTTTTGATTTGTTTGCATTGTGATCTGATCTGATCTTTCCTATTCTGAAAAGCACTTTGAATTAATTTGTGTGCAACTCATTAATTAACGAATCTTTTTTTTTTTTTTTTTTTTTATTAATATAATTTTCAATTCAATCTATACTCCAAAAAGTTATTAGGCAGCACATTCTACATAAATTTGACTTTTTTCAGATAGAGAAATAAGGAACTGAATGTTATTTGGTTATGATGTCAATAATTGTGTGTAAATACCCTTAACAGTAAAATAAACATTCAGAACACAAGTTGATAACACCAAAAAGCTTCATGTTGACAGAAAATTTAAAAGTTGCATTCATCTTAAAGGTGCACCATTTAACTTTTCGTGTAACGTTCATAGTGGGGTGTCCACAGTGCCATTGCTCCGCGCACACACATTACCCACAGTACTTGCAGGGGGCACCACCAAAAAAAATCTGTCTTGTGAGTCTTCACAAAACTATCCATCCAAAGAGCTTGGAGAGAGGCAAAAAGTCGGTGCCAGTGCAAACAGAGTCCCCCAAAATCTCTCTTTCTCTGCCTCTCCCTCTCTCTTCCTCCTTTACTTTCTCTCTCCCTTGTTGTCTGGACCTCCGTGCATGCCACCAGATTCTTCAGAGAAATTTTGACTATCAAATTCATTTATTGAATTTGAATTGCTTTATTTTCTCATATTGAATCATCTCGCTCCTGAAAATTCACAATGTCGCCATCTAGAGGTGAAAACTATGATCAGCTAAAGACTTTACTATTTCTTTATTTTAAGTTTTAAAGTTTATTTGTAATGCTAACAGGCGCGTTAGCAGTTGAAAGCAGAAAAATAAGTTACTGACGTGACGATAACCTCTACATTAATATTCAGAAGGCTACCGTACCGACCTTTCACAGAGTTTAGCCTCCTCTTGCATGTCCAGTTATTTTAATAGATTCTATGGATCAAAATTTCCATGATAGATCCACGATCCAGACCATGGATCTGATCTGATACCTCCATGATCCAGACACGTGCGCCCGGCGATGTCCCCGCACTCAGCTGTTTGAACAGATCCATGCAGGTGTTTCTTTCGTTCAGTGTCTGCAGGGGAAGTCACTGATTTACCCAGATACCACTGGAAGAAAAATTGTGATTGGTCCATTTCCATTCCATTCCATTACCCTTTGTTCCAAAGTAATATTCCATTCCATTTTCTTCCGCTTATCCGGGGCCGGATCGCGGAGGCAGCAGTCTAAGCAGGGACTCCCAGACTTCCCTTTCCATGCACACTTCCGTTTCCGCTGTAAGCGAGTTGCAAGCGAGTTTGGCGCGCTGCCAACTTGCTCAGGATTAAATTCTTTTCTAGATTTCTCATTTTAATTTGGTCTGTAACTACTGCACTAAACCGTTACTTAACGATACAAGCCCTGGTTGGTCTATTGATTGAACTGTGCTAATCGATCGGAAAAGTTTGCTGTGACAGCTGCCGATCACCTGGCGGACTAGCCAACGCCCTGGCCTGAACAGCTGATTGTGCGCACGGTAGATCTGGAAGCAGCTGTTACGCGAAAAGAGGCCGAAAATGGGACCAAAGATGGCACTAACGATCGAGGAGGTTGAGGACATTAAAAAATCACTCGACAATCTCACTGACAAAGTGTCATCTATCAACGTGAATCAAAAAGAAATCTTGGAGCTCGTCAAGGAAGTGAAGGCGCTACGCTTGCTTGTTGAAGAGAAGGACAAGCGCATCGCATCTCTTGAAAGGAGGGTGACTGATTTAGAACAATACACGAGGATGAACGACGTTATTGTCTCCGTATTAAAACCCCGGTCATACGCTCGGGCGGTGACCGCGAACAACGGGGATGAGCCCGGGGAGCTGAATATGAGCTCTACGGAGCAACAAGTCGCCACTTTCTTTCAGGCGAAAGGAATTGAGATGAACCCTGTAACTGACGATAATGTCGGTATATTTGTTTTTATAGTAATAAGTGAAAAGGTTATTATTTTATTTGTTCAAGTATTGAGAGGTGTCATAATATTGCAGTTATTGTTTTTGTATTTTATTTGTGAATACATTTGCCTTTTTGAGTTGTGTGACCTTTGCCTTACCCCCGGAAGTAGAAAAGAGAAAAATAGTAGCGCAAAAAGAGAGAAGGGGACAAAGAGAGAAAACATAGAGAGGTGTAAAGAAAAGGGACATCAAGATAAAAATACGCTGTTTTACTACTGCTGGTAACGTAAAGGCGAACACGGTAAATATAGTTTCTATTGTGTATTTATTTAAAGGTGTTTATTTTTTTGTCTGTTTTGTTTTAGTTTTCACGGTGTTTTGGTGTGTTAATGAAGAGCGCTGAAAATAAATACTGACACACAATCATCAGTACGAAGCGTGAAGTCCTTTCTCGCTAAGAAAACCAGGGTAGCTACAGTGAAAACGTGACCTGTTCATCGCACGTGGCTGTTGGCTGCGCTTCCCCATGCATCCAGACGGCGGCGCCAGAGACCGCGATTTGTCTTCAATCTGCGGCAAACCCGCGCATGTTGACTGCGGGAGCAAGTTCACTAAGCGAAATCCTTAAGTCAAATGCAACCACAGTGCCAGTCTCAAGCACTGATGAAAGTAAGTTAAAGAAATTCAAAGGACACAGATAAAGAAAAGCACTACAAAACAAGAAACTAAAGCAAATAAATGCAAAATGACCTCACCAGAAAGTAAATCATCTGAAAGTGAAGAGGATGTTCAGACTGAATATAAAGTAAATGCTAAAAAGAAAGAATGTGCTGAACTAGATAAAGATGAGACAAAAACAAGAAAATCCTCTCGTGAGAGACGATTTACTCCAAAAATGCAAGAATTACGGGAGCAAGAGCTCGCTCAAAAAGAAAAGAGGTTCGCTGCAGTGTATGAAAAATGGAAATCTAAAGTAAGACACATTCGGACAATATTAAAAGAAGCATGCTCAGAAAAGGATCTGTATAATATGATGGATGAAGCTGAAAAAATTGACATGGAACTGAAAGAGCTATATGATAGTTTAAGAAGGAATGCAGCTCCAAGTCAAGAAATCAGAAGGAAAATAGATGCATGCTCAGCTGTTACATGTGATTTGCTGCGCTTAATGAGAGTCAGACTAACTGAAGAAGAGGGAGAGTTTGATGTTGTTGCAGAGAAGGCAAAGTTACGTACACTTCTTGACAATGACTATGCCAGATCTATATATGGGTCTACAGCCACCAGAGTGTCTGCACGTGACTGCCATTCTGAACATCCCTCAGAGTCGCCCAGCATCTCACACAAAAGAGCAGAAATTGCTGCAGACTTGGCTGCAAAGCAAGCTGAAAGTGACATGGAAGAGGCCATAGAAGCGCAACGTCAAGAACTGAGAAAGCTTGAAAAACAAAAAGAGATAGTGAGAATGCTGGCTAAGTTGAGGGTGTACACTGAAGAGATGAAAGTGAAAGAAGAGAGATGTAGCTTGTTACGTAGCAAAGACAGTACTATTCTATCATCTCATACTGAACATGTAGATCAGCCAGCCACACAAAATGAAGCATTTATGCAGGCTTTACATGAGTCAGTTGCTCTCACTAGACTTCTTGCTCCAGAGCCTACTGTATTTTCAGGTGACCCTCTCAAGTTTATAGAGTGGAGCACAAGCTTTAAAGCTCTGATAGAAAGACAGTGTTCAAATCCTGCAGACAGATTATTTTATCTGCAAAAGTACATAGCAGGAGAGGCTAAATCTACTCTAGAAGGCAGTTTTTACAGAAAAGATGAGGAAGCTTATCAACAGGCATGGGATAGGCTGAATTCTAGATATGGGCATTCATTTGTAGTGCAGAGAGCCTTTAGAGAGAAACTTAACAAGTGGCCAAAGATAGGTGGCAAGGAATATCTTAAGCTGAGAGAGTTTAGTGATTTTCTTCAAACATGCAGTCATGCTATGCCCCACATTAAAGGTTTACAAGTTCTAAGCGACAGGAAAACCAGAAGATGCTGACTAAACTCCCAGATTGGATCACGTCAAGGTGGAATCGTAATGTCACTGAGCAGCTGGACAAAGGCAAGGACTATCCAAGCTTCTATGAGTTTGCTTCCTTCATCTCTAAGGACGCACGCATTGCTTGTAACCCTGTGTCATCGTTACACGCTCTAAAACCACCTGCAGATATTCCAACAAGAGAAACAAAGCGCACAAAAGCAAATGCCTTTGTCACCAATGTGAAAGCCTCAGAAACATCCAGCCCTGCATCCAAGTCCAAGGAAACAAAGAAAAGAGACTTTACACCACAAAACTCAAATGCAAGCAAATGCATGTGCTGTGGAGAGGACCACTCCATACACAAGTGTCAAAAGCTCACAGAAATGACTGCAGACGACAAGAAAAAATACGTTCAGGACAACAAATTGTGCTTTGCTTGTGTGAGAAAGGGCCACAACTCCAAAGACTGTAAAAACAGAGTAATGTGTGGCATATGCAAAAAGACCATCCAACTCCACTACACGAGGACCGCTCATCAGCAGACAAGCCCCCTGCAGAAAGCACAGTAAGTGAAACTACCACCTCTCTCTCATGCTCTGTGGGAGGAGGTGAGAATGGCAGCACATCAATGATTGTGCCTGTGGATTTCATCAATTCAGGCTCCTGACAGTGAAACTTTGGTATACGCTCTACTGGACACTCAAAGTACTCACACCTTTGTTGATCAGGAGGTGTGTGAAAAGCTACAGGTTGCTACAGAGCCTGTAAAACTAAAGCTTGCCACTATGGTCAAAAGAGACTCTATTGTGAAAAGCCAAAGAGTAAAGGACTTAAGATCAGAGGGTTTTACTCAAATACTAGCATTGAGTTACCCCCAGCTTACACCAGAGACTTGATACCCCTTGAGCGTGCTCATATCCCTACTCGTCAAACAGTAAGCAAATGGCAACACCTTGCCAACTTAGCTCAAAAGATGCCCCCTTTAATGGACTGTACTGTTGGACTTTTGATAGGGTACGATTGCTCCATAGCCCTAGCCCCCAGAGAGGTCATCATTGGTGGTGACAGTGAGCCCTACGCCGTTAGGACAGATCTAGGTTGGAGCATTGTAGAAGGGGCACCCCAGCTTGTAAATGCTAGCAGTGTAACAGGTTTATGTCACAGAGTGTCTGTTAAAGAGGTTCCCCCTGTAACCCCCTCAGCCATTATTAAGGTACTTGAGTCAGATTTTGCAGACATCAAACAGAGTAGCAGTGACATATCCCAAGAGGATATTCAGTTCCTTCAGATGCTAAGTGACAAAATCAAACAAAATGAGCATGGACACCTTGAAATGCCCCTGCCCTTTAAAGCACGTCCACAGCTCCCAAATAACAAAACTTTAGCCCTGATTCGCTTAAAGCAGCTAAAAAAGAAGCTGGACAGAGACTCAAAGTTCAAAGCTGACTACATAAAGTTCATGGAAGGAGTTCTAAGAGATGGTGATGCAGAAAAGGCAGAGTCACAGCCAGTTCAAGGAAACGTCTGGTATATACCGCATCAAGGAGTTTATCACCCCTGCAAGCCGGACAAAGTCAGGGTGGTATTCGACGGCTCAGCAAAGTTTGAAGGAACGGCACTAAATGACCACTTACTAACAGGACCTGATCTTACAAATGGCCTCACCGGAGTACTTTGCCGTTTTCGTAAGCACAACATTGCAGTTATGTGTGATGTTGAAAAGATGTTTCATAGGTTCCACGTTAGTCCAGAGAACAGAGACTATTTACGGTTCCTTTGGTAGGACAATGGGGACACAAACTCAGAGCCCACTGAGTACCGAATGAAATTACATTTGTTTGGTGCATCTTCATCCCCTGGTTGTGCCAATTTTGGCATGAAGCATCTGGCCAGTGAAAATGAGAGAGACTACCCATTGGCTGCTAACTTTGTCAAAAAACATTTTTACGTGGATGACGGCCTTACAAGTGTACAGTCAGTTGAGGAAGCAGTCAAACTTGTAAAAGAGTCACAAGCTTTATGTTCAAAGGGAAAACTGCATCTTCACAAGTTTCTGTCAAACAATAGAAAGGTCCTAGACTCGATTGATCCTGCAGAGAGAGCTGTGGAGATAAAAGATGTTGATCTCAACTACAGTGACCTCCCAGTGCAAAGAGTGCTAGGTATAAGATGGGACATTGAAAGTGAAAACTTTTTCTTTCAGGTAACACTTGATGACAAACCAGTGACTAGGAGGGGTATTCTGTCTGTTGTAGCTTCACTGTACGACCCCTTAGGGTTCCTAGCCCCCTTTATTCTAGAGGGAAAGAGAGTGTTACAGGAGATGTGTCAAAAGGGCATTGGGTGGGATGTACCTCTACCTTTCGAGCTAAAGCTAAGGTGGGAGGGGTGGATGAATGACTTAGAAAATCTTAAGTTTATTCAGATTCCCCGGTGTTTTAAGCCTGTGAACTTTGGTAAAGTCCTGAGAGTTGAGTTTCACCACTTCTCTGATGCGAGTAGTCAAGGCTATGGTCAGTGTTCTTATATCAGATTAGTGGGTGAACAGAAAGTACACTGTGTATTAGTCATAGGCAAAGCCAGAGTTGCACCAACCAAAATAGTCACAATCCCAAGGTTGGAACTAACTGCTGCAGTAACGTCCGCTGCTGTTAGTTACATGTTGAAAAGAGAACTTGAGCTCAAAGTTGACAGAGAGTACTTTTGGACAGATTCTAGAGTAGTACTCGGTTATATCAACAATGAGGCTAAAAGATTTCATGTTTTTGTGGCAAATCGTGTTCAAAGAATCAGAGAAACTACAAACCCAGAACAATGGCATTATATTGACACAAGCGAAAACCCAGCCGATCACGCCTCAAGAGGCCTAAAAGTATCAGACCTTATCCACTCAAATTGGTTCACTGGTCCCAGGTTTCTTTGGGACAAAGACATTGTGACAGAATAGAGCACACCACCAGAGCTCATGGTGGGAGATCCTGAAATAAAAACAATCCAAGTACTGAAAACTGAGTCAACTCAACAAAGTGACATCAAGGACCATTTGGCAAGGTTCTCAAACTGAAATACTGCAGTTAACGTTATTGCTCGCATTAAATGAATGGCAAAGAGGATTAAAACAACGGACCCTCCAAATGTGGAGGAAAGACAACAAGCCATGTTAACACTGGTCGGTCTTGCACAGAAAGATGCTTATGCAAAGGACATAAACAAACTGAATCAGTCTCAAAGGTTGCCCCGTAACCACAGACTCTTTGAACTAGACCCATTCCTTAAAAATGGCATAATGAGATTAGGAGGAAGGTTAAGAAAGGCCTCAACAGGTTTTGAAGTGAGACATCCTGTAATCCTACCTAAAGACTGTTTTATTACTCGTCTCATTATTGCACATTATCATGACAAGATCCAGCACCAAGGCAGAGGACAAACTTTAAATGAGATTAGAGCAAATGGCTACTGGATTGTTGGTGGAAGTAAAGCAGTAGCTGAGTACATCAGGCAGTGTGTGTGGTGTAAGAGAGCCCGTGCACCACCTGAGCAACAGAGAATGTCAGATCTACCTTTTGACTGCATCGATCCTTCGCCACCTTTCACCTATTGTGGCATTGACTGCTTTGGTCCCTTTAATACCGGACAGGGTCGTAAAGTTTATAAACGGTACGGTCTTTTGTTCACTTGTTTATGTTGTAGAGCGATCCATATTGAAATGCTTGAGGATATGACAACCGATGCATTTGTCAATGCTTTAAAGGTTGTATGGAGGATTTTTTTTTGTTTCAAATTGTCAATGATAGCATTATAGAGATGCAGTAGCCTTGTAATTATGATGACCAAAAAAAAGAGAATAAAAATTCATCAACTCTGGACGTGGTGGGGCCAGCTAAACATTTGCCAATAGATAACGACACTGCCTCGTTATCTGTTAGCTGACAGGCTGTCAATCAATCTCCCTACGTTTCTAGCGTAACTGACTTGCCTGCGCGCCGCCGGTACGTGGTTTACGTACGCCTGTCACGCAGTCCACAGACGCAAGCCGCACAGACGCTGTTTACTCCACCAACGCAACAGTTCTTAGCGGCTTTTTTTGACCTATATCTTCCTCGCAGTTAGCACAAAGTTTGTTGCAATGGCAGACAAGAATCCAGGAGCAGTTAGCCGCAAAAGAAAGTCCGTTTTGAGATTGCTGAAAGAAGAAGACAAGGGAAAAGCAGCGAAGCCAAACTAAGGTGATTCTTGAAGATTCATTCCAGCGATGGCACAACTGAAGCAGACGCAGGGTCTAAAGACTGACGCATTGGTCGCCAAATTACTCCTGGACAGGTCACTTCTGCTTATTATGAAAACGTACTTTATTTCCAAGAGCTAGTCAAACGTTTTTCAGGACACGAAAGCGATATCCTATGTCTGAAAACGTAATTTTCAATGCAAAGAAAGAGTCCGCTTGCTGCTGCGTGTTGTAGTTAGTTCATTCGCACTGAATCTCCGCGCAACCTTCTCTGCACTCCTTTCCTGCTCCTCTCCCCGCTGCCCGATCCGCTCTTCCCCCTGCTCCTCACTTCTCCGGGCACGGAATCTCCGCGCACCGCTCCCCTCTCCTCTCCCTGCTCCCTGCTCCGCTCTTCTCCCTGCTCCTCACTTCTCGTCCGCGCACGAAATGTCCGCGCACCCGCTCCCCCCGCTCCTCACTTCTCCGCCTTGCCTAACCAACACTGTAGTTAGTTGTTTACAAGTCATGTGCAGCGCATCGGCTGTAAACAAACCTGTTTCTGGCGTAAAGAGGAGGCGGGAGGAGGCGTTTCTACGTAGGGAGCTGTAGGGGAGGGGGGGTGGTTTCACGCATGCGCAACATTTGAAAAAGGACAAACAGTTGCTGGATTTCTCGTTCCTTGGAAAATCCTCTATACAACCTTTAAGATGTTTTATAGCGATCCGTGGGCCTGTCAGACAGATCAGGTTAGACCAGGGAACTAATTTCATGGGTGCAAAAAATGAACTGGAAAAAGCTTTAAGTGAAATGGACAATGACAGAGTGAAATCTTATCTGGCAGAAAAGCAATGTGACTTTCTTATGAATGCACCAAGCTCAAGCCATGCAGGAGGAGCATGGGAGCGTCAGATTAGGACAGTTAGAAGTGTGCTGTGTAAAGTTCTTGCACAAACTGTTGATAGACTGGATGATGCGTCCTCAAGAACTTTTCTGTATGAAGCAATGTATGTTGTAAACAGCCGTCCACTAACTGTTGATAGCATAAGTGATCCCAAGAGTTTAGAGCCCATAACACCAAACCATCTAATCACCATGAAAGGTTCTGTTCCACTTCCCTCTCCAGGTAACTTTGTACAGGAAGATTTGTATGCTAAAAGCGCTGGAGAAGAGTCCAGTACCTGTCAGAGCAGTTTTGGCACAGGTGGAGAAAAGAGTATCTTGCTAACATTACTCTGAGGCAGTGTTGGCACACCCCTAAACGTAACATGAGGGTTGGTGATGTTGTAATAGTCAAAGATGAGAACACCCCTCGTAATGAATGGACACTTGCTAAGGTTATTAAGGTACATGAGGGTGATGATGGACTGGTGAGGAAGGTGACATTACAAGTCGGAGACAGGAAACTGGGAAAGAAGGGAGAACGCTTACATAAGCCTTCTATTATTGATAGACCTATTCAGAAGTTGGTTCTTGTTGAAAGTTCTTAAAAGGGTACTGATTGTTGTACAGTTCTACATTCAAATTTTCATTGGAAATTACCTTTATGTGTTTTATGAAGAGTATATTGTGTAACATCTTCATTGTTATCAAGGGTAATTTGGTGGGAGTGTAACTGACGATAATGTCGGTATATTTGTTTTTATAGTAATAAGTGAAAAGGTTATTATTTTATTTGTTCAAGTATTGAGAGGTGTCATAATATTGCAGTTATTGTTTTTGTATTTTATTTGTGAATATATTTGTCTTTTTGAGTTGTGTGACCTTTGCCTTACCCCCGGAAGTAGAAAAGAGAAAAATAGTAGCGCAAAAAGAGAGAAGGGGACAAAGAGAGAAAACATAGAGAGGTGTAAAGAAAAGGGACATCAAGATAAAAATACGCTGTTTTACTACTGCTGGTAACGTAAAGGCGAACACGGTAAATATAGTTTCTATTGTGTATTTATTTAAAGGTGTCTATGAAAAGTTAAGTTATTTTTTGTCTGTTTTGTTTTAGTTTTCACGGTGTTTTGGTGTGTTAATGAAGAGTGCTGAAAATAAATACTGACACACAATCATCAGTACGACCCCGAAAGCATCGAAGCGTGTCACCCGCTACCCACGAGGAACGCTGTTGACAAACCCGCAGTCATAATGAGGTTTGTTAGCAGGAAAGATAAAATCGCGCTGCTCAGACAAGGATACAAACTGAGAGGATCAAACGTGTACCTAAATGAACACCTCACCAAACACAACGCAGACATCGCCAGGAAAGCTCGATACTTACGCAAAGTAAAGAAGATTCAGAATACGTGGACAACAAATTGCAAAGTGTTCATCAAGTTGAATGGGACCCCAGAGGAGGCCAGGGTACTGGTCATTCGGAATATGGAGGATCTGGCAAAGTACGAGTAAGCCTGTTGGACCAATAAGGTAACAAACATACTATGGCTTGCATGTTAACACCAGAGAAAAATAATAGCCTGACGCAAATGGTACTGAATCATGACAATAAGGAACTACATACATCACAATACACTGACTATAATATGCAGGTCTTGGAATATCACATTGACCCGGACAACAATTTCTTCTCCTCCATATTAAATAACTGGTTATTATACTGATGAACAGTTCAACAGTGGCATTGATACTGAGGGCAAACTCTCAATAATCCACTTTAACAGTAGAAGCCTTTACACAAACTTCACTGCTATAAAGGAGTATTTGCAACAATTGTCTCAGTCATTTAGCGTCATTGCTGTATCTGAAACTTGGCTTACAGAAAATAAAGGCACACAGTTCGTAATCGATGGTTATGAACTAAACTATTTAAATAGACAAAACAAAGGGGGTGGAGGAGTGGCTTTGTATGTAGACAATAGCTTGAACTACAAAATAATAGATCAAATGACAACAGCTATTGAAAATGTACTTGAATGTATTACAGTTGAAATAAGAATGTAAAATTGTAAAAATGTAATTGTTAGCTGTGTTTACAGAGCACCTGGGTCTAATATTGAAATGTTCACTACTGGTTAGAAGAAACATACTCCCAAAAACTGCATAAGAGGATATTTGTTTGTGGTGATTTTAATATTGACTTGCTAAATCCATACAAACATAAAATTACAGAGGAATGTATTGACACTATGTTCAGTTTAAATCTGTATCCAAAAATAACAAAGCCTTCAAGGATAACAGCACATTCTGCCACGCTAATAGATAATATTATCACTAATGACACTGAGAAACATACATTAAGCGGGTTGTTAATAAATGATATCACAGATCATCTGCCAGTTTTCATAGTTACTAGTTAGATTTTAGATTGAGAAAAAAAGTGCCTGAAAAAATACAATACCACAGATGAATTCAATCAGACCAAACTATCACTGCCTTTAAAAATAGTTTACTTTCTCAAGACTGGGATGCTATATGTAATATCCAAAATGCAGAATGTGCATACAATGAATTTATAAAAATATTTCTAGAGTTATATAATAGAAACTGTCCAATTGTATACTATAATAAAAAAAAGTAGATATAAAGAACACCCTTGGATAACAAAAGGTCTTCAAAATGCTTGCAATAAGAAAAATAGTCTATTCAGAAATTTTATAAAAAAGAGAACGATTGAGACAGAGACTAGATATAAAACATATAAAAACAAATTAACTAAAATTTTTGCGTACAAGTAAGAGAGATTACTTTAGGAAATTATTACATTATAATAAAAACAATGTGAAAGAGGTATGGAAAATATTGAACAGTGTCATAAATAATAAACCAAAAGCAGAAAACTATCTGAAATTCTTTACACATAATAATATAGATGAATATAACATGGAAATGGTGGCAAATAAGTTCAATCAGTTCTTTGCTAATGTGGGTCCAGATTTGGCAGCCAAAATCCCTCAACACACAGGAGAACGCCAACCACTAATTGACAGAAATCCCCATTCCATGTTTATTTCCCCTGTGGGTGAAACGGAAATTGTCAATACAGTCATGAAATGTAAAAATAAGAAATCAACTGATTACAATGATTTGGACATGGCCTTGATAAAACAAATAATTACAGTAATTGCCAAACCATTAGCACACATCTTCAATCTATCATTTCAAACTGGTACAGTTCCACTACAGATGAAGATAGTAAAAGTCATACCTTTATTTAAATCTGGAAACAAGCAGGAATTTACCAACTACAGACCAGTTTCTCTACTACCACAATTCTCAAAAATATTAGAACAGCTCTACAACACTAGACTGGAAAAATTCATAGGTCAACACAACCTACTCAGCGATAGTCAGTACGGTTTCAGAACAAGCAGATCAACATCACTCGCTCTGATGGACTCAATTGAAGCAATAACCAATCACATTGATCAAAGGAGAATAATAGCGGGTATATTCATAGATTTAAAAAAGGCTTTTGACACAATAAATCATCAATTACTATTTAAAAAAATTGAAAGGTATGGAATAAGAGGGGTAGCTTTAAAGTGGCTAAAAAGTTATTTAGTAAACCGAAAACAATTTGTCAAACTGGGTGAACACTGCTCTTCACATGAGGACATTGTCTGTGGCCTGCCACAAGGGTCCGTGTTAGGACCTAAATTATTTATTTATATATATTAAAGATCTATGCAACATACATTGTTTATCAAGCATTTTATTTGCAGATAAACAGATGCCACATGATGACAACCATCAATATTGGTATTGCAGTATCACTCTCGACATGGAGGAGCAGCGGCTCTACTCCGAGCTCTCAAACTCCCGTGTGACTGAGCAAACTATAACCTCAACCCTAAATCAACTCTAAGGGAGCGCCCAGCCACCTTGCGGAGGAAACTCATTTCGGCCGCTTGTATCTGCGATCTCATCCTTTCGGTCATTACCCAGAGCTCATGACCATAGGTGAGGGTGGGAACGTAGAATGACCGGTAAATCGAGAGCTTTGCCTTTCGGCTCAGCTCCCTCTTCACCACAACGGTCCGATACAGTGACCGCATCACTGCCGAAGCTGCACCGATCCACCTGTCAATCTCACGCTCCATCCTCCCCTCACTCGTGAACAAGACCCCGAGATACTTGAACTCCTCCACTTGAGACAGGGACTCTCCACCCACCCGGAGAGGGCAAGCCACCTTTTTCTGGTCCAGAACCATGGCCTCGGATTTGTAGGAGCTGATCTTCGTCCCAGCCGCTTCACACTCTGTTGCAAACCACCCCAGTGCACATTGCAGGTCCTGGTTCGATGAAGCCAACAGGACAACATCATCTGCAAACAGCAGAGATGAGATCCTGTGGTCCCCAACCCGGACCACCTCTGACCTCTGGCTGCGCCTAGAAATTCTGTCCATAAAAACAATGAACAGAACCGGTGACAAAGGGCAGCCCTGGCGGAGTCCAACATGCACCGGGAACAGGTCTGACTTACTGCCGGCAATGCGAACACAGCTCCTGCTCCGGTCATACAGGGACCGGACAGCCCTTAGCAAAGGGCCCCGGACCCCATACTCCCGGAGCACCCCCCACAGGACACCACGAGGGACACGGTCGAATGCCTTCTCCAAGTCCACAAAGCACATGTGGACTGGTTGGGCAAACTCCCATGAACCCTCGAGCACCCGATGGAGAGTGTAGAGCTGGTCCAGTGTTCCCCGGCCAGGACGAAAACCACACTGCTCCTCCTGAATACGAGGTTCGACTATCGGCCGGATTCTCCTCTCCAGCACCCTGAAATAGACCTTACCGGGGAGGCTGAGGAGTGTGATTCCCCTATAATTGAAACACACCCTCCGGTCCCCCTTCTTATACAGAGGGACCACCACCCCGGTTTGCCAGTCCAGAGGTATTGTCCCCGACCGCCACGCGATGTTGAAGAGGCGTGTCAGCCAAGATAGCCCCGAACATCCAGAGACTTAAGGTACTCAGGACGGATCTCGTCCACCCCCGGAGCCTTGCCACCAAGGAGCTTTCCAACCACCTCAGTGACTTCAGCCAGGGTGATGGATGAGTCCGCCTCCGAGTCCCCAGCCTCGGCTTCCTCCTCGGAAGACGTGACGGTGGGATTGAGGAGATCCTCAAAGTATTCCTTCCACCGCCGGACAACGTCCCCAGTCGAGGTCAACAGCTCTCCCCCCTCACTGTAAACGGTGTTGGTGAAGAACTGCTTCCCCCTCCTGAGGCGCCGGACGGTTTGCCAGAATCTCTTCGAGGCCGTCCAATAGTCCTCCTCCATGGCCTCTCCGATCTCCTCCCAGCTCCGAGTTTTTGCCTCTGCGACCGCACGGGCTGCCGCACGCTTGGCTCGTAGGTACCCATCAGCTGCCTCAGGAGTCCCACGAGCCAACAAGACCCGATAGGACTCCTTCTTCAGCTTGACGGCATCCCTTACTTCTGGTGTCCACCACCAGGTTCGGGGATTGCCGCCGTGACAGGCACCACAGACCTTACGCCCACAGCTACGAGCGGCCGCACAGACAATGGAGGTGGAGAACAGAGCCCACTCGGACTCCATGTCTCCAACCTCCCCCGGGATCTGGGAGAAGCTCTCCCGGAGGTGCGAGTTGAAAATCCTGGTGACAGAGGGTTCCGCCAGATGTTCCCAACAGACCCTCACGATACGCTTGGGTCTGCCAGATCTTTCCGGCTTCCTCCACCGCCAGCGGATCCAACTCACCACCAGGTGGTGATCAGCTGACAGCTCAGCTCCTCTCTTCACCCGAGTGTCCAAGACACTCGGCCGGAGATCAGATGACACGACTACAAAGTCGATCATCGACCTCCGGCCTAGGTTGTCCTGGTGCCATGTGCACTGATGGACACCCTTGTGCTCGAACATGGTGTTCGTTATGGACAAACTGTGACTAGCACAGAAGTCCAATAACAGAACACCACTCGGGTTCAGATCGGGGAGGCCGTTCCTCCCAATCACCCCTCTCCAGGTGTCACTGGCGTTGCCCACGTGGGTGTTGAGGTAACCCAGTAGAACAACGGAGTCCCCAGTCAGTGCACTGTCTAGTACCCCTCCCAGGGACTCAAAGAAGGCCGGGTACTCTGCACTGCTGTTCGGCCCGTAGGCCGACACCACAGTGAGAGACCTGTCCCCGACCCGAAGGTGCAGGGACGCGACCCTCTTGTTCACTGGGGTGAACTCCAACACGTGGCGGCTGAGCCGTGGGCCTATAAGCAAGCCCACACCAGCTCGCCGCTGCTCCCCGCAGGCAACACCAGAAAAATGGAGGGTCCAACCCTTCTCGAGAGGTTGGGTACCAGAGCCCAAGCTGTGCTTGGAGGTGAGCCTGACTATATCTAGCTGGTACCTCTCAACCTCCCGCACAAGCTCAGGCTCCTTCCCCCCCAGTGAGGTGACGTTCCATGTCCCTACAGCCAGTTTCTGTGTCCGTGGACTAGGTTGACAGGGTCCCTGACCCCGACCGCTGCCTAGTTCACATCGCACCCGACCCCTATGAAAGCCTCTGCGGGTGGTGAGCCCACAGGAGGGCGGGCCCCAACCCCAAGCCTGGCTCCAGGGTGGGGCCCCGGCTGCGCCATACCGGGCGACGTCACGGTCCTTAAAAAAGTAATATTCGTCCACGTTTGTAACAATGATGTAGAAATGATTACTAGTGTAGTGTTTATTACTCACTGAATAAAAAATATTTTTAAAAGTATATTAGTAGTACAAAAATTCATTCAATATTTTTTCTTGGGCCTTCACTGAATACCTTGAAGGCTCCAAACTTTCTTTCTGCTGCTCGATTACCATTTAAAATTTTCAGTGGTACAGAAGTAATGGTGCAATCGGGCAATCAGCTGACATGATACAGACAGAACAGCAGCTCTTTCTACAGGAGACATGCGCAGTGACAGTGGCACTGGAGGAACGGGAGCAGCAGATAGTGACACACAAGCCTAGAGCGCCCTCTCACGACTTAGCTTGGCTAAAGTATACTTAAATGATACAACATATACTTATGTCTTTATCTTTATCTCATAACATGCGGCCCTTATAAAATGTATCAGACTACACATTGCATTTAAGTTTATTCTATGTGAGGCTGCATGATAGTTTGGTGGTCATATATAATATGTTGCATAATATGCTCCCCCCACCAATGCTGATTTTATAACTTTGGCCACTGCTCCAATTGAGTTTTGGTATGGTAGCCCTACCTGACCAGCATTAAGATAATATTTAACATCATGATAATAAGTGAAAACATTATTAGTCACATTTAGAAACACATTTTTAGAAGGACAGGGAGGGCTCTTCTTCATGACAGATGCTGAGTTTTGGATCGACAACTATTTCTCTCAGGACATTGTGCACCTAAACAGTATGCAATGATGGCCTCTTCAAATTAAATCAAACAATAATTTCCTCAACAAACTAAATCCTAATCTAAGTCTTATTCTGCATACAAACTGCTAACCCTGAACCCTGAAGAGATTAATTAAATTATCATTACTATTTTATTTAGTCTCCATCTGTTTTTAGCTTTCCATTTGTATTTTTACTATAACCCTTAGGAGCTTTATGTTTGTGTTTTATTGTTGAATATATGCATGAAATAATGGGGTGGGGGGGTTGCTGTTGTTTTTAATATTGTCATTTTTCTGTTGCATGTGAAGCACTTTGTGCTATATCTCAAATGTATGAAAAGTGCTATACAAATAAAGTTTGTTTGATTGATTGATGGATCCGAGGGCTCTTCGTCCAGTGGTTTTTGACGCTGCGGTCTCGCTTATATGTGCTATCAGGGTGTTCGCTAAGGCCCTGAAGATGTTGTGATATGAGCTCGCCCATAACTCAATGAAATATGATTGGCCTAGACAATTTATATCAAATTTAATTCATACCCACATTAAATTGCGCGAGCTTTCGTTACAGCCACTGAAGCTTATTTTAATTGATCCATGGTTCAGCGTCACAGGCTTGCGTCTCTTTCTTTAGGGTTATAAATATATAGATTATGTAAAATATTTTAAATGAGCAAAGACACTCGAAGAAAAAATTAAGCTGAGTTGCGTAAATAGTCTAGAACAAATGTTTACTGAGCACACAACGAATGTCAATAAAAATGCAACTTTATTCAAACATTTTGAACATCATTTGTAGACAGTAGTATTAAGCCTGGCCAACAAGTAAGTGCATCTTTGTTCATTCATTTTATCAGTGCCATCTTATTTAACATAATTATGAGTCCAGCTCCATCACTAATTCAAATAACATTTTCAGTAACACAGAGGGCAAGACATAAGACTATAAATGAAGATCATATAAATTATATTACAAGTAAAAGGATTATCTACAAAGACAGAAAAAAAGAAGACAGACTAATGTTTTTCATGCAGGGACAGCAGTAGGTTTAGATTACATATAATAACATAAATGCTTTATCAGGAGCTTTAACAAGGAGTTACCAAACTGTGCACTGTCATATTAATTATTAAATTGTTACATTAAAAAACAGCTATAGTGATTTGTGTAACAAATTCTTTGAAAAGATAATAATGGAAAGTTCAACATTTGAGCAAATAGTGAAATTTTAAGTGCTAATTACAAAAATCTTCTGCTTTTCAGAACATGTCCCCAGGACATTACGATAACTCTAATTGCAATTTATCACATGGCACCTTTCAAACTGCTGTTTTGATTAATTGTCAAGTAACCTTGAGGTCCTAGTTAAATCAGAAAAAAATTTACGAAATTGAAGGGGACATATTACGTTAAATGAATGTTTATAAATTTTGAACCACCTCATTGCCTCATTACTTGTTTAGCCACAGTTTCATTATGATAATCAACAGTGATGCAACTGTGATTGTTTTAATAGTCTGACATTATCCTGAATTTGAGAAAAAATTCACCCCATATCTCCGCCCACAACTCTTAACATATGCATGAATAAACATAGGGTTCAAAAATAGTAATTTCAAAAATAAAAACACATTTACTAGAACTATTAACCTTTCTGTGATCAAGTCATTTTGGATCAACATTGCAGTTTATGGCTCATTTACGCTACATGTTCTAATCTAGATGCATACCCGTGGAGGCTTCTGTCTGTCCTTTGTCCACTGCAAAACATATATGTTATGTTTCGCTCACCTCATTTTCTTGGCTCTTTTCCCACAAATGTAATCAAAAATTGCCTTGGGTGCCTCCATATTAGTTTTTGCTTTTTTTCTTCTGTTTTGATCAATTCTCAAACTGATATTGCACGCCCTGTGGTGATTATTTAACAGAATACATATTTTACATTAGAAACGGTTGAAAGCATAAATGCAGTGACAGTTACTGCAGTCGGACTGCATGGATCTGTTTATGTAAAGAAATGGGACATAACTGAGCCTTTACAATTAATAACATGGAAATTAATGATCTACGCACCATGTAGTTCAATACTTAATACTCCAAAAAAAAAAGCATAATACGTTGTTGTTTTTTTTAACTATTGAAAAACGCCACAGAACTGAGTGGGGAGAGTGTGGAGGTCCTGGAGGTTGAACTCAGATGAGGTCAGGTCACAGTTCAAGAGGTTGGGGTCATATGAAGAAACCAGGAAGTCTTCTGCAGTGTCCGTATCACCAGGGAGCGGCATCAGAGGATCAGCCAGGAGCGCCTCCAGAGTGAGGACCTCGGGGTCAATAGTGCTTTGCTCTGGGGGGAGATTACAGGATACATTTATTAGAGTGTTTATTAGAGCTTTTCAGACACATACACAAAAGGATAATAAAGAAGTGAAAAGTTAGTATGGAAATATATTGTTGAAAATGAATACTTAATTAAATGTACACAAAAAATATTATAATTAAAGGTGCACTATGTCACTTCTGGTGAGGGAGATAGAGATGTTATTACACAGTATGGCACTGAACTATTTCCATAGAGACAAGAAGGTACAGAGCTCTTAGGCGAGGTGACAAAATAATATTGACCCCAAAAAAGTATTGTTTAGGCTTTCATGTATCAAAACAAGTTTTGTCAACTTATGTAGCTATCGTGACAGGCCTATGCCATACTGTAGAACATTCCAGGTAAAGCAATAATACACCCATGGAGACATTCATCTGACAAACCTTCTGCCGGAAATGTTACAAAGTACACCTTTAAATAACTGTATTATGTCTTTTATTGCTATGAATTGGTTAATTCAAAGTAATCATATTAAGCTATTTATTTTTTTAGAATAAATTTGATCATTTTTACCTTATTTAATAACATACGTAAAAGCATTAGATTTTTTCCCCACCATAAACTACAGTGAATCATTTGCTTGAAAGGACATTCTATCTCCATTCACACATGCAGCGTTACCCAGCAATTTGACTGAAATGTACCAGAACAGGGCCGTGTGTGAACAAAGCCAGACTGATTTTCCAGCACTTTTGATAAAGCATTTTCCTGGATCCAAACTGGGGAAAAGTCCATCAACTTTGCATGCAAGATTTATCTGTTAATGTCTTCTCTACCAGTGTATACTCTAGTACTAGAGCAATTGAATGCTGTAATGCTGTTAATGTCAAGTAATAACTACAGAAAGACTTCTTATTCATAATCAACAAAATCAGATGCAAGTGATATAGGTGTTAGTTAAGCTCACAATCCATGAAAACACCAGCACTACCTTTAATTAAACCAGTTACCACCAAGTACAGACCCTTACAGACCAGTACGAGTAAATTAAATTGTCAATTGGAAGTGTGCATAAAAGTTAACTTTGTACATATTAAAATTGTTGTACTGCTTGTGCATTATATAAATCATATCTCTAGTTCTCCAAAAAGAGCCGGAACACATTAGGCCAGTTGTTTTATTCTATAATTGTATCCATAACAAAAAATCTAACTATTAAATAGATAAATATATGCACAACTATAGAAAATAATGTACAAATTTAACTTGTCTGCAGAATCTTGCATAGCTGTTTTATTGGCTAATGGAAAAGAGACTGAAAGCATAGGAGTATTAATTTGAGTAAATATTGTATTTGGACTGCAGGTGGAGCTATGACTCACCGGCTCCGCACAGACCAGTGATTGGCTGCAGCTCTGGGCCCTGTTTCATTGCAGAGGAAGACTCCAGAGAGTTCCTATATGACAGACAGCACCACAACACTGTCAACACCACCTACATACTCATCAAGAGCCTTGTTTCCACTGGCACGGTTCGACTGGGGCCATCTTGGCACTGGCCAGTTAGGACAGGACTATCCCCACCCGGGGAGCATTTCCATTACAATGGGCCCAGGCCGCTTTGGGTGTGACACAGGTCTATAAGACACACCCAATGGTGTGACGTAGGCTTGCGCCGCCATGAGCCCCTGGACAGCTATCATAAGGCCGCTGATAAAGGAGCATCAACACTGATCTATATTCAGATATAACTAAAAAAAATGCACATGCAAATGAACCAGAGCACACAGCTGATACTCACGTGGACTGACACACGCTTTATATCAAAAGCAAGCATGCGCATGCTCTTTGTTGTTCATAAATAACTTTACTCTTTACACGCCACAAGGGATATATTTACTAAACCATATTTGTAAATTATGCTTTTACCGGGACCCAGGAGGAGGATGTTGGTGGAGTTTGGGTCATATTATCAGTTTGGCTTCAACTTTACACGGATACTGCAGACTCTGACTGAATTAGGGATGGGCATTCGATGAAATTTTCTTAATCGATCGTCGGAAGAATTAACGATCGATTATTGATTAATCATTAACGTTTTTATATTAAAATTATCATCATTATTATTACTATCTGCATAAATAAATTCACCTTTACGACATATAAACCGTAACGACTCTAGAGCCACATCAGCCCATTTTAGATTATAATGTGTTTAATTTTGCGCAACTCTCACTTAAAACCGCATGGCTAATTTGCATAAACTAAGTGAAGATAAAACTACAGCTCTTGTGTCGCTGATGCGGTCAATTTCTGCTGGACTAAAAGACATGACTCAGTGGAATACAGGTTAGTGTGACCAGATTTGCGTTTGTCAAAACCAGGACACCGTACGGGGGGAGGGGGGCCGGGGACTCATCATGGACATTGAGCGACTCTCACCTGGAAAATCTTTCCCACTGGACACAGAAACATATATGCTGCTTTATACACTGTGCACAAGGCCGCACACTTGTCCTGAACGCAACGGAAAGCGTGGAATTTCTTGTACAAATCATCGTTAAATACGCATTTGTGCTTCGATACGTTGCAGGCGGGCTGACCGACTCTGTGTGTCTGCTCGCTGCTTCTGAGTGCAGAGACACATGTACGGACCCCTGTTTGGTCACACTACACACAGCAACCTACATTCGGTTGGTCGATTAAAATGAACGTAATCGATGAAATTCTGAATGATCAATTATCGATTAATCGACTAATCATGCCCATCCCTAGACTGAATGTGGATTTATTATTACGCACTTTACCTTTCAGACACTGTAAAGGCCCTGCACCAGACACTTGATGTGTTCTTGGGTGGAAAACAACAAGTTGTTGGTTGTTGGGTGGTATACAGTAAGTTGCATGCTGTTTCCTCAGCTCTTCTGTTTTACAGGTAAGATGACACAAAGCTTTGTGGGACTATGCTTAACGTGAGTGCTGTTTGTGCCATTGGTTTGTGCAGAGCACAGTCAAGAGAGCAACTGCACTGTTGCTAAATAACAGTGACGAGCAAAATTGCCCGTGCCAATACTAACAAGCTGTTGGACTTCCAACGACTGTGGGAAGGCATGTCTAGCCCCACTTCCCACAAGCCAGTCCCATGTCCTAACTGTGCCAGACCCCCTTTGGTGGGCAGTATCCCCAGCGGTCCACATAGGACCCCTAAAACGGGGCGAGGCAGATCGCTTTACTCAATGGAAACACTCAGGGTCCACTCACGGTACTGCCCTGTACCGCGCCTATGGAAACGAGGCAAAATTAACTTGTAATTACTCTGGACTAGTAACTTTAGGATGATGCGGCAGACTTTTAAATTCTTACAAATTCATACAATACAAAATCTGAGGATATATTCTGAGTTAAAGAATAAAACAACAGTAACTTACTCAGTCGTGACAAACATGAGCTTGGTTTTGATGTACTTGATGTAAGGGCTGTTTTCTGAAAGAGAAAAGACAATTAAACTTTATCATGTATTTTAAAAACACTTTGCTTTGTGGCCTCTTAAAACCAGTTTTACAAAATCCCTTCACTCGCCCACAAACAGAGGGGTGTGAGGCGAGCTTTCATGGAGAAGAGACCCTCCATCAACCACATCACTCCAGTCCTCCAGCAGCTCCACTGGCTCCCAGTTCACTTCCGATTTCAGTTCAAGATTCTATTACTCACCGTTAAATCTATTCATAATCCATATTCCACACATTGCCACTCCCTCTGCTCCTCTCTCCAGTTCTCTGTCCCCTTTGCTCCTCCTCTCTCCTCCTCCTCTCTCCAGCTGTCTGTCCCTTCTCCTCCTCCTATCTCCAGCTCTCAGTCACCTCTACTTGCCTCATCACCATGGAGAGCAGTGCATTCAGTCACTCTGCTTCCCAGCTGTGGAACTCACTCCCGCTCCTCAGTAATCTTGATTCATCGCTAATACACAAATCTCAAAACCCGTATATTAGCCTAGCCCCATTATTGCACTGATGTTTTACAACCCATCCCATATTGTTTGATTGTTTTAAATTGTATCTTAATTGTTGTTTGTACGGTGTCCTCGAGTGCCTAGAAAGGTTCATTTAAATAAAATGTAAACTATTCTGCATTGTCAGCTGTTATTCCTATTAGTGGCTGATGATTCTGACACTTGTACACATCCTTGCATGCGGTTGTATGTAATGTGCCCCCTCACCTCCGGACTTATCACTGTAGTACTTTCCAAACGCCTCATCTTTGGGTGTGTTCGGATAAAGGAAGAGCAGAGGGTTTTCTGGCACGTTGTCCATCTCCATCAGCTGGAAGTTTCTGATAATTTCGTGAAAAGGAATCTGCTCCAGGTCGTTCTTGGTGAAAGGTCGAACTGTCTTAATCTCAGGCTCACCTAGTTAAAAGGAGTTAATGATGAAGGACGGTCAATGCCAAAATAGATGAAACGCATATCTACAAATTGGCTTTAAGTTTCTTTTGGCATAGGTATTTCAGATAAAAGTTTTCAAATGTTAAAATAATGTCTGCTTTTACTGAATATCCCTTATAAACTAGACCAGCGTTTCCAATGAGGTATTTAGGCGCTGCTGTTCCCTCTGATTTTAGCAACGGGAATTAACATTTAGAAAGTAAACAAATTAGGTCCTTATCTCCTGTGAATGCTATGTGCCATGCCATGTGTTTGCTGTGAACAGAATTTGACAGCAAAATACAATGACAATTTATGGTCTTCGCAAATCCCATAAAAGTCTGGAGTTTTATTTATGATGCAAATAAATGACCAATAAACAAATGAGTGTTCAGAGAAGATGACTTTGGATTAGTGGATTAAAGGTTCTATATTACACAAAACTGATTCTTGTGAGCTATAAGCCATGTTATAATGTTGTTACCTCAACAAAAACATACCTGGACTTGTTTTTTGCTTTATTCACATCCAGTACATTTAACACACAAGCCATGCATATTTAGGCTGTCTTCATCTATCAAACTGAAAATGGTCTGTTCCACTTTGTAATGTCAGGGGGTAATCATTTATTTATAATCTTTAGTTCCGCAGAGATTGGCAATTCCAGATCTGCAGTTACCTACATGATTCTGGTGAAGGTGTATGTAGTTCAAAAAACATATTTTCAGGTTGAGAGTAGAAGACAGCCTAAATATGTAGGGTTTGTGTGTTGACATGTGAATGAAACAAAACACAACTCCAGGTATGAAACAACACTTTTACATAGCTCATAAAATAGTGTAATTTGGGCCCTTTAATAAAACAAGCATGAATGAAACAAAATACAACTTCAGATGTGTCTTCTCTCTATTGAACAATATATTATTATTTATTACTCTTATTCATCTCTATTCTTAAAACCATTGTCCCTTTACATTTACAATGTATTTTTTACTTGCATTTTGTGATCATCAGAACCTTAAAAATAAATTTTTTCCCTTTTCACTGAAACATTTCTTGCCTTGAATGGAAGAAATGTAATAAATATAGTACATAAGCATGGACAATTTCAATTTGAATATAACCACATATTTGGGTGAAGGATAAATTTGGAGGGGCAGGTCGAAGAAGATGTTTTTGGCTGGACTCAAACCCACAACCTCATGGCAGGAGGGTGATAGTGTCACCTGTCCGGTGCACTCTTGTAATTTAATATTTCTGTTTACATTCACACTTGCCTTATTTTGGTCTTGGTTTGAGCTCCATATTGTCCTGGTCTATTTCATGTTTAGTTACAGGTTTAAACCAGTTTATTCCCAGTTTTGACTTTGTGTTCTTACCGGTGAGAGTGGTTTCCACCCAGGAGAAGGTGATTCCTCCGACCATACTTTCACTGAAGCGAAGTAAAAAGGTCCCTCTCTGTTTTTTCTTCAAAAGTGATTTCTCTTTTGCCTTAGTCACAAACCCCATGATCAGACTGAAAGGAAGAGAAGAAAATTATAAAAGAAAAACAAATCCATTCAGAAAAATTAAGTTAATTTTCATTGGAACGTACAAGGCTGGGTCGTTATAATAAGTAGAAGAGGTAATTTTTTTGATTAGTCGACTAGTCAAATGGGGGAAGTTGTTAATGTGAGTATAATCATCCCATCTGTACATTTTGTTATTGTTAATTGTAAATCCCATTTAAATGCATGATGTCACAATTTTCTACTGAATTATTTTACACTCATTCAAGGTAATTACATTATATGACATTATTTATTTATAACAACAGCTTTTTCTTTTAAAAAATGGGAAAAGGTGACATCATGTATTTATTTAGAATCATCATTTCATTTTTGAACGTTACAAGCCAATAAAAACTATATGCGTTTAGTCCACTTACCCATCTCTCCACAAATCTGCCAGATATTGTTTCACCATCATCAAAATGCCATCAAACCACACCCAGAATGTAATAGGGGAATTTTCCTGTAAAGAAAAAAAACATATAAATAAATAAGATAAATACAAATACAATACAACACTGAACAAACTGCTAATTTAACTTACTTTGCTAAATTTTGCCCAAGATACCATCAGGTGGTTATAGCTTTGTTGCTTTCCTGAAATTAAATCAATCATTAAAAATTTGCAATTAAAGGTGCTCTAGCTAACATTTCTGGCGGAAGACCTGCCACTTGCTTGTCTCCAGGGAGATGAAATTGCATTGTCTAGAACAGTCGTACCCAAAGGCAGAAGTGTCACGCACCCTCCCTCCTTATCCAAAAATTGTACAGGGACCCCCAATTACAATGCATACTCAAATCAAAACCATTATGCAATGTTTTCCTCTCAAATGTACTATACATAAAAGTACATATCATAATCTCTATGGGTTTAATACTGATTTAAAGTAGTAAATGAAGCAACATTTTTTTGTAAAGTTAATTTTAAATGCAATTTTCTTTTATGCTTGGGTTGTGTGGTCAACCTTTGGGGCCCCTCCCTGCAGTGACTCTGAGTCCCCCCAGGGGGCTCCGGATCCCACTCTGGGAAACAATGAACTAGAGGGTAACTTTCCAAATAAAAAAACAGAATAAATATAATGGGCATGTGAAATTATGAAAATACTAAACCAACACACAACCCTTTGTTATTCATCACCAATGATGTTAAAATGAAGTAGTGTCAGTCACCAATACACAGTTAATTTAAAAACAATGATAGTATGAGCAACTGCCAAATTACGAATAGAATAAAACTGAAACATGTATGCTTAGTAATATGAATACTGTACACACATACTACATACATATTTTCAACACAGTTGAACAAAGATTATGATAAATGCTGACCTACCCCTTGCATTTAACAGATGGATAGTGATGCATTTTTTAGTGTTTGATGTGAAACTGATTAATCATATATCAATAATATAATACCATAGTTTTATTACTAGTTAGTTAGGAGCCAAAGGACCAACATCCAGGACTCCCAACCTCCAGGACTCCTCAAAACCTGAGG
Source organism: Boleophthalmus pectinirostris (assembly GCF_026225935.1). Lineage (NCBI taxonomy): Eukaryota > Metazoa > Chordata > Actinopteri > Gobiiformes > Gobiidae > Boleophthalmus > Boleophthalmus pectinirostris. Next base: position 28,533,152 of record NW_026571299.1, read on the forward strand.
AAATAATTCTTGTCCAGGAAATTATACTCCTGAAGGAGAGCGCTCTGGCAGCGCGAAGAGCTGGAGCGAACAAGGGCCAAGCTTGCAGATCAGGTCCAAATAAGCAATTCTTTGGACTGTAAGCTTAAGACTCAGGAGAAGATTGGCAAAGAAAAAGACTTGGAGTGGAAAAAACTCACTGATACTCTCCAGAAGAAGGACAAGCAACTACAAGATCAAGGAGACATAAGGAGATCTGGTGTCTATATAATTCTGCAGTACAGGAAAATGTGCAACTAAAGCAAAAAGCTTGCCATCTCCAAAAAAATCTGGGGAAAAAAACAATATACTTGGAGTGGAAAGAGCTCAAGCTATTCTCCAGAAGAAAGATAAAAGCTGGAAAACCAAGTTAGAGCGTACAAGGTAAGGAGCTAAGATATCTGTATAACAATACAGTAAGAAACAATGTCCAGTTCAAACAAGAGCCAACACCAGTAAAGTCCATGAGAAGATGAAAGAAAAATTTTAAGTACCTACAATGGACACTCAAAAAACTTGATGTTTAAACAGACATAACCAACAGAGAAAATGAGAAACCAGGAAGGTGCAGGAGTTGTCCTCTTAACTCTTCTCAGCAGAACAGGAGCTATGTCTCATGAAGTTTTGCAAGGGTCAAAAAGCACAGCAATCCAGCTGTGCAAAAGGAGCAGCTGAAGTTGAGGAACAAAGGATGGTGATCAGGTACCTAAAGCACCTCCAACCAATACCCTGTACACTTGCATTATTACAAATTTTAACAATTTTTTTTAAAAATGTGTGCATTGACCTTTTATTTAGTACTACACAATCTCTTAGTCTCTTACTTGTGTCCTTTAAAATGCACATGATGCATTTCTTAGTTGGTTAATTCCATGACATAAAGTTAAAACTGAGCTCAAAGACCAAAAATTTTCAAAAACTCCTCAGTGTGTCAGTCAGTTACCCATAAATATAAACACTAAGTATAGGTGTATGTGCCTGTGCTGCCTCCAGTGGCCACTGCAATTTCAATTCACACTGGATTTCCCTGATTACAGCTAGTAATCAGTCTGGACGTTTGATGCAGGTTTCTGGCTTCAGAGACCCATTACACCAATCACACTACTCCTCATATGTCCAGACTCCAACAAGTTAATTAGTGGTAAGCAATAACATGTCCACGGAGACATGCAGGTGGCAAGCTCCCCACCAAAAAAGTTCCATAGCGCACCTTTAAATTTTTTAGCAATTATAAAATTCATTAACATTTAGTATTTACCAAAAAGTCTAAAAGCGATCATTTCTAGTTGTTCTGCATTCAGTCCACATTTAGTCGCAGAGAGAAACTGCCAACTCAACATCTCTGCAAACTGGGGCCAAGGAGCAGAGGGAGCTGTGGCGAAGAATCTGATGTCCTGTGAATGTAAAATAAAATAAATATACATAAAAAAGTGAGTGATGTAGGTTATGTACACATGACATTAAACCTGTACACATGACAATCAAACCTAGAACTAAGCCAGGATAGGACAAGGATTAGGGTTAAAAAAAAATCCAAATCAGGACTAAACTAAACTAAAGAGTACTATGCCAATATTGCAGGCCCAATCTTTCACCAAAAATCTAATGATATAAGTCTCTGCCCTCCATCTGAAACTATGGCAAGAAGTTCTACAATGCTATAATACATATCTATGTATATTATGAAGACTCACTTTGGTGTCGAGGCTGAGCATGTTAAACCACAGCACAGAGGCCCAGGCGCTCTGCTGCTGACTAGAGTTTGAGATGATCACCATCGGCAGAGAAGACGCCTGCAGAGAAAACAGCAAATAAACATATGCATGGATTATTATGTTAAAAAGAATGCTGCACATTATTTAAAAATAGTTTCTTAGCTCTATACGTACAAATGACAATGTTCAAATCTAGGCTCAAAACGGTTCTGTAGCTATGAATAAGACAGAAATGCTTTTTTCTGCACTCCTCTCTTTTATATAATGATTTTTATATAATATTAATTGTTGTCTTATTTGTTGGTATTTTGATGTTAATGTGCCTTTCTTGTTGCCTTTCTTTACACAGATGTGTGTGTCTCAACAAGACGGAACTGAAGATGTCTTCTACATTTGCTTTTCATCCTAAAGATGATGCCATTTGGTAATACAGGAAGTGCCCCACAGGAAGCATTTTTATTCCATACACTTTCACAATTTGAATAACTTCAGCTCTGGAATTTAAAATCTTTGCTAAACAGGAGATAAAAGTTAGCTGTTAACTTGACATGACATCACAAAGAAGGAACAAAGCAAAGAGCATTTTGAGCTTTGGAGATATAGACTAATAGTTAGCCTTGTTTACATAGGGCCAGCACGGGGTGGACCCTGAGTGTTTCCACTTTATAAAGCGATCGATACCGCCCCCTTTTAGGGGTCCAAAGCGAACTGCTGCAGGTACTACCTTCCAAAGGGGACTGGCACTTTCGAAGGTAGAGACACATGTTGAGGGTTATTCAAACATGTCTGAGTGAAATGTAACACAACTTTGTTTATGTTTGTGAGGAGGTAACAACATTCTAACATGGCTAAAAGCTCACAAGAGTCATATCATATAGGACTTTTAAAGAAAGACCTGATTGTGGACACTGTAGGGAGAAATGTAGTACGGTAGTTTGAACACTGTGAACTGACTGCACAGTGAATCCTGCTTTGTGTCAGTGACATTGCTCGGTATACCCCAATGGTTTCCTGTTTCCTTATGTCCCATAGGAATAACAACCGAGTATATCTGTGTAAAACTTTACCTGCAGCTTCAGTGACATTCCTTTAAAATCAAAAACTGTGTCAAAGTTGAGAATGTGCAGCTCTTCTGTGACACTCAGAGAGATCTAAAAATAACCCCAAAAATGAAGAAATTAGAGTAGTTAATTAAAATGGAAGTATTTTTGTCTCAACTAAAGAAGTGCTCTTTATACTCACTTCACTGGCTCCTTTTCCCCCACCACATTTCTGCTCCTTCAGCGTCTACAACCATAACACAACACAACTTAAGCCAACAATTACTATACTTTACAATATTTTCATAACAAATATTCAAATCTTTCACAAAGTTGTATTCTTATAAATAATATACAAATGAATGTACAAGGTCAATTGCATTCATTGTATTATTAACAACCCAATATAAACAATTTCTAAATCTGTTTTAGTTTTACAAGACACATTTTTTTACACATTCCTAATTTTAAGAAGATATATTGTGCTTTTGTCTGCTATATAGATATAATCTATGACACCCATGGATCATTATGTTGTATTTTGGACATTTTGAATCACAATATTGATCTAAAACCATGGACTGTATTAAGAAGTGGACTAAGAGAATATGAGGGCACCCATAGAGTTCGTCTCCATCCAAATGAAGCTCACAAGGCTAGCAGTTATAGGAGTGAATTCAGAGCCAGGTCTATATTAGGAATAGGAATCTATTTATGGACAAAACAGCAAAATAAAAACACCAGGATCATGTACAGTTGGTTCATATGAACATTTTAAAACCAAAATTCCGAGGTTCACTGCAGCAGTTACAGAGAGAAGGTTGACAATTTTTCATTGTTAAAAAGTTGATTTTGCTAAATAGGCATCTTTAAATTACAATATTTTAGTTTAAAGCATATATTCACTAACCAAGTGTCTGAAGTCTGCCACCATGCCTCCACTCTGGCTCTCTGTCATGTTCAGCGCTTTACTTTTGGTCCCTAGAACATTAAAACGTCGGTATCTAAAACACAAAGCACATGAAGATAAACCACACACAGGGAGGACTTCAGAGGAAATACCACAAAATGTGAAAGGGGAAACTCACCCTTTGATTTGAGGAGTGTCGCTGTGTTTAGACAGGAACAAAAACAGAAAGTTAACCACAAAGTACAGGTACAAAAATACAACGAACCATATTTTGAAAGTCAAAGAGTACAGGTTTGAGACATTGCAAAATTTCACTTTTTTATATAATGCTTCACAGATTTTTTTTAAGTAAATTTCTTAGTCATCAAAATTGGACTGTATTTTTAGATTGTGGTCAAAATAATGTTATTTCAGTATGACCAAAAGATATGTATTTTGGTGTTTACTAATATATCTGACATGAGACTTTTCAGATTTTTTATATGACTTAAGTGTTTTTAAGGTTACAAATTACAAATGAGTGGTGTTGTTTAAACAGGACTGGAACTAATCCTTCCAACTGTAACAGTAAAGTACATTTGTCAAATCCTTTTTTGTTTGCATAATTGGATATCTTAAGACATGAGGTAAAACTATTATCTGTATACCTGTCCATGGACACATCCACTTTCATCAGATGATTCAGTTCTGAAAACTTCACAAGCAGCCTGAAAAACAGTTTGATTTAGAAGGTATCATTGACAAAGTTATTTACAATTGTACTTATTAATTACACATATAAAGACATTCACCTGGCTTTGACTGAGAACTGCACATTGGTCCGAAGCACAAGTGGACCTTTACCCTGTGGCATCGATGGCTGAGTCTCCACCACAAACGAACTACGGAAATAAATGCAACACTTTAGTAACCCTTGGGGGGAAAACATTTTTAAATAAACAAATAGGTCTATTGGGTTATAACTGAAATCATACTTTACATACATAATTATCTACATATGTCAGGAGCAGAGTAAATATTCATTGTTCTGTCATGTCAGAGTAATCCCTCAGTCGTCCAGGTAGGAACCACAGCAAAAGAAAAATTCAATTCTGTCAAGAGGTTTTTTGAGTGAAGATGTGGTGGCCACTGCTTTATAGCTGCATGAAGTAAAAAACTAAATACACTGAAACTGCACTGAAACTAACACACTTACTTATTTAGTTTCTGTTTTTAGCAAGGCCCACCAGCAATTTGATCAGGAATGAGTTGTTTGGATAAGCTGTGAAATGTCTTCACTCTAAAACCTTTGTCTAGTTGACAGAACTGAATTTTTCTTCTGCTAATGTTCTGTTATTCATGTTTTACAACCATTGTAGATTAGATAACACCAGGTTTTGAAGAGCAGAGCAAGTGTTCATTTCATCTAGAGATTTCAGTTGACATTCTAATTCTAAAACTGTAATTGCAATTAAAATTCTATTGATTGCAGTCCCAGGTCATAGTGTTTATTTACTTGAGCAGTAGTTTCTTCAGCAGTGTGTCAGCTCGCTCCTGTAGCACTGGCTTTTCCGTCTTCAGAGGGTCTTTTTCATAAGAGACTTTATCCGACAATTCATCCAGTTTGCTCAGAAACTCTCTCACCTGGAAGAGACACGCCGCCACACAGCTGAACCTAAACAGCAAGAGGATGAGAGCAGGATTTTACCTTGATCTCATTGTTTCAAATTAAAGGTGCAATGTGTCATTTTTCTGATGAATATAACACCACCTGATTGTCCTGTTTTCCAAGGTTATTTTTGACCTATAAATACATCTGTAATGAAGTAAATGCATACTGCGGAACATTCTAAGCAGTTAAAAGTTATAATATTTCCATGCACAAGCATGTAAGGTAAATACATTGAATTATAAGATTGTTTTTAGTGATTACAGTAGTACAGATTCATTGTTTATTGCAAAAAGATTGCACATGATGGTTCATTTGTTTTTTGGTTTTCAGGTGGATTATCCAATCAATACAAGCAAAAATTATATACATATTATTGTTGAAGTGAATATGACAGGTTTTCATGTTTTTTCCAAATTGTAATTGATTTGGTGAGATAGTACTATAAACTGTATACAGAAGTGGACTAAGTGAGAGTGACATCACTCATAGCATTCAAATGCACAGTTACAGGGGAAAATTTGGAGCCAGGTCCTATATTATGAATACAAAATAGCAAAATAAAAACAACAGGACCATGTAGAGCGGATTAAAGGTTGTATGGAGGATTTTTTTTGTTTCAAATTGTCAATGATAGCATTATAGAGATGCAGTAGCCTTGTAATTATGATGACCAAAAAAAAGAGAATAAAAATTCATCAACTCTGGACGTGGTGGGGCCAGCTAAACATTTGCCAATAGATAACGACACTGCCTCGTTATCTGTTAGCTGACAGGCTGTCAATCAATCTCCCTACGTTTCTAGCGTAACTGACTTGCCTGCGCGCCGCCGGTACGTGGTTTACGTACGCCTGTCACGCAGTCCACAGACGCAAGCCGCACAGACGCTGTTTACTCCACCAACGCAACAGTTCTTAGCGGCTTTTTTTGACCTATATCTTCCTCGCAGTTAGCACAAAGTTTGTTGCAATGGCAGACAAGAATCCAGGAGCAGTTAGCCGCAAAAGAAAGTCCGTTTTTGAGATCGCTGAAAGAAGAAGACAAGGGGAAAAGAAGCGAAGCCAAACTAAGGTGATTCTTATAGATTCATTCCAGCGATGGCGCGACTGAAGCAGACGCAGGGTCTAAAGACTGACGCATTGGTCGCCAAATTACTCCTGGACAGGTCACTTCTGCTTATTATGAAAACGTACTTTATTTCCAAGAGCTAGTCAAACGTTTTTCAGGACACGAAAGCGATATCCTATGTCTGAAAACGTAATTTTCAAGGCAAAGAAAGAGTCCGCTTGCTGCTGCGTGTTGTAGCTAGTTCATTCACACGGAATCTCCGTGCAACCTTCTCTGCACCCCTTTCCTGCTCCTGTCCCCGCTGCCCGTTCCGCTCTTCCCCCTGCTCCTCACTTCTCCGGGCACGGAATCTCCGCGCACCGCTCCCCTCTCCTCTCTCCTCTCCCTGCTCCTCACTTCTCGTCCGCGAACGAAATGTCCGCACACCCGCTCCCCCCACTCCTCACTTCTCCGCCTTGCCTAACCAACACTGTAGTTAGTTGTTTACAAGTCATGTGCAGCGCACCGGCTGTAAACAAACCTGTTTCTGGCGTAAAGAGGAGGCGGGAGGAGGCGTTTCTACGTAGGGAGCTGTAGGGGAGGGGGGGTGGTTTCACGCATGCGCAACATTTGAAAAAGGACAAACAGTTGCTGGATTTCTCGTTCCTTGGAAAATCCTCTATACAACCTTTAATACAAACATTTTAAGACTAAAATGACAAGGCTTTCTGAAGCATTTACACAGAGAGGGGTCACTATATTCCAGTGTAAATCAGTGGGAGCCAGGGCCAGTAGGAGCTGGAAGTGCCCACATGCGAACTTCCTATTTGGATCAACGTGGCTAGCGCATTAGTTATGTCCATTTATATACACAGTCTATGGATAGGACACGTGGTAAATATTTATCATTATTTTAAGTGTCAGTTTGTGGGGAAAAATTGACATGAAAAGTACAAAAACACAGGAACGGAATCTATCTATTTGAGTCATCAACAGTGAAAAGTCTATGTAAAAGGCAGACCCATTTTAGGCACAAGGAAAGCATTTCTCTGAGAGTTTAAAGATTGATGTAACAAAATAAAGGTGCTGTCCTCTATTTTATTTGACTAATCATGGCTATTGTGTAATTTAGATTTGTTATGTAATCTGTTTTGGCCCTTGTTAACATAATGGTTGCTAGGTAATAGAAATGGTATTACCTCTAGCTACGTCAGATCTGCTGCCTGTAATCAAATATGTTGTCATGAAAAGAACTTTAACCTGTCATATCCACCTTAAAGGTGCACTGCGCAGCTTTTCTGGTGGAGGGTACGCTTCCCACATGTCTCCATGGAAATGTTATTTCTTTGTCTAGAATGTATATAGTATATGTATATACAGTATAGATTAAATTTATCCATCACAAGGGAGACAAGAAGGTTACAGCACTAGGCTACATTACAAATCAGATCTGTGGAGAGATTCAGGATTCACAAAAAGAATTATTGTATTTTTGAGCTATAGAAACACCTGTGATGAATAAATGTTAGATGAACATGTTTCATGTCATACCATGGACATACATACATGTAATTAAGGAACATTCCCGACAAAGCAATAACATCTCCATGGAGACAGAAAAGTTGTGCAGTCCACTTTTAAGTCATATATTATTACAGCAGCTATGAACAATTTGGTTAAAAAAAATATGGGTAGAATATTATATAGATAGATACAGCTGATGTCATCAACATATCCCGGGGGTGTGTTGCTAATGTTAGGCAAGATCTGCCTAAGACTTGTTACACTAATCGTATCTTTATTTTAACCCAATCTAACCATAAAAAACTGTCTTAGTTGGAACTACAAGAGATGATCGGATTTTACTATTAAAAGTCCCTCTCAAATAGCATTACAGTCACAAGCAAGCTAGCACAGTTTTTCAAATGCTTACTCCCACCCTTTTGTAGAAAATTATACACCTAACCAAGACCATGAACACACTCCTGAAAATTTGTTATTTAAATCCATTTTGTATGTGTTTGTTAAGGTGTGCATTGTGTCACCATGGTAACTGCTGAACATTTCACCATACACAGACATGCAGAACACCCCCAGCATCATACTACTGCAAAGTATCTCTAACAAAATCCATTTACCATTTCTCGAGCAGGTCCAGACTGACATTATCTGGAGCACCAATGCAGGATTTCTGTTGCCTGCGCTGCCAATCCACCAGCTCCTTCTTCACCAGAGTCTCGATCAGGTCCTCAGCTTTGTCCAGGATCTTAAGTAAACCAACCAGCGTCCTCTGAGCAAATGTACAGTGAAATAGGGATGTCAAGAATATTTGGTTAAGGCTATGTTGTTATTAGTTTAGTTTATGGCCTGTATGCATTTCTTGTACTCTCCTGTACTTGTTGTTTTCTTTTATAGACATTACAGATAGTTGATATTCTAAATTTGCATTCCTTCAAAACTACAATTCTACAATTACCTTTCACTAGTCAATATATGGCCCCTCTCTTATAGGCCCTATTCATGGAGCAGCTTGGTTAGTTCCGGATTTCTCAAAAACTGTGGATCCACATTTCCCGCTCCATTCCTTGTGTATTGGGAATTACTGAGTCTTGCTAAAATAAATCTATATTTAAATAGCAGATAGCAGACAGCAGGTTACACATGGATAATCACAGACAGCATGTTAAGACTTTGACGACGTGTATAAAAATCGGTGTTTGTGTCTAAAAGCTAATGCTAACCTAATCTAAATCTCAAAATGGAACACAAAACAACATGAAAATAAATGAGAAGTCCATTGTTTTTCTGTGCAAGATCACCCAGATCATAGCACTTTTTAATAGCAGTATATTATTTTAATTTCAGTTAGCACTAACTTTGAGACACAAAGATCTACTTTTCTAAGCAGAGAAGTTTCCTCTAGTGAAGTATTTACATCATAGCAAAGCTGTCTGGGATTTGTAACCTGCTATCCTGATTTATTTGAGCAGGACATGGCTAATTAAATGGATTAATGAATGGAGCAGGAAGTGCAACTCCGCTGTTAAGAGAAAAGTGGGAGTAGCTAGGTGGCTTCGTGAATAGGGCTAACTGTGATAGATTTAGTCAAAACCACATTTAAAAACAAACTTCAATTTGCAACTTTTCCATCCTACCAACAAGCAAATATTTGAAAAAGTTATACTATTCTTACCTTTCTACAATTGTTTAACTGATTCACAAGAGACTGAAGAGTATTCCATTGTTTCTGTTTTTCATTTTCGTCTTTCACAGCTGCACACATTTCCAGAAAAGTTTCCATACAAAACAAAAGACAGATGAACAAACATCTGAGTCATATTTTAGTCATGTCGGAAACGCCGCGGCACTCTTACCCTCCATTCGGTGAGTCTGGTATTTAAAATCAAACTCATCTTGCTGCTCTTCCAGACAGACAATAGTATGCTCCATGCACTGTCAGAAGAATAAATAAAAATTACTTTTAAATGATATTACTGAAGTTGATGCACATTTAAAGATTTAGACTATAGACTTTTTAGAATTAAGAATTTTCAACATTAAGTTGTAACACAAATTGTCATCCATGTATGTTCCACAGTGGTCCATGGACATATACCAGTTTTATGTGTGGTGGTTTGTTCTGATACAGCTCAGGACAATTTTAAAGCTGTTCAGAAAAGATTAATTTATCTCCTATAAATGTGACTTTTTTCTGTACTTGCTCAAATTATTTATTTCGATACTAGTTTTAGTCTTTTTTTAGTATCTGATGTACATAATAACACATTAGTTCAACAGAATTTGGACAGAATACAAAATCCCAGTGATAAACTTCACCTGCACTTCATTCCTGAGCCCGGCCATCCTCCGTTCAAGGTCCTGCTGACTGTCTGTCTCCATTGTCTCCTGCTCCACACACAGCTGCCGAACCTAATGAGAAGAAAACACAGAAGATGAGAGTGAGTGAGACTAGAGGCCCTGAGAGCCTGATAAAACTCAGTGATTTATCTTTCAGAGGGAAGGAATTCAAGCAGGTTAAAATAATGGCAATAGAACTGTGGTGGTTTTACATTTAAGTTATGAGTCAAACATCCTAAATTATATTACATATACATATTATTATTAATTATACAGTCAAAAACTATTAGGAACATCTGTATTTCACTACTGTTTGTGCCTTTACAGTTTCTTAGTGGAGATTTATCATTAGCTAATTCATAACAGTCAGTAATAATAGTCACTAGATTCAATTAATTATGACTTTTTGGCAGCTAACATTGCATAAACTTTTAACAGAAGAACAACTACTGTACGGTGTCAAGAGCTACTAATAGAAATCAGAAAGTACTAAATTACTTTAACAAGACAATTTGGAATCTAACTGAAATCATGTAGAAAGTAGAAAGTCTAAAAAGTGTCACTTCCAAATATTTATGTTGGAAATTTGAAATAGAAAAATATTAATTGGGTACTTCTTAATCATCCATCTTGACAAATTTTTGGGAAAAAATATTTATTAAAAAACACTGATTTGTAGTAATAAAACAATATTTAAAAGGGTAATTGTAAGTTATTATACACGGTCTAAGACTTTTCTCCAACCTTTTCATTCAACTCGACACTCTGCAAAATCTCCTTTTCTTTTTCCAAAAACCATGATATCTTTCTGGCCAGTATGCATGGTTCTTCTTGATACTTCTGCAAGAAATAGATAACAAAATACATTAGGTCAACATTATAATATTTGGTCATTTTGATAGAAGCAAATGTTATCCATATTGACCTGAAAGTTGTTCTTATATCTTCTAAAATTATGTTGCATCAGAAAGAATTCCTCTTGTAGCCCAAATCGACTGTGTTGGATATCTAGATTTTCCAGAAGTTGTTGGAATAGCAAAATGGCCAGTCCATAGTCACCAGCAGCTCTTTGCCTAAGAAGGAAAGAACAACACATGTAAATAATTCTTCATCTGATTTTTTGCATGAATAAAAATAGAAACAGGGGAGAAGGAGGTGGCGACTTACCAATCTTGCTTCTCTATCCAGACGGAAAGGTAATGCCGCACGTCCATAGGCAAATCATCTCGATCGTAAAGTTCATGCAATTGCTGCGTGTAAACGGGGGCCATGAGGTTCTCCCATTGAGTCATGCTAATTAAATAAGAGATAAATGTAAGACAAACACAGACTGGGAGTGGAAGATGTCAGCCGCAGAATTCAATGTCCTAATAATAACCGTGCCATAACAAGGGACATAGTACAAAGCAGTCTAGCTAGCTCACTTTTACCTTTGTATAACAAAAATAAACAACTAGTTAACATTAATATTTATAGTAATGTTAGGTTTTAATACATAATAACAGAGTTGCATAACTGTAGGCTATCAGACGAAGTAAAATTTATATTAAAGGCAGCTAACATACCTGATTGTTCAAATGTCACTCGTTACCAGACTGTATACCACTAATAAACGTGAGCAATGCAGAAAGCACAGCATAAATGTCGCGTATTTCAGGTGAAATGTGACTAATATGGAAAGTTATTTCTGTTCCCGATAAATGTCGATTGCAACTACATCTCGCAGGCGTGTGACTGTTGTTTCCTTTTACCTTGACCGCGATTTCATTGGTTACTCATTTGACCATCCCCGGTGAAATACAGCAGCGAACATAGGGCGCCATTTTGGATCTAACAAACAGCTTTTGATGGAAACTTCAGAGCCAGAATGTCCGATAATGGGGTGACAGTTTCTTGCCTACCAAAACAAAGGTCGCTGATTGGTAAAGCGCAACGCCTTTCTCCAATATTACTGGTTCGTTCTCATGTCAATCTTTTTTGAAGGGCGGGGTTACGCGAAAACGAAACTTATTGCGCTTCTGAGTGCAAAAACAACTTCCAAGAAATGACGTTGTGAAAGTTAAAAAGCATATGGGATCTGGTGGCGTATGGACAACATTAAAACATTAGAATAACGGTGTGTGATTGGTGGTTTTCATTTTGTTTCACGCTCGTGTAATGATTTATTTGGAAGAGGTTGAAACTAAATTACAGATACTAATTTCTTAGCGGATCCCTGGATAAGTTGCATAAATTAATAAAACCACCTTCATGTTGTTAAAAAATAAGGCTACATTTAAGTCAGTGCCTTTATATTTTATACCATTATATGAAAAGGGCCTGTGTTTCTAGCAAATGCATAGGCTAAATACAAAGACGATTTAGTAATTTTGGTAAATAATTAGTTCTGGTCCCATATTTGCTGGATTCTACAAGCCAGAATGAACAAGAATGCTATACAAACTCTCTTTTATGTGTATCATACATGATGTTGAACGTCATTTTGCAGTTCAAATAGTAGCCTCTAGATGCCGTGTCTACTCTAAATTTTGGCTGGCAATAGACTGGCAGTAGACTGGCAGTATTCCTGGGTTTCAAATGACATAACAAATGGCCTATAATATTTAATACAGATGAGGGGTAGGTAAGATTAATAGTGAGCAAATGCAGATTTTTGTTAAATGTTAGATTTTTGTTGTAATATAATGAATTATTGGGTCTAGTCAATAATAGAAATCAGGCTCAACATTTGTGCTTTTATCTTTTAAATATTTCTTTGGAAAGTACAGTGGAAAACTTGTCTTGCCCCCCATCTGAGAGTATGACATCGTCACATTTTTTAATCTGACCTAAAGTAAACTAATGACTAATGTGGAAAGGCTGACCAAAAACCACACAAGTTTGGGTGTGGAAAATAGTGCATGTCTGTAGGCAAAAGAAACAATAACACATACAAGTTTGTCGTTAATAAGAGATTTTACTTAGAAATATTGTAAGCTTACAGTATAAAAACAAAATACACTGTTTCATAAAAAAAGGACCAAGATTTTTTTATTTTATTTTTTTTAATAGCTCTAGTCTAGCCTATAGGCATAACAGTTTGGCCTGTACATTTTCAGACTGACTAAAATGTGGGAAAGTGCATGAAAAGGAAACCCAGAGAAAGGAATGTAGTTGTACAACAATTGTGCACACAAAGTAAAAGAGCTGTTTGCAAAACATCCATTGAACATGTCATACCTGACATGTTCAAATGTTAGTTAAAAGCTCAGTTAAAATAGACAAGTAAAGAAATGTAGAACTATAAATCATAATTATGAAAGAAATATTTCACATATTTTCATTTTCCTGAGGTGTTGTAATTTGTTTTCAGCTTTTCTATTACATGTTCTAGATGGTAGAACCCTATGATTCCGTGGAATGAATTGATAAGTTGACGGCAAAATGTTTTAGTATCAAAATCCTCATGATAGTAATCTTACTCATCTTACTATTTATCAGAAACTTGCACAAAACCTTAATGGACCATAACATTTTCCACAAAAGTCCAGAAAATATTTGATCTGTTTATAAGAATACACTGCACTATATTTGCAGCCTCTTTTTAAAGGGCCTGTACCCATTTTTTCCATTTAGACTATTTGAGCAAAATGAACACTGACCGTCTATGGTCTTGTATCAGTTCAGATATATTGTATAAGCAGCTCTTGATGTCGAAATATGTCTGTGTATAATTATACTGCATTAGATTGTTCCGACAATCAGGAAGTGTACGGTTAGCATGCTAGTTGTAAGCTTTATCATGCTGGCAAAACTCCACACTGGTGTCAGAAAGTTGACGTGGAAAGCACTTATAAACATATTGTGGTGAGTAATTAGGGTGCTCTGAGTGCATAAGGTAAGCGAGGAATAACTTTGGACCACTGCAAACCATTTCAATGAACTAGTTCTGTTTTGCACATTTTTAAGACAGTAAAACTCAAGTACAGCCCACCACCTATAAATAAAAGACTGCCAAATCTGTACTTGATATCTCAAATGTAGCATACCTCCAATCAAAAATTTTGACATGATCCATTATCTAAAGGTGCACTGTGTAACTTTTCTCCTGGAAGGTCATCCATGGACATGCTAATGCTGAAATGTCTCATAGTATGGAATGAAACATCTGTCTAGGCCAAGTTACAGGTCAGAACTGTGGACAATAAAATCCCCTGTTATTGAATAAATGCAAGTAACCTACTTTTAATGCAATACTATGGAACATTTAAGGCAAAGCAATAACTTCTCCATGGATACAAGCAGGTAATGGACGCTCCCCCAAAAAGTTATGTAGTGCACCTTTAATACATTGGCTATCTTATACAGGCTATGTAAAAATGTATTTTTATTTATTTATTTATTTTCAGTTACGGCTGAAACACCACAGAATCATCCTCCCAGCTGAACTGATTCACCATAACATCATCCTCCTCCTTCATATTCGTCATCATGTACCTTACTCCAGCTTTGACCCCAGTTTTCAGCCCTGCCCCTAGTGCATATCCCGCTACCCCAGCCGTGCCCCCTGTCACCACCATCAACGCATCTGTGCCCAGATCTACAGCAGACAAAATGGCCCTCTCTTTCGCTATTTCCGAACAATTCACAGAAGCATAGTACACAGCCGTGCCTAAGTTGTACAAAGTGCTAACTGCTGGTATCCATTCCATGACTTTATAAACTTGCTGTTCATTTCTATTGACGCAGTTTTTCCGTGGGCTTCGTTTGGCCCGACTTCCCAAATCCCGACATTGAAGTATCCACGATTCGGAATCAGATGGTAAAATTCGGCTACCCTTTTTCAGTACAGCTTGGTAACTGCCAGGTTGGTCTTTGCTGTGAGCTACACCTGCACATAGCGCCCCCATGTGTTCGCATTGTTGCACTGCTTCTTCCAGACTGCCGCTGGGGCCTTCCATGGTAGACCCAATCAACATAGTGCTGTTCAACTTGGCCCAGTCTTCGCATCTCTCCCCAGAATCTTCGTCTTGCGCCAGTTGCTTAATATTAAACATCACAACGTCAATATTTTGTTCAATTTTGTTTCTTTGGGCAGGGGAAGCCGTCATCTTGGATATCTTTCGCTCCATCAAGCGTTCAAGATCAAGAAGTAATTCATCTGTATCGGACATACCAAGCAGGTTGTACAACTTTTCCACCAAAATCTGTGCATCTTTTTGACAGTTTGCCACCACCAAAACTGGCACCAAACTCAGGCCTAGCAATTCTTGTGGTAACTCATAAGAAAGTGAATCGTCAACAGTGCTAGCCGCTACTAGCTCCTCACAGCTAACTTTGCCTTGGATGTTGAGGTATTGAGTTTGTCTTTGGAGTTTGGCTTTGAGTTGTGCTATCAGTCGAAGGGCAGACTGACTTCTATCTTGTTTTCGGTTGTTTGCAGATTGGACAGGCAGCTGCGGCCCCAAAATAAGATGATTTCGGTCATTGCTAGCTGCTTCCTCGATGTGATTTTTTTTATGTTGTCGCTTGTTTGTTGGCGCCTGAGGAGGTGCAGCTCGACTCAAGGCCTGGTCAGTCAACAACAGCTGAATGAGAATGAGCCATTTAAGTTTGGACACCATCTTTGAACTGTTACAAACCTGCAATAAGAAAATACAGCTGTTATTTAGTGCAGTGTTCTCAAACGTTTCTCACCAAGTACCACCATATCTAAACCAGGTCTAAAAAGTAGATGTAAAGTAGAGTAGAGGTATTGACAGGCCTATGTTGCACAATATCAAGTCAAATATACTTATTTATTATTGTAAATTTGTTATATTGTATTGTCAGCCAAGTGTTGTATTGAATTGTGAGAAATCCTGTGATTACCAGCACTTTGTCTGAAAATAGTTCTTTCACAAGACACTTATCCCAATTATTCACAGCAGTTACAACCTATGAGGCTGGTTGAAACAAGAGAAGACACCAACATAAAACTCTCCTAATCATCTGTCAAATTGTAATAATGGACTAAAAGAAAAATAATCTAACTGATCTGAACTATTTATATGCACAATCTTGAAAAAAATATATTCACCACAAAGAAATTGTAACGAACTCTTTGGAAACCACCTGCAGCTATTTAAAAATCACTGTTAATGCAAAGTGCAAGTGCAAATAGCTAACACATACACATACCCATCAGCGCTACACAACCAGTAAAAAGTTAAACCATATTATTATTATAATTATAATAATTAAAACATATTACGCATTGTCAGAGATGGGTATTACTCAGTTATATTTACTTGAGTAATATTTGAGGAAATTGAACTTTCAGACTAGTTTTCAGACAACATACTTTTACTCATACTGTAGTAATATTTAGTTTGAAGCAACAGGACCCTAACTTGAGTAAAAATTTTGGTACCTCTTCTTTTTCATTTTCCATTTTGAATAATTCCACAAGTGAACTTTATATTGACAGCTGTAAATTATTTGAACAGTTGTGTTTATTGTACTGCTACTTCAGGTATGATTTAGTGTTTTTATTTTTTATTTCTGTGTCTATCATCTGAAGATACAGTATTTATTGTTATGTCCTTTCAATTTCATTTACTTCAAATTATCAGATGTTACATCCTGACGATTACTATTTCAATAATTTTTACTTGACCTCTAATATTGCCAAATACTTTTTACTCTTCTTAAGTCATTTCTTGGGTCACAACTTTGTATTTTTACTTGAGTAGGCTAATATTACTTTGAAGTAACGTTTCGCTACAACTGGTATTTTTCTAATCTAGAAACAATGATTCTCATATGAATCTAACACAGGGCTGGGCAAACTAAGGCCTGGGGGCCATATGCAGCCCTTTAATCTTTTTAATGCGGCCCGTCAAACTTGAATAATAACTTTAATAAAACTTCAATAAAATTCCTATTTATTTAAATGACTTTTAAAACACAGAAAATAATAATAATAATAATAATATTATTATTATTATTAGTCATTTCAATAAATAGTAAATACTGTGGGACATGAAAGACAGATATTATGTTGTAATACTTTGTAATGATTTTCAGTAATGGGACATTTCAAAACATGGGGAATTTTTTCTCTTATGAGGTGGATTACCAAAAAATTCAGTCCATCTGCTTCTGGTCCGGTCCTTCCATCACATTTTAGAACCCTTTGTCGCCCACGAATCAAAAAGTTTGCCCACCCCTGATCTAACACATGATCTAATCTGTACACATGAATCATTTGACAGTGGTTCTCAAATGGTCGGACATGTACGGATTCTACTGATTCTCAGAATATACCGTAGTAATAGTAATAG
Organism: Boleophthalmus pectinirostris; assembly: GCF_026225935.1. Taxonomy (NCBI): domain Eukaryota; kingdom Metazoa; phylum Chordata; class Actinopteri; order Gobiiformes; family Gobiidae; genus Boleophthalmus; species Boleophthalmus pectinirostris. The sequence continues at coordinate 28,550,692 of NW_026571299.1, forward strand.
TCCTGCTTTAGCTCTAATTTAGATCTGATGGCAAAATATTTTCTAGTGGCTTGTTACTTTGAGAGATATTTATCTATAACATAAGCATCATTTTAATTTTTGTATTTAGAGATCACATTTGAAACAACCTCAAATGGCAACCACAAGTGGCAATAGGAAGGAAGTTTAGAATCAAGGATAACAAAACATCCCTTTGCTACACTTGCTAGTCAGAAAATCTTTATTACCAATGTTAGTAAACAAACTAGGAATGTATTAATAGCCAAAAAATAGGCTACTAAAATATAAAATAAGGTGCATGTAAAATATGATTTAAGAAATAATACAACATTTAGAAACAACATTCTGCTCAACGTTTGTTAAAATACAACTTGAACCAGACCTATGGGTCTATTTTTTTAAACTAAGTGCAAATATCACTCATGGTTGTCCTTGCAAATCTTTGGAGAGCTCTGGAAATGTAGTTAGACTTATAAATCAGATTTATTCAAATATGAAATGAAGGAAACAAAACACAACTCCAGATGTTTTTGATGAGGTAACAACATGGGTCAATTTGAGTAATATAAGACCTTTAAAACATGAAAGCACTTGAACTAAAATCACAATCTTCATTCACTTCATAATTCATTACATCTTAACAGCAAATTTAATAAATGTAATCACACTTACGTATCAAAAAAGCCAATGTAGAGCCCTTGTTGTTGGTTTGGGACAGGAGTGCGATGCCTGCAGCCACTCTGTCCCTGTTCTGTCCCCCCTTTTCTTCAAAAACATGCAGAGTACTGGGCTTTGTGTATCGTCCAATCAGAGCGCCCCGTCTGGAGATGGCCTCATTACTTCACATGAACGCACAGCTCACGGCCTGAATGTTGATTCTTTTGGGGGGAAAGTCCATCAGATTAAAAGAAGTGGTTTGTTTGGAAATGATTCTGGTTCAATATCACTCAAAAATGTGAATGGACGGTAAAATTAAACACAACACCATAAGTTTCTGTTTTTTATTCAGGTTGTTTTTCTAGCCTCTACAATATCATATTTAGGCTCACATTGATTTCAGTAAAAACATTTTAGTTAAAAAACAAACCAGCAGCCATTTTACTGTGCACTAACTGGAAGGAAAGGTTGGTTCTAAGTCTGCTTTCCAGAGACAAAGCCAGAGGAGAATCGTTTTTTCCTTGAAGGGACATTAGGACTGTGGAGCACGCTCATCTTTCCTCCTCTTGGAAATTCAATGAATGCTTAAGTGCAGCCAACAGGCACATACTGAATAAAAGCACTAAAAATGAATATTCATGGCTGAAAATAAAACCATGACCAATTATAGACTTACAATATATAAACACTTTAGAATTACAGCAAAATATACAGATTCTTTCAATCATACACTGACATAATAAATAGTCCCACAAACTATTTAGCCTTTAAAGGGGCAGTATGTAATTTTCTAGAGGTGGCACATCACTGTATGATTCTATGGAAATAAGAAGTTAAAAATACACTTTGGAACATTCTCCATGAAGATAGATATGCTTTCTGCCAACAACTTTGAACAACACTTTCATGGAAACAAGCAGAAGGAGGCCAAATAAGAATCAGGTTTCTCCCCACTGGAAGAACTGTCTCTCAGTGTAATAAACAACCAATAAATGAACAACCAAAATGATAAACATGGTTACATACTGTGGCTTTAAATGTAGAAATGACAATCACAGTTTTTTGTCTATGACTCTTGTACTTGACTGAATGTTCAAATCAAATAAAAATCACAAGAGTTCAAATGCAGCCTAAAGATATGTGTTACGTTTGGGCAGTTTTTGGCTTTTCCCTGCTTTCTTTTTATTGTTTATATTTTTGTAGCATTTCTGCCTACTTGTTTTTGTAGGTTAATTATGTTTTTGTAGTTTTTTTTTTGTACTAATTTCCGGCAGGAGGCCTTAAATGCGCGAGCCCGGCGCCGCCTCGCTCTCTCTCTCTCTCTCCTCCTCCTCCTCCTCCTCGTCCTCGTCCGCCGCCGCCGCAGGTACCGGAGCGCGCAAGCCTCGCGCTGGGAGACGCCCTGTTGGCTCCCCTGCTCCATCGTTTTGGTAGCTTTTGTTAGCCGTTAGCCTTTTGTTTGACCTGCTGTCCTGTTTTCGCTTTTCTGTTGGGTTTAGGTTGTTGGTTTTTTTTGTCTTTAGTTACGGGTGCTGGCACCGGCTCCTACGGCCCTGTATAGGGTTGGCCCGGTGTCGCACCCTTTTGTTCTTTTTGGCCGGCCCACCAGGTCCACCTTTCCGTTGATACTTTTGGTTTGGGCACGGATAGGGTTTCTTTTTTTGGGTTTAAACATCTTTGCACAAACAAAAATAAAAGAACTCTAAAATTCTACTTTGGTTTCCGTGTTCCTTTCCTAAATATGTTGGGATTCAAATTTTTTGGGTCCTAACAATATGCTTTAGCAAACGTGTATAAATGCACACTTATAATCTCATGGTTGATGTCACATAAAGGGCACTGTGTACAGTACATATATATGTGACATTAGCTGAATGACAGTGAGGTGCTTGGGGAGTTGGGTGGAGGATGTCTCTTAGGTCCAATCACTGAGGCTGAGGCTGCTGATCTAAGCTGACAACTGTGAGTCGTGACAATCCTCATCAAAATCCCACAGCAATTATCTAATATGAACGACATCACCCGAATTTCCAGTGATGGAGTAATGATGTTTGTTTCTGATGCAAGCGTCAAAGAGGTTCACAAATCTGAAATGTTATGTTAGAAGGGTTTATTCTGACAGTCTCACAAAGGCAACAAACAGAGCTACTCGATTTTGGAAAAATCTAATTGTGATTTTTCTGACAATTTCTGATTTGCAATTTATGTTTTAATAATAGGATTTTGTTCAAATCCACATTTTAAACATGCACTTGAATTGACAAAAAGACTGAAATATAATTAACGGACAAACTAATAGGAGAATCACATTCCACAACATGCTGTAAAAGGTCACAAACAATCCCAGATTATTGGTTGAACAATAAATGACACAACTTTCTAAAGCTATTGTGAAAACTAAACATCACATTCATTTATTTATATTGTCAGAGTGAGTCAGAGAGCAGTTTTTGTTGTAATGTCATGTCATGTCAATGAGATAAAGGCCCTATAATATGCAAAACTTATTCACCTCCTTAAAAACATACCAGGAGTTGTGTTTTGTTTAACACCTCATTAATAATCTGCAAAATTTAAAATGTTATGTTCCACTTTATGATGTCACGAAGCAGTAGTTTTCAAGTTTTTACCTTTAGCAGTAGAGATTGGCAATTCTACTGTTGAAATCATCCAAATGATTCAAGTGAAAAGTGTATGGTACATGAATGTTTTCTTTTTAATACAAGCCTAAACATGCAGGGTTTGTGTGTTAAACATGTGTGAATGAAACAAAACAGAACTCCAAGTATGTTTTTGATGAGGAAACATTAACTGGTAGAAAAAAAAAAAAATTGCAAAAGAAGAGAGATTCACATTGAAGTTCTTTAAAGCTCTCTTTTTTTATTTTATTTCAATGACATGTTTGTGACATCACTGAACTTAAAAAATTGGGAGTTTTAAAAACCTGCAATGAGGATCTCTTTCTTCTTTTGAAACATTAACAACAGATCAGAATGTGGCGGCAAACGAGGGGTTAACAATTTGGAATGTACAATTTTATAATAAATTGTTGCAACAACGCCTCCCCAAATCTAGTTTGGGGAAACAGAGTCTAAATATAAGGTGCCATCCATCCATCCATTTTCTTCCGCTTCTCCGGGGTTGGGTCGCGGGGGCAACAGTCTGAGGAGGGCCTCCCAGACTTCCCTCTCCACACACACATCCTCCAGCTCTTCCAGGGGGATCCCGAGACGCTCCCAGGCCAGCCAAGAGACACAGTCCCTCCAGCATGTCCTGGGTCTTCCCCGGGGCCTCCTCCCGGTGGGACGTGCCCGGAACACCTCCCGAGGGAGGCGTCCAGGAGGCATCCGAAACAGATGCCAGAGCCATCTCAGTTGACTCCTCTCAATGTGGAGGAGCAGTGGCTCTACTCCAAGCTCCTCCCGTGTGACTGAGCTCCTCACCCTATCTCTAAGGGACCGCCCAGCCACCCTGCGGAGGAAACTCATTTCAAGCGCTTGTATCCGCGATCTTGTCCTTTCGGTCACTACACAAAGCTCATGACCATAGGTGAGAGTAGGAATGTAGATTGACCGGTAAATCGAGAGTTTCGCCTTTCGACTCAGCTCCCTCTTCACCACAACGGTCCGATACAGCGACCGCATCACTGCCGACGCTGCACCGATCCTCCCCTCACTCGTGAACAAGACCCCGAGATACTTGAACTCCTCCACTTGAGGCAGAGACTCTCCATCCACCCGAAGAGGGCAAGCCACCTTTTTCCGGTCGAAGACCATGGCCTCGGATTTGGAGGAGCTGATCTTCATCCCAGCCGCTTCACACTCGGCTGCAAACTGCCCCAGTGCATCTTGAAGGTCCTGGCTTGATGGAGCCATCAGGACAACATCATCTGCGAACAGCAGAGATGAGATCCTGTGGTCCTCAAACCGGACCACCTCTGACCCCTGGCTGTGCCTAGAAATTCTGTCCATAAACACAATGAACAGAACCGGTGACAAAGGGCAGCCCTGGCGGAGTCCAACATGCACTGGGAAGAGGTTTGACTTACTGCCAGCAATGCGAACACAGCTCCTGCTCCGGTCATACAGGGACCAGACAGCCCTTAGCAAAGGGCCCCGAACCCCATACTCCCGGAGCACCCCCCACAGGACACCACAAGGGACACATGTGGACTGGTTGGGCAAACTCCCATGAACCCTCGAGCACCCAATGGAGAGTGTAGAGCTGGTCCAGTGTCCCACTGCAAGGACGAAAACCACACTACTCCTCCTGAATCCGAGGTTCGACTATCGGCCGGATTCTCCTCTCCAGTACCCTGGCATAGACCTTACCGGGGAGGCTGAGGAGTGTGATTCCCCTGTAATTGGAACACACCCTCCGGTCCCCCTTCTTGTGCAGAGGGACCACCACCCCGGTTTGCCAATCCACAGGTACTGTCCCCGACTGCCACGCAATGTTGCAGAGGCGTGTCAACCAAGACAGCCCCCCATCATCCAGAGACTTAAGGTACTCAGGACGGATCTCATCCACCCCCGGAGCCTTGCCACCAAGGAGCTTGCCAACCACCTCAGGTGACTTCAGCCAGGGTGATGGATGAGTCCGCCTCTGAGTCCCCAGCCTCTGCTTCCTCCTCGGAAGACGTGACGGTGGGATTGAGGAGATCCTCAAAGTATTCCTTCCACCGCCTGACAGCATCCCCAGTCGAGGTCAACAGCTCTCCCCCCGCACTGTAAACAGTGTTGGTGAAGAACTGCTTCCCCCTCCTGAGGCGCCAGACGGTTTGCCAGAATTTCTTTGAGGCGGTCCGATAGTCCTCCTCCATGGCCTCCCCGAACTCCTCCCAGCTCCGAGTTTTTGCCTCTGCGACTGCACAGGCTGCAGCACTCTTGGCCCGCCGGTACCTGTCAGCTGCCTCAGAAGTCCCACGAGCCAACAAGGCCTGATAGGACTCCTTCTTCAGCCTGACGGCATCCCTTACTTCCGGTGTCCACCATCGGGTTCGGGGATTGCCGCCGCGACAGGCACCACAGATCTTACACCCACAACTATGAGCAACCGCATTGACAATAGAGGCTGAGAACATAGCCCACTCGGACTCCATGTCCCCAGCCTCCCCCGGAATCTGGGAGAAGCTCTCCCGGAGGTGTGAGTTGAAGATCCCTCTGACAGAGGGCTCTGCCAGACGTTCCCAACAGAAGCTCACAATACGCTTGGGCCTGCCAGGTCCCTCCGGCTTCCTCCTCTGCCAGCGGATCTAACCCACAACCAGGTGGTGATTGGTTGGCAGCTCAGCCCCTCTCTTCACCCGAGTGTCCAAGACACGTGGCCGGAGGTCAGATGACACGACGACAAAGTCGATCATCAACTTCCGGCCTAGGGTGTCCTGGTGCCATGTGCACTTATGGACACCCTTGTGCTCGAACATGGTGTTCGTTATGGACAAACTGTGAGGAGCACAGAAGTCCAATAACAAAACACTCGGGTTCAGATCAGGGAGGCCGTTCCTCCCGATCACCCCTCTCCAGGTGTCACTAGCGTTGCCCACGTGGGCGTTGAAGTCCCCCAGTAGAACAACGGAGTCCCCAGTCGGTGCACTGTCTAGTACCCCTCCCAGGGACTCCAAGAAGACCTGGTATTCTGCACTGCTGTTCGGGCCGTAGGCCGACACAGCAGTGAGAGACCTGTCCCCGACCCAAAGGCGCAGGGACACGACCCTCTCGTTCACCGGGTTGAACTCCAACACGTAGCGGCTGAGCTGTGGGGCTATAAGCAAGCTCACATCAGCTCGCCGCCGCTCCCCGTGGGTAACACCAGAGAACTGGAGGGTCCAACCCCCTTCAAGGAGTTGGGTACCAGAGCCCAAGCTGTGCATAGAAGTGAGCCTGACTATATCTAGCCGGTATCTCTCAACCTCCCGCACAAGCTCGGGCTCCTTCCCCCCCAGTAAGGTGACATTCCACATCGCCACAGCCAGAGGCTTTGTGTGTGGACCAGGCCGTCGAGACACCCGTCCCCGACTGCCACCCAGTCCTCTGTGCACCCGACCCCTATGAACCCCTCTGCAGGTGGTGAGCCCATAGGAGGGTGGACCTACGTCGTCCTTTCGGGCTGAGCCCGGCTGGGCCCCGTGGGCAAAGGCCCGGCCACCAGGCACTCGCATTCGAGCCCCAACCCCAGGCCTGGCTCCAGGGTGGGGCCCCGGCTGCACCATACTGGTCGACGTAACGGTCCTCGATTTTAACCTGTTCATTTGGGTTCTGTGAACTGCTCTTAGTCTGCCCAGTCACCTAGGACCTGTTTGCCATGGGAGACGCTACCAGGGGTGTGATGCCCTGGGCAACATAGCTCCTAGGATCATTTGGGTACGCAAACTCCCCCACCACAGTAAGGTGGCAGTTCGAGGGGGAATATAAGGTGCACAGGTAAGCATATCAATGAGAGGGAGAGAGCCAGGTTCCATCCTTTACACAATCTTTATTTTTTCCATTTTAAAAGACAGTTTTGAGTTCCTTAAAAGTAGGTACGTCAATAAAAATAGGCTAAACAGTAAGACACACATAAAATGGAAACAAAACAAAACAGGCAAAACAGCAGAGGCGGGGTGCGCACTCCGCTGCAGGCCACAGCTGACACCTAAAAGTTAATTTTTGGGAATTATAATATGGCCCAGCAGCTCAAGCTTCATAGAGCTATAGTTGGGCATATTTAAATATTACATTCAGTCGGACTGGCGTAGGCAATAGGCTGCACCTTCCATTCCTGCTCCTGAGAGAGCACTGCCCCCAATCCCACATGACTTGCATCAATCTCCAAAACGAATGCAAGGGGGGAGTCTGCGTAGGCAAGCACCGAAGCCATGGTGAGCTTTGCTTTTAGAGCCTCAAAGCTCTGCTGACATTCTGGGGTCCAGGGTCCAGCATCAATCTGGATAGGCCTTTTCCTGGACTTCTTACCAGTCAGTTCAGCAACCTGCGATGTAAGGGAGCAGCCAATTTCGCGAAACCCTCAACAAAACGTCAGTAGTAGCTGCCGAATCCAAGGAAGGAACGGAGTTCCGTGGCTGTGGATGGTGTAGGCCAGTTAGCTACTACTTCGATTTTGCTGGGGTTCATGGCAACTCCCTGATCGGAGATCACATGGCCCAGGTAGTGCACCTCCTGCTGGAAGAAATGGAGCCCTTCTTTCTGCAACCTCCCTAGCACCACACCCAGCCTCTCCAGATGTTGCTGTACCGTGGACGAAAATATAACAATATCGGCCAGGTAAAGAAGGAGAGACTGGCATTGCTGGTCCCCAAAGACACTTTGCATCGTTGGAAGGTGCTGGGGGCATTGCAGAGCCCAAAAGGCATGCGGTTCCACTCAAACAAACCGAAGGGTGTAAAGAAAGCTGTTTTGTGCCGGTCACTCTCTGCAACAGGGACTTGGTTATACCTGCTGGCCAGGTCCATGGTAGAAAACCAGTGGGCCCCTGTCAAAGCATAGAGTGACTCTTCGATTCATGGTAGCGGAAAAGCATCCTTTCGGGTCTTCAGATTAAGTTAACGATAGTCAACACATAGACGAATGCTGCCATCCTTTTTCCGGACTAAGACAATGGGTGAAGCATACGGGCTGGAGCTCTCTCTGATAATTTGTGTGATAATTTGTGCTTCCAAGAGCTGATAGATATGCTCTTTCACCAACTCGTATTCTGATGGGGGAATGCAGCAGTACCGCTTCCGGACTGGGACATCATCCAGTAGGGGGATGTCATGAGTGATCAGGTTTGTACAACCCAAATCCTGATCATTTGCAGCAAACACAGAGGCGTACTCTGTAAGCAATGACCGCACCTTCACCTGTTCCTCAGGGGACAGGGAGGATAGGTAAATTTCTGCAAATGGGTCCGCTGCTGGGGCACCAGCAGTTTGTGAGGAGACACTCGCAGCCACTGGGGGAACCTCTGTCACCCCTGCAGGAAGGCTCACCTCCGTGACATCGTCCAGCGTCCTTACCAGGATACGAGGATAAAGCAGCACTCATTGTCACCAACAGTGACAATAGGAACATAAGCAGTACGAGTGACCACCTGAAGCAAGGCTGGTGATGCCAACAAACCTGCTGGCACCTTAACCTTAACTGGCTTTCTTGGGGAAGGCTGACAGCATGACATTTTTGGAGGAGGTCAACCAACTGAGTAGGGGATGCTACCACTGGATCAGTGTTGAACAGAGAAGGTCCAAACTGTCCAAATAACTCCTGGTAGCATTTCCGAAGAATGTTCATTCCCAGAATTCCGGTTATTGGTGGGGAAACATTTCCCGGGGGGTCCCTGACTACTAGAACACTGCAGTGGGGCATCACTTTACCGCAGAGCTCAACAGTTAACTCCAAATAGCCGATGCAGGGAATTTCAAGGCCACTGGCTGCTCTGAGCCCCCCCCCCCCCAGGGCTAGAAATACTGTCAAAAGAACCCTGCAGTCACGGTAGACACCACTGATCCTATATCAAACCCTTAAAACCAATAGTTGAGCCTGTGGATGCCCCACACGAGCTTTGGCTCCGCAACACGGTGGGCGCTAGGTTTACGATTGGGGACCAAACTGGCACTGTATGGGTCGGGTTTACCATTGACTAGGGATTGCACACAATGAAGCCCCGACGTGGTGAGCGACTACACTGTTGATCTGCCTGTGCAGCATGTAACAGGGCGATACTCTTTGTCAACAGATCGAGTTGCTTCTGCTGCTTTTTCAGAAGCTCCTTTACCTCACTTTTCTCAGTTGGGGCATGGCGAGTGGTCGGTGATTGTTTCCCATGCACGGCATATTAAACGCCAAAGGCTGTAGGCAGTGAATTACTCCGTCCACGCATGCCAGCCAGCAGACGCTCACACTCTAATCTTATCGCTTCCCCCTGACCACAAGCAACGTTGCAGTAGGATCCTGGTGGACGTATTGTTTTAACGTGCACCACAACTAATCATCCAGTACATGTTTAATAAACTGATCACGCAACAAGGACTCAGCATTCGACAAAGGTGCAGGAGCACATGCTTTAACTTTGTTCATGAGGCTCAGCAGGGCAAGAGAGAACTCTTGCAACATCTTCCCCTCTTGTTGCTTCCGGGAAAAGAATTATTCTTGCAAGGCCACATATGATTCGGAGCACCCATACAACTCCTGGAGGATAGAGATTATTTTATCTGGGTTGCTTCGTTCCTCATCTGAGCGATATATGATCTCATTATGGGCCTCACCTTCCAGATAATCATACAAAAAGAACGCCTGATCTGTCCGTGACAGGTGTCGTGCCCTCATGCGAGCCCGAACCTCCTCTACCCATTCACCCAAGCCAATACCAGTGTGCCCCCTAAACATTGGACATCTCCTGTCACGAGGTATGAACACTAACCTATTGGGCGGAGGGGTAGGTTGAGCTGGGGGTGTAGTAGAAGGACCTGAACCAGAACTGGAGGTTGCCTGTGCTGAATGCAGCCTGTCATTATCGGCAGTCAGCTGAGCTATTTGGTTCCTAAGGTTCTCTAGCTCTTCCTCCATTGGGACGTGCAAGCTAAACCAATATAAAAAAATAAAAAAAAGTCCCACACAACAACCACTGCTGTTTTGCTTCTGAAAGAAGGAATGTATTAATCAATAAGGGGTTACAATTGACAATTGACAAAACAGTCCAATTCACGAGCACAGAGATCTTAAAGCAGTAGTTAAGTTAATCAATTTAATGTTTTGAACTGCTACTACAACCAAGGATAAACAAACCAGTTATTCCAGCACCTAATTACTGATGTAATTGTAAGTAGCACTATAGCACTACTGGTCTTCCATAGCCATAATAATCACAATTTAAATGGAACCTGGGCCTCTGTCTTGATACATCCTGCCAACAATGCCAAGTGTGGCGGCAGACGAGGGGTTAACAACTTGGATGTTATAAATTTTATGATAAATAAATTGTTGTGCCACAGAACGACAGCTAAGAGCACCTGCAGCCTAGAATCTCAAAGCTGGTCTTGCCACAAGAAAACACCATAATATAGGCCCTTCAACCATAAATAATGTCAACAAATCTGCAGATATTGAGTTCTCCACAAACAGCTCTAATCTTCCACAGTAAGGCATAAAATTTTATGGGAAATTTTCTGAATTATAAGCTTGATGTCATGTAGAAACCAAAGGAGGACCCAAAACGCAGGACTGCTTCAAAGTAGTTAATGACCAATCCAAAAAAATCCAAAACTTGAATTAAACTGCCATGACACGAGACAAGGAGAAACTTTGACAGAGACAATGGACCAACAAAGGGCAGAGGAGAACACGGTATAAATGCACACACAGACACAGGCGAAACACATTAGGGTGGGGTAAACAATCAAGACAGGAAGTAAAACTCAAAACTACAAGCTGACAGGACAAATGTCAAAATAAAACACTAAAGGCACGCCACACAACAGGAAAAAGATATCAAAAATAAGCAAAAACGACTACAAAACATGAACCATGACACTTGAACTTCAATAAGCTTTAACTTTATATCTCTGTAGAATCTCTCTGTAGAATCATTCAGGAGAAGTGCTACCCCCAGAAACACACTGTACATTTAAATGGTCTAATCAAATCTATTCAAATCACAATGGAAGCAATTAATTATTCTGCTTTCTCAGTAAAGACAGAAATATTTGCTTAAGTGCAGTTTTTCTTCGTCGTCAGTGTTCGTCACATGGAGCAGAACATGTCCACTGGGGCCACAGACTTTGGGGAATAATTAATCAACAGGAACTTTTCAATGTACAAAATATATAATTAATTTTGTGAGAGGAAGTATGACGAGGGTGTGACAGGTGGAGCTCTAATTGGATGAAATCTCAGGTCCAAAGGGTATAACAGCGCATGAAGTTTAAGAGGAGACACCAGCAAGACGTGTTCACACCAGCATCATTTGAACCAAGCAGGTAAGATTCTTCTACTGATCTATTTTATGTTGTTATTTAAGTTGCCAATTTCAGTTTACTGCAATATGTTTACATCTACTAGAATAATAGTATTATTTTTGAAGTATCTTAAGTATGATTTTAATTTAAAAAAATCTTTCTTAACAGACACCTACTTGCAATTTTACATTTACTTTCAGGTGCTATACCTGACTTTTACTGTCCTAAAAACATGAAAAAAAAGACAAGTTAATTTTAAACTATTTGCTGTGGTCCAAAGTTATTCCTCACTTACCTTATGCATTGAGCGCATCCTAATTATTCACCACGACACATTTGTAAGCACTTGTCACAACTTTCAGAGATTAGAGTGGAGTTTTGCAGCGGTAAGCCTGACAACAACTAGCATGCTATCATGCACTGCCTGCTTATCAGACAATAAAACACCTTATAATTAGATGCAGAAAGTACACAGTGGTCTGATTTTGACTTCAAGAGCTGCATATACAACATACCTGTACTGGGGTAAGACAAAGTTTGCTCAAATACATTGGAAACTAGAAAAGCACTCAGAGAGCGCAGACCTCCGCCAAGGACTACCCCCATTTTTTATATAAATTGCGATAAAATCAGTCTTCTGGATCAGATCCGGATCAGCCTTTGGAATATGAAAGAGGATCCCATTGTCCATCCCTGAGTCAAATTTCATGGGGTTTGGTCAATAATTAACCGAGATATTGAGAAACAAAATTTTTGGCCCCATTTACCACAATGTTAACTAAAATTTAAAAGTGATCCAGAATCCAGGATTTCTTCCGGATCACTCCCAAAATGAAATCAGTTCTTCTTTTTCAGATTTCCAACAAATCCTGAAAATTTCATCAAAATCGGTCCATAACTTTTTGAGTTATGTTGCAGACAGACAGACAGACAGACAGACAGACAGACAGACAGACAGACAGACAGACAGACAGACAGACAGACAGACAGAGGCAAAAACATAACCTCCTTGGCGGAGGTAAAAATCAGGTCTAGGACTTTTAAGTAACATTTTTAATACTCTTTCCACCAAAGTCTAATTCTGAACATTTAAGTGGGGCAAAGGAAAAAAAAAAATACTACTTTGCAATACAGTCAGACCTTACAAATTGACATTAGCATTACATTAATTAGAACAGACTAATTTTGGATCTTGAACCACTAGTTGAAAATCACAATCACAAAAAAAAAACTATTTAAAAAAATTCCATTCTTAATCCATTCCTTATTGTGACTTCTACCCAAGCATCTGTGCACAATTAACTACGAGAGACTGACAGAGCACAAAATTGTGTTGCAAACATGACTCTACATTTTGTATAGCCACACTGTGAAAATGACTGTGGTTTGGGTGGAGTGACTACACAGAATGCATTTACTCTCCCTCCTCTGTACATGTTCCATACTCTTTCTTTGGCCATGTTAGGATTAACCGGTTTGGCGAGGCAGAATAAGAGCAAAAGTAGTTAATTTAAATGTTAATATAGAAAAAAATGTTTCAGAGTCATCTGGACAATGTTTTTGAAAGCAATGCATTCTGAATAGTTGTTTTCAAATGTGCTATACAAATGAATCTGACATGATGTAAATGGCATGTACAGGTTTTAGTCAGTGTGCTGTCCTCTCAGTCAGATTTAACATAACAAGGCACTGTACCTATTTTTATTGTCTGTAAAACCTGAAACTCAGGTTTGCATTGGCCTCAAGGTATTCTTCACTTACCATACCTTATGCCATCTGAGCATGCTAATCATCCACTGTGATGTGGTTGAAAGTGTTTTTCACAGCTCTCAGAGACCAGTGTGGAGTTTTGCCATGACTGTTAACAACAACTACCAAGCTAATGTGCACTTCCTGATTAATGGGCAATAAAACATTTTCTAATTAGATGCAGTATGCAAAAACAAACCCGGAGTTTTGTTTTGGTTTCAGTTGACGCATAAATCCTGCATATTTAGCTTTCTTCTCAAACTGAAAACTGTCTTTTCCACCTTGTGATGTCATGTGGTAATACAGGAAGTGCTCCACTGTAATTTTAAACTTTATACACTGTTAGAATAATTTGAATGATTTCAGCCCTGGAATCTCTTCTGAATTAAAGGTAACTTGAAAACTACTACATGACCTAACCTACATGACATCACAAGGTGCAGCGGAGTATTTTGAGCTTAGAGCTGTATTACACTGTAAAGAATTTCTCTGTAAAATAACAGTAAAGAGCTGGCAGCAGAGACGCCTGCACATTACTGTTATTTAACAGCATTTGTACTGTGAATTCACCTCACGGCATATTGCTGTAATAGTGAATTACAGTATATTTCTGTATTTTTTTAAATTTACAGTAAAGTTCTGGCAGCAGAGACGCCAGCACTTTACTGTTATTTTACAGTAATTTGACTTTACAGCTTATTATTGTTTTGGTGAAATACAGTATATATGTGTGCTTTTTTTTTATTATTTACAATTAACTACTGGCAGCAGAGATCCTCCAATATACTGTAATTTTGTAGTTTCCATACTGTTGACCAATTCACAGATCATAACCTATTACAGTAAAAATAAAATGCAGTATTTCAGTGATTATTTTAATTTACAACATCCTTGGGTTACTAAATGTTTACTGTAGCCAGGCATAATACAGTGACTCAGCACTTTAGAATATCTAAAATCTCAAAATTCACTGCAATCAAAATTAAAATTGTTCTGTGGACTATGGCTTAAACCTATGCATAATAACCAATAAACAATTTACAAAGGATATAAATCACACAAATATTTATTGAAACAGGCATTGTCAATATGAATACTGTTACTGTAAAATACAATAATAATACAAAATAATAATAATAATAATAATAATAATAATAATAATAATAATAATAATAATAATAATAATAATAATAAACAAAAAAATTTTACATGACAAGCCAAAGAGATTCTGAGTAGCAAAATAAAAATAGCCAAATAGTGTCTGCAGGATGCAATGGCAATTAACAAAAAATTCTCAGATTGCATGTCAGAGACCTTACCAAACATGAAAGCACAAAAAAAGTTGTAACTGTTTCCATACTATTGTTTAACAAATACCATACTGAAACTTTACCTTGGATCAACCAATTGGGCCAAACACTGAGGCGACTAATACAAAGGAAATGAGTGTTTAACCTAGAAAGAATTAAGGAATGCTTATATGCTCTCAAAAGGCAGTTTAAGTATAAATTTACTCCAGTGTATTCTCTGCTGTTTGCAAATATGCATCACTAAGAACATCTAAAAGTATGTATCAGTAACAACATTTGTAAAACACACTTTTCCAAGATTATGAAAATGTATATTAAGACAATTGTGAAAATACACATCAGTAAGAACTTGTCGAAAATAGGCATCAATTACAACATTTGGGAAGAAACTGTAGGTAAGCTGTTTTTTCCTAGTCCTGTGAGGTACATGTATATGTTCTATCAAAAAGCAATTATATCTACAGCATATAGATTTACTGGAATGTATTATCTGCTGTCTATAGAACTATACCTCAGTAAGAATTTCAGTCAATGGCAACATTTGGGGGAAAAAATTATCTAGTCCTCCTGGTTCAGTCCTGGGATCAGTCCTGGTTTAGAAATATTCTTGTGCATAGGATAGAAATCCGTGCATATTTGTCTGTAGTTGAGCATAAAATAAATATTTGTAAAGTCTCAAATGAGTCCAGTCATACATAGAATGTATTGTGTGTATTTTATCCATCAGAATACAAATTGAAAAGTTACAACATCAAGACTTACAATCACGAAATGAAAATTTCCGATTACACTTTCTTCAGTACGAATACAAATTCACAGACACAACTCGACTGTCAAAAATACAACATCGTTTCACAAGCAGAAGAAACATCAATTGAGATGCCGGACTTTTGGGCCGCATACGGACTGAACCAGGTCTAAACCAGGACTACACCAGGACTAAACCAGGACTGAACCAGGACTGAACCAGGACTAAAACATGTTTAAACCATGTAACCATGCATCTCGATTGATGTTTCTTCTGCTTGTGAAGTGATGTTGTATTTTTGACAGTCGGGTCTGTGAATTCATATTCGTACTGAAGAAAGCGTAATTGTAAATTTTCATTTCGTGATTGTAATTCTTGATGTTGTAACTTTTCAGTTCGTATTCTGATGGATAAAATACACACAATATATTTTATGTACGACTGGACGCATTCGAGATTTTACGAATATTTATTTTATGCTCAAACACAGACAAATATGCACGGATTTCCCAAATATGCACAGATTCTATGCACACAAATATTTGTAAAAGCTTTCTTACTCCATAGTTTTAACTCTTAAAATAGGTCTCTGAGGTACTTTTACTTCTTAAAGGAGTTCTGTGACATAGACTCATGTTTTAAACTTTTAAAATAGTATGTGAGTTAGGCTTGTGCTTTACCACCAAAGAGTCCCGTAAGGCCTGTGTTTTACCTCTTAAAAGTAAGTGCATGCTTATCTTCGTATGAGTAGGTGTGGACAGTGATTCAAAGAGGAATCATCTCAGTCATGGAGAAATAAATGTCACCAGGCTAGTTGTTGTTCCTCTTCCTGGCTTTATTCCAGCGTTGCCACTCTAAACAGCAACAAACACAATAATCAAAAATAAGGGACGTACAATAACATTACATCTTTCGTAAGCTAGGTAACCATAAAATAGTTATTGAGGATTGTTTCAGACGGAGCACTACTGAAGGCCTAGGTGTGAAATGCACGCTCTGCCACTGGAATTATTTATTTATTTATTTTTCCATGAGACCACTTTTCATCAGCCAATTTATTCCTGTCTGTGTGCGTGTGTCTGTGGCAGTATATTACTGTTGGAAATTGGCCGTAAATTTACAGCAATTGCTTACAGTGTACATATTACATACATATATACATTATTCAAACATGTATGATTGAAACATAACTCCAGGTATGTTTTTGATAAGGTATCGGCATTATAACAGGTTAAATCTCACAAGAATCAGCTCTGTGTAACATAGGAGCTTTAATGATGTAGATGTACCTCCCCTTGTTGTTTAGACGGATGAAGAGAATGTCCCACTGCTGCACTCTGGCCTCTGTGTTGGCCCTGATGATGCTCACTGTGTTTCCTGTGATGATCTGGAGCAGCCCTCAGCCCTGCGACACTCAGACTCAGGTGAGAGACGACCCTATTCATACTTTACAATGACATCACGCTGGGGGTCTTCTACATGTATCTCTAATGGTGGGATGTTCAGTAGTTAGCATGGACACAATACACACATTAGCAAACACAGACAAAAAAGTTTAAATAGTCTGAAAACTAAAGAAAAAATATAAAATGGATTTAAACAACACATTTTCAGGAACTTGTAGACAATTTTGTAAACAATAAGCCAGTCTATAATTTCTCAGTGATCACTTTGCCTGGGTGAATTTGATCTTACATGTAGAGTATAGCAGTAACTTAAAACCATGAGGTGGCTTTAAAGGTGCACTGTGTAACTGTAAAAAAAATACCTTAATTTATTTATTTATGTATTTTTTTCAATTTTGATGATGCTTGGTCATAAACTAGATATTTGAGGCTGAATTTTAGTTTTTGTTGTTTCCTCAGAGTGACGCTCGATGCTGTGAGGTGCAGGACTTTGCGCTGAAAAGATTTGAAGACATCGACCAGGACAGTTTTGTGAGTTTATTTGGACGTAGGAGCGCTCCAAAACAAAGTGAGATTATAGTCATGTTGCTAAAAAAAGCATGTAAGGACACAGAACTCTTGTAAATAATGTGTTTTTGTATGACACAGGAATCATAGACCGGATCTTGGGAGGACTTTTAGGAAGGACATCAGGTGAGCAAAGCAAAGGGTCCATATATTATACCATTTTCTGATCCAGGTTATAGTGTTTCCTCATCCCAAACAGACATGGAGTTGTGTTTTGTTTTATTCACACATGTTTAACACACAAACCCTGGTTATTTAGGCTGAGTTCTTCTCTCAGACATTAAACACATTGTTCCACCTTGTGATGTCATGTGGCAATATTTACATACACTTAAATAAACCTTCCCTGGAATTATTTGGTTAATTTCAGCCCTGGAATTGCCAGTCTTAACATAACAATAGGTAAAAGGTAGCTGTTAACTGAAAACTGCTGCTTCTTTACATCACAAGGTGGAACAGAGCGTCTTGAGTTTTGATGATATAGCCAGACTAACTGTAAAGGGTTACTCAAATATGTGTGAATCAAACAAAACACAACTCCAGGTATGTTTTTGATGAGGTAACAACATTATATCATGGCCTAAAGTTCACAAAGGTCAATTTTTTTTTTGTGTAATGTAGGACAGTGCTGCATATTAGTTCAAGTAAATAAACGGTTTTCTATGATTCATTATTAAGGAATTAAAATCTAGATTGAAAGGTTTGCTTCTGTCAGTCTATCCCAGGGCAGCTGTAGCCAAGTGAACCATGTGTGTCACTAAAACAAACAATGACTGTGTGATTAATGAATGACTTGAGCTGCAACGACAAATATAGCTTTTTTTTTTAAAGAGTTGAGTAAACAGTGATTAATTTCATAGCTTAATCAAAGTAGCAATATAAGAGGCTTTTCAATAAAGTAAATCACACTGAAGCGTAAACTATAATTATAATTATGATTCATTTAGTTAAAGACTGTTAATAACTGCTTATATAAACTGACACGCCTAAAAACATGCACGACGGACTATAGGTGGAAATTAGCTCTAGTGCTACAACCTGGCACGATGCATCTCTCTCTATCAAGGTTAATTTATATTGTGCACTGTCCCTTTCTTATAAATAAACAAAATATATAAAATAAAAATAAAACACGCACTAAACCTATTAAATAATTAATCTTACATTGTTTAACTAGTTGCCTTTAACATACAATTATAGACTTTAAAGGTCCTGTATTACACAATTTCCTGATCTGTTATAATGTTGTTTCCTCATTACAAACAAACACAAAACATTCTGATCATTTCATTCACGCATGAGTAACATACAAATCCTACAAATTTAGGCTGAGTTCTTCTCTCAAACAGAAAACACTCTGGTCCACTTTGTGATGTCATGTGGTAATACAAGAAGTACTCCAGTGTGTTTTTAATTTTCACACATCTTCACTATTTCAGCCCTGGAATTTCCCATCTCTACTAAACAAAAAGTAAAAGGTAGCCGTTAACTTGAAAACTCCCGCTTCATATCATAAGGTGGAAGAGCATTTTGAGTTCAGAGAAGAGAAGTAGACTTTAGAGAAGTAGACAGTAATAAAAGGTTTTTCAAACATGGGTGAATGAAACAAAACACAAATCTAGGTATGTTCTTGAGGAGAAAACACTTGTGTAATAGGATTGTATAAGTTAACATATTATAAGTTATGCATTTTGTGTCAACAGAAAAAATTCAGAAAAGCCTCACTGTGACCAAAGACCATCCTGGGTAAAAAAAATATATATATATTTTCGAACTAAATTTGATTGTGCACCAGTTGAATTGACCTTGTCTAATGATGTTGTTCTTGGTTAACTTTTCAGAGCAAGATTTGAACGGCGACAAACTATGGACACATTTGTATAGCAAATAATTAGATGCATTTTGTACTGTGAAAATACAGTGGTTCTATTGATACTTTGTACTGAGATCTTGCTGGGGGTGTTCTACATGTATCCCTAATGGTGTTATGTTCAGCAGTTACCATGGTGACACAATGCACACTTTAGCAAACACAGTCAAAAACATTTAGAAAATGTATGAAAAAAATACAAAATGATTTAAACAACACATTGTTTAACAGCACAAATCAGCTCACCTGTTGTAAACTCAGTCAGTTCTTTCTGGTCAAATTAAAAACAAAGATCAAATTAAAATTGAATAAAGCCTCAGACAGAGCCTACAGTTAGTGTGAATGTTGATGACATCAGCTGCAAAGTATGTTCAGTTTATTGTGAGATTTACAAACTTTTAAATTCAGGATTTACATATTAAAGAAGCACCAGCGCAAAAACAAATTGTGGTGTTGTCTCTTACATTTAAAATGTCTTTCAAAGAGAAGACGTACCAGTCTGTGTCATGCTGAGGTTTAAAGTTAAAGCTGCTGTATGTAACTTTTCGCCAACTGCTTGTCTCCATGGAGACGGTATTGCTTTTACTGAAAAGTTTCATAGTATGAACTAAAACTTATTTTATACTGCATTAATACAGTTAACATATTGTTACAGGAATGAGGTCACGATTTGACTTTATCGCTATATCACCCAGTCCTAATGGAGAAAGATTGGTTTAATGTCATACTGTGGAATATTCCAGGCAATGCAATAGCATTTCCATGGAGACAAGAAGGCGGCTGACCCCTCACTGTAAAAGCTACATAGTGCACCTTTAATCAGATTGCTAATGTTTACAGAAACATTTACACCATATTTAAATCAGTGCTCACTCCATTATTTACATTTCATTCTCCATGAGACAAAACAGATTTACTTAAACAAATTTGCCTAATTATCTCACTGTAAAGTGCAGTTTGCATGTTCTCCAGGTAGGTCAGATGCAGTGCTCCTGATATGTTTGAAGGAAGGGTCAAATGTAAAAAAAATAATATTAGTAACACATTGACAGTTTGGTATTGAGGGTCCTATAATGCGCAAAATTTACTCTTTTGAGCTTTAAATCATGTTTTAATGTTATTTAATCAAAAACATTCCTGGAGTTGCATTTTGTTTAATTCACAAATGTTTGAATAATCCTTTATTATTAGTCTGTCTACATCTCCAAAGTTCAAAATGCTCTGTTCCACCTTGTGATGTCATGAAGTGGTAGTGTTCAAATTAACTACTACCTTTTAACTTTTGTTCAGTAGATTGGCAATTCCAGGTCTGTACTTATCCAAATTTTGTGGAAGTGTATGGAGTTTAAAAACACAGTAGAGCACTTCCTATATTACCACATAACATCACAAAGTAGAACAGTGTTTTCTGTTTGAAAGAAGAACTCAGCTTAAATTATGCAGAATTTTATGTGTTAAACATGTGTGAATGAAGCACAACTCTACTCTAAGTACACACAACATTAAAACAGATCAGAACACAACATACAAGCCCTTTAATTAGTTGTAAATAAATTGCAAAGACAAAATAGTACAATAAAATATGCATTTATTTATAGTGATTAAAGTACCATTCACTTCAAAACTTTCTGGCTCACACTGCTCAAGGCTTATTTACACAATTAAGAAAGGTCAACATAAATACATTCAGATTTCATAAATACACTGCTGTACACGGTCCCTTTAATACAAGAGTTAAATGTTCAAGATTGTCACTGTCTGAACACTTCACACATGCTCAAAAATAAGTCCAATACAATCAAGTTAAAGACCTGCACACCACACTGCAAAAATATAAAATATAAGAGTTTAAAGATCCTATACTATGCAAAATTGCCTCTAGTGAGCTTTTAGCCATGTTAGAATGCTGTTTCCTCATTAAAAACATTCACACATTCAACTAATCCTTTATTATTAGTCTGTCTACAACTCCACAGCCTAAAATGCTCTAGTCCACCTTATGTCAGTAGTTTTTTTAACAGCTACCTTTTACGTTTTGTTTAGTAGAGATGGGAAATTTTAAAACAGTTTAAAGGTTAAAAACACAGAGGAGCACTTCCTGTATTGCCACATGACATCACAAGGTGGAACAGAGTTTTAAGTTGAGAGAGATGTGTCTATATATGCAGGATTTTTGCGTTAAACGTGTGAATGAAACAACACACTGGATATGCTTTTGATGAGCAAACAGCATTATGACATAGCTCAGAAAATAACATAATATAGGCCCAGAATGCGGATTTCAATTTGAGTATATATATTTTTTATTTTTATTTTTTAACAGTTTTTAGTAAGTACTTGTAGATAATGGAAATTATATTGAAAACGGTTCGTAAAACTACCTGGAAACATGACATCCAAAATGTCAAACAAAAGAAAACAAAACCCAGACTAGCATTGCCACAATACTAATATTTCAAACTCCATTGAAATACTGAGGCTCAATACTTTATATTGATTTTAATACCACAATATTTAAAAGCAGTCTTCTTAAAAGCACTGGTGTTTTCTATACAAAATAAGAACAATTTATTGAAGAGTATCATGGGATCTAAATGAACTAGTCTTGATCAAATTAAAAACATGTGCAACTCAAGTCCAACCAGTAGATTTGTTACCGTAATGTGTAACAAATGTTCAGTACTGATACTCAAGTGCCTAACTTTAGTATTAGTATTATTTGACAAACCAAAAAACAACTATTCAAAAGAAGATTCTGAATTCAAGTCATTTTAAGTCAAGTGGATGTATTTGTTTTGCAGTGCAGTGCTTTTGAAGGGATTTTTAATTTTTTCTCATAGCTGTAAAGACAAAGAAGCATCAGTGGTTAATGTTTAAATGTTCTTCAAATCTGATCATCAAATAATATGAAAGCAGTTAGAAATATTATTTCTACATAGATTGTGTTCATTTGAGAGCTCACCATTCAAGAATTAAAATGGAGCTGGGGGACAGGGGAGATGTTTCCCTTTATTTTTTCCGATATGGGCAGACTCCATTTGAAAACAGGGAGATTCACCGGTGACCAGGATTGAAAAATGTGTGTATTGTGGATCCTAGGCAACAGCCCTCACGCTGAAATAATGTCAAATTCAAATGTGACCGTGAACCAAACCTACTGACAAAACACGTCAGCTCACTTTTGTCAAATAGGTTAAATGATGGAAATTATTAGAAACAAAGAAATTTAATTTAATTTAGTCAGAGTTATTCAAAATCATCTCCTTTGTTCAAATTTCAACTGTCAGAACTACGTATCTTTGTGCTTTCAGATGATTCAGTGAGTAAGAGATTTGCAAAAGTATTACGCTGGCTCAACCTTACAGTTTAGTTACAATACTATGGTAAACTTTTATGAATTCTGAACACACAACATATATATAACAATAGGTCAAGAAATGCTGTTTTTGGCTCTCCCAATTTTAAAATCATCATTACAATCCACACAAATCATATTTCAATAAAAGGAAACCATTCATTGACTTTCCTAAAAAGGCAAGTGTCTAAAATATTAGGTACATTTTAAATCTTTCTATAACATCACAGTGCAAAGTCATATGTGCAGCGTCTCCATGTTCAAGGCACAAGCTAAAAACAGTTCACATGACAGGAAGCAGGAAGTAGAAACAGGAAGTACAAAGAGAGACGAATAATGCAGGTCAATTTTCAAAGCTTCGCTCTAAAAACGTCAACTCCTCAGTCCCAACATGGACAGTACAAGCAGAAAATGGGGATTACTTTAACCTTTTGGTAAATAAAACATTTCCCATTAATACAAATATGGTGACATTTTTTCCATACAGACCAAAATATTAGTCAAATTAAGACAATAGTTTAGGCAAGTAAAGAATTACTTGAAGGGCTGGATAATATATTGTAAAGTATTGCAGAATTCCACTGAGATTTCTCCCATTACACAGGGTAAAATGGTAACTATTGAATTAAATGTGTTGTGGCATTTAATTCAATAGTTACCAAACTTTGGTTGTAGAAATCAAATGTTAAAATGTAGTTATCACAATAGTTTATCATATTGCGCAGCCCTTATCAAAAGTAAATGTGGTGGTTTTGTACTACTACATATTTTAAGCCAATATCACACAAAGTTCTGGGGCAAAATAAAATAATTTCATTTTATAATTAAGATTGGACCCAGAAGGAAGGTTAAGACATAACTCAAAATGAAAGGACAGTTGAGGCTTCGAGGAGGTAAGTCAACGGGAATGTGGTGCAGCCAAAGGATAGTTGCTTGTAAAATACAGATTACTTCCTTACTGTTTAAACTGAGGCGAGTCCAAAACCACAATGGGATGAAAGGGCAATGTAATGATATACATATGTGCAACGTGTTCAAGTTAAGAAGAAAAATTACATTTTTTTCTATGAGAAGTGGCCTATTAAGCAGATGCACAAAACCTCTGCTAATGTTTGAAATATTTGTTAGAAACTGCTTTAAGGGGGTGACTAGAGGTGTGTGTATGTGTGTGTATGTGTTTTATTACTTTAATTGCTTTAATGACAGCATGAACCATGATTATCAAACAAATCATTCACAAACACAATACTTTTTCAAGATATTTAAGATAGGGTTAGGTTTTTTTTACTTTCATTTTGGACTTATATAGTATCACATAAAAAAATATATTGAGTTGCTTCCTTATTTTAAAACTTATTTCAAATTAAAGAGAGCATTTATTTTTGTCCTGGTTTAATCCTTTTTCCACTGTCCCACTTGGAGCTAAGCCCATTGTAAACTATAGCATGTCCCTGAATGGAGGTTTTCACTATCAGAGAACTGTCAACATTGCACCCAAATCTTGTTCTGTTACTTTAGACCTTAAACGCAAGTGTAAACCGCTACTATGTTATTGAGGATTACAGTTGACTAAACAGTTGTAGAGGGCACGTGTTCACGAAACAGCCTAGATTACAAATTTAGGTTTAGAGATTGTGGTGAGTTTTGCAAATTTGAGGCACAAGTTTAATCTTACGCTTTACCACAAAGCACTGTGCAATGTGCTTGTCTAAACAGGGGTGGAAAGTGTATATTGGAGAGTAACTTTGCAAATACATTATGTGGTATGAATAACAAAAGTTATAATTCCTGTTTTTTAATACTAGTTAAAACAACACTTGCATGAAATACCTCACTATGTTAATTAAACGTATATTAGGCTAAATTAATTCGTGAGCTTTGAGCCATGTTGGAATGCGGTTACCTCATCAAAAACATGTTTTAAATGTTTTTAAAAGTATATTACATAACTTTTATGCTGTAGACTAAACTACTCTCCATGGAGATGTTATAATGCTTTACTTCAAATGTTCTAAGATATGTCATTAATCTGATGTTTCTTGCAATGTTTCTCATTTAAAGTTTTTATTGCTTTTAGAAATATACTGAAAAACATGCTTTTCTACTGTGAGAGGGATCACCTCTTCACACATCTGATTTGTAACTTTGCCTGCTTATTTCCAGAGATGGAGAAGTTAAATGCCATACTGTGGATCATCATCAAAGTCATGTACTGTACCTTTCTCAACATTAAAGGTGTATTGTGTAACTTCTCTGCTGGAGGGTTCATCAAATTATTTTCTCCGTGGAGATATTATTGCTTTGTCTGGAATGCTTAACAGTGTTTAACCTTGGAGACCAAACTTTATCAGAATACAGGTCAGATCTGTGGAGAGGCAACTCTGCTCAGTTATAATGCCTGTTTTTCTAGATATTTTTGAGCTTTAAAACCATCTAAAATGAATGTTAAGTACAGCTGTTTAATGTCATACTGTGGAACATTTCAGACAATGAATAATAATAAAAGCAGACCCTCCAGACCCTACACAGTGCATCTTCAGTATTTAATATTTGCAATTTAAAGATGATGTTTTAAAAAAAAAATACTTCGTAAAACACAATCTTTAGGTGGCGGATACTTTGAGTTTAAAAATATATATCTGACTAGCAGCAGTTGAGAGGTTTTATAGTCCAGATGAGCCAAACACAGTGTTTGACAAACAGCTAGCTACACCATTGTCATTGTTTAAACACAGACAAAAGAGCCTTAAGCTGCTTAATTTTAACTAGATCTAAGTTACAAACTGCTGCTCAACAGAGAAACAATGGGCAGCATTTAGTTTCGTGAGTTGGGGTGGGGTTAGTTTTAGCCCAACAGAAAAAGTACACACACATCCCATTGTGGTTTGAACAAATGTTTGAGCCTGTAAAGTAGAGGAGGGAGATATATTGAAAAATTATGATTAATTATTTAATTATTTATTCATTAATATGAAGTATACCGTTCATAATTAAAGGAACTACCTCCTTTTCCCATATATTTGAGCTAAATTTGTGTTGACCCAATACAGACATATTCTATAAGCAGTTCTTGAGGTCAAAATAAGACCATAGTCTGTAGAAGTGCATTTTAGCATGCTAGTTGTTAGCATTAGCATCATTGCAAAACTTCAGTGGTCTCTGAAAGTTTTGAAAAGTGTTGTTTATCCCAGTGAATAATTAGGTTGGTCAGAATGCATCAGGCAAGTGAGGAATAACTTTGGACCACTGCAAACTGTTTATAATGAACTAGTTCAGCTCTGAAATGAAGTGAAACAAAATATTCATTTTTTGACAATATTGCCAACCCCCAGATAAGTAGCTGAAGACGCAATAACAAAGATTTATAATGTAAAAGCTGTTAATACTCACTGGCAAATGTCAATAAATTTGGCAATGGTCAGAAAGTCTAATAAAGAACATTTAGTAGTAAAAGTTATACATTATATAATTTAAAAAATGATCTCTAACTAAAATATTATCAGTAATAACAATAACAGTTAATACGCAGTAAATGTTAAATTTTTACTTCCATTTTATTGGCGTGACCAACTTTTCGAATTAAAACCATACATTCTCCCAAAATATTTCATCCAGTTCTCACTATTAAAATAAATATTTGTAAAATTTGACCACTAAAATTTCCCTTTCCTATTGTAATTTTTTGACATTTGCCGTGAGAATTACAAGAATAACAAAATTAACTTAAAAAACACACAAATACTAGGTCACAGTTCACTCTTATCTGGTTATCGTGTTCTTTGCCGTTCATCTTTGACTCCTTATCAAAGAAGTGAACTGTCTCAGATATGAAGCAAGGTTAAAAAGATTCAAAAACATTTAAAACAAAGTAAAATCCTTCAGTTTGGTTCTGTCCTACTGTCATCAATGGCCTTCACTGTGCGCCTCCTCTGCCGCCTCGACTGGTTTTTGATCCTGGGCAGGGTCTTGGACTTGGTTTTGGACATGGTCTCGTTGGTCCAAAGCAGGAGCAGGGGGGGCTTCCAGGACCCCCTTGTACCCGGATGGGACAGGGGGATGGTAGCGGTACTTATAACCAAAGGCACGGAGGTGGTAGGTGTAATACTCCATTAAATACATGAGAGACGGATCAACATAGTGGAAGGAGACCGAAATGTCCGAGCAGCAGTTTGGACCCTGAAGAATAAGAATATTTAAAAGGGTTACACTTGAATGGGACATAACTGCTAACTAGGCCTGTCACGATAACAGAATTCTAGAGAATTCTAGAAATAAACAATAACACTGAAACTACTTTATGTCACTGGCAATCCATAATTTTTAAATACACTACCATTAAAAGGCCTCATCGGCAACAAATAGCATGAAATAAAATAACAAAAATCCCCCCACTCTTACAAAGAAAATAAAGATACATATCAAGTTTAAAAATATATGTAGTTCCAGCTTTTCATATTTTAAATGCTTGATATAGTAAGTTGATATAGTAATTATAGTGACATGGCCTACTGCTTTTGTACCAAGTGTATTTATGGACAATTGTCTTGTGGGAGCATGGGTGACAAAGACTTGTGGGCCAAGCATTGGACACAATCTTATAGCTAAATTTAAAGAAGGGTTGAAATAGGGCCTAGGAGAGACCTAAATTACTCAAACATGCATGATGACAAAACCACTTCTGGTTAACCAGGAATCCCATCAATTTAAACTAGAGCTGGGACCATAAATTAGACTGATATTTGCACTTTAGATCTCCAGCACAGGCCAGCGGTTGCTCTGGATTCAGTATCGGCCATAGGGGTGAAAAAAATCCACATAACAGCCGATCTTCTATTTAAATGTGTATGTGTTATATATATATATATATATATATATATATATATATATACACATACATCTCTCTATATATAATGTGTATATATGTGTGTGTGTGTGTGTATATATATATATATATGTATACACACATATATATACACATATATATGTATACACACATGTATACACACATATATATACATACACACACACACACTCTGCAAACAATAACATGTATGAAACCAGCTAACTCTGTAATTTATACCTCTACAAAAATGTCCTGAAATGTCTTTACAACTTTCATTTACGCTGACCCATCATCATCACTGTACCACATTTACAACAGCTTTATGATGGCTAAGCTACAGACTGGGTCACATGATAAGAAGTAAAATAGGGAAGTGCAGGGGGAAAAAATATCACAAATGAGCTCAAAACTATGAGACTTGAATTGAAGGGTCAAATTCAGATGATAGGTCTGACTTCATCATATGTTTTCAATTTCACTTATTTTCAGTAAATGAGATTAAACTTAAAGCCATAACCTTATTTTCTGGGAAATTGTTTTATTTGATTGTATCAGTACATTTGTACTGTTTCTATGGGTCAAAGTTGTGACTGGCTGTCACTGGGTGCTTTTCAAGGCTGTTAGCTTTAGGAAAGTAAACAAAGAAGCCGGATCCTAAAAGTGGACTCAAAATAAGTCACATGTATCGGTCTGGGTTAATCATTATGAGACAATGTGTCAGAAAATATATAAACGTCTTATTTTGATATCATTCCAGACAAGGTGCAAGAAAACACAAAAAAATGATTAAAACTTAAAATTGCATATTGAATGAGGATTTAGTGTAATTTAATAAAACTTACTATTGTATTAGTTTTGGTAATAAAATAAGGCAAATAAAGGTTCTTCTGAGACCTAAAAAGCATCAAGATCACATCAATATAGTTGCATCCCTATAAATTACCACATAGTTGATTAGCTCCCCGTTCACTCCTTTTCAGACTTTTAAAGAAGATGTATTGTGCTTTTGCTGGCTGTTCAGTTATAATCTACGACACCAATGGATCATTATGATTATCATTATAATTTGGACATTTTAAAATCATAATATTGATCTAAAAATGACTTAATAACAGAAACCAGTCCTCAAATGTCATCACAACAAAGAGTTGACACCTCACATTTTTTTTACTTTTTACTTGCACCAAAATTACGAAGCAGCGGTGCTGAACCCTACGTGTATCACCTATTAAGAACACACACATTGGACAACGAAAGTACAGTGGGTGTATACCAGGGACAGTGAAAAAGAGCTGATTGGCAATATGGCGTTTTGAAAATAAGCCATTAAGATTAAGGCAGCGCAAACATGCACAAGTCACTACAAATACAGCCTGGAGAAGATAAATGAGAAGGGGACACAACTAAACAACTACATACTGTATACACATGGTTAAAAGCTCTAAAAAGTTAATTGTGCATAATCTACTTAAATATTCATGTTTTTTGGAAAGTCTGCTTCATACAAAAATGAGAGCTGAGTGAGTCTCTTACCTCTGAGATGGGGTAGTAGCAGTAGCTCCAGTACCAGAAGCTCTTGGGGAACTTGGTGGTGAGGTGTTGTTCGGGCACAAATGGATGAAACGTTTCCCTCAGTGCTGTGTCTCTGGAGTCCCCTGCGATCACACCCACCTTCTCCATGCACTGCCCCATGGCCAAGTCCTCCACCGAGGTAGTATGAGTGCACGTTTTACTCTTAAACCCCTCCACAAATCTTTTCAGTGCCTCTTTGCTCAGAACATAACCCGCTCCTCCACTCATATACCCCTGTTTGGTGTAAGGTTTAAACCTCCTACCAAAATATATGGGTTCTTCTGGAGTATGATTGGCCAGAACCCATCTCAAGTTATCAACAATGACGTAAGTATCATCGTCTGCCTTTAGAAACCAATCGGCTTCATGTACGTGGTGTTCATAGACATAATGAAAAGCACGAATGGTTTTCCAGTAAAGCTGGTCACGTCCCTCTTTGGTGGCGAGACCAACAGTAGGGAAATCTGGGTCATCGACGGAGCTCATGAAGATTACAACATTACAGTGGCGGCTCCAGGTGGTTTTACATGGCGAGCTTTCTTCTCCAGGTTATTGGGTCCAGTCATGACCCAGCACAAGATACGAACTTTCTTATAGAGTTCATCTGCCATTCGACTGTCCTCACCTGGAAAATAGACGTACAGTTTAATGTAGAGTTATCAAAAGTATTGAAAGTCAGATGCTAATTGATACTAAAACTATTATCAAAACTAAATACTCAACTGAGCAGGTATATAATAGTAATAATAAAAAGTCACATTCACGGGCAGATATGAACATTTCCTGAGTTCCTAGTACTTTTTCTGCAACTTTAATGTAAAGTTCAAACTAGGTCAATTTGCTGCTTTCTGGTTAAAAATGCTAATGTTGACATCAAAAGACTGCTCTGAATAAATCCACGAAGCAAGTTGAAGTGAAAGCCTGGCTTATTTGGCCAATCCAGGCTTATGAAAACCTCAGTTCCGTTCCACCAAAGTGACTAACCAGAGGTGGTGCCGAGTTGCTGCATTAACAAGCACCGGGCACAAACCTGATCAGGACCAGGCTAACTGTCAAGATTATTTTAGCTTTGTCCTCGAGAACGTATAAAGAAACAAAGTTTCAGACCGTGCACTCACACACCTGTTACAACACCTGTCTCTGTGTGATACAGTTGAAAAAGTGACTAGTCGAGTGTTGCTTGAGACTTTTATAGTCCATACGCTCCTACACATGGGACACGTGTCTGGACGCTGGACACATCAAAAAGGCACAAACCATATAAATGCATATGGCCATTATTTCATTAAAATGATGAAACGATGGCTATTGTGAAGGACAGTGCCGCTTTTACACACAAACAGACGCTGGTTTGGATTCTGAGGATGAGTGTGTTGCGTTGTCTGTTCACTCCTTCCTCACGTCTGTCTCTCTCTCTTCATTCCCTCGTCTCCTGCTCCCTGTCAAACTGCAAACACGCGGGCTTTATCACTTCTTCTAGGCTACGTGTGAAGAGGTCTGTTACAGCTTTACTTTTACGCACAGTGGAACTTAAGCTCCATACGTACTAACGCATCAGGAAGGGGTCAGGAAATGCGGGGATTGTTTTAAATCACTGTAAAGCACTTAGTGATACATTTTTTGTAAGAAAAGCTGTTTATAAATAAAGTCTGATAGAAAAATACGTGTTAAATGCCACTTTAAATTAACCTTGTTTTCTACTGCAACTGAGGTACAGCATGTAAAGTATTTAAGATGAGTATACAATTAAAAACAGGTAGAACTGCTCAAATGCTTAAGACATGAGACATGCATATTTCTTCTTGCTATCGTGTAATCGCATAATGACAAATGAAGCATGAAGCACTCCTGTTTCCCAAACACCCTAGCAACATCTAGCTGTATCCTAGCATGGGCCATATTTATAACTGCTAAAAATTAATAGAAATCAATGGGAGTCAAAGGGCGACCCTGATGTGATGGCGAATGACGAGTTCTTGCCATCAGCACTTTGTGTTACTTTTTTGTATGAAGTGCTTTATAAATAAAGTTTGACTGATTGATTAAATACCACTTTAAGTTGGTATTTAACACCCAATAATGAAAATGAGTATATAGTTACCATCTAAAATTACTCTTGAAATTGAAAAATATTTAACTTAGATATTTTTGTTATGAGAGGGCTTTGTAGTTAGTGAAATTACTTATTTGTAGGTTTTAATCTGTCTGCGTTTGAAGTTGACAAGGACTGTTTGCCAAAGTTGAGTTACATGCCTCAGAAATTAATAGTGTTGTTGTACCATTGAATGCTCATTTATTTAGTTAGTGTGTGTTAACTACTAAAAATCAAGCCTTAACAAGTCAAATACTGCTACTACTAGCACTATGGAATATTCCACTTTGAACTACTACCATTACAAAACGAAACTGTTCTGACCAAGCCAAGTACAAAATCTGAGTTTGGTCCCTGAGGGCAGTAGCTCATAGTTCCTGACAAGTTGCCCCAGGGGCACTGGTAGAAGGATGGGAGACATACAGAAAATGAATTTTCCTCATGAGCTCCAGATTTGCATATAGTGACAAATACTTTTGACATTCCACCACCTCTACTACTACTTACTACAAACTTTTTACATGCATTGAAAAAGAACCACATTTGAGCTAATACACCTACTACCTCTGCTACCACTAATACTAGCACTAAATACTAGGCTTAGTTTAAGTATAGTACATACCTTGGTGGTGTGGGTGTTCCAGGTTGAACAGCGCTGATCTGTCTTTCTTCCATACTTTCCTATCTTGCTCCAGTTGGAGTTGATAATCGTGTATTTTGTCATAATTACTGAAACTAGCCGTGGCAGTCCTTTCGTACCACAGCTGCCGTAGGAACACGTACAAGGTGAAAGTCCCCACTACAAACCCAGCGTAAAACGAAAACCTGGACCCCAGTGCCTTCATGCTGCCTCTGTCCTCGGTTTTGACAGTCTATTCGGCGGCTGTCAGTCCTTCAACTTGACAGGATCTGTGGAAAAAGCGACAAAACTGCTGAAATTCAATATGAGATTCAAACACGATTTGGGCCCCTCGGTTCTTCATAGCTAACTACATGTCTGCATTCTCGCACAATCTGCCATGCTGCCGAGTGTGAAAAATCCACGTAACAACACCTGAAAACTCGTCCCAGCCCTGCAAAAGGAGTGGTTTACTTACCAGCCTTATCGAGAGCCCCATCTTATAGTCTGTCCTTCTTTTAGCCACTTCAACACGTCTAGGGAAAAACAATGCGGATCTGGTTGGTTCATAGTTAGCAAACAGCAGCAACACTCGCAAATTAAGATATCCGTGATGCAAAAAAGCAGGTTTACAGATGCACCAGCTGGTATGCGTGTAGAAAGTAATTCAAGCGAGTTTATGACTCCTCTTGGCCTAACATCGTATTTGCACAGCTGGGAATGGCTACCTACTAGCTTTCCCGTTATGTGGCGACCCTGTGCTAACACAAACTTAGCCTTTCCGATCTTGATAAAAAAAAAAAAAAAAAAAAAAGCGTCCACTTAAAACAGCTGTCTGGAAATGGAACTGTCACACGATTATACGCAAAACAAATGCCGAGTAAAATTAACAGCGCTGTAAAAACTACGTCTAACTTGTTTCACGCTGTTACTTTCCTTTTTAAAACCACTTCCGGTACGACAATTCAAAATAAAGTGGCGATGACTCGAAATATTAAGGGACTTTTGTCCAATCTTTTTGGGATGAGTTATATTGTTGGCTCATCGTGAATGATGATACTATTATGATACACGTATTCAATAGTATTGTAATAAATTATATAGTATGGTAATTCGGTTAAGTAAAGTTTTTTTTTTAACTCTCAAGAATAAACTGATATCCTTGTATAACTATAACTAAACGGTTTTAACATTTTATAAATTTTTTGAGAAATATATTCTTTCAACAACGCCACCCAAATCTAGTTTGGGGAAATGGAGTCTAAATATAAGGCACACGGGTAAGCATATTAATGACAGGGAGAGAGCCAGGTTCCATCATTTACACAATCTTTATTTTTCCATTTTAAAAACACAAGTTTAAGTTCCTTAAAAGAAGCTACAACAATTAATAAAAATAGGCAAAACAGTAAAAGAAGACAGTGGAGGAAACACCAAACAGACAGCAGTTGTGCAAAATGGGGAGACGAGAATAGAAAATACAGCTGCAAAACAGGGCAAAACAAGCAAGACAACAAAGCAAAAAGAGCAAAACAGTAAAAAAAAAAAAAAAAAAAAAAAAACAGCAGAGGCGGTGTGCTTACGCCGCTGCAGGCCACCGCAGGCCACCGATGACACCTAAAAATGTCATTTTTGGGAATTATAATCAACTCCATAGATGTGACGTTCCGTATCGAGGCTTCGAAGCGTGTGCCGAGTAGGGAGTAGTAGTAGTTTCCGCGATGCGCGTATCAAGGCTTGCTTCATTTAGGGGAGGAGCTGAAAATGATGACGTCCGAAGCCTCGCTGCCCGGCTGTACCACGTGACTGATTCAGGAAGTGGTTCGGATTTTGCTGCGATTTCCATTTTCATCATTTCCAAATAATAATTTTCCATACTGCCAGTATATAGATACACAGTACACTGCCATCACTACAATATACATGTTTTGCATACTTCTTTATTTTGCTGACAGTTTTATTCACAGGCTTTCTGCAAAATGTCACACACTTCAAATTCATGGCAACTGATATTTTTGTGTCCAGTAGATGTCCTGCTAGAGAAAATGAAGCTTCAAGAAGCTTTGTGCTTAGTGAACCAATTGGATGAAAGGCTTCAATGAAGCTTCATTTGCCCATCACTAATAATCAGCCTGCAGTACAAGATTCTGTGCTAAAGAACACATACCGCAGTTGGAAGTGACAGTGCGCAATCCCAGGCTGAATCAAAGACAACTTTACGCAGAACAACTTCTGCTCCCAGATGTGGCAAGATTTTTATTTTATTTTTTTAAACATTGGTGTTTACATATTTGCGGCACCCTCAGGGCGACATCAGGAACATGCACGTAAAGATGTTTTATCATTTGTATCTGTCGTACCGTTTCATTTGCAGATTCGACAAGAACAAGCAAACTTGTCTAACATGACTGCGATTAATACATGGCTTCAGAATAAAGTAAATAAGTCGTTGCAATTGTATATATGACTTTAAGTTGTTTGGTGTCCTTTAATGACTACGATAAGCAGGCTATAAAAATATGAGTAAGAGTGTGTGGGCCTCGAACTCATGTCACCCGTAAAGAAAATAGCGAGTCCAGTATCCATACTACTGCGCTAAGACAAGACAGCAGATTATCACTTCAGCACCTATATCTGAGTTTGCGCTGTTTTGAAAGCTAATTTAAGTGCACTACAGTGCTGAACTAAAGTCTGTAGAAGTTTGCTTGATGCCGTTTTAAAAGACTACAAGGCAAACTTCACTTCCACAGCAGCGCACAGCAAAAGCGAGGGACTCACTCGGCTCACCCGTGGAACTAAGGAAAGACACTGGTAAGAATTTGGGCATGGATGAATGAAGGGAGGAGTACCGGCGTGTAGGTGTGTATTACCTGTTGGTCAGGCTGGGACCACCTAGTGCCTCCGCTCATTTTCATTTCTCTTCAACAACTATTCGCAAAAATCGCGGAAGTGCAAGTTCGGGCACCAGCCAATCAGCAAAGAGCCATACAGTGTTGTCAACGATTCCGATCGAGATCGAGGATTTAAAGTCGGAATCAAGAGAATGTTTGGTGAATTTCATCAAGGGGAAAGACGTTACTAAAAGAAGAAGGGATTGTATAAATTTGAATGTAATGTGCATGGGAGCTTACGAATAGGAATTTACCAGAGCTGAAGGACAGAGCGGCCACCAGGAGAGGCCCGGAAAAGCGTGTGGGCAAAAGGGGGCAACGGAGAAGGGCACTTAAATAGTCCAGCAGCTCAGCGCCACCAAATGACAGGTCAGAGCACCTGCAGCCAAGACCCTCAAAGCCGGTCTTGCCACATTTGTCACTGGCACAATAACCTAAGAAGAGATAAATACCACAAAAACTGTTCTAAATGTACAATATGGTCAGAAAAACATAGAGTGAAACTCTTTAGATCTAATAGTTTGCATCTATAGTGAATCATAGTAATTATTAATTAAGCTACAGCTCAAATCTTATAATTTTGCCAAAAAATAATCCAGCATTTCCTAGTAGTGCAAAGAAAATGTACATGTGATAAATACTGACCTAAAAAATATCACATTCAATATATGATAGATGAACAATAAGTCGATATAGTAATTATCGTGACAGGCCTAACATAGACCTACATTTAGTAAGTTCTTAATAAAAACAATAAGCAGAAATGTGTCCACTTTATTGAAAAAAGCATTTACTGTGCCCTTTAAATCGATATCCCACACAAATGGAGATCATTTACAACGCAGCACAAAGACCTTTAGATTTGGCGTTGACCACCTGGGAAAACTTAATTTAGGACATTGGTAACCTAAACCTATTCAATAGTTTGTAAAGCTGTAATGTACAATGCTTTTAGAAAAGTGAGTAGTTACAATCCTCTACTGATACAATGAAGAAAGTCATATTACAAACACAAAATATGATTGTAAACTGTGCTTATTTTAATAAATTAAATACAGTGTTTGGCTATAACCAACAATAGGCCAACAATGAAATGTTTTTCTTGCAAATTTACAATGAAGTTTTAACAGGGAATATAAACAATTTGAAATGTTTCAGAAAATGTATAAGAGAGAAAGAAATTAAACTTTTTAATTTTTTTTTTATCTATTGATACTTTGCAGCTGATGTTCTTAACATTCTCTGGGGGTGTGATGATAACTGTAGGCACAGCTCTGTGTTTAATCTGAACTTTATATCTTTTTAGCACAATCTGGCCAAAGAGACCCAATTTAGTTGGAATTACAACATTGATTTGTGCTGTTAAACTCATCTCTCTTAAATAACATTACAGTCACAATCTAGCTAGCATTAGCCAACAGTGTTTCTGTCATTCTCACCTTTTTGTTGAAAATCAAAGTCCTTAACAGGATCATCAACACTTGTATTGACCACAGGTTCCTGAAAATGTGTTATTTAAATCCATGTATGTTGTATTTTAAAACCTTTTTTGGCAGTGTTTGCTAATGTGTGCATTGTGTCACCATGGTAACTAGTGAACATTCCACCAATACACATACACGTAGAACACCCCCAGCATGATGACACCACAAACTATCAATAAATAATCTGTACAAAAAATGTAAAATTTCTGCTGCATAAACAGTTAGCCCTATAGAAGCAGATTTCACTGTCTATAACAGTTTGACAAAACATTATTCAACTTAACTCAATTAAACGTGGAAGTTTCCCTTAGTTGCTCAGAGTCTCTCAAAACCAGCTCCAAAAGGATATAGCATACATGTTTACAGTGCCTAATTAAAAACACACATTGTAGTTGCAAGACTCACAATAATCTTGTGCAAAAGTATGAACTCCTATCAGTTATAGCCTGGTCAAGTCATTTTAATACAAATAAATCCATATAGTCAGGCCCCCTTGTGATTTTAGTTGGATTTAAAATATCTGTAATTTTAGTCATTATTAAATACTTTTATATTACATTTTTATAAGTAACTGTGGTCAGCAAAACATGAAATTGCTCGAAAACTGTGACTAAATATTTTTGTTTAAGTGGTTGTATAGAATTATTTTGTGTAGTTAAGCAAAATTAGTTTTACCCCAGTTCAGATGAACTGAAAGTAGTGAGATGTGCTTATTAACTCATTGTGGTGAATAATTTGGATGCTCAGAAAGCATAAGGAAAGTGAGGCATAACTTAACTGCAAACCTGTTTATGTTTTTAAGACACTAAAAATCAGGTAGATTGACTGACCAGGCTACAAATTACAATTATCAGTTGCAAAAATTACACAAAGTTGGTTCTCCTTATTATTATTATTTGAGGCAGCATTTCACAGTCTCTCTTCTCCACAGGAGTTTACTATAGAATGTCAGGCTTGTTTGAGCTCAGATGTCCATGTCTTCTGAATCAGAGGAGCTGGAAGTCTGGCTCTCCTCTTTTGACTGGCCCCACACAAACCTGTAATTATCCTCTAGCTCCTGCTGCCTCTTTTGTTCTTTGTACACCTCCTCTGTGCCACCAGTCTAGAAGAGCAGAGAACATATTATTCTAGATGTCACCAAGATACATGACACTCAAAAGGGTTGTGACAAGTATGATTCTGCCCTCCCTAAACAAACGTGTAGTTTGGCAGATAATGAACAGATTTGAAATGAACACTTTTGGGCTATGTTTATTGCCCCATGTGCTCAAGCTCTTTAGTTTTTGCAAAACTGCAAAATAAAACAGACACAGAAAAGATAATGAGTCTCTACATCCAAGAAAAAAAAAAAAAAGTCACATAAAAAGGTGACTAACACAAACTAGCACAGATACTCAAATAAGCTGGTACTGACCATGAAAAACAATGGCAAAAGAAAATGTCAACTGGACAAAAGTTTTAGAGTGTTGATATTTGCTGCTCATCCAAGAGGCTTCTTCAGTTCTGAGTTGCTGATGGATACTGCCTTATAATTGAGTGAAGGGAGCCAACTACAGTGTCATGGCGAAGAGTTTTACCAAAGAACACAACAACAGTTTTTGCCTCTGGCACCCCACTGTGGTACCTGATATTCCCAGTGGTTTCTCATCCAAGTACTAACCAGGCCCGGCCTTGCTTATCTTCTTAAATCTGATGAGATCGGGCCTTGACAAGGGGGTGTGGACATTTTAAAAAGGCATGAACTCAGAAATTGATTTGAGTAGTTTACAAAAGCAGAGAACGGGCCAGAATTAATGTCATCGGGATTAAAACTTTTTTTTTTTAATGAAAGAACAAATAACACTGGCTGCACGCTACCTTTTGTCACAGTAATAGCATGATAATAGAATGGAAACTTTGGTAAGTAATGCTCTCTTCTTCCTTTTTATATCATTTCCAGAAAATAAAGTCTTCATACAGCAGAACAAAATGATACCAGTGCAATCGTGCAAGTAAAGTGCTACTGAATTAATCTAAACTAGTCAAAATTACAGGATAAACTAAACATATTTGCATTCACACATTCACCACGTCATTATTTGATCCTTAATGGAGCCTGATGTGAACTTTCTCTGGTCTGGTCTTCTTTTTCTGGTTTAGTCCAAAATGTTTATGTTGTCAATGTGCAAGTGTGAACACAGCCTAATAGTGTACAGTACATTCAAGAGGATTTCAACTGTTTACACTGAAGCTTAGTTTAACTTTGCCAGTAAGCTATATCCTTATTCCCATCTTAAGTGTATTTTATGTGTGTGGTTCATCCCATTGACTAACAGTAATTTCCTGGAGACTTATCCTAGCCTTAGTTACTACTTGCTTAGCCTAAACCTGAACCACAACCAATTTTAAACCATATTTTTAAATGATGTTGTTGATCTAATAATAAGGGATTTTATGTCATGGACCTGATTTCGTAAGGGAGATAGATGCCAATAATACGTGTGGTGTCGTCACTATACTAAAAAAAACTCAAGACAATAGAATGTGGTTCTATTCCATCCCTACTGATGTTGAAAACGATAGTTACAACTGTAACTGCGGTTCTATGAATCCTGGATGACCGCCAGAGGCAGTGCTTCAAGCACTGGATCATCATCCTTGCGCATGCACAGGTCGAGAATTTAATAACAACAAAGTCACCTTTGACCTCCGGTGGCTCAGGTGAGTATATATAATCACATGACACCAGAAACAGTCCCTTTTGCACACAGGTTGCACGGTGAATGTGTTGCAAAAACTTTTTGCAATTCCCACTGTTTTGTTATTGCTGCTTGTCACCTGTAGCCCCGTGACTGTAACAGTCGGTGCTGCGAGTTCCCTCGCTCTCCTGGGGCTGCACAAGCAGTGGATCGGCCAACTGGTGTTCATTGTGGAGGTAGGCTGCTGTTATTTACATTAGTTTCGCCGTAGGTACACACTCGGTAGATTTAGGTTGCCGTTTTGATATAGCTGCTTTCGGCTTGTGTTCAGTTTTCTGTTTAACTTTGATTCATTGTTTTTTCGGATTCACCGTGTTCGGCCAGTTTCCGTCACTTTGTTTGTAGCCATATATTGGCGTGACTGCTACTTTATTGATTTACTACTGTCACTGAATAGCCGTGTGTGGTTTATTCTTTGCGATTATTGTTAGTACCATTGATTGGCGTGGGTCTCTAGTGGCGTTCCCTGCTCGACCAGACCCCGTTGCAGAGCACCCCATTTTAAAGTGCAGCGTTGTTTGCGGGTCACGAGTGGCGTCCCGGCTTGACCTGACCCTATTACTGAGCTCCCTGTTTAATATACAGTGTTACTGGCGGATCACTAGTGGCGTTCCCTGCTCGACCTAATCCGGCCTCATCTTCACTGGCACACGCTGGTTTATTGCTGAGTCGCTAGTGGCGTTTTCCGCTCGACACGACTCTAATGTACGGACTTCTAGGTTTCTACCCTATATTGGGCTGTGTTACGCCACCACAATGCTCGAGTCCTTATTTTGTCTGTCCTGTATGGCTTCACTACAGCCTGATAATGGGCATGACCTGTGTCCCGCCTGCCTAGGAGAGGAACATCTGCAGGAGGCCCTCACTGAGGATGCCTGTTCTAACTGCAGTATTTTGCCCTGGTCTGTGCGTTTAGCCTGTTTGGCTGCATTTCAGGAGCCCTCTTCCTGGATGTCTGCGGGACCTTCGGACCTTTTACCGGCTAGCCAGCATGTTAATTACAAGAGACATTCTACTGGGGAGGAGTGTGTTCCACATAAGAAGCCCAAGAAGGGAGTTCTGGGGAAACTGTCTGCTAAGGTAGATACACTGACATCTGAATTGGCCCAGATGTGGGGCTTAATTCAGAACCTTCAAGCGGATGCCAGCCGTGTGGTGGCTCCCCAACAACAGCAGGATGTGGCCTCTGTATGTGATGATGCCATGTCTGTGGCGGCCTCTGACACCTATTTTCAAATGGGATGTGATGACCTGAGTTCTAAAGTCTCAGACACGGGGTCCCTGCGCTCTATCCATTCTCAGGCTGGGAGTGATGAGTCTGTCACTGCGGCAATACACACAGCTCTTGGCCGTTTAAAATTGGATGTGCCGTTGACTGAAATGGCTCCCTCTAGTGCTTTCTTTCGCCGGCAGGCTACTGCTTCTCACTTTGGAGTTCCTCCCTCAACAGAATATGTAAAGGAACTTCATGCCTGTTGGACAGATACAAAGGCATTTTTGAAGCCTACTTTAGATGGTCAGGCATTGCAATGCAGGATCCTCACAAGTTTGGTTTGGGACACATGCCGGTGATGGAGCTGGCCATCGCCTCACTTATTGTTTCCCCTAAAGCGACACTGCGGACGAATGCCCAGTGTCTGCGACCGCAATGCTGTGTTACAGACAATCTGTTCTGTAAAGCGCATGATATGGGAGCCCACATGGGTCGAATTGGGAATTCTCTGTCCCATCTGCTGCTTGGCCTGTCTGTTTCATTGGAGGCTGTTCCGGTGGACTGGCCTGGACTGGGCGTCTATTGTCAACATTAGTTCAAGCCCGGCGTCAGGTCTGGTTGGCACAATCCCGTCTCGGAGGCCAGTCAGCGGAGATTGCGGAGTGTTCCATTTTTCCCTGGAGAGTTTTTTGGCTCAGCTGCCCTGGAAGCCTTGGAACGTACAGCCCAGGCTAGTCGCACAAGACAGCAGTTGGCAGGGCTTCATAGACAAGCCCCTCCTTTTTCTCGGAGGTATCCAATACAGCCCCACTCCGTTGCTGTACCTCTTAGCTCAGATACTGGGGCTGCTCCACAGGCCCATACCAGAGATTCCCACCCTCCTCGGTCTCGCCAGCCCAGGCGCCGCCCTCCCAAGCCCTCCAAGGGCCAGGAGTCAACCAGGTGAAGCTGTGGTTCCGGCGGTGGGACATTTTGCCCCGGAACAACTTGACTACTGGACCACCCACAGCCCAGATACTTGGGTTGTGGCCACTTTGTCCCCGAGTTATCAACTACAGTCCCGCTGCTGGCCGCCTATTCCCGGTCAAGTCAAGATGACGACTATCCGGGACACAGTAATACATACATACATACATAGGCTCAAGAAATACATGCCTTGCTGGACAAAGGTGCGATAGTTCCTGTGGACCAACTGCTGGATCCGGGGGACTTTTACTCTCGTTATTTCCGGGTACCAAAGAAGACGGGTGATCTGCGTCCAGTCTTGGACCTCAGGGGTCTGAACATGTTTTTAAAAGTCTTCCCTTTCAAGATGTTGGGTGTCAGGCAATTCTTCCCGGGGATTGGTTCACTTCCATAGACCTGAAGGATGTCTATTTTCATGTTCCCATTGCTCCTCAACATTGGAGGTTTCTTCATTTTGCTTTTCGAGGGGAGCACTTCCATTCCATTCAGGGTCCTTCCATTCGGCCTATCTCTATCCCCTCGGGTGTTCACGAGGAGTGTTTCTGCTGCCCTGTCCCCCCTGTAGGTCCAGGGGTTAAGAATTCTGCCCTATCTGGACGACTGGCTCATCTGTGCTCCCACTCGCAATCAGGTCCTTCAGGATACACAGCCAGTGCTCAGGCACGTGAGCAAATTGGGTCTACGAGCGAATGTGGCAAAGAGTTGTTTGGTATCATCGCAGGTAACCACTTTTCTCAGGATGGTTCTCGACTCCCGGACAATGACTGCACATCCCTCACCCAAGCGGATAGGGGACATTCTGGACATGCTCCCAGAATTTCAGTGTGGGAGGGCCCTCCCTTACGTGATGTTCCTCAGCCTCCTTGGCAAACTGACAGCTGCCTCAGCTGTGGTTCCTCTAGGGATCCTGTCCTTGCACCCACTTCAGATGTGGCTCAATGGCCTACACTTGGTCCTCGCGTGTTATTCCCACAGAAGGCGATGTCTACTTGTCACCTCTCAGTGCATGGCATCCCTGTCTCAGTGAAGGAACGAGGTATTCATGTTACAAGGCGTTCCTCTGTGTCCCCTTCCCTCCAGGAGGGAGGTTGTACACACAGATGCATCCCTAGTGGGTTGGGGTGCAACGTGGAAGGAACGGACAGCACAAGGGTTGTGGTCCATACACCAGGGCAGGCTTCATATCAACATTCTGGAGTTCATGGCCGTTTGGTTTGCTCTACATCATTTTCTCCCATATCTGCGAGGACGACATGTGGTAGTGAGGTCCGACAACACCAGTGTGGTGTTGAGCGCAACTGCTCCTGACTTGGGCTGTGCCGTGTTTTGCCAGTCTGAGAGCTGTGAACCGGGGGTTCAGAACACATCGGCAGATTTCCTATCTCGACAAGGGCCATTGCCAGGAGAATGGAGGCTTCACCCAGAGGTGGTGGAGCACATTTGGGAGATGTTCGGCAGGGTGAATGTGGATCTATTTGCCTCCCAGAAGACGACGCACTGCCCCCTTTGGTTTTCATGGACGGAGTTTGCCAGCCCTCTGGGTCAGGATGCACTGGCTCACGACTGGCCCAGAACCCTTCTTTATGCGTTCCCACCATTTCCTCTGATTTTTCAAACACTGCTCCGGGTCCTTTGGGAAGGCCACAGTCTTCTCCTGGTGGCTCCATTCTGGCCAGCGAGGCCCTGGTTTCCTCTGCTGCTCAGGCTTTGCAGCGGCCCTGCACGATGTCTTCCCTCCAGGAGGGATCTCCTGTCGCAACTGGGGTGTCAGATTCTGCATCCCGACCCCAGTCGCCTGAAACTCTGGGTGTGGCCCCTACAAGGCCCGGCTTAGCCTTCTCGGAATATGCCAGAACAATAGGGGACACAATGACCATTGTGCATGCCCCACCTACACGCAGGTTGTATTCTTGCAAGTGGAGGCTCTTTGACACATGGTGTTGTGACATGACCCGGTTCACTGCCCCGTTTCCATGGTTCTTACCTTCCTGCAGGGGTTGCTAATTCAGGGTCGTACGCCTACCCTAAAGGTATACGTTGCTGCCATTAATTGCTGGCATGCAGGGTGGAATGACTCTAATGTTGGTCGTAACCGGGATATTTTGGTGTTTCTGAAGGGTGCGTGCCACTTGCATCCACCCAACCGCTCTGTTGTCCCGATGTGGGATCTTTTCCTTGTACTTGAGGCCCTGTGGGCTCCTCTATTTGAGCCACTTGCGCAAAATGACCTTAAGTGGCTCTTATTGAAGACTGCATTCTTGTTGGCCATGGCTTCCACTAAACAGGTGAGTGAGCTACATGCTCTGTCTGTTCATGAATCCTGTTGCCACTGGCAACAATGATGGTTCTGGGGTTTCCCTTTGGCCTAATGCAGCTTTTGTTCCGAAAGTGCCCTCGTCTACACAGCATACTCGGCTTTCCCGTTTTGAGGCGGGAACTCCTGCTGAATCACTGCATCCGGTACGTGCGCTCGAGATGTATGTTCACTCCACAGCTTCTGTGCGGAGGTCTGATAGCTTGTTTGTCTGTTTTGCTGGCTCACGCAGAGGTCAGGCCCTTTCAAAACAGCGCCTCGCACACTGGATTGTGGGGGTCATAACAAAAGCATATGCTTTACAGGGTCAGTCGTTGCCATCTGGGGTCCGGTGTCACACCACAAGGGGCCTCTCGACATCATGGGCCGCTGTCAGTGGTGTGTCGTTAGATGTCATTTGTTCGGCAGCTTCCCGGACCTCCCTCAACACCTTTGCAAGGTTCTACAATGTGAACATAGCTTCCCCACACCCACTGCAGGGGGTTCTCTAGCAACACTCCTCTACATCACAGTGAGGTACGGTTTCTCCTTAAGTTGATGATTCCTTGTGACCTTGCTGGTACTCGTCATCC
Source organism: Boleophthalmus pectinirostris (assembly GCF_026225935.1). NCBI lineage: Eukaryota > Metazoa > Chordata > Actinopteri > Gobiiformes > Gobiidae > Boleophthalmus > Boleophthalmus pectinirostris. The sequence continues at coordinate 28,594,588 of NW_026571299.1, forward strand.
AGTGCTTGAAGCACCGCCTCTGGCGGTCAGTCGGAGAGAAATAGAAGGATAGTTACGACTGTAACTACGGTTCTATGAATCCAGGATGACCGCCGGTCCCTCAGAATCCTCGTGCTTTCACAAGAAGGTTTGAGGGACTGAGCTTCCGGTGCCACGTGATTATATAGACTCACCTGAGCCACCGGAGGTCAAAGGTGACTTTGTTGTTATTAAATTCTTGACCTGCGCATGCACAAGAATGATCATCCAGTGCATCCATTGTGTAATCCCTCAGTGGTCCAGATAGGTTCCATAGTGGTTCGTGGGTGTCTATGTGGTCTTGTACTTGTTCTAATACAGATGAAGATCATTCTAAAGCTATTCAGCAAAGGTTCATTTCTGTCCTGTGAATGTGACTTTTTAAAATTATCGATACCTGCTCAAATGTATCATTTATTATCTGATTTTCCATATTTTGACAACTCTATAAGAGAGCGACACATTGCAAACATTTTTTTCTGAATAATGCATTACTTTTATGCCCTTTATGCCTAGGTCAATCAGACCCAAAAATAGATTTTCAAATAAATTCTCGCCAGGCGAGAAAATACATTTTTGGGTCTGACTGACCCGCCCCGAGAGAGCGGGAAAGAAAAAAAAATTTCTTCAGGTCAATGTGACCCCGAGGAGAGCATGAGGGTTTTAACAACACTGGAAAATGAGGCCTCACAGTTGTTAGCTAGAAACAAAACAAATTCATCTAAAGGTTTTGATTTTTGTCCAAGAATGCATTTTACAAATGTGTCACTTGAACAACTTAAAAATAAGGGACTATTTAAAGCAACATTAAGGGATTTTTTTTAAATACTTGGGACACCTTAGCCTTCATGTCTCTTAGAATAACTTAAAACAGTGTATGGGTATTAGATCTAGTTCATAGTTGGGCTGAGAGATGTAGATATATCACAGTTAAATCAAAAGCGCAGTTTGAGCGGATGAACTTAGCAAAATTATTTAAACATCATAATTTAAGACAAAATGTATGTATTATGTAAAAATCCCTGCTATTTGTGTATACTTCTACAAACATTTCAGTCGTCTCTCAAATGGACAAACAAATCTGATCGTAATTGATTGTAATTTTTCCAAAATTGTTCAGCCTTGGTTGATAGCCAGATAATTGACATGAAATGTCTATATTTAAATCAAAACACCAGCAGAGGGCACTATGACTGTTATCTGTGCTGAAAAGTGAAATAGTTCATACAATAATGCTAAAACAGTGGCAGTTATTGAGAAAAATGCTAAACTGCATGCCGAGAAAAGACTTAAAGGTACACTATGTAACTCTGAACGATCCTCGATCCTCGATCCTGCTTCTCTCCATGGAGATATTACTGCATTGTTTGGAAAATTCCACAGCACACTATTCGATTCCTCAATATCCAGTTAAAGTTACAGGTTAGAACTGTGAAGAAGCAAGCCCGCTCACAGTAAGAATGCATGTATTTTGAGGTAAGTAAAAAAAAAAAATATATATATATATATATATATATATGTTTATATACATATATATATATAAATACATATGTTTATGTGTGTATATATATATATATATATATATTTATTTATTTATTTATTTATTTTTTTTTTTTTTGAGGTAAAAACACTCCTTATTGGATAAATGCATACCAGTACATATAACGCCATACTAAGAAACATTACAGGCAAAGCTAACATCTAACACAAGCAGGTAGCAGCCCTTGCACCACAAAGGTTACATAGAGCAGCTTTATTCTCATTTAAAAGACACAATGTAAACTATTACCAGGAGATTTATGAGTAGCTCCCTGAAGGACTTTGTATCTTCTTCTGTCAGCCACTGGTCTCCTGCTTCATCTGCATTTTTACGAGTCAAGATTTTAACTTCAATTTTACCTGAAACAAAAAGAGAGGAAGAGAGATAACAAAGCAAGTTAGACATGTTAAACTAGGATTTGCAGTAAGTGAAATTTAATCTACCAGAATGACAGACATGCAAGCAGACAAGGAAAGATGAATGAAGATAACAAATGATGTAATCTTTACTTGAATAATATACAGAGATGTTAAAGGACCTGTATCAGATTTTTTTTACATGTATGTAAGAAAAATTAGTTTTGCCCGTGTATAGATATATTGTCAACATGAAGTCAACATAAATCTGCTGTGTGCTGTCCACATCGAATTATAAAGTGTTTTATTGTATGAAAAACAGGAAGTGAGCTAGTTGCTGTTAGCATTACCATAACTGGTCTCTGTAAGTTGTGAAAAGCGCTTACAAACTGACTGCGGTGAACAGCTAGGGTGCTCAGGATCCAATCCAATTTTTTATTTTTAGGACATTTATGAACAAGACTGTTTCTGCACATAGCAATGTAAAACATTTAACTCTTAAAAAGTATGCATAGGGTTAAAGTTACACAGTGTACCTTTAACAGATGCTGGAAGAAATGTTTATGTTTAGGTCAGAGACAAGTAAATAAAGTTTAAGAAAAATGAAGAAGAACTAGAAATGATAGTGTATGATTTAATTAAATGTAAAAATAGGCCGTTGTACCTTCGGCCTTGAGTCCTGCCTTCTCTAGCTGCTCTTTAACCACGTCCTTTATGTGTTTCCACTGTGGATCGCCTTCACCCAGCTCCTGAACTTTGACCTCTCCGTCATCTGGCCTGCTGCCCGCTTTGTACTTAGTAATTTTGATCTTAACATGGTCCTCTGCTGCTTGTTCTAAGGCGACGAGACAGAAAAACAACACAAGTCACCTCCAAACTACACCAAAACCATTATGATATGTTTATGATTTCATTTTCTTAATAAAGCATACACAAATATTCAAAAAGAACAAATTGTTCATTAGGAATGATTCAGATTTAGTAACAACTTAAATAAGGAGTTAGTTGTTTGGGTATTAATTTAGTTGCTAAGCCTTAATCATTAATCAAACAAACCAGTTGTTCAATATGAATTAGGTCTTGTTCCTGCTTAATTACAGCTAATTAAGGTGTAGTCATTATAAAGTGTTACCAGAATTATTTAATGTTTGCGTCTTTGGATGAATTTTTATTTTGTGCACTTTCCACTGAATGTAAGACTAAACAAAGGCTGTGCTTTATTAAGTCATGTATGTTACAAATATAATAGACATAATTGTTTATGGCCATATCTTGCAATAACTGCTATTAGTCCAGTTCCTTATTCTAATTTTTTGACCTTAGTGGGAAGTTTTTGGGGCTTTGCTAACCTATATATTTTTGGAAAGCTTATAGTATATGGAGTCAGAAAATCAATGTTTGCATTTGCCCAGATGTCTTTATGGCGGCCATATTGGATTTAGAAAAAATGGCCGCCAAAAATCTCTTTTTGGAATATCTCAGCCTCTGAATAAGTTGAAATGTTGATTTTAACTGCTAAACCCACATTTTCAGGGTCAGGGAATCAAATGGTACTAGTTACAAACCTGTAAGACCTACCCACATTAACCCTTAGATGCATAAGTTGGTCAAAAATGACCCGATTTGGTTGTTTTCTTGCAATTTCATTGTAATATTTGCATGTAATACTCCATGTTCCTCCAAAATCATGTTGTTGTTTTTTTAATTATTATCCTGTTGAAATACTTCAACAATATGGGTAAAACAAACTATAAACATCACATGCAGTTGCTCAGATAACTCAAAGAGTTTAAAAGTAGCCAACATTAAATGTGTATGTTGGATGTCAACAAACACATTTAGACACAATATGATTATGCAACCTTTTTATTAGACATTTTCTATACATCATCATTATCATTATCACTTTCATACAACCATAGACTGTATATATGAGTGGACAGGTCTAACCCTGTAGCCACCATGTGCCAAATAGGAAGTTCTCCAGGAGGCTCTTCCAGCTCCTTCTGACTCTGGCTCTGACTTACTTTAGGATCTTGTGGCTCCTCTCTCTGTACCTGTTGCTGTGAACCTCGACATTTTGGTCTTAAAATGTTTGTATGAACCCGCTCTACATGATCCTGATTTTTATTTTTTTTTGCTATTTTGTCTGTCATAAAAATCCTATTCATATTATAAAGCCCGTGGGCGGATGAGATCCGTCCTGAGTATTTCAAGTCTCTGGATGTTGTGGATCTTGGCTGACACACCTCTTCAACATCGCGTGGCAATTGGGGACAGTACCTCTGGACTGGCAGACCGGGGTGTTGTCCCTCTGTATAAGAAGGGGGACCGGAGGGTGTGTTCCAACTACAGGGGAATCGCACTCCTCAGCCTTCCCGGTCTATGCCAGGGACTGGGGAGGAGAATCTGACCGTGGTTTTCGTCCCGGTCATGGAACACTGGACCAGCTCTACACTCTCCATCGGGTGCTCGAAGGTTCATGGGAGTTTGCCCAAACAGTCCACATGTGTTTTGTGGATCTGGAGAAGGCATTCGACCGTGTTGTTTGTGGTGTCCTGTGGGGGGCGCTCTGGGAGTCTTTGCTAAGGGCTGTCCGGTCCTTGTATGACCGGAGCAGGAGCTGTGTTCATTGCCGGCAGTAAGTCAGACCTGTTCCTGGTGCATGTTGGACTCCCCAGGGCTGCCCTTTGTCACCGGTTCTGTTCATTGTATTTATGGACAGAATTTCTAGGCGCAGTCAGGGGCCGGAGGGGTTCCTGTTTGGGGACCACAGGATCATCTCTGCTGTTTGCAGATGATGTTGTCCTATTGGCTTCATCAAACCAGGACCTGCAGCACTGGGGTGATTTGACCCGTGTGTGAAGCAGCTGGGATGAGGATCAGCTCCTCCAAATCCGAGGTTGTGGTTCTCGACCGGAAAAAGGCGTCTTGTCTCCGGGTGGGTGGAGAGTCCTTGCCTCAAGTGGAGGAGTTCAAGTATCTCGGGGTCTTGTTCACGAGTGAGGGGAGGATGGTGCATAAGATTGACAGGTGGATCGGTGCAGTGTCGCCAGTGATGCGGTCGCTGTATCGGACCGTTGTGATGAAGAGCAAGCGGAGTCGAAAGGCAAAGCTCTCGATTTACTGGTCAATCTATGTTCACCTATGGTCATGAGCTATGGGTAATGACCAAAAGGACGAGATCGTGGATACATGCACTTGAAATGAGTTTCCTTCGCAGGGTGGCTGGGCGCTCCCTTAGAGATAGGGTGAGGAGCTGTCACACAGGAGCAGCTCGGAGTAGAACCGCTGCTCCTCCATGTTGAGAGGAGCCAGATGAGGTAGCTCAGGCATCTGTTCCGTATGCCTCCTTGACGCCTCCCTGGAGAGGTGTTCCAGGTATGTCCCACCGGGAGGAGGCCCTGGGGAAGACCCAGGACACTCTGGAGGGACTTTGTCTCTCGGCTGGCCTGGGAACACCTCGAGGTTCCCTTGGAGGAGTTGGAGTAAGTGTGTGTGAAGAGGGGACTGCTGTCCCCGCGAATGGAATAATATAAAGCTTGGCTCCATATTCACTCCTGTAACTGTGAACATCATGAGCCTCATTTGAGCGGCGCTGAACACTATGGGTGTATATATATATATATATATAATATATATATATATATATATATATATATATATATATATATATATCTCGCCCATTTCCGCCGTGTCCGGACAGCACAGAGGCACTGATCCTGGCTGCTCAGGAGCAGGCCCTGGGCACTCGAGCAATAGAGGCCCAGATCTACCACACCAGACAAGACCCACGGTGTAGACTGTGCAAAGAGGCTCCTGAGACAGTCCAGCACATAACTGCGGGGTGTAAGATGCTGGCAGGGAAAGCATACATGGAGCGACATAACCAAGTGGCGGGCATAGTGTACAGAAACATCTGTGCAGAGTACGGGCTGGAAACCCCAGGATCAAGGTGGGAAACACCTCCAAAGGTTGTGGAGAATGACCGAGCCAAGATCCTGTGGGACTTCCAGATACAGACTGACAGAATGGTGATGGCGAACCAACCAGACATAGTGGTGGTGGATAAGAAACAGAGCAGAGCCGTGGTGGTTGACATCGCAATACCAAGCGATGGTAATATCAGGAAAAAGGAACACGAGAAGCTAGAGAAATACCAGGGGCTCAAGGAAGAGCTGGAGAGAGCCTGGAAAGTAAAGGCATCAGTGGTGCCTGTGGTGATCGGAGCACTCGGGGCTGTAACCCCAAACTGGAAGAGTGGCTACAACAGATACCGGGAAAACAACGGACATCTCAGTCCAGAAAAGTGCAGTACTGGGAACAGCAAAGATACTGCGCAGAACTCTCAAGCTCCCAGGCCTCTGGTAGAGGACCCGAGCTGAATGAGGGTGAGAGAGACCTACCACCGTGGAAGGTGTGAAACACATTATTTTTTTTTTTTTAATATGTATATGTATATGTATATATATATATATATATATATATATATATATATATATATATATATATATATATATATATTATATATTATATATATATAATATATACATACATATATAATATATATATATAATATATACATACATATATACACACACACATATATATATATATATATATATATATATATATATTATATATATATATATATATATATATATATATATAGATATATATAGATATATATAATATAGATATATATATATATATATATATATATATATAATATATATATATATATATATATATATATATATATATATATATTATATATATATATATATATATATATAGAGATATATATAGATATATATGGCCGGATCATATCACAACATCTTCAGGGCCTTTGCGAATACCATGTGATAGCAAATATAAGCAAGACCGCAGCGTCAAAAAATGAGCAGGACATCCCTATTTGGACGACCCAGGAACCGGAGCTCGGAGCCTATGGCCAGGCCAGAGCTCGGAGCCGGCAGAGCTCGGAGCCCATGGAACTCGTAGCCCAGACGGCCGTGGATCTGTCCATCTTGTTGAACAGTAGCTAATGTTTATTAAACAAATATATGAAATAAGTGCATGTGCGATTTGCTTCATTTAGTTTTCTTTAAATAATTCATGTCATGATGGCCAGAAATTGGTCCTAGTGAAGGCCCAGGGTCCAGGTCCACGGTTCACCAAGATTTAGCCTGTACCGACATGTGTCAGTGCAGCAGCCAGTGCCAGAATGATGATGATTCCCAAGCTGTGTTGTTGCATAGACTGGATAAAAGAAGTGGACTAAGTGAGTGTGACCCACAGAGTTCAGCGCTGCTCAAATGAAGCTTGAGATGTTCACTGTTACAGAAGCAAATCTGTAGCCAGACACTATATTATGAATAGGATTTTTTTGACGGACAAATTAGTAAAAAAACAAAAAACAAATTCAGGATCATGTAGAGCAGGTTCATATAAACATTTTAAGACCAAAATGTCGAGGTTCACAGCAGCAGGTACAGAGAGAGGAGCCACAAGATCCTAAAGTAAGTCAGAGCCAGAGTCAGAAGGAGCTGGAAGAGTCTTCTGGAGAACTTCCTATTTGGCACATTGTGGCTACAGGGTTAGATCTGTCCACTCATATATACAGTCTATGGTTGTATGAAAGTGATGATGATAATGATGATGTATAGAAAATGTCTAATAAAAAGGTTGCATAATCATATTGTGTCTAAATGTGTTTGTTTACATCCAACATACACATTTAATGTTAGCTACTTTTAAACTCTTTGAGTTATCTGAGCAACTGCATGTGATGCTTATAGTTTGTTTTACCCATATTGTTTGTTAAGTATTTCAACAGGATAATTAAAAAAACATGTTTTTTGGAAGAACATGGACTATTACATGCAAATATTACAATGAAATTGCAAGAAAACAACCAAACTGGGTCATTTTTGACCCACTTATGCATCTAAGGGTTAATGTGGGTAGGTCTTACAGGTTTGTAACTAGCACCATTTGATTCCCTGACCCTGAAAATGTGGGTTTAGCAGTTAAAATCAACATTTCAACTTATTCAGAGGCTGAGATATTCCAAAAAGAGATTTTTGGCGGCCATTTTTTTTTAATTCAATATGGCCGCCATAAAGACATCTGGGCAAATGCAAACATTGATTTTCTGACTCCATATACTATAAGCTTTCCAAAAATATATAGGTTAGCAAATCCCCCAAAAATTCCCACAAAAGTATATAAGGAACCATCTCTTCATCTCTTAAATGAACTAATAAAGTCAAAATCAAAAGTAAACCACTGAAATAATATTTGCAAAAATGTCCATGTAGCCCAATAAAACAAAATATTGTTAAAATGGCTGATTCTGCACCTATTGAAACTAAGTTATAGGAACTTACTGAAACTACTCATTTTCTATAGTATTTGATGTATCTCTGTACTCCATGTAATATTATCAAATGCAATGAAATGGACAAAAATATGGAGGATGTTGTTAATGGATGAAGACAACAATGACATAAACAGTGCACTGCAAAAACAGAATATCTACAGGAGTAATTATTAGTTACTTAAATATATAATTTGTTTTGACTAAATATTTATTGAGCTAGTAGTATTCTTTATTTTATGTGTTTGTCCATGAAGTGTACGTATATAGTTGACTTCTTAAAGGTATTTTTTAACAGAATTGTTGATGAAATGAGACAAATATCTAAATACTAAATAGCTAAAAACTTTGATCCAAAATTCTATGGCCTATCAATAAACCAAAAAATAAAAAACTCAAAATTACTCAAAATTAATTTTAAGTCATTGTAACTGTATTTAGTCTGTTTTGCAGTGTGAATATAATGATTTTTTATTTTGTTTGATGCTTTTACCTGGGTGTTTGGGTGCTAGACTGGGGCTCCCTCGGGTAGGGTCGTTGCCTCTCTGTCCGCCCCCTGCTGGTGACTGCTGGTCCTGCTCCTGCCCCTCTTTATCTTCTAAATGGTCAAGCAGTTTGTCCAGCGTTGTTTCTAAAGCCTGTGTGGCCTGAGAGCGGTCAAACTCCCCTTTAAGACCCTCTGTTTCTAATTCTTGTTGCGCCTATAGAAAAAAATGAAATCAACAAAATCATGTATTTGTTTTTCTTCATAATTTTTTTGGAACCACTTTTTTGGAACTACACTTCAATATGCCACACTGTATGGCATAGAATATAATTAATCTCCATGGAGACAAGCAGGTGGTTATTTTAATAGATCCATGGTGACACCACCAGTAGCAAAGTGACAGGTCACAGGAAAAGCTTAGAGGAAAGTGTAGAGGAAAGCTTACTCAATTAAAAAGTGGGTCTTTCAAGGCTTTTCCATGTTTAGCACTTAAATAATTGTTTTTGTACAGGAAAAGCAATAAAATCACCATGGAGGCAAGCAGGTTGCTAGCCTGATTCATCAGCCGGTTTCACTTTGTGGAAACCGCCTGACCTTGCAGCATTAGGATTTGTTCTCTTGACGGTAGGTAGGTTCTTTTTTTATTTGACCAATCACTGCTATTTGGTCGTGACGTATGTAATGCGCCACTAACGGGGCTGACTGGTATATATTACGCTTTTCCTAAATCCCATCTCTTCTTTTCCCTTGATAAAATTCACCAAACATTTTCTATGTTCTAGCTTTAAATCCTCGATCTCGGGAATCGTTGCCAACACAGAATGTATGGCTCTTCGCTGATTGGCTGGTGCCCAAACTCGCACTTCCAGGATTTTTGCAAAGCATCTAGTGTATTCCAATTCCTGACCTAGTCGCTTGAGAGAAATTAAATTGAGCGGAGGCACTAGGTGGCGCCAGTCTGGCCATACCTTCCACCAGAAAAGTCACTTCCAGCAAATAAATATTATGAGTTTCAGTCACAACTTGGACATTTAGTATTGCTCATTTGTCAGAAACTCCCTATTTAGTGTAAAGCCTCTTGCATTCTTGTTTATTTTCTCATCGTTTGAATATTTATAATTTTTTTCTCAATAATAAAATCTAAACATTTACACTGTTGTAAACAAGTGCACACTCCTTCAGCCTCCTCAACATAACTATGCACATAAGCAAGCTCCAAAAATACCACTTACCTCATCTATAATGTTGTCAAATTCTTTCTGAATTTCATCTTTTATTCCCTCTATTTTATCAGAGGGCACTGTGAGGCCATTTATTTCCTCCTCAAACTCCTCCAGTAATCGCTCATCTTCATCTTTGTCCTCCTCTGTGACACTCTTCTGTTTCTCCAACTGCTTCTGTGCTTTCTAAAAACACCCACATACAATGGATAATAGTTTAATATGTCTCTATGGGGTACAACCAGCCAGTAGAGTAAATTTGGTTAAGCACATGTCCTTGTAGGAATGACAGATCAAATTCATAGCTATTTAGTCTATATGTCTAAAGCTCAAATTGCTCTGTTCCACCTTAAGATGTCATGTAGTGGCAGTTTTTAAGTTAACCGCTCCTTTACAGCTTTCGTTCAGGAGAGATTAGTAGGGCTGAAATTATCCACATGATATTAGTGAAGATATATGGAGTTTAAAAACACAGTGGAACACCTACTGTATTACCACATGACATCACAAGGTAGAGTGTTTTCTGTTTGAGAATTTTGATAACTAAAAAACAGGCCTGGTACAGTTTTAAAAAATACTGGAGCAGTTCACTGTCTGTTTGTCCCAAATGCAGGATAATCTCTGCATTTTTAGACAGTAGATGGAGACATCATTGCATTGCAGCTATTATCACAACTGACATGACCGATATAAGCACTGCAACAATTATTACAAGAGTCTTAACAGGTTACTCAACTAAGAATTTAAATAAAAAAGGAGAATAGTAGATTTCCATTTGAAAAGAGACCAACCTTTCTGTTACTTTCTTTCAGATGCTGAACGAATTTCATCAGATCTGCAGGATCTGTGATGATTTTAAAGTTAAACTGCTCTACTGCAAAATACATAAACAGATATTAAATCATCATGAGAGTTAATAAATGTTATTAATTATGAATATTATTAATACTATACCTTCTTCACCATCTATTACTTCATTGTTTGTAATCTGTGTGTCCTCAGTTTCCTAAAAAAAAAAAAGAGAAGAAAATACATTCTGGTTTAAATGCTTGACTTAATATCAAATTAGATATATAAATAGTTTCTTTTGGAAAACAGAGTATAAGTGCTATTACTGTTGAAAAAGAATGTTTTTAAATTATTATGGAAATTGGTGTTTACTGTGACAACACTATTTTCAAGTAGTTTTTATTATTTTTATTAGCTGACAAATATCTGGACATTTTATTCTAAGTTTAGTCATCATTAACTTAACCAACTTGACCAAATAGATTGGTCAACAATATGAGTCACATCCGCTGTATTACAATTGTATTGTTCTTGTACCTCTGATTTAGGAGCCGTTCTTTTCTTTTTCACTCCATCCCAGAATTCTGAGTCTTCCTCTTCTTCAGACGCATCAGTTATATCTGTTTAATAAAAGATTACATGGTGATAACTTTATTTGACAAGCTTGGATGTTTTAACCTACAGCCTTACAAAATTTAAATAAAATTGAAACTATAATTGCAGAAGTCTATGTTATACCATGAGAGGACTTTTGCAAAGGCCAGCACAGACAGAGGTGGGCAATTTAAATTAAAATTATTTAAATTTCAAATTTAAAGGTTCAATCATTTCTAGTGGTCAATAAATGGTGTGCTTGAGTCTTATTAATTGAGAGGTCTACAGTCATTAATCTGTGTCACGACGCAGAGAGTCTGCATTGACGCATACCCCCTACGCAGAGCCTCTGCGTCGACCGACGTCCACCTCTGAAATTTTCTAACTACGCATCAAAACGACGCAGACAGCAGGGGAAGCGACACAGACGATAAGAGCTGTGATTGGTCCTCCGTACCACCCCTCTGTATACATTTCCTGTTGGCTTTCCTTTCTTTCAGTATATATTGAGAAATAATGTGTTTATTGCAGCTTTGCGCATATGTGTTTACGTTTTACAGAAACGAAACTTAAAACCGCATGGCTAACTTGCATAAACTAAGCGCTCAAAAAACAGCTCGCTCCTGGTAAGCGGTCACCTTCTGTCGGATTTAAAAAGGACACGACTCTGTGGAATATGTATATATTATATATATATATAGTTCTTTCTGTGACAGAGGGATATTGTACTAATGGTGAGTCTGTTCTGTGCTTTTATCGTGTAAGAGATGGGTCATATTAAACTTTTCAGAGATTATACGTCTGCGGGTCATACACACAGACCGTATATATGAATGGACTATACTTCACCATTAAGAAGTGTTTAGGGAGGTAACTCTGGCTTAATTGACTCTGGCTCCATTTGACTTTATATTGGAACTCGGCTCCAAATTTGTTGCAAGTCTCACGAGCTTCATTTGACTGGAGATGAAAGCTAGTGACATTACACTCCTTTAGTCCACTTCTTCATACAGTTTATGGTTACAAGGAAATTACATTTCTATATTATTTATGTTCAGAAAATAAATATAGTAAGACATATTTTAATAATTTAACTGTACAGCCCTTATGTGAATAGTACAGCTTCAAGATGAACTGCAATAAAACTAAAATTGAAATTTGAATTCTCAGAATTCAAGACCTCCACTACAGACATGTTCTGAAATGAAAGATACTCTTGATTTACCAGTTCATAATTCAGTTTTAATTCTCAGGGACATTAATGAATGAATATTAAAATATGCACTATGGATTGAAATTTGATTTTTAAACACAATTCAACTCCAAACTGTAACAAAGATTGTGTTTGTTGATTCATTGTGTAGTCTAAGTGGATAACTAATTCACAAGTTCACCTTATTTTTTGGTTGAACCCTACTGTAGATTTATTTACCTTCATGCATAAGTGGTTCACTGTCCTGCGTTGACTCCAGAAGTGAGTTCACTGCCCCCTCGGGTGTCTCATCGTCACTGCCCAGAATCTCGTCCAGACTCCTCAGCTCCTCAGAGATTTGCTCCACTTTACGCTTTGTGTCCGCTGGGATCAAAGGAGGAAAAACAAAAGACATAATGAGTGCTAGGAATATTCTGATTTAGGAACATTAATTAAGTCAAATTAACAGTTTTAAGAAATAAGTTTTATTTATTTGTCAGAACTTAGTCCATGTACTAAGTTCTAAAAATTGTCCAAAATCTGTACACAAAGTAGAATTATGAGAAAATTCTAACTAAACCTGACAAGTGATAGAATAAAATGAGAACAGTAGAAGTTTCAGAAGTCAATTTAAAATCTTGCACATCTATGTTTTGTACTACTCTGTCTGACATGTCCCCACTGTGTTACAAATTTAAGTTGTCTAATTGATACAGTTAACCACTCTCACCTTTTTTTTTTTTTTTTTTTAGTTTCAAACTTACAACTTTTTTGGCAGTTTTAGCTAACAAATTTAATTTATGAATTTATAAATTCTGTCACCATGGTAATGGTTGGACATTTCCCCATGTATATACATATAGAATATACTAGACGTCTCCATTTACCAGGTACAATCCCAGTTTTGAGCCCTATGTTCCCTGTCCCAGCAGATTTATCCAAAACTAGTGCTTAGTCTCAGTTTTATACAAGTATAGGTGTCCCCATTTCTGACAAATTTGATACCCATTGACAGTGAAGAGGAGAATATACATATTTGTTTAGCCAAACTACAGAAAACCGTGATTGAAAATGACCATAAGGCGAAAAAATGCATGATAGAAATCCCGCTGATTATGACAATGGACACTGTTACATGCTCTTTTCACAGTATTATTTATACCAACCCCCCCATCAGGGTATGTCCCAGTTTTGAATTTTGAAAATCTTGTCACCGTAGTGATGTCACTGCACAGTATCAATAAAAACAATATAATAAAGTGTAATAAACTAAACACTGCTGTCACTTGATGGTTCGACTCACAGACTTGGGCCTTGACATAGTCCATGTACTGCTGTGGGCTGAGGGCAGGCTGGCACAGGATGCTCTGAGGTTTGGCAGTGGAAGGGGGTCTGAGGAGAGGGTGCTGACAGGTACGTCCTGTGTGCACCGTCAGGACGTATCTGCAGGACTGAGGCTCATCCACACGAGCAATGAAGTCTCCTGAACCCTCCTCACAAATGAACTGAGCACAAGACAGAGAAGGGAAATGTCAAAGGGCTGTTCTGGTTTACAGTAATAACATGTTAAAGCAATCCCTAAATCAGTTACGAGAATTATTATTAGTGCTGTCATGCGATTAAAAAAAATGAGAGATTAATTAATTATGATCTGTAATTAATTAATCTAATTAATCTAATTTTAATCTCACCTAAAAATTGCTGAGAAAAGCCTTCAATTTGAGGTATTTTCATTTAAATTCATTATTACATTATTGTGGCAGATCAAAAGACTGATATAGAACAAAAAAAGTTACTTTATAAAGTCATTTATTGTTTAACAAATCTCCCCAAATTGGCTGTTGAGCCCAAGTCTCCATGAATAAGAAACTGTTTGCTGTAAAGTAGCAAAGACGAGGAAATCTGAACATAATAACTTTTGTCTACTTAAAGACAATAAAAAGTCCAGTCTTTCCTTAACCATATTACAAATATTATTGATAGATAAATGCTTTATATATGAGATCACTGGTTTTAGTCCTTGTTTTAGTCCTGGTTTAGACCTGCTTTAGTCCTACTTTAGTCCTAGTTTAGTCCTGGAATGGATTAATCCTGGTTTTAGTCCTGGTGTTAGTTCTGGTTTGGTCCTGGTTTAGTCCTGGTTTAGACCTGGTTTTAGTTCTGGTTTAAGTTCTGGTTTAAGCTCTGGTTTTAGTTCTGGTTTAGTCCTGGTTTTAGTTCTGGTTTTAGTTCTGGTTTTAGTTCTGGTTTTAGTTCTGGTTTTAGTTCTGGTTTAGTCCTGGTTTAGTCCTGGTTTAGTCCTGGTTTTAGTTGTGGTTTTAGTTCTGGTTTTAGTTCTGGTTTAGACCTGGTTTTAGTTCTGGTTTAGACCTGGCTTAGTCCTGGACTGGATTAGTCCTGGTTTTAGTCTTGGTGTTAGTTCTGGTTTAGAGGCGCACAGGAGGAAGCGCGGTTTACGCAGCTTACTCGAGAAAACACGATCCACACGCGGCGCACGGGAGCACGTCGGTGTCCGCGCAGTAACTACGGAAGGAAACGTGGTCCGCGCGTTCTCAGGTTAATGACGATGATGAAGGTGTATGTTTGTGTTTGTGTGTGTTTGTGTGCGTGTCCCCTCATGTGGCAGGTCACTATAGGACAGTAGTGCAGACATCATGAGTCTATGCAGGTTGTTTTCACCAGTGACGTTTAAGTTGTAGGCGATATTATATTAGTTATTTTCTTTTATATTTCACGTCGGGAGAATAATTTCCAAGACACGAATGTGTTTTTACCTGTGCGCTGCTGACTCTGTTCTACTGGCTCTACGACCTCGTCCACTGTGCGACTGACGCCGCCAACGTTAACATGACGTTTACTTTGCTCTTACTGCGTGCGTTTTGTGTGGGTTTCCGGCAATGAGTGGAATTACCGAAATAAAAAAATGTATAAATGTGTTTTTTGTGTGTGTGTTGTTGTCCCAACAACACATAAAAACAGGTTTTATAATAAAGCAACTCGCATACAAAAACACTAAAGTTAGAGATTAAAAATGAGATTAACGCGATTAAAAAACATAACGCGCTAAATATGACTGTAATTAATTAATCGCAATTAACGCGATAATTTGACACCCCTAATTATTATATCAACTTGTAGTTCAACCAATGACAAATGTAACAATATTTATCATGGGTACTCTTTCTTTGTACTAGTGGAAAACTATTTATTCAACCATCGACAGCTCAAATCTTATGACACTACAGAAACATAACAACTTAAATGACTCATTATAGATACAAACTCACTATTAAAATAAGTGTATTTACTGCAGCTAATGCTTTTTAACAATATTTAACAACATTTAGAATATTTATTATAGTTCAACACATGACAGATAGAACAATACATTTTGAAGGTTTATTGTGGGCACTAGTGTACTAGTAGTTTAAATCTTTGGTTAATTTTTTTGTACTACAGTGAGATATGAGCTGTAGAAGGTAACCAACTACTTGTTGCATTCTGTTATTCATTTATTGCAGCTTATATTTATTAACAATATTGTACATTTAGAATATTTTTTTGGGGATAATTCTGCTTTATGGTTTGATTTCAGTATTATTATTTATCATCTATATTTACTTCAGCAATATCACACTTTAAAATTTGTTATCGTGACCGGCTTGTATTAAGGAAATATATCTAATTTGTATCAGTGTTTTTGACAAATAGAGACAATTTTTCAAGTATATAAGTATCCCCTATTGTATAAAAATATTGCTTGTGCTACCATAGTCTCAGCATAAACCCGTGAGAAACACTAAAGTACAATTCATGTACATGTAGTAAGTAAGTACCGGTATAAAGATGTAACTAATTCTAGACCACTGTAAGTGACAATAGTACTGTTAAAATATCTTACTCTGACTTCTGCCTCTCTTGGAGTCCCATTGAGGTCACACTTGGAGCCGTTCACATAAGTTTGACTGTGGTACCGCTTCAGTCTGTGCTGCTTAGAAGCCTGGAAAAAAGATAAAATAATATAAAAAACAGATTTACCTTTTTGTCTTTCAACAACAATGTCTTTCAGATATTAAAAACAATCAGCCAGTAAAGTAAATTGGGTTAAGCGCATTGTAGGAATGACAGATCCATTTCATAGCTCTTTAAAGGGTTCTATATTACATGTATTATATGTTATAATCCCGTTACTTCATCAAAAACATACCTTTAGTTGAGTTGTATTTCATTCACACACATTAAAGCAATCCTTTATTATTTAGTCTGTCTACATCTCCTAAGCTCAAATTGCTCTCTTCCATCTTGTGATGTCATATAGTGGCAGTTTTTAAGTTAACAACTCCTTTTACCTTTTGTTAGGGAGAGATTAGTAGGGCTGAAATTATCCACATGATCCTAGTGAAGGTATATGGATCTTAAAAGCACAGTGGAGCACTTCCTGTTGTAGCTGCCGTCAGTGGCAGCTGTCATATATTTAAGTTCATGTTTTATAATAAATTATATTCCTATTGAGATATATAGTAGAATATTTTAAAAAGCAATATAGCGTAAATAAGTAAATTTTTTTCAGTAAATTTATGTTAATTCATTTCATTTTATTTTGGTTAATTTTCCTCTCTTCCAATTGCATATTTTTTCGAGGGGAAGTTTTTACGGCTGCACATCCTTAATTGAAAGACCCGCGAGGAGCTGCGCTCTGTCCTCGGAGCTAAAAGGACATTTTATTTTTAAGGTAAAAAGTTTCAAAGTACAAGACTTTATTCCCTTTGAGTGGATGTGGCCAATGAGGTACATTTGTGTTATTTTTATTGTGTAATTACTTCTGTTTTGTATCCGAGGGTTAATTTTAAGTTTCTTTTTATCTTTATATCATTCTGACGGCATGCGTCGACATTAAGGTTGATTTACATGTGAAGACATGTGAAAGACTGGAGTCAAATAAATGCTTGTTAAAAACAAAACAACTACTTTGAGCCTGGTTTGAACTCGAGGGGAGTAACACCTGTATTACCACATTACATCACAAGGTGGAGTGTTTTCTGTTTGAGAGAAGAACTGAAATGCAGGGTTTGCATGTGTAAAAGAAACAAAACTCCAGATATGTTTGTGATGAGGAAACAACATTATAACATAGATCAGAAAATAGCGTAATTGGTTATTACTACGTATCTATTGAAATATATGTTTTATTTTCTAGACCAGGAGTGACCCAGTGCCCATGGTAATATGAATGACTATAGTTAAGTGTATGTAACTGTTAATTATGGCCATCTTAAACATGTTTTTAAATCATTCTCCTCCCATCCCCCTCCATTTGTGAATCCTTTGATTGCCAATAAACAACTGTGCGCATGTTTGCTTTAATGTACTGCATGTGTTTTTTATTTATTTAATCATTAGTCTCAACAAATATTTAATAACTGGGAAGATTATGAACGTGCTTTTGTAAAAATTTTCTGCAATTAGGAGATGCATTGGGTAATTCAGTTGATACGTTGCAGCTAATGTCGTCAGTATTCCTGGTAGTATATAAGTGAAGGCTCTGTCCTGTCACTGCTCTGTTAGACTTTAAAGAAAGAAAGAACTGACTAAATAGAAACAACAACAGGTGAGCTGATATTGTACTGTTAAACAAGCCCCTCTCAAATAACATTACAATTACAAACTAGCATTAGCCAACAATTTTTCAGTAAGTCACCCTCCCGGTTTTTATTGAAAATCAAACAGGACCATGTATGGATCAAAGGCTCCTATGTTGTTTAAATATTTTTCTTTTCTCAAATTTTCAGATCTTAAACGTGTTTTTCTTTGTTTGCTAATGTGTGCACTGTGTCTCCATGGTAACAGCTGAACATTCCACCATGTACATACATGTAGATACCCCATAGTGTGATGTCACTGCAAAGTATCAATGGATAGTTTTTACCTTTGCGGTTTCATTGCTCCAGTCAAAATCAGACTCGTAGTAACCCAAGAAAAGTACATCGCCTTTGATTTCTGTGTCTAGTTAAATAAAGAGAATTGTTATTACTGTAGTATATATATAAATCGGTCTAAAATAAAGTATGTTCAAATACATTCTGAATCTCTTTACCTTCAAGGTGGTACTGTCTGATGTGTTTTCCATTACAGAACTCGTACGTCCACCAGTCCTTTGTCTACAGAGGCCACGAGAAAGATACAAATATAATCATATACATTTTCAGTTATTAAAATACAAGGTGACGTTATATTGTGGTTATTTGGTTATACTGAAGATGTGGGACAGAACACTGTAACAACAAGTAAATAACAAGTAATTTTGGAGCCAATGTCCCTAGAGCACACCGGAAAAAAAAACATTATGGACATTTATACCACACCCAAGAGATAGAGGTCAATAAAGTGTCTTGCTCAAGACTACTACAACAATGAATGTAACATCCGCAGCCCTCAAATTAGAGAATGATGAGCTCTATCCCCTAAACTATAGCCTTACTTCCACTGGTTTGCTTTGGAGTGGATCAGTACAGTCCTTTATTCTACCCTCTACATCTGAAATCTTAAATCGTTATTTGCAAAAAAAAAAAAAAGCAAAAATCTCCTCACTATTGTACACGATAAACACGATAAATATTAAGCCCCAAAATATATTGTTCCATCTTTCATATATTGAACAATAAGTCAATGTATAGTTCCTGGTGTGAAAGGCCTATACATGCAATTTTATTCTCTTTTTTTTATTCATTCTGCTCAAACAGTGAGAGCTACAGGACTACATTCATACCATACTCCTTACAACTCATCCTTATGTAACAAATAACCTCTCAATGTCCTGTCAATCATCATATCAACCTTGTATGGTTTTCTCCTTACGACCTCTTGCATATAGCTGAGAAATAGAAACATCCTGCTCCTATTTTCGATACAAAATTTGTTTTATGTACTTCCTGATGTACCTGATGTTGCCTGTGTGTTCTTTTTATTTTCTGTTTTGTTTTCATGCAATTTTTCTGTTATTGTGTTTTGAACCCCGTCAAAAATAAGATGTTACAGCTCAAGGATCTTCCCGTCTAAAAAAAATAAATATATTTTTTATTACTTTATTTGTATTTATTTTGTTCTAACTTGTACATACATTTATATAATTATGCCTTATTTGACACCAGTGTCTTACTATTTCTGCTACTTAGAATTTATATAATTTATTATTTATTATTTATTACTACCATTTATATTTTTTTGTCTTTCTTATTATATTAGATTGTGATGTGTGAGCTACTGTGTCCAAGTAATTTCCCTTGTGGATAAACAAAGTTTTTCTAAGTAAGTCTAATAAGTGTCAAAATGTTTTGTCCCACTTGTTGGAGCCCTAACCTTGACCAGACAGGGGGCCTCCTGCATGGGGCTGAGGAGCTGTGGGATGTCAGGGCCGCTGTAGCTCTGTGTCTCTGGCTCTGAGGCTGGGTCTTGATGGAATCGAACCGCCTGAGCAGGAAGACGACACTCGTACATCTGCTTAAACTTATTAGACACCATCATCACCTCCTCGGCCTTCGTCTACAGGGAAGAAACAACAAGGAGAAGAGCACTGAGTAATCCAAACCAACTTTATTTGTATAGCACATTTTACCAAGTTGACACAGAGTAGATACAGTATAAGTTAGCACATAAAAAATACAGCATTAAAAAATAGGGGTCTTAATGTGAGAAGGAGAGAGCGTTCCAAAGTTTGGAGCCACCCCAGGGTCAGCCCAGTTTTTGAGTCTCGTTTTTGGGATGACTAATTGGAGCTGGCCCTCAGACTGCATGAAGGAGTGTAGGGAACAATGAGGTCTGAGATGTACGTTGGTGCCAGTCCATGAAGTGCTTTAGAAACAATACAATTTTTAAATCAAATCTAAAATGAATGGGGAGCCAGAGCAATGAGGATAAAATAGGTCTGATCTGTTCTCGACAAGGTGTGCTGGTAAAAAGATCATAATCATTAGGGATGTAATAATACCCAAATCTCTCCATATTTTCACACATGCATCTCATGATACGATATTGATTGTGATATTTTGTGAATGCTAACAAAACTGTGAATATGCTACTTTTCTGTCATAATCAAAATAATTAAGATTTAAAAGTGTTAAGTAACAGTTTTTCCATCATGTAGATTGGACTGAAACAGAGAAAAGGATCATGACATATGTAGCTCTCCAGCTGCACCTTCACAATGTATTTAAGCAAAGAATCTTGTAATACAATATATATTGTGATGGCCCTCGATATTGTGAGTTTTGACACATACAATATCAAGATATTTCAGTTATGGTTACATCCCTTGTAATCATGCCACTATTATAAGAATACATACTTGAATTAGGGCTGTAGTCTAAAGACATATCCTGCCAATAAATTAGTCAACTAAAAAAGTATAAAAGCACTGATCCGAAATGTAATGAGTATTTACTGTTCCCGAAAGTCTCTTAATGTTTAAACTTTTATTTACTCAAAGCTCTCCTGTAGTTACTTGAGAGGTAAATAATTAGTCTTTTTAATTTTTACTCAAAGGAAATAAATGCTGTTTTCAGTCTGTCCTGGTATTAGGTTTCAACAGATACTTAAAGCCATAATATCAAAATCAGTTCCAGAACTGAAAGAGCTGAATCCATTGGTGTGAAAATATTTGGGTGAGAACAAAATAGAGATCTTGGGCCCCATCTTGCCTTCAATCTTAGTGCTAGTTAAATTGTGGGGCATGGAGCTCTAAACAAGAGGTGTGCCGTGCTTGAATATCAGGTGCAGTAGAGCAGACAGAAGGCGTGGTGTGCTGTGTTCAGCAAATTGCCAGAATCGTAAATATAAATACCAAGCCAGTTCACTGAAAAACAACGTGTAACATGCTCAAGGCTTCTTTTATTTGGAAATATATTAGGATGATAAATGCTTTACATTCATAACATGTTTGTGTGTCATGTTCTGAACAGATTGGTTCAGATATCATCACCATATATATACTTGTACCATCCCACTCCAGCCTCCAGCATCTGACCCAAACTGCACTCACAAGAATACACAAGAAAACTTGTGCATCCTATGTTTAATCTGACTTTTTACATGCAAATACCAAATTAACCCACTCACTAACTTCTCCTTTCTTTTCTATTATCCCATATAAATCCTTATAATCAGAATAAAATTAGTCAACTAATAAAATTTTTGATCGACTAAGACAACATTGACCGATTAATCAACTAAACGACTAAAAGCCTTTAGCCCAAAGATTTATAAGAGCTTATAATTGGTATCTTTGACAGTAAGCAAGTAGGCTACACATTATCAATGCAAATCATGGGAAAAATCTCTGGCTATGTTTGCACGCACATCAAAAATTTTATCATTATCTGATTTCTAGTGTTATTACGCTGTTGAAATGTCATGTAAACAGTTACATCTGACCCCTGTGCACAGATTATTATGCAAAAAGGGTAAGGTAATGTGACAAAGACAAAACTGAAAGACTGAAAACTGTTCAATCATGCAATGTACTTAATAGTCCAAATGCAAATCATTCTAAAAATCCATTGATTAACTGACACACGTGCTTTGATGATCAGATTTCTCACATGTAAACACAAACCAAAAAGATTATACTGGGCGGTAAATGTACCCACTGACTGGACTACTACTGACATCAGTATTATTTAATAATAAAATGTATGTGTTTTAAGGTATTTTAATTAAGAAATGCATTAGCAGTGAGAGTAATAGCAGATGTGTAGTGTGTACTGACAGCTGTCAGCAATAGTCTATTGTTTCATCTCGTGATTTGCATGACATAAAACCTTATTAGCTCAGTGTATTTTCTTGCCTTGCCAAAGATAAGAAAGATATGTTTATATAACTGTCAAAAATAATCCAAAACTTAACAAAGGATCCCATAGCTGCACAAAATACGTGACATAAGTCATATCTTTAGCTAAAATGGCTAATGTTTAGCTCCTTTTAGCCGTTACGCACCTGTCCCAAAATGACGGGATCGGGGAGAATTTGAATTCCATATTTCATCTCGTTTAGCTCTTCTAAATTCAAAAACCCCGTTGCACAAAGAGGGCATATTAGTAAAAAAGCGAACAGCCTTTTGGACCATAAGGAAGCAGCCATGTCTGACTCCGCTCACGACAAGACAGCAACAAAACAGTGGACGCATGACATGGGAGCCACTGATTGGTCCAGCTCAGTCGCGCCGTTCAGCAATTGGTCGATTTTTCTGTCAATCAAATGGTTTCCTGTGAATTTGGGCGTTCGTTTTAACAATTTAAACAAATCCGACGGGCGGAGCCATATCACTTCCTAATGAAAACGATCCTACACGAGAACTATCTATGTTTAGACGTGTATAAATTAAATGCACATGTTATGGGCAAAACCTCCCTTATTTGGCTGGATTAAAAAGGCGTGCTACAAGCTAATTTGATAACATATTTAGCGTATATAAGTGTGGGTTTCAGAATTTGTTAGATGCACGATATTCATTTAAATTTGTAAAATGTCCAAATGTTATATGAGGTTTACTAGAGCGTTTAAAGCTGTTTAATCGCATGTCAAAGATAGGTTGCTTAAAGTGAGAACCATGTTTAGGTTAAACTCAATCAGATTACAGTTAAAATTAAACTAAATAGACAATAGACTATTATCACGCTTCCGGGTTTTGTGGGCGGGGTTTATCTACTTTGTGAACTTCCACTTCCGGCGCAACAACAACAATGGCTCAAACGATGTCTAGATGTTACTGCTCTTTTTAAATTATGAAATAATCAGCAGGATCAATGCATATTCTTTGTAAATACTTTGTAATAGCTTTATAATTGGCAAAAGAAGTTACTGGGACCAGTTAAAGCTCCACAGCGGGAGCAGGACAAATGTATCAGACACAAAAAGGAGGAAAAAAGTCCGCTTCAAACAGGTGTTCTCGCTGTCTTTTTTATTTTCTTATAGCATCGTAAAGTCCATTGAAGTACGAAACATCACGGTGCTTTGAGAAAACAAAGCACCGAGAAAGCCTGGTTAAAGCCGACTTTTTTTTCCCTTTACGTGCTAGCAAAAGAGACACTCGTATGCCGACGTTAGCTGACTGAAACTGAGAGGCGAACGTTCTTCCTCTCAGAATACAAATGACATGGGGAATTTACTTAGCCTCATTTAAAAATTAATACTCTTGCTTTTGTTGGGTATGCTGGGTAAACGCCTTATATCCATACACCAAACTGACGTTAGCATAAGCTAACCCTCCTGTTCTAAAGCATAGGCAGAACCGCCATCCCGTATTGGAGGGTATTTGGCGTAAAGCTCTGTGCCATTAGAGCGCGCAGAGCTTTACGCACGCTGCTCTGTTGGCACAAGAGGGGGGCACATACGCCTGACCTCCTGCAGGTGAGAGCGCGTGGAGGTGCCAGGTTAACGAGTGCGTAAAAGTCCACAACTTTAAGTGCGCGCAAGAGGAGAATGAGCGCTGCAGCCGCCTCTTTATAAACTTTTATGAGTTTAAAACTTTTCTGAGTTTATAAACTTTTATGAGTTTATAAGGGGCCGACGCATTTCTGGGTCCCTGTGTAAGCCGCTCTTTCCTCTATGACCAGGTATTATTGTAATATTTTAGCCCTTATTCATGAAAATATCCAGATTCCTAAATCATTGATCTTTTTAGTGTCTCTATCTGACTGCGAGCCCGGCACTAGAGATGCGCGGATTGCGGTTACATCCGCGGTTAATCCGCGGGTCGGGCGGATGACGTGACGAAATATTATATTTTAATTAAATTCGGGCGGGTGGCGGTTTAACTACTAAAAAAAAAAAAAAAAAAAAAAGTTATTATTAGTATTGTTACCCACATCTGAAAAGACGAGTCTCATTGTCTATGCTTGTAGTATGAAGTGTACGTCATGTCCTTAATTAGCCCATTTGACCTCGTTTTTATGTTCTGAAGGTTAAGGTTGTGTCGGGTTATTGATAGCCTAAGGTTTACGAGGCACGTATTATATGCAGTTTATTTTATTAATTCTAATTTATTTCAGCTGTTTGCCAACACGTAAGTGGCTATAGGACCATATTTATTTAGTTATGCTTTTTTTTTTTGTTTCGATATCAGATATATTTTAAAACACGCAGACATTATAGCGTAGACTGCCACTCGGGGTATTTAAAACTTAAAGAAAGACCGATGGAGTGAGGCTATGACTTTGAAATAACATCGGGCAATGGCAGAATGTTCAGAATGTAACAACATCCAACACGAAGGCAAGAAGGTTCAAAAGTAGCCTAGTCGGAAAACGTTGTCAGTTAATTAGCTGCGCAAGAAAACCAGGTAAGTTTGGGGTTGTTACGGACAATTAACTGTGTCGGCGGCAAGGTGGAAGAAGTTGGCGGGAAGAAGAGATGGCCAGCAGAGCAACCGGAGTTCTAGCACCACAGATGGATCTGAGGAGAAATAAGACGTTTGGGAAACGCGGTTCTTAAGTTGCCTATACATCCTGAAGCTGAAAGAGACTATTTTGAATGAGCCAGTTGAGGCAAACGACGAGGACAGATGGAAGAATGCTGATTGTTATGCCGAACTGGTATGGCTAATTGATGACGGCAGAAAAGCCCTATGGATGCTTAAAGAGCATTATGCGGGCGAAAGCAAGCCAAGGATCATAAATATGTACACATCGTTAATAAAGCTACGAATGGCAGAAAACAAGACAGTCACAGACTATTTAATAAGAGCAGAGAACATCATTACAGCATTAAGAGAAGCAGGAGAAACCATGAGTGATCGCTTGATCGTAGCCATAGTGCTAGGCGGTCTACCAGATGCATTCAAGCCGCTAGCCGTTCATGTGACAAAATGAAGATAATGTTACATTTGCAGACTTGAAAAGAAGACTGTGCGGTTATGAAGAATCTGAGAAAATGAAAATGACAGAACCGAGTACAGATAATGTGATGAAGACGCATGCAAGACAAGGTGGAGGCCAAAGCAAACTGGACAGTAACAGAAAAGATGAAGATGGCAACATTACTTGGTTCAAGTGTGGAATAAAGGGACACAGGGCGCGAAAGTGTTATGCAGAATCACTCTACAAGAAAAAAGGGGACAAGATAGTGTCAGAATAGCTGCGGAGGAGTAAGACTGTGACCAAGATTTCCTCTTCATGGCCAAATACATCCAGAGTGAAAGGCCACCAGTCAACAACTTCCCACATCGTGAACGACATTAGCAAGTTTGAAAGCTTTGACGACTCGTTCCAGCCAGGCATGCCCTCCGTGGAGTTAGCAGATGGAAGCAAGTACAGAGGAATGGCGCAACAGAGAGGAACAGCGGTGATACATCTTTTAGACAACGCTGGACAGCAACACAAACTGCAGCTACGGAATGCACTCTACATGCCATCATACTCACACGACATCTTCTCAGTGGCAAAAGCAACAAACAGAGGAGCGAAGTTGACTTTCAAGAAAGGTGGCAGTCGCTTGTTCACCTAGGGTGGTTGCAGGTTTGATATACATGAGAATTGAAACTTGTATTACTTACCAACTGTTGAGAAAAATGTTGATCAATGTAAAGTGTGCCATGCTGTACAGATGTGGCATCAAATCAAAAGTTAAAAGTTGGTAAGGTGTTGTGAAGGGCATGGAGATTAAGGGAGGTTCAGTTGGGTTGGCTCAGTTGTGTGAGGTGTGTGCACAAGGAACATTCAAACAGACAAGAAAGAGGGAGCCTGACAGGAAAGCAAAAAAGCCCCTACAACTAGTTCACACTGACTTAGCCGGGCCCATGCGAATTCGAAGCATGGAAGGACACCGATATATGCAGTCCTTTACAGATAATTATTTGGGCTCTTTGTTTGTGTATTTTCTCAAGTCCAAAGTTGACACAATCCAGGTCACAGAAAGGTTCTTAACAGACACTACACCTTATGGAGAAATCAAGTGTAACTGTACAGATAACGGCTCAGATTTTACGAGTCACAAGAATTTACGAGACACGAGACGTCTGCACCTTACTCACCCCACCAAAATGGCACTGCTGAAAGAGTTTGAAGAACACTCTATGATATGAGCAGATGCATACTGATTGAAAGTGGGTTACCAGATAACCACATTGTTCAGACCTCAGCACATGTGAGAAACAGGTGCTACAGCAGGCGCACAGAGAAAACTAGCACAGCATACTAGCTGTAGGAGCCATTTTTCTTTCATTTAGGCTGAGGTTAATTTGGGTCACTGTTTGTCTGGGCACAGGGTGACCTATATTCTGCTTGGCAGGGTGGAGTCAAGCCCTATATAAATACACAGGTGCCAGTGCACTGGGTGTATGGGTGACAGGAGGTCACACGTTTTTTACCGCTCTCTAGACCAGTGGTCTAGCTTTCACTACTCAACTCTGTAATATTATCGAACATCTTTTTATCCATTCTACTCCCTACTCCTTTCTGCTCTACGATCCATTGTGCCAATCGGGTAGCACGTTAGGCCTGGATCCCCTGCACCCAGAAATGACAAAAGGTTAGGACTAAAATTGTCGCTACACTAGCTGTTCACAGGCAATGTACCCAGCATATCCAGATTACAAAAATTCAGATCTGGGTGTTTTGCTTACAAGCAAGAGAAAGGCAAAATGGATTCCAGATGTGAGCAAGGTTTTTTCATAGGCTACGATAAATCAGCCCACTGTACTGTACTATCCAGACACAGAGAGGATCCAAAAGCGTAGGTTGGTAAAATTCACCACTAAGACAACCAAGGAAAAGGAGAGACAGACTTCTGAGTCACACAGATTATGGGGGTGTACATTCCAGGGATGACAACACTGAGGGAGGGTTGTTGAGAAACTTGAAAATGTACCCAGTCAGGGTGTTCAAAGTTTTGTTACTGAAGCTTTTCCTGAAAAGACTGAGTACACACAGCCAGGTGAAGTTACAGAGACAGTGAACAGAAGGAACCCACCTAGAGCTAAAAGGAGACCAACTCACCTACAGGACTTTGAGACAGAAACTATGGAAGACACACTAAACACATGCATGGATTTTTGTTACAGAGCAGAGTGCAATGTACCCCAAACTTACCAGGATGCTATTGCATCAACCAAAGCAAGGCAGTGGAGGAACGCCATGAAAGAGGAGATACAATCTCTGGAGGAAAATGAAGCATTCACCCTCACTCAGTTGCCATTTGGCAAACAGGCAGTGCACTAAAAACAGAAATTGATGGGTCTGACAAATACAAGGCAAGGTTTGTAGCAAAAGGTTACAGTCAAAAACCAGGTACTGATTACGAAGAGACATTGTCACCCACAGCTGATATGACAAGCGTGAGAGATGTCATGCAAAAGGATGACCAGGATAACCTCTGACACCAGATGGATGTTAAGACAGCTTATTTGCATGCTCCAACTGATTGTGAAATGGAACAACCTGAAGTTTATGAGAGAAAATCAAAAATGGGTGAAAAACTAGTGTGTAAACTACAGAAATCTATCTGTGGATTAAAACAATAATCTCGGACAAATTGTAATGCTATATTGAATGCATCTTTGATTGAGAATGGTTTTGTGCAGAACACAACTGATACATGTGTGTACACAAGGGAAAGACACAATGAAAAAGTAATCCTAATAATATGGATGGATGATCTGATCAGAGCAGCTAACAATGAGAGTGTACTAAAAATGTAAAGAGGATGCTTACTGAAAGGTTCAAAATAAAAAAACATGGGAAAACTCAGACATTTCTTGAACAAACTGATGGTGTAGTGAAAATCTCACAGGAAAGGAACGAGGGAGATTCTAGATCGATTTGGAATGCAGGATAGGAAGCTTAGAGAAACTCCATGTGAGACAAAACCTGTGTACAAAGAAAATTCAGGAAAAAATGCAAGAGCCAAGAAAGTACAGGGAAGTAGTTGGGAGTTTAATTTACTTGTCCACGTGTACTCGACCAGACATACGTTTTGTGGCCAGTAAACTCTCACAGCATTTTGCTGAACCAACTGTACAACACTGGAACACAGTTAAACGTGTTCATATACCTTAAATTTACAACAGAACAGGGATTGTACTTCAGGAGAAATTACACAGGAAAATTAGTCCTAAGGGTCTACAGCAGGGGTGGGCAAATTACGGCCCGGGGGCCGTATGCGGCCCTTTAAACCTTTTAATCCGGCCTGCCGAACTGGAATAAATTACAATAATAAACCTTGTTGATGTTTTATTAGCTCCGCCAAGGAGGTTATGTTTTTGCCTGCGTTTGTCTGTTTGTTTGTTTGTTTGTTTGTCTGTTAGCAACATAACTCAAAAAGTTATGGACCGATTTTGAGGAAATTTTCAGGATTTGTTGGAAATGTGAAAAGGAAGAACTGATTTCATTTTGGGGGTGATCCGGAAGAAATCCTGGATTCTGGATCACTTTGAAATTTTAGTTAACATTGTGGTAAATGGGGCCAAAACTTTTGTTTCTCAATATCTCGGTTAATTATTGACCAAACCCCATGAAATTTGACTCAGGGATGGACAATGGGATCCTCTTTCATATTCCAAAGGCTGATCCGGATCTGATCCAGAAGACTGATTTTATCGCAATTTATATAAAAAATGGGGGTAGTCCTTGGCGGAGGTCTGCGCTCTCTGAGTGCTTTTCTAGTTTGTCATGCATTTCCAGCGTTTCCCAGTAGATGGGGCACTATATATACATTGAGTTGCGGCGTATTATGTTGGCCGCAATGCTTTATGGCAGTGCTTCTCAATTATTTTCTGTCATGCCCCCCCTAGGAAGAATAAAACATCTCGCGCCCCCCCGCGTGACTATAAATAGTATCATTTGTCTATAAAATTGTTATAAGTACACCTCTGCATAACACTGCCACCTTATATGATGCCAACAACGCTCGCTGGTTTACTGAAGTAGCAGTCACAAAGCGGGATGATTGTCGGCAATATTCGGCACGTTTTCGCTGAAAAAACTCAAGCGGCTTATCAGAGTGATTGGGGTGTAATGTATTTAAGTGACGCCTTAATTTATTGGGCTTCATGCTGTCCGCTGCCAACATTTTTAGACACAGTAAGCACACCGGTCTTTCCTCGTCTCCCACCGTAGTTACAGTGAAGCCAAGCGCTACATATGCTTCGTCATATTTCCTCGTCTTAGCTTTCGGGAGATTTTCGTTTGTCTCTTTATCTCCGTCTCTCTCCGCCTGTCTTCTCATCCCTGTTAAATATTTTTTCATGGTGTCACTTGAGGGTCTGCTACACTTCGTGTCTGCACTTCATACTCAAACTCTGTGTTGTGTGCAAAGCGCGCATGCTCAGTGCAAACAAAACTCCTACACCACCGAGCGAATGCTCCCTGCGCACACTCTGCCAATGAGAGCGCCACTGCCCCCTAATGTAGTGGAAGTGCAATTGCACTTTATTCTATTTATTCTTTATTGGGGGGGCGCCCCACTATTTGAGAAGCACTTCTTTATGGGAAAGTGTTCTTACAGGAGTTATTCGGACCATGAGTGAAGTAGTTGGTGCTTAAGATATAAGACTGCACTGCTTCCATTTTGAGTTGGATAAAATCAATCAAGGAAACCAGTGGTCTTTAAGTTGTAATTGTTAATGTGTACAACGTTTTGAAGGCAGGTTTTATCACACTCAGAGATGTGTATCTGTGGTTGTATGGCGTGAGCTTAGTTTTTGAGCTATTACCAGTCATATTCGGAAACGGTGAATTCACGATATACGTTCACTCGTGGTGTGCAGTGGAACAGGTTTTAACAGTTTTATGTGTTCTGAATCTTTCACAGCAGTGATGACACGTGTAGCCCGCGTCTGAAGTCCTAGGTAAATGTGAATAAGAACGTAATGAATCTGAGCTCTTAACACGTTATGTCCTGTCTTCTGTCCGGCCCTTCAGTCAAACTTTAGGACCCTATGTGGCCCGCGAGCCCGAAAGTTTGCCCACCCCTGGTCTACAGTGATGCTGACTGGGCATCAGATTCAGCGGATAGACGAAGTATCCAGGATATTCTGCCAGTCTAAATGAGGGTAGCTCTTTAATATCATGGACAACAAGGAAACAGCAAACAGTGGCTTTATCAACCTGTGAGGCAGAGTACATGGCCTTAGCATCAGGCATACAAGAATACATTTATTTAGAGCAGCTGCTCAGGGGTATACCCTCTTATCAATATGCACAGACAAAGGTGTATGAAGACAACCAAGGTGCCATAGCACTAGCCACAAATCCAGTCAACAGGCAACGGTGCAAGCATATTGACATAAAATATCACTTAATTAGGGAAAATGTGAACAATGGAAAGTTTATTTTGGAGTACTATGCTACTGAGCAAACGATTGCTGATGTATTGACAAGGCCTACTATGCTCAAATTAAGAAAGTTTTCAAGGGAGATGTTTGGTACTTGAACGTGTTACTTTGAGACAGTATAAAAGCGTCATTCTGTTATTTTGTTTCCATGTAGCTTAGCGACAGAAGAATGAGTGGGGATGTTAAATATAATTGTAATTGTAATATGTAATATATATCGCTCTTATTAATGTTATTTTGTAATGGTTTGATTGGTTCAGCTTCCTCGAGGTGACGTATGACGTATGACGTATGCACGAATTCTGTTAAGTAAATGTATGATTCAAGAACGACATGCAGTCTGTTAATAAAAAGTTAAACTGTGAAATACACGCTCCGCTTTTACGTTCACCACGTTAAGTCTGCGCGAGTCAGATAACCTTAACAGATCTTAGCAATGACATTGCTTCAAATGATAATAGAAAATGCACCCACCCATTCACCCACCCATTTCTCATAAATAATAAAATGTATTCATGGTCTTCCTGTAGATTCATTTGTGATGCGATTGGTGGAGGGGCTTGTTCATTCTCCCGGTCGCTCGTACAGTGATTGACCGCGGCTGCGTTGTGTGAGGCAGGGTGCGTTTTTCCTCTGCTGCTGCGGGAGAAGCGACCTAAGACTGCAGCAGTGGGTTTATATGCTGTATTTTATATCAACTAATCTTATCTAACTGGGCGGATTTAATACAAGCTTTGCATCGGACCATCTCTGACTCTGAGGCCGTAGTCGCTGCAGAGGGACGCACATCTTGAGGAGGGGTTTGCACGAAGGTAGGGTCCCATTTTTGGATGAGGTCTGTGAGATAATAACAGGCCTATTCCCGGTGCGATGCAATGCCATTTCAATTGCTTTGTACAGCCCCGGTGCTGTAATTTATAGCTAATTATATACGCGTATTTTAGATTTAATTGCTATAGAGAAGGGATCCCGTTAGCTACATTCATACATAATATGACGTGCGTAAAACATGGCCCGTGACGTTTTGCATGTTCTAAAACCATGTCTAACCATTTATTAGGGCAAGACAGGCTAAAAAACATATTCAAATTAATTCACAACGCACCTAAAGACCTAATTTTTATCATCACGTTGGGGATTTTCCTAAATTAGCTCAACATGCAGTAATTTAATTGTCCCAAAATGACAGCAACAATTACTGTGAAGTGCTGCTAGCCTGGCTAACCTACATACACTATGCATCACACAGATTTAATTCTTTAGCCTGCATTTTAACATATAGCATATGATTTCCTATCCTCAATGCTATAGCAATATAGAGCTATATGATGGTATATTAGATTAGCCTAGCTGCTTGATTTGACCACTACAATCTGTAGAAAATAAGAGAAGGCTGTGCAGTAATTCTAGTTCATGCATGATGGAAGTTAGGCTATCAATTCTAACACTGTCCTAAAATCTATTGGCCTACAACAAATAAACACATAAAAATCTTTTATAGGCAATATATTTCAACTTTCAACTCAGCCAGACAGACTGTGGTTGTGATCAAACTTGCACCATCTAAACTAAACTGGAAAATGAAAATGGACTAGATAAGGACTCAAAAATGAACTAGACAAGTATGAATGCACCCATATTGAGTTCTTTACAGTTAGAGCATAATGGTCTAATTGTGAAGAAACTTTTTTTTTTCTTTTTTATAAATACCAGAAGAATTCTCTAGTCGTTAATCTGTATGTATTATCTGAATCACCGTTCCTTTTACATTTCTTATAAAGCACACTGACAAAATCAAGATTCAAGATTATGCACACATGCCTCAATGATGACCAAAGCTTTCAGAGGAATTACTTAGAGAAAGTCCCTCCTCAGCATAAGTGCTCTCTCTTGCTCTTTTTTCATTCTCTCTCTCTCTCCCACTCTCTTCTCTCACTCTGCCCATTTCACTCTCTGTCTTTCTGTCTTGTCTATCTTTCCTTCCCCCTATCTCTGCTTCTTCTTTTGCCTTCTTTTCTTTTCTTACCCTCTCTCTGCATTACTTCTTCTGCTTCTCCCCCCCCCCTCTCTCTCTCTCTTTCTATGCCTGTCTGTCTTCTTCTCTTCTCTCTCACCCCCCTGCTCAGTTACCCTCACTCTTTCTCTCACCCCTTTACCTCCCCTCTCTTCCTCTGTCTCTCTCTCCTTCTCTACCTCTCTTCTCTGTCTTCTCTCTCATCTCCTGCTCTCCTCTGTCCTAACCCCCCAACCCCCCTTTCTCTTTCTCTCTTCGTATGATTAGAAGCATTAAGCTCATTATTGATTTATTTATATGACCAAAATGACAGTAAATGGCTTCCTGGGATGGGGAGTGCCCTTTAATGCCCCACCATATGTTCTTCCACAGTGGGGGTTATTAAATCTAAAATAGGCTACAATAGAAAAAACAATATAATTAAACTATATTTGTGTGGTGCACAGAGCAGATTGCAGATGACTGTCCCTGACAAGAAATGTTAAGATATTTTTAGTTAAATAATTTGTTTTGGATTCTGGTTAAAGTTGAGGATTTGCCACACAAGCTTAATCAACCAAAAATGTTTTATTCAGTTACTATGATTAAAGGTGCACTATGTAACTTTTCTGGTGTAGGGTCCAGCTGCTTGTCACTATGGAGAAAGCAGTATATCAAATCCATATGACACCACAAGACATTTTTTTTACACCAGAATATATGCAAGATAGAGAAGTTTAATGACACATTTTCTCTACATTTCAAGTGGCAGACCCATCCCAGGAAATGTTATGTATTCCACTGCTACATGAACTCATGAACTTACAGAAAATAATAGACATTGACTGACTTGGGTGTTGAGTTTGATCTTCAGAGGTTTCAGGACCTTTGACTATTTAAAAGATAGAATAATAAATTTCTGGATTTTTAATTGCTGTGGCAAGTGTTTTTCCATCATCCTGAAACCTTGGATAATTTATAAGTCAGGGCTCCTTGTGCCCAAAATATATCGATATTGAGAAGAAATAGGCCAATCAGATATTCTCATGGGAGGAGGATAGTAGGGTGATAGAGGCCATATGAATGATGTGATTGGTTAAGAGCCAAAGATACTAGGCCTGTTGTGATAGCACATTTTGAAGTTTGATATATATTGAAAATGTACAAAAATCATTTAAAAATCTGCAATAAACAATAGTAGAATGAAACACTAGCAGTTCTTTTTTTATTTATGAGTTATTTATTCAATCTTCTACAGCTCAAATCCACAGCTTTAAAATAACAAAACTCACTATTACAAAGAACATGTATCCACAATAAATACTGACCCTCAAAAGTCAATATAGTAATTATTTGTGACAGGCCTAAAGATGCCAGATTGTCATAAGCAGTGTTGGGGAGTAACGGATTACATGTACCGCCGTTACGTAATCAGAGTACAAATTATGAGTAACTGTATTCCGTTACAGTTACTGTTTCAATGAGTGGTAATTGGATTACAGTTACTTTGCTGAAATAAGTGGATTACAAGGCGGTATTTTCCTGTTTTCACATTTTGTGCTACATCCCATTTATTTATTTTTTTATTTCGGTAATTTCACTCATTGCTGGAAACCCAAACAGAACGCGCACAATAAGAGCGATGTAAACGTCATGTTAAAGTTGGCGGTGTCAGTCACACAATGGAAGCAGCAGTGCATTGGTAAAAACGCATTTGTGTCATGGAAATTTTTCTCCCGATGTGAGATATATATATAAAAAAACTAATATAAAATCGCCTACAACTTAAATGTGAAACCGGAGCTACTGGCACTGGTGAAAACAACCTGCATAGAATCATAATATCTGCACTACTGTCCTATAATGACCTGCAACATGAGGGGACACGCACACAAACACACACAAACACAAACACACACAAACACACACAAACACACACCTTCATCATCGTCATCGACCTGAGAACCCGCGGACCACGTCTCCTTCCGTAGTTACTGCGCGGACACCGCCGTCTCGTGGGCCGTGTGTGGACTGTGTTTTCCGTGACCGTAAACCGAGCTTCCTCCTGTGCGCCTCTAAACCAGAACTAACACCAGGACTAAACCAGGACTAACCCAGGACTAAACCAGGACTAAAGCAGGACTGAACCAGGTTTAAACTAGGACTAAACCACGACTAAACCAGAACTAAAGACCTGGTCTAAACCAGGTCTAAAATCAGGAGTAAACCAGGTCTAAAAATCAGGACTAAACCAGGACTAAACCAGGACTAAACCAGGTCTAAACAACATGACACCTAACAGTAGGTTGATATAATTTAAGATGATCTCATATAAAAAATAATTTCTCTATCAATAATATTTTTTAATATTAAGGAAAGGCTTATCTTGTTATTGTCTTTTAACAGACAAAACCTCTTATATTAAGATATCGTGGTCTTTGTTTCTCTACAGCAAACAGTTGCTTATCCATGGAGACTTGGGCTCAGACAGTTTGAAGAGAACAAACAAGAATTTTCAGGATGTGGTTGCTACATTCATGTCATTTAAAAAAAAAAGACAATATCAAGTAATCCAAAGTAATCAGATTACGTTACTCACTTTAAGTAATTTAATGGATTACGTTACAAACTACATTTTGGGGTGTGTAATCTGTAATCTGTAGGGGATTACATTTTAAAAGTAACCTTCCCAACACTGGTCATAAGTCATATGGTCATTGGTTTACAGGTGACTAGAGTCTTCCAGGTTTATGATACATCTTCTTTAGCCTTAGGACAGTATTTACATGTGTTTTGTTTTTCCAGATGGGGCAGGAGCTCACTGGTCTGTGGACAGTGTCTGCTTTCTGGAGATGCAGGTGTCAACAGAAGATGCCCATTCATTGACGTCAACAAGGAAGGTGCGTGTGAAAAAACATGGCTAGATTTTGACAACATTTGGTTCACTATAGAGCAAGGAATAAACAAATTAAATTAGGCCTGAAATTCATAACTATCCAGGACTAAATGAGGGCTTATAAACAAGAGGACTAAACAAAGCTTAAACCAGGATTAAAACAGGAATCCAAATCAATCCAAATTAAACCAAGGTATATCTTCATAAAAGGGTGGAAATACAGAATTTAGTAATTTATGAGGTAAAAATAGGGTAGTCTAGCTTTGCTTTAGCGTCAAATGTGTAATTATAGATAACAGTTAGATTTGATTTTTATAAACATGGTTAATAATGGCGTGGCCATAGAATAAATAATGACTTCAGTGAAGCAGTTAGAGAGTGAAGCTTGTTTTTTATTTATCATTATTAGACATTTCAACAGCTTCAACAACAACTTTATTCACTTTGAAATCTGTTTCTGAACTGTGAATAAAAACAGACGGAAAAGGACTGGCTTAGTGGGACATTCTTGTGTATTTTTTGGCACAGGGTCTCTCACTCTCCAATCACAGTCACATCCGACATACAGGAAGACGTGCATAGACAATTGCGATGCAATCTGCCAAAAAATTGAATTTTTCCGCCTTTAACAACTTCGGAGAATTTGAAACAAGCTTTGACCAAAATAAAATAAAATAACAATAACAGAAGGGGCATGATTTGCAGTGGGCAAATAGCTCTAAGTGTAATATTTGCGTCAGTTTGTTTTAGAGACTTTTCAAGATACTCAGCGTCACTTTACATTTTGGTGCATTACTCAGTTGCCCCTTAATCACATTTTGGTGGCCAAATTGGGCCAGCATAGGGGTTAAATTGCTATTACTCTCTCCTCACAGCAAGTAGGCTCCTGATTTGACTCCCAAGTGGCCCCTGTATGGAGTTTGCATGTTTATAATTCAACTGCAAAATCGTGTTTATTGTTCAACTGTAAACTCATGCCCCTGTGTCTGGGTATGTTTCTTCTGAGCACTCCAATTTCCTCTCATCAACCCAAAACATGCACAATAGAAGTTATTTATTCTGCCCTCTAATTATCAGATCTTTCATCATTACATAAAAATGCAGAGGACAAGGGATTTCCTTTCAGTTCACGATTTTGAACCCACAACACTCCAAAACAGGATTTACAGGAACAATATAATACATTTTATTGATATTTTGCAGTTTATTTGGTGCCTTTCTTGACATTCTTACATCAGTGAACATGCAGAAAGAGATGCTACATATATGGTTAAAGCAGAGGTTACAGTGACAGGAAATGTTGCTGTCTTGTCAGGTGGTTAACACAGTTTCGAACTCACTACATATACCATAAATTTCCTTCCACCTTGGCATTTTCAAAGTGGAAGTTTTTTTGTTTTTTTTTTATTATAAACTTTTATTTTTGTATCTCTGCATTACAAATGTTTTAACCTTAAAGTCAAACATCTGCTTCTTTTTAAACTAAGGGAGTGGATTTCTCTGAGACCTGGATTATACAAACAAATAAGGAACCAATTATAAAACATTCCTCAAACATGAGCCAGGGTCTATACTACATGTATTTAGATTCTGAAAGAAGAAAGTCTTTGTTTTTTGTGTTGTTTTGTCTTATATTGAGTTCTGCCCCTCTACCTCTCTCTCTCTCTCTCTCTCTCTCTCTTGCCCACCTCTGTGTCCCACCCTACCTTCCTGTTGATACTTTCTGTGACATCACACTGGGGACATTGTACATGTAACTCTTTGTTTTTTTGAGTTGTGTTTCGTTATAAATGGATGTGCAAATGTGACATAACAAACATGGCTGTATGTTGTCAGCAGTTACATGTCTGGATAAGGGAACATACACAGGCTATGTACAATGTATGTGAATATCATAACAAAATAAATAATAAAATAACATAAAATTAAAAGTTCATTTAAATCAGATGCTAAAGTAAAATATGCATTAAGAATAGAGTTTATCAGCTTGAGTCTAGGGAAATTTCACACATGTAAGAATACACTTCTCTATTGTGGAATGGACAACACAATGCACACATTAGCAAACACTGAAAAGAGATATGAGATGTTCTGAAAACTCAAGAAAACATAACATATTGATTTAAACAATCCATTTTCAGGAGCCTGAGATCAGTACCACTGTTCATGGTTCTGTTTAGGTGAGTGTGAGTAACTGAAAAACTGAAATGTATTTGTGTGTGTGAGAGGAAGATACTTTATTGATTGATATGGTATATTCATAAATATATTGATTATGTGAGAGACTTGTTTAAGATCCCCTGTTGTAGTTCCAGCTAAGTAAGTTCTTTCTGGTCTGATTGTGCTCATAAACTAATCTCAGTAACAGAGCTTCAGATAGAGCAGTGCCTACAGTTAACATCGCACCGCTAGGGAAGGTTGACGACATCAGTTGCAACGTATCAATAATAACTATACCTTAATTAGCCTTTTTAAAGGACAAACACATTCTTAATTCATAATGCATCAATTACTTACCCTGACACTATCTGCTAACCTGAACCTCAACCCCATAATGTAGTTACTAAGTCACTCTTAATAAACTATTTCTTTGCACATGCTTTATTAAGGCTCATTACACAGTAGTTATTAAAAGAGTGCTCAATAATCTAGTCTATCTGTCTGTCTGTTCAGGTGTAAGGATGCGCTCTCTGAGGAAGACCCTTCTGTTGGCCGTTCTGGTGTCAGTGGTGGTGGTCCTAGCTCTGCTTCACTCGTGGCCCACCCGAGGCTACTCCACTGTGGATGTATGGCAACACCGAGGCCCCCTGCTGGAGAGGAACCTGGAGGACAGGCTCACAGACTCTGACCATCAGCTCAGCATCATCCCCATTCGTGTAAGGGACAGTGTAGCTAGGTAAGTGTTAGAATCAAGAAGAAATTATGGCAGATTTGTATAAATATTTAAAGAATTCTTGTAGGCACATGCAAATTTCTGTGGTTTTATCCCACACATTTTGTATTATTGAGCATTCCTCAGCTGCAAACCAACGCAGCTGGGCTGTCCTTTGACACACTGCACACTCCTATCTGTTAAATGAGGCGCACAAATGAAACAAGTCTGGGGACAACCTGTGCAGGGTACTTCACTAGTCATTCCGCTAAATCGAAGCTAGTGTGAACGTGCTGTTGATCCTTAGTATTTTACATAGTTTAGTTTACCTAATTTAGTTTGTTTAGATTGTCCTGGTTTAAGGGTTTAGTCCCAGTTGAGTCGTTTTGTTTATTTTTATTATTTATTTATATTTATTTGAGAGTGACAATGCAATTATGCAGATTGTGCAGCTGGTGCAATGACAAATATAGTGTGGAAAGTTAATGCTAATTCTCAACTCCTGTCCCTGGTTGGGCTTTTTCCCTATTTACAATTCAAAACATCAAACAAGCACAATCATTAAAACCATGTACAACAATGTACTTTCTCACTTAAGACATCTTTCACACTTAGCCTATTGGTACTTGTTAGGAAAATGATTTAAATGAGAATGAAGACAGCATCACTGAGGTAGAGTCACACATTTAATTGATTATTGCAACAAAGAGTCCCACACAGTGAAACCAGGGATGTGAGATCCAGAGATGCCAGAGAATTTCTACCCTCAGTTTCTGTTCCATATTTTGAGTTTAGCTGAAAACAAACAATGTGTCTGTGTGTCAATAGGCTTTGTGACTCTTCAGGTAAAAGTTCAAAGTGGTTACTAAGTTTTCAGTTTACTTGTGAACTTTCAATTTATGTGTAAAGCACAAACTATCTTCAGTGTTTAACTAATCA
Organism: Boleophthalmus pectinirostris; assembly: GCF_026225935.1. Lineage (NCBI taxonomy): Eukaryota > Metazoa > Chordata > Actinopteri > Gobiiformes > Gobiidae > Boleophthalmus > Boleophthalmus pectinirostris. Next base: position 28,634,185 of record NW_026571299.1, read on the forward strand.
AGCATAATTATCTGTTTTATACTAGAAAATCACACAATAACATTCAATTTATTTATTTATTTATTTATTTGAGACAGGGATAGCACACAATTTTCGCATTAACCTTGACAGGAGAGATGCATTGTACATCAGGTTGTAGCATCAGTGCTAATTTCCACTTGTAGTCCCTGGACAGGTTCATTGATTGATTGTATTTAACTGACCTTGACTATCAACTGTTCTGGAGACCTGTAGCATGTTTTGGGATTTCACAGAGTAGAAACTGAAACTTCAAGTATTTTTAATTCAAATTTTTTAATAATTTAGAATTAAAAATACTTGTTCCAGTTGTCCCATTAGAGACATTGTATCAACAGCTCTTAAGATCAAAATAAGTCAGCTGTGTACCATCTGCATCAAAGTGTTTTACTGTCCAAGAATCAGGAAGTGTGTTGTTATCATGCTAGTTGTTAGCAAAACTCCATCTGGCCTATGAATGCCATTAACCCTCTCCAGGCAGGCGTTGCAGATTTGCAACTAAATTCCAATTACCTACTTACTCCACATCCATATTTTATGAGCTTTTTTACTCAGGAGCCTTTTCTCCCATCCATGCTGATAAACGTGGGCGATGCAGACTGTGCGAGAATGGCTACACGCAAACAGCCTGCCAGAAGTGCAAAATACTTTTTTTGTTTACAAAGGATAAAAAAGTCAGGATTGTATATTATTGCCCCATATTATAATTTTCCCCAAATATCAGATTTTTCCTGATACAAAAAATTATTTGAGCCTGAGACGGTTAATTGTTTATCGGGTTGAAAAATTAGGATACTCGAAATGAATAAAGAAAGTGGGGAATAACTGCAAATTAGATTTTCAGGTGTTTAATACAGTAAAAATCTCATTTCGGTCTGACCATTTGTACCTCTGTCTCTCTCTGGTTCACAGCCTTTTGTCCCGTAACAGTTGTGTTTGTGAAGGCGACAGTGGAGGCTTGAACCTGCCCTTTGCTCAGCTCTTGTTCCCCCGAGTCTCTGCTCACTCTCTGCACACCGCCTTCAGGCCTTCAGAGCTGGACGAACTCAAAAGGAGGAGGGCCCAGGAGTACCAGAGCTTCCAGAAGAGGTGAAAATCTTACTCAGAGCTGTTCCCATTTCAGTAAGATTCTTTTTTCTGACCAAGGTTTAGTTTCTTTTCATACCTTACAGTTTTGGTTGCTCACTAGAGGTCTTCTCAGAGTAGTCACATGATGTTTTCAGGTCAGCTGGACACCAGACGGGGCTTTAAACCAGAACGAGGGAGCGTTTCTACGCTCACACACCTGAGATATTGTCCTACATAAGTCAAAACCTGTAAAAACAAAAACAAATTAACAACTAAAACAAACTACACCTTGGTCTCAAAAAAAAAAATAACAAAAATTAATCCCCAAAAATTACAAAAGTACAATAATTTCCTCCACAAAACAAAACAAATTCTGCTAACCTTGTAGTTTTGATCTGTCCAAACATGTTCTGAAATTTGTGATTATTGTATTAGTTTGGCAGTTCATATTCCAGTGTTTTTGTCAGTTATTCTGCAATTGCAATGCTTGTCAGAAAAATCTCAAGTAATTGAGATCTTTCAGTCTCCTTAATACAGTATTGTAAGTGGATGAGAAATATAATGGATGTTCCAGGGGATTTTAAAACAAGGTATAAATAATCACATTTTCAATTCATATATTTTTGATCGAATAGTCAGTGATTAACCTGCTTTTAAGTTTTTGTATTTTTGAAAGTGGACTTTAGGCAAATGATTCCTTCCTCATTTGAACAATTCTTTGAGGACAATTCCCCATTGAAAACATATAATATTTTGATTTGAATTGAGCTATTGCTAACAACAGAGGGCCATTGCCATGACAAATCCTTCAAATCAGGAAGAAATACTTATACATGAAGACTATAAATAGTAGAGGTGGGTAATATAATTAAAAAAACAGATACATTTTTGCTATAGTATATGATATGAGATATGCAAATTTTGAAAATGAAGTACATTGTCTATCATAAAACAGTTTATAAAGTCTGAAAAAAATTACTTAAAATATGATTTGTATTATTATGATTATATTATATTTGTTTTTTGGTTTTACTGTTTTTGCAATACTTGATTCTCAGACAAAACATTTACAAGCCCACTGGCCCACATTTCTGATGGACTCCCACAAAATGCCTGAATATTCTCATTGGGATATAGAGATATTCAATATAGTCACTTCTCCCACTTCTTTAGGCATGAACTGTAAATATTAATATTAAATACTGATTTCTGTATTAAAACTTCCTGCCCAGTTTGGAGCTCCTTTTACTCAGTGCATTTTGTGCTCAGGTCCCAGACTCCTGCAGATGTCCTGATCGTAGCCGAGGCAAACAGCCCATTACAGTTCCCCACACAGGGCGTGGAGGTGCGCCCGCTCAAAACTATCATCATCCCAGGTACAGCACAGTCACGGGGGAGTAAGATCTCTCCTCTGAACAAAACTACCCTCTGAACAATCAAACTAATGATGTTTATCTCACAGGTCTGGCCTTACACGACAGCCCCAGAGACCACTACACAGTAAGTTACTCATCTTTCTGTTCTATGAGACTTACTTCCTCATTTGTTGTTGATGAATCTTACTGACACATCCCCTCATTAAAAAAATAAAGTTGATTATTAAAGTTAAAGTTGATATTTTACGCACAAGATAATGTGAAATTAAGAATGCTACACATGTTAGGGTGTGTTCACATAAGCAAAACAGCACATTAAAATGTGTGAACGCACCCTTAATAACTAATTCTTTGGCTTAATGGTGACTTATTTGTCCCAGGTAAACTTAACTGCATCTCTGGGAACTCTGAATGTGGCGGCGGAGGTGGAGGGCGTGAGGTTAAAGGGTGATGGAGAGAGTCGCATGACCATAACAAGCTCCGCCCTCAACACTTTAAACCGACAGCTGCAGTTTGTGACGTACACAAACACACTGTTTCACCCCAGCACGGCTGATACAGGTGAGGACTCCAGCAGAGAGAGAGTAGTTTTTTTACATTAAAATTAACAATGAACTTAATTACTTTTTGCTTTGCTTTGAACTAAAACATAGCAAAAATAACCACAATTAAAAGGGCACTGCTTAAGTATAAAAAAAAATCATAAAATTAAGGGTTGCCTGTGTCATAGTCTGCTATGAGAGTGTTCTACATGTATGTCTGTGGTAGAATGGTCAGCAGTAAACATGGAGACACAATGCACACATTAGTCAAAACTGTCAAAAAAAGTTTAAAGAAAAAAATACAAAATGGATTTAAACAAATAATTTTCAGAAGCCTGTGATCAATACAAGCACACATAGTCCCTTTTTTTTGTATTCGTTTTCATATTTATGACAAAAAATAAAAGAAACATTATGACAAACAACCACATTAATAAAGCTCTTTGCAATGTCACAGTCTATTAAAATACAGTCAATTCAGCAGAACTGTTGTTTTGCTCTGGGTGATGTGTACTTTAGAGATCAAGCCTCTCAAATGCAGCAGTCTCTGTCATCAGTCTAATCCAATCCTCAGTCTGTGGTTTGTGGGGGCTTTTCCAGACCCTTTCCAGACCCAATTATTCTGACTGCCACAATAAAGTCACCACAAACCTGTACATTGTACATTTCCATTTAATTTAATTAAGAGTCCAGGGAGCATGAGACACTTATCTCCCAGAAGATGGCAACACTGGGATAGGTAGGCCAATCCACATTTTCAAATTTTTAATAACATCCCATGGTGTCATCAAATGAAGACACCATGGGACATTCCCACAAAACCTGAAGATATGTACCAATATCAGATTTACATTTCCAGTAGTAGGTGTTTGATTTTCAACAAAAATGGTGAGTGTGACTAACTGGAAAACGGCTAGCTTGTGATTTGTGTCAGCTGCTAGCTTGTCGCTTGTGTAATTTTATGTGTGAGAGACTTGTTTAACAGCACAGCTCATCTGTTTTAATTCCAGACTAGTCACTTCTTTCAGGTCAGATTGTGTTAAAATAAAGCTCAGGTTCAAGTCCTAACAGAACTTCAGATAACACACCCACAGGGAATGTTGATGACATTAGCTGAAAAGTGTTTTTGGTTGAGCCCAGATAGTTTCTTTCTGGTCCCCCATCCTTTACCACACACTTAATACATTTAGTTAGGTACATCCCATCTACTCATTAACTATGTTTCCACCCATATAAAATGCACATACTAAAATAGGCTTTAGTTTCTCTGTTCCCTAATGATAATACACAGAAGAAAAGGACCATTTGTTCTACATTTAAAACCTGTTATTTTTATTTCATATGTTTTAGTGCAATTTGAAACAAACCGACATCAAGCCTCATTTGTCATAAAAATCCGTCATGGTACAACTCCTAAACTCTACAACACTGGATCAAAACAAGGTAAAATTAACTAAAATAAGTCAAAAAATTATAAACAAAACAAAACAAAATAACAGCAACATTAAAGCAACCCTAATTCTTTTCCCTGTCTCTCTTTAGAGTATAATGTGAGTGCCCTGGTGACCATTGCCACAAAAACGTTCCTTCGTTACGACAAACTTCAGGATTTGATTGACAGCATTCGCAAGTATTACCCCACAGTTACCATAGTGATTGCTGATGACAGTGAGCACCCCAAAAGCATCTCGGGACCCTACATTGAGCATTACATCATGCCCTTCGGAAAGGTGAGGGAGAGATTTTGGTCTCACTTTAGTCATTTAAGCTGGGTTTAGGCTGGATGTAGACCTGATATGGTCCTGTCTCCTGTTCTCCTGGTTTAGTCTAGTCCAGATTTTGTTATAGGCTTAGTCTCAGTTTCATCCCAATTTATTGTTGTTCTTGAACTGTTTTTGCAACACTAGAATGACCCATTATGGGACAAATAATGGTTGTATTATTTAATCTTATTTAATACAACTGCAGTGAGCACAACAAGTATGAGAATCAAACAATAAAAATGCACATGTAAGATGAACAGTAGAAAACCATGTGGGAGTGGTAGAAGCCAAAAAGGTTATTGAAGACAGAAAGTAAAAAGTAGGAAAAAGCTGGTCAACAAAATCAACTAATAAACTAACAAAACTGTTCACAACATCTACTGTAGATTAACAATTTTGATTGCAAGACATTTCACCCAAGTTGCGTAGTTTCAAAGTGGTATGTGTGTGCTGGTCATAGGGGCCAATGGCGCAGCGTGAAGTGATGGGCCAAAGCACAGTGTAGTTAATATACTAACTTGTACACTGACATTTGTTGTATATTTCAGGGCTGGTTTGCTGGTAGAAACCTGGCAGTGTCACAGGTCACCACTAAGTATGTTCTGTGGGTGGATGACGACTTCATCTTCACAGCAAACACCAAACTGGAGAGACTTGTGGATGTTTTAGAGAGGACTACACTGGATCTGGTGAGTCAACTGTGTGTGTGTGTGTGTGTGTGTGTGTACATAATATTAGGCTACATTAATATTCATTGTGCCCTTACATGCATAAGAACATAATAATTCTCCCTGTCTTTATGTGTGTATGTATGTGCCTGTGTGTGAACTTAGTTGTTTTTTTGTTTTGTTTTTACTAATTTTGATTTTGTTCATACTTTTCCTTCCTGGTTGGGCATGAGCAGCACATAGTTAAATCCATTGTTACAACTGTTACCTAGCAACTTAATGTTAAAGGATCAAAACTTGTCTAAATTGTTATGACTAGACTAATAAAATAGACACCTTGATTTTGTTAAAGGAAGGTAACTGCCAAAAAAATGCCTTCCTTGAGCATAAACTGTTCCTGCATTTTGAGTGGAATTTTCCGTGTTGATGACAAAGGTGTACATTTCTTCTCATAATTTTCCTTAACTGATGTAAAACTATGATAAATATTGATCACAAGTACTATTCCAAGAAACCAAGTCATAATTAGAAAAAACACAAAAAACTGTTATATGAACTTTAAATGTTGTAGGCTTATTATTTTTGAAACATAGATATTAAACCACTACACTGGCACTCAGATTTACAGTTTGCATACACATCAACAATAGCATCACCATTCCCTGTTCATACGATATAATTTACGTGTTTTCGTGTCTGTTTCTTATATCTGTTCAGGTGGGCGGAGCAGTGCGAGAGGCCACTGGTTACACTGCCACCTACAGGCAGACCATCTCCATTGAACCAGGGGAGGAGGAAGGGGACTGTCTGCACATGAGAAGAGGGTATCATCACGTCATTGAGGGGTTTCCAAACTGCGTGGTCACAGATGGAGTCATAAACTTCTTTTTGGCTCGAACCGATAAAGTCCAACAGGTTGGATTTGACCCCAGACTGGCCCGAGTCGCACATTTAGGTCAGTGTCAGGCTTCAGAAGGATTATATCTATATTTGAGTGGGATCTGTACACTTGAGTGATTCTTAATAATTGAGAGAGTGCCTGATTTATTTGACTGTAAATGTTAAAGGAGCACTATGTGACATTTTGGGCATAGGGTCCACTACTTACTTGGTGTGGAACGTTTCATAGTACGGTGTTAAGCTTATCCATCTCCAAGTAGAGTAGTAGGTGATGCCACCAAACGGATGAGCCCACTGAGTTATTTTGGAGCCGTACATGTTCTGTAAAAGATATATTTTGCCATACTGTGGAACATTTCCAGTTTGGTATCTGAACTTATTTCTAATGACACAATATTTATAGATATACTTAACTCTGCCACTTGCTTGTTTCCATGGAGAAATGTTATCTCTTAACCTTTAATGTTCCACAATATGGTATGAAATTAAATTAACTGTATCACCAAAAAAAAAAATCCAATCCCACCGCCACGTCTTCCGAGGAGGAGGCCGAGGCTGGGGACTCGGAGGCGGACTCATCCATCACCCTGGCTGAAGTCACTGAGGTGGTTGGAAAGCTCCTTGGTGGCAAGGCTCCGGGGTTGGATGAGATCCGTCCTGAGTACCTTAAGTCTCTGGATGTTGCACGGGCTGTCTTGGCTGACACGCCTCTTCAACATCGTGTGGCGGTCGGGGACAGTACCTCTGGACTGGCAAACCGGGGTGGTGGTCCCTCTGTATAAGAAGGGGGACCGGAGGGTGTGCTCCAACTATAGGGGGATCACACTCCTCAGCCTTCCTGGTAAGGTCTATGCCAGAGTACTGGAGAGGAGAATCCGGCCGATAGTCCAACCTCGGATCCAGGAAAAGCAGTGTGGTTTTTGTCCTGGCCATGGAACACTGGACCAGCTCTACACTCTCCATCGGGTGCTCGAGGGTTCATGGGAGTTTGCCCAACCAGTCCACATGTGCTTTGTGGACTTGGAGAAGGCATTCGACCGTGTCCCTCGTGATGTCCTGTGGGGGGTGCTCTGGGAGTATGGGGTCCGGGGCACTTTGCTAAGGGCTGTCCGGTCCCTGTATGACCGGAGCAGGAGCTGTGTTCGCATTGCAAGTCAGACCTGTTCCCGGTGCATGTTGGATTCCACCAGGGCTGCCCTTTGTCACCGGTTCTGTTCATTGTGTTTATGGACAGAATTCTAGGCACAGTCAGGGGCCAGAGGGGGGCCGGTTTGGGGACCACAGGATCTCATCTCTGCTGTTTGCGGATGATGTTGTCCTGTTGGCTTCATCGAACCAGGACCTGCAATGTGCACTGGGGCGGTTTGCAGCCGAGTGTGAAGCGGCTGGGATGAAGATCAGCTCTTCTAAGTCTGAGGCCATGGTTCTCGACCGGAAAAAGGTGGCTTGCCCTCTCTGGGTGGGTGGGGAGTCTTTGCCTCAAGTGGAGGAGTTCAAGTATCTCGGGGTCTTGTTCACGAGTGAGGGAAGGATGGAACGTGAGATTGACAGGCGGATCGGTGCAGCTTCGGCAGTGATGCGGTCGGTATCGGACCGTTGTGGTGAAGAGGGAGCTGAGCCGAAAGGCGAAGCTCTCGATTTACCGGTCAGTCTTCGTTCCTACTCTCACCTATGGTCATGAGCTCTGGGTAGTGAGCGAAAGGACGAGATCGCTTGAAATGAGTTTCCTCCGCAGGGTGGCTGAGCGGTCCCTTAGAGATAGGGTGAGGAGCTCAGTCACACGGGAGGAGCTTGGAGTAGAGCCGCTGATCCTCCACGTCGAGAGGAGCCAGTTGAGATGGCTCGGGCATCTGTTCCGGATGCCCACCGGGATGAGGCCCCGGGGAAGACCCAGGACACGCTGGAAGGACTATGTCTCTCGGCTGGCCTGGGAACACCTCGGGGTCCCCCCGGAGGAGCTGGAGGACGTGTCTGGAGTGAAGGAAGTCTGGGAGTCCCTGCTTAGGCTGCTGCCCCCGCGACCCGGCCCCGGATAAGCGGACGAAAATGGATGGATGGATGGATGGACCAAAAAAAAACAAAAAAAAACCCATTCTTATTGTGAGTGTGTAACTATGCTTAGACTGCTGCCCCCGTGACCCGGCCCCAGATAAGCGAAGGAAAATGGATAGATGGATGTGAGCAGGGTCGCCTCCACAGATATGACCTGTTATCCACCTGGTAGCGCCACATGCTTGTCTCCATGGAATTAGGTATGAATCATTCCATACAGAGGAAAATTACAAGCAGTGCAGTAACATCTCCATGGAGCCAAGCAGGGGGAAGACCCTTCACAAAAGGTCAAATAGTGCTGCTTTAAATCTAGATTTGAGTTCAATAAAATAATGGCCGCAAGTTAACAAATTGCGGTCTTAGATTTTAACTATAATGCAACAAATTTTAGAATAGAGCATTTAGAAAAATATTGCCCTTGATTTTGTTTTCCAGAGTTCTTCATAGACGGCCTTGGCTCCCTTCACGTCGGCTCCTGTGATGACGTCATTGTGAATCACGCCACCAAAATCCGACTGCCCTGGGTCAGCCAATCAGAGAGCGACAAAACCTATGCCAAGTTCCGCTATCCTCCCGCTTCCTCGGATGCCACACAGACCAAGAATGGATTGCTGTATTTTAAAAATCGCTTTCAATGTTTGACTCATAACTAAGACCCCACCCCACCGCTGTCATCTTGAATTCTTCTGCTCTTCCTCAGTTGCCAAAGAAGATTTTTGTGTACAACCATTCGCAGCAGACACCTTTGTTTTTCTGGAAAATCACAATATGTAGCTGGGTTAAAATGACTTGATAGCAATCTTAATTGAGTAGATCGGTGGATCGGTTATAATTTATCTACTCAAATGAGTTATTTCATCAAATTAAGAATATGTGTAACTAGGTATTTGCTGATACCCAATATTAGCCAATATCAGTGTAGGAACTGAAAACGTTTTTTTTCCCCTGAAAACACAATTTATTGAATACAAAATGGATCCACATGTTATGTAACTGTTATTTGTTCTGCAAGTAACTACTGAGCAAGTTTGTAAAAAGTAAAAAAAAAAATTGAAACATTATGAGATGTTCTGGGTCTACAGCAGATAGCAGGAGACAGCCAAACCAAGACATCAGTTGAATCGATATCATGAAACTGATACCTGATCCAGCAAATAGTTGATACTTTTATCAGTATTGGTACAAGCCTACTAATAATTCTATTCTACTGAAAAGTCTATTTTTCTTTTTTCTTTCTTTAATAATCATAATTTATGATTATTAAATAGTATATTGAAACAAGTAAGAACTATTTTGAACTAATCTAGACCAAACTACTCAAATCAAGATTATTATTCTGAAGTCATATATTTTAACTCATCTAGAAATGTCATTTTTTGCAGTACTTTGCAGTCTCATTATCATGAAAAATGTCCGTGCTTTTTGTGGTGACCCAGAATTCCCTCATTATCTTGTATGAACTGTCAGGCTCAAATTAAGGAGCTGGACTAACAAATCATGTTTACATAGATTTTTTAAGCATCTGTCTAGTTCACATCGAGACAGGACCTTGAGGGATTGAAATAAATGTAAAAGAGGCTATTTTTTTTTTTTGAGACAGGACTATGTGTTGCAAAGTTCTTTAAGACTTATGTTTATAATATTTATTTTAGAGTTGTTTTTAAAGGTGCACTATGTAACTTTTTGGCTATAGTGTTCATCACCTCCTTGACTCCATGTAGATGTTTATACATACGCACGGGATGTTTTACAGTATGGCATTAAACTTGTCTATCTCTGTGTAGACAAGCAAGAGATGCCAGAAGACCAATTTAAAGGTCAGATCTGTGGAGAGGCAAACCTGGTCAGGGTAAGAATGTATGATTGTCAAGGTAATTTTGAGCTAGAAAAACAGCAGTAATTAAATAAATACTAAATAGATATGTTTTAATATCATACTGTGGAACATTCCAGGCAAAGCAATAACATCTCCAGGCTGGTGACCCTAAACTAAAAAGTTAAAATTGTGAACTTTTAGATTATGGGTAGACTTATTATTATATGTAGACAAGTTTCCGATAATGATTTGATTTAATTTAATTTAATAATTTAATGAAGTGTCAGTCAGATGGCAGCTGATTACAAAAACACAAATAGAAATGAAATTGTGTCAGGAATTTATAATTTTATCATTTTGAGTGTTAAATCAAAAGGTGCATTTATTTTTAGACCTGGTTTAGGCCTGGTTTGGATCAAGTTTACATTTTACACCAATTTTGTTGTTTAATTACTTACTTTGATTACATTTGTAAAGATTCAAGTTTGAAGTTAATTTTTTAAGCAAAATTTGGGTCTCAATGTCCAACTAAGCGAGGAGTTTTACTATGTTGTCCATTATGTCATATCTGTGCGCTATGGCAAGGATATTCTCCATATTCGTCTTGAAACTACTTTTTGTTGACCCCCAGTGCTCATTTTCTGCTGTCTGGCACTTCACTTTCTTCTCACAGTGTTACAACTAAGGAGGTGATCAAAAAGACTTCAAAAAGAGACTACATTTTATATAAAAACTGCCTTGAAGAAATATGGGACGAACCAAAGTGCATGTTTAAGCTTATGGACGGAAGGGAGCCGAGCATGAACGCTGTTTGGACTTTGTGGAGACTGCGATAACTTTTGCCTGAGGTTGATACGCTTTTTTTTATACCATTGGCCACTAGAGGGCGCCCTTCTACCACTCTATTCTTTTTCCTTTTATAGTTTCTAGTATTAGTAATGAGGTGCCACATGTATTTATTGATTTTTTAAAAAGGGAAATATTTCTTGTGAGTTTTGTGCATCTGATTATTTATTACTTTGTTAAAATCAAAAGTAGCTCTCGGGATGTGTGTTATAATATCATATACTAAAAGTAAGGTGACATTTTGTAATTGGTTTTTCAAACTATTAACTTAACACTTAAAACAAAAACAACAACAATATTTTCATTTAAATTTGAGGACTACATTAAATTACTCAATGACAGTAAGTGTCATTGAGTATGTGAGTTTGAATGGGCAAATAAAGAATACTGGAAATCTGTTGTTGACATTCATTACTTATTTTATTTACTATAGCAAAAGAAAATTTAATTCTGAACTACAACATCAGCCTCTCCAGCTCTAGTCCTACAACCTGGTACAGTGCATCTCTCCTGTTAACATTTAATGTATAATTGTGTGTTGTCCCTGTCTCGTTAAATAAAAAAAACTAAACTTCTGTCAACTGGACAAACGTTTTGGAATGAAAACGTTTTGATGTTTGTCCAGATGATAGAATTGAAATTTCTTTTGCTATGGAACCTACCTAGATGACTGAGAGATTACACACATTTTATTTACTGTAACAATTTTTAAGAATGTTTATCTTGCATTTAAAGATGTACTATGTAACATTTCTAGTGGAGGATCTGCAACATGCTTGCCTCCATGAGATGGTTTTACTCTCTGAGGAAAGACAAATTTGCACACAATAGAACTGCATGTGGAGTAATAATGGTTATTTAATAAAATGCTATACTGTGGGACATTTTCGGCAAAATAAAAAATACATGTACTGTTTTGATTGAGGTTTCATCAGGGTTAAAGGTGTACTTGCTTGTCTCTGTAAAGATACTGCTTTGACCAAATGTTCCACAATATGGCAGTATACTTGTATCTCTATGGGAAGATGCCACCAGGTTAAGTTACAGGTCAGACATTCCAAGCGAGTAGACAGTATAATGATCCTTGTCCATTAGAAGGTGCTGCTGTCAGTGAAATATAGCTTCCGGTATTTTAGCCTTATAAAATGTTCACTATCTGAGACTCAAATCAACATTAAAAAAAATAAAATGAAGAAAAGTATTATTTATAGTCCTGTTGTCAGATGCACACCCCTGTGTAAGTCTAGAGCATTGCGTCACTGTCCTTGTGAATGTGTTTTACCTCGATAACACAGAAACAATGGCGGAGCTAAAACGGGAAACCAAAAGGGAAAACTTGACTAACTGTAACTCAGTGGGGCTCTCACTTTAACCTGTCTGCAAACGTGATCTACAGTTCAAACATAATGCAAGGATACAGTCATTTAAGGACTTAGGAAAAATAGAGAGAGGTAAAAAGAGAGGTAGTTGGATTTTCTGAAGAGAAGATGCTGGGAGGTCCCATAAGAAAACATTTAAAGTGGGACTAAATAAAGTATGGAAAGAGATCAATTTAAATTCAAAAACTCTAAATTGCGCTCAAATGATTCATATACAGACATTTTTGTATTTACATTGTCTTACTTTGCACTTAAACATGTAATGCATTTAGTCACATATTAAGAAACTCAATCAATGTACTGCTTTTATAGACCTTTAATATTACCACTTTACCAAACCCACACATGACAAAAGAATATCCACTGAATTCAAAACAAGGACAAATAGTGAAAATAAAAGTGAGGAATCTGAACGTGACTTGGGGCACGGGAGAATCCGGAGATGAAACCACTCAGTTTGTGTCCACAGATTGCTGCCGGTGCATTGTCCCGCTTTGAAAAGTGTCTTCCTGGAAACTAGTGGTTGTATCCTGCCAAAACAAATAAAGAATGAATAACTGTTACTCTATATTGAAAACAATGGCTCATTAAAAAGTTATACAAAGTCATACTTTGTAAAAACGGTTTGATCTTTTTATATAGAGATTAAAAAAAAGTAATAAATATATACACTTTGACAATGTATATATTTTCATATTTATTAATAACTTTGTTATTTCTGTGTATAAATCAGTGTACTTACAGGTACAGGAGGGCTGTCTGAATATTTATTTGCTGTTGAAATTCTCAATACTATAACACATCAGAAAAACAGAACCACTCTGCTAGTTTGGATCTATTGGAGGTTAAGAAGCATGTATATACTTGTATAAATGGATATAGCTAGCTTGCTAGCCAGAGCGTTCCAAATGAAGTAAACATCAATTCCGTCTCCAATTCACTTTGTATTGACTCTGTCGCCCCTCTCTCTGTAACTGCTGCTGACAGACTCCTCATTTTGTTCTTAAAATGTTTGCATTAACCAGCTCTACTTGATCCTGGTGTTTTTATTTTGCTATTTTGTCTGTAAATTAATTCCTTTTCCTAATATGGAACTGGCTCCAATTTCAGCCCATAACTGCTAACCTCTGTGAACTTCATTTGGCTGGAGCCAAATGCTATGGTAACATCAAACTCACTTAGTCTTCTTCTCTATAGAGTCTATGATAATAACCTCATATTAACTTACACACCTGTCCTGAAGGTGGGAGTCCACTGAAAGCTGCTGGAAACATTTTATCTGAAGCAGAGAGCGACCGATGGGCTTCACAGGGGGTCGAAATCTAAAAAATAAAATAAAAGGCAACAATGAAAACAATTTATTATAAATGTTTTTTGTATTTTATATTTATTATGCTGAGGATGCATTCATTTTATATAGAGCTGTTCCAGACACTCAAAGTTTCTTTAAGTCTGAGCATTATTCATTCACTCCACACTCCGTGGTGTTGAGCTCCTATAAAAGCCACAGGTCCCCTGGAGCACACTGACAGAATCGAGGCTGCCAATCTGCACAAATATCTTCAACACTCTTCCATCCGAATTCTAACTGGGCTTTGCTTTTGTTACCTGAGAAATCAGGCTTATACAAGAAGGTTTTTATGATCCTCCTTAACTCATCAACTAACTAAGTTCGTTAAACAGAACAGTCAGGTCCTGAACCTTTTTTAACTAAGGAGAGTACCAAACATACGTGGAACCCTTTGAACTAGTGATCGGAAAATGAAGCTTCATGAAGCATTGAAGCCTTTCATCCAATTGGTTCACTCTAGCGCAAAGCTTCTTGAAGCTTCATTTGCTCTAGCAGGACATCTACTGGACACAAAAATATCAGTTGCCATGAATTTGAAGTGTGTGACATTTTGCAGAAAGCCTGTGAATAAAACTGTCAGCAAAATAAAGAAGTATGCAAAACATGTATATTGTAGTGATGGCAGTGTCCTGTGTATCTATATACTGGCAGTATGGAAAATGATTATTTGGAAATGATGAAAATGGAAATCGCAGCAAAATCCGAACCACTTCCTGAATCAGTCACGTGGTACAGCCGGGCAGCGAGGCTTTGGACGTCATCATTTTCAGCTCCTCCCCTAAATGGAGCAAGCCTTGATACGCGCATCGCGGAAACGCCCCCTCCCTACTCGGCACACGCTTCGAAGCCTCGATACGGAATGTCACATCACTACTTTGAACAGGATACTCTTTAACATTTTGAATGCTCGTAAGTCCTTACAGCAGGACAGTAAACGTACTGCACTCACTGTTTTATTGGCAGGGCAGTGCTGTTGTGGATGCAGAGTGGGAAGAGAGGTGTTGTAGAACAGGAGGCTCTGGTGGCGCTCCATAGAGCCGGAAGAGTGAGGTCTGAGCTCTGAGGCTGAGGCCGTCTGAGGCTTCGAACTCCGCCCCAAACTGCATGACTTCCCCTCACGACGCTGGTACTCTATCGGGGACTGCAGTGCTGGATAAAGAGAGGGAGATAAAAATATATCCAATGTAACAAGTGTAGATTAGAGGTGAGAATCAATAAAATATTAATTAATCAATTAGCAAATTAATTGCAGTTAATCACATCATAACTTTTTCATATATAAGGAATGTATGTAATTTAAACTGAAATGTTTTGTGAACTGTTTAATTTAGTTTAAGGTTTAAAGATAGCAAGTATCAAGAAAAGAGGGCAGGTGGCATAAGATTGCTCTTCTTACAAATTTTTCGTATGTTTTATTTTTTAACACTCTTGATGGGTTCCATATTTTTTTAGATAAATAAATAAACAGATTCTGTGGTTGAAATCTGCATGAATCTTCTACCATTGAGAAAGTTCCTCTGTGTTTCCAATATCTGCACAACGTCATTTCTCCAGGCCCTCTGCACCTCTGCGGACGGAGCAGCCATGATGAACCGCGTCACTGAGCCATTTGTGCCGCGCGATGTCAGCACCAAACAGCAGGGGTCCTCGTCTGACAGATGCTCCACACCCAAACAGCTCACCTGAAACAGAAACAGTATGCATAGGCCTAGTGTTAGATGTCTCATACTCAAACCTAAATACTGCTATTGATATTGAAACTGAAAAAATACATAACGGCATCTCTAATTTATTTATTTTTTTAAATTATTTTTTTAAATAAACTGTGAATACTAATGTTTAAAGCACTGCGTAAGTGAACTTGGACAGGGACCCAATAAGACAGTTAATGGTTAGACCAAAACAAAACCTTTAACCTACTTAACCCATATCTTAACTTGAAATTCTGTCATCGATCTAATAATAATATATTTACATACTCTCAGTTCATGGGGACCTGATTTTGTCACCATGAAAATCTCTTTAGTGTTAGTTTTAGGATGATTGTTTGTGTTTTGATTTGTTTATATTATGATTTTAATAATATCTTTCTTATTCTGTAAAGCACTTTGAATGACTTTGTGAACTAATTGTGCAATACAAATAAACTTGCCTTGCCTACACAGATTTTGGTTCCCACAAAGTGATAAATAACCACCTACAGACCATATTCACACATAGAGAAGGTAGGTGAAGTGTCTTACCCAAGGACACAATGACAGTATGCACAGACTGGCGCTAGGATCAAACCACTAACTTTGGGACTGATGGGTGAAAATTCTAACCACTGACTGACTCCTGTCCCCATGTGACTTTTCCTATATTCAAATATTCTTATAATCTGAAGTAAGCACGCTAGTTTATACCTTGATACTGTTCTTGAATGTGTACCCGGTCAGAGACAGACCCTTTTTCTTGTCGATGGGTTCGCTGAAGATGACAAGTTGCTCAAACAGAAACACCCTCCTCTCTCTGCTCCGGTTCAGGACAGCCCCCTCCAGTTCCTCCGTCACTGAGAACGTGTCCTGCTGGAGGAGTTTACCCTGAGCTGTGATCTTACCCTGAAAAGAGATACAAACACAGGGCTGAAGCTTATGAAATTTCTTGGACAAAACAATAAAGCACACAAAAAATATATTGTTGTGTTGGGGTGTGCAAGTAATTTGATTTTAATAAAGATAAGGGTTCAGTCATTTCTTATCGTCAATGATCATCTTGGGTCTTTTTAATCTACAGCCAATCCTTTGTTGGTTAAAGCATGTGGTTCAGACTTTGGAGGAATTTTGTTAACTGCCTGCATCTAATTATAAAGTGTTTTATCGTCTTATCAGGATCAGGTATCAGGAAGTGCACTGTTGGCATGTTAGTTGTTGTTAGCATTACCGTGATGGCAAAACTCCACTCTAGTCACTGAAAGTTGTTGGGAAAAGTGCTTATAATTTCATCACAGTCAAAAATTAGGATGCTTGGAATGCATAAGATAAGTAAGGAATAACTTTGGACCATTACAAACTATTTAAAATGAACTCAATCTGTTTTTTACATTTTTAAGATAATAAAAATCAGCTCCTTTAAAGTCTGGATTGTATTTCATTTTAACAAATAGCAGATTTGTATTTTTGAAAAATGTCTATGCGACATTTTGGAACAATTGGGCATTGTCCAGAATTAGATTTTTTAAATAATAATTACAAGAATGTATATAATGTGGTCTGGGTGGAGATATGGGGTAGGAGAAAATTGTTCAATGCAGGACAATACAAGGTTACCCAAACATGCATGATTCAACTGAAATACAAATGAGAAAACTAATGATGAGTGATGACAAATGCATGATTAAAAGCTTATAAATACGATCCTGCCCCACAGACTCAGGGACATCATCCATACTAGTGAAACCGCACATTTATTCCTGGACACTGCTCTTGTTCATTGTTCTTCTGGTGAAATCATTTCCTCCTCACCTCAAACCCCTGCAGCCGACCCACGTTCATCATGTCATTACAGCGTTTGGGGACGAAACACGTCACCTCCACAGCTCTCTTCAAGACAACAGGTGGTAATAGACACATACAGATACAGAACACTACTTTCATGTAACTCAGCAATCTTACATTTAGTCAATAACAAGTCTTTTCTCCTTTATTTTGTTTATTTATATTGTTTATTGTATGCTGAAAAATGTCTTATTATTAGCGACTCAATAGATCTGACCAGTAACATGATCTGGTTATTGTGTCCATGGAGATAAATCAAGTCTAATGCCATATAGTGGAACATTCAAGGCAAAGCAATAACACAGTAACATCTTCATGAAGACAAGCACGTGGCAGACCCTCTACCAAAAATGGTAAATAGAGTAGCTTTAAAGGACATATTGTGGAACAATTTTTTGACTGTGCTTCCAATTGCATTCAGAATTACAGTAAATTCTGTTTTTTGGCATTAAATCAGTTCTTAAACAGACCTGTAGCTGCTCAACATTTCTTCCTGCTTTGCTGTAGTATTTCAGAAAATCCTAAAAAAGAAAAAAGTAATAGTAAGAGTTAGTTCAAGTGAAATGTCCTTTATGGTTATAGTACATAGTTATAGTCACTACAGGTGTTGTGAAGTTTACCTTGAGCAATAGTTGATATTTCATAATCCTCTGAACAGGTTTGATGAGGAGGTCGTTCAACTGCAGCCTGTGACCAAGCTGCTGCCTTAAATCCTGATGAAAAAATCAAAAAAAAAATCAAGTAATACATCAGCATTGAAAACACAATGAGACGTAAATAAATAATGTATAAAAAATCCATAAATGTAAAAACTTAACACATTTGACAAATCCCTCACCTCAAAGAAGGTCTCGATAAACTCTGAGACAATGTATTCAGACTTGGGTTTGTTTTGACAGTAGACAACGTACATGTGGAGACGTCTCTCCTGCAAAATGATTGAGATTATTTAATATATACACAAATGTATGTTGTGGCAATTCAGATTGTGGGAAACTGAATAAAAATTTGATCTAATCCTAATGTGTCAATTGGACAAGTTGGAGAAATGGTTATATGGTTAATTATGCAGTTCTTTTTTTTCTTTTTTTTGGTGGATTTTAGCCCTGTGCATTCAAGATGATATTGTAGCCTCCAGTAAAATAGTTGAGTTCAAATATAGCAGAAAATATCAATTTACTGTAAGATAAATAGAAGTTCAGATTGCATTACGAAAGTATTTTTTTGTAATTGGACTTTTATTTAACCAGAAAAATCCTATTGCGTTTCAAAGATTTCTTTTCAATGGAGTCCTGTCCAAGAGGCATCAACACTACAATCCATAGACAAAACATTTCATATAAAACATTGTTATAGATAGACAAAACTAAATATTAGAGTCACAATTTTAGCTTTGGTGCCTCACTGACAGTCTTCTGTTGTTTTCCATGTTTTAATTAAGTGCTTGTCTCTGCAGTGGGGGAAGAGCAGTTTGTCTTTTTGCACTACATCTTAACTCAGTGTTTCTCATCATGGGTTATTTTTGTGTTTGGCCTTTGACTGAACTTTGGGGGCTCTGAATGAAGAACGAATGACTTTAGCTGCCAAATATGGAAAACATATATAAATCTGTTTCCAAGCAGAATATTTGACCTTCAGAAAAGTCCTCAATTATGATCTCTGCTCGTGCAAAAACATTTTACTCCTACAATGAGTCTGACCATGTTTTAAAATGGACATCACATTTTATGAGCTTTTAATTGTGTTATAAAAATGTTCCTTCATCATTAGCTTACTTAAAGTTGTATTACAATTGATTCAGGCAAGCATTTAAGGCTTGCACTGAGAATATGACAGTTTTTACCTACCCCCTATCCCCGCCCCGTGCTCTGTATTTACTTGTGATTAGTCAAGAAATTCAGACTCAGACAAGTAAATTAAATTTGCTGTGTGTTAAATTAAATTTAGAGAAGACAGTAGATCAGGTAGAAGAGGGAGAGAGAGCGAGAAAGAGAACACGGGGTAGTCCCACACTTGGTTTTATACAGGTGGTACAAAGGTATGTACACAGGTCATCATGACATAAATAATGAGGGGAGGACTGGACAGTGAGGGGGTGCACCTAAGAGAGGAATGCCAGTTTCAGTGGAAACGTACTGACTGAAATGGGCCAGATAATAACAGTAAATATGTTTAAGGACATGTTGAAATATATTTTATAATGCTACTACATACTATGAGGGGAAGGGCCTCTCAGAATTTTGAACAGATAGTCAATGGACCTGTTTCTAACATTAAGCCATTTCAGATCAGAATATTGCAGTTTACAATGAACAAAATATAAACTAATAATTTATGTATGATAGATAAGGCCAATCTGAGTCTGGTAGTGTGAGCAGGGGTGGGTTGTCTGCCAAAAAAGTGAGTTTTGTTAATCCTACCTGTCACTCATGTTTATGCAGAATAAGACAGGATATTTTGTTGATTTGCTAATTGCATTGGGATTACAATTTTAATTTTGATATTATGTTATTTTCTATGTTATAATGTTGTTTCCTCATCAAAAACAGACCTGGAGGTAGCTATTAACATGAACATCACTAGGTGGAACAGAGTATTTTGAGCTTTGGAAATGCAGACAGATTAAAAATAATGTTTTATTATTATTAGTCTGTCTATATGTATGAATCAAACAAAACACAACTCTGTTTCTGATGACATTATGTGATTATAGTATAGCTATAAAATCACAAGAGTCAATTTTGTGAAAGATAGGACCTTTAATCTTACATCTCTATAAAACACAAATAAATCCACAATAATTTTCCCGTGAGCGAGTATATACAAGTGGCAGGATATAACGTCACAAACAGCAGTGTGTTTATAGACTCAGACCTTTTGTCCAAACTCCAAATCTAAACAGTATCTTCTCATTGACACTTACATGTTTAATGAAGAGCTGCGCCAAAGAATCGGGTTCAGACACACACTTCTCCAACTCTCCCAGGAAGTAACTGCAACACACAACACCGCCACCGGGGGCAGAGTGTCAGGAAGCTCAGGAAAACAAACAATGGTGAGAGCGGAAGTGTTGGAATATGTGGAAGTGGGAATTATGAAACAAACTCACTCTTTGTGCCAATCGTAAATCTGGTGGATGTTTCCAAAGATGATTCTGTCTTTTCCCTTCATTTCTTCAGGAATGCCCTGGTTTGTCATAGCTGTCATGTAGCCCTGCAAAAAAAAAAAAAAAAAAGAACGTTAAAATAGCTGGGACTAAAAGCTTAGACTAAACATGTTCCTGACTCATGGTTTGAAATCAGGTACAAGTTCTTTATGGTGTAGTTATTATAAAATGTTAACAACAATGAATATGAAAAATGTTAAAATCTTGCTTTCAACTTTAAAATCTAACCTCGACAATGAGTCCCAAATCTTCCACATATAATCTTTCGGTCTCAATCAGTTCCGTCAGCACATATCTGCAACGATAAAAGTGTCATAGAAATTTATGTGTGCAGATTCTGAAGTGGTTTCCTTCCTCTTAGTCACTCACAGGCTTTTCTCATACGCTGCTGCTCGGGCCTCCTCTGTATCTGCCGGAGAGGAACACTGGTTTGAAATATCGTCATTCTCCGAGCTGTTGTTTTCACCTGGCAACGCGGAGAGGCTGGTGTGGCCCTAAAACACAGAACAGTGATTACATGATTACACAAGAGTATGCGTGCGAGTATTCATGACATTGCTGGGACTATGCATGGGTTGATATAGAACGTTTGCGTCACAATTATAATGATTAAGGATAAGTATTTAAACTTCTGTCAGTAATGTAAAATGGATTAAAAATAAGAATAGTCACTTAACACTACTTAATAAGTGGCAGTGGTCACATGTGCACTCAAAATCTGATTAATAAATTTTTTTTTAGAGTTATAGCATGGTATATGGCCGTTTTTGAGAGAGAGACAGAGAGCAAGAGAGACAGAGAGCAAGAGAGACAGAGAGAGAGAGAGAGAGAGAGAGAGAGAGAGAGAGAGAGAGAGAGAGAGAGAGAGAGAGAGAGAGAGAGAGAGAGAGAGAGAGAGAGAGAGAGAGAGAGAGAGAGAGAGAGAGAGAGAGAGAGAGAGAGAGAGAGAGAGAGAGAGAGAGAGAGAGAGAGAGAGAGAGAGAGAGAGAGAGAGAGAGAGAGAGATACATTATTGATCCTGTGGGAAATTCAAGTTTGGCTATCTGGCTTACACACTGAGCAGTTTTTGTAACCTTGTTTTTTGAGCTCAGTTTTTAATATCAAGAAGTGCATCATGTGCAATTTAAAGGGACTGTGTGAAATGAAACATTTGTTTTTGCTTGATCCATGGAGATAAGGAGCTAGCTATGGACTTTTGAAATTCTATATGCCTTTTACACCAAATGTGACAGCAAATGGGGCAGAAGACCTTCAGAGGAAATCCTCCAAGACTTTCCAGAGAGAATGAACCATGTCATCACCAACCGAAACTAGAAAAAGTAAGAGTAAGAACAAGGCCTTTCCTGTTGTGTTCACCTGATTCTCCTCAAACTGCCCTGACACAGATCTGCTGACCCTACCTGACCAGTTCTTCTGTTCAGTGGATAGTCAAGGTCAGTTAAATACAATCAGCCAATGAACCTGCCCAGGGACTACAGGTGGAAATTAGCACTGGTGCTAGTGGCTGACACTTCATCCTCATTGCTTAGTATGAAAGTGGTGCATGCGTGAGTGATGGTGGTGGTCGGAGGGACTGTTGGTGTCGATTGCCATGGCAGCCACTCCTATGCCAGTCGCCCCAGGGCCGCTGTGGCTACAACAGTAGTTTACCATCACCAGGTATAGAGTGAATGAATAATATGCTGAATGTAATGCTCTGTAAAAGCGTCTCTGTGACAAAAATGTCTGTGAAAAGTGCTATATAAATAAAGACTTACTTACTTACTTACTTACTTAAACTGCATTGTGACCTTTGACTGAGACACAAAGGTGAGTAACTGAGAAGTATAGTGTAAATGTTGGTGTAAAACTGCAACAAAACTTGAATTTCCCTTGGGATCAATAAAGTATCTCTCCCTCTCTTATAAGATTATTTAAATGGAATGTAAAAAAAACAAATGACCTAATTTTCTTTCTGGTTCGCAGTTTACACATCATTTAAAGTTCTTATATTGTGCAAAATTAACTTTTGTGAGCTTTATGCCTATCTACATCTTCAAAGATAAAATGCTCTGTTCCACCTTGTGATGTCATGAAGCAGTAGTTTTCAAGTTAAAAGCTACCTTTTACATTTTATTCAGGAGAGATTGGCAATTCCAGGGCTGAGATCATCCAAATGACTCTAGTAACAGTGTATGAAGTTTAAAAACACAGTGGAGCACATCCTGTATTACCACATGACATTGCAAGGTGGAAGGTGAAGTGTTTTCCATATGAGAGAAGAACTCACCCTAAATATGCAGGATTTGCACGTGAAACATGTGAATGAAACAAAACACAACTATATGTATGCATAAGTTCCTCTTTCTACTCACTCTGGTGGTATAATTGTGATGGTCTTTGTTGACAATTACACTAAATCTACAGCAACTGCTCTATACTTTTAATTGCAATAAACTTAAACAATATTTAAAACTGTACTGTGTGTGGTCTTAACCAACTGTAGCACTTTGAGATTTGTTTTTCAAAGTCCAGAATAATTAAAAATCTATTATCTGAATCACTAAACCAGGGACCAAACTCTAAACCTTAAAATACAAATTAAGCCAGGGCCAAACAGGGCCAAACCAGGGCTAAATCAATACAAACCTTGGATTAACCAAATGGAAATAACATTAAAATGAACTTTACAATTTTATTTGACATAGTAATTTTGCTCAACAAGATGTAATAACTGTTGACATTGCATCTATCATTTTAATGTTTAGGTTGGTAATTGTGGGTTTGTAAGAAAAAGTAGGCGGTATAGAAAGACAGGAAAAAGTCATTAGTTTAAAATATTGCTGATGCCGAAGAACATAATGTTACATTAAATCCACCAAGTAAAATTACATTAATAAGCACTTTTTGGGGGGAAAGTTGGAAATATGTTGTATAATCATAGTATTAAAGGTCATATACCCAATTTAGTTAACAGTTGCTTCTCTCATTCTGATGCTGAACCAAAGAAACAAGTATCTTGAATAAGCTCAGGCAGATGTTTCCACATAGTTCTCATTCAACAAGGTATCTAATTTGATAAAATGAAGTACCACACTGTTGCTACTTCATTGTTCCCATCCAATAAAATCTCAATTACAATGCATATTAGGCAGTATTAACGGTCTCATATATTAGAAGAAATAAAAAATGAGGTACAGGCCTTTCAGTAGCTTTGGATCAATGATAGATAAATTTGAGTATATGAGTAAAAATAAAAGATAACACCTTTATTTTGTTACACTAATGCTAAAACATGTTATTCCTCATCTAACTTGTCCCTGCATTGTCCCTCATCACTCCTTCCTGTATTCTGTTCTTTTATCCTCCACTTTTTTCCACAAACTGCCACTCAACTGATGTAAAACTATAAATATTGACCACCGGAACAATCCCACTAAACCAAGTAATAAGTAGAAAAACATGAAAACAAGTCACTTTAAAAGCCTATCTTTGCCACATTTTGCCTCACCAACATAAGACCAACCCTCTTCCTCTCTGCTTATATAACTATCACCTAAAGATCAGGTCTAATGTGAATTTGCCTATAATCCTTTGGATTTAGCTTCATCTGGCCACATCATGTTCCCTCTGCTCTGTAATCCCAAACGCTTTCTGGGTCAAAAACGAACCAAGTGTTTATTATTTTACTGCTTTCTCTCCAGGTCAGATTTTTTAATGACATTTCTTCGCTGCTCTACTCCCCGACAGTGGAAACTATGCAGGAATAATAATAACTTTCATGTCATAAAAGTAGGTTAGCAGGTAAAAAGTGGGGTCTTGTCTAGTCATTCTGGTATGATGATGTTTATGCATGTCTTCCACATTGGCCTCATTTTTAAACATGAACATGTATGTCCCATACAGATTTTTATAGTGGCACAACCATTTCTCATTTTAATAATTTTACTTGATATATGTGTGTATATATATATATATATATATATATATATATATATATATATATATATATATATATATATATATATATATATATATATATATATATATATATTAGTGCTGTCACGTGATTACAAAAATTGAGAGATTAATTCATTATGATCTGTAATTAATTAATCTAATTAATCTCTTTTTAATCTCACCTAAAAATTGCTGAGAAAAGCCTTCAATTTGAGGTATTTTCATTTAAATTCATTATTACATTATTGTGGCAGATCAAAAGACTGATATAGAACAAAAAAAAGTGACTTTATAAAGTCATTTATTGTTTAACAAACTTTAATAGATGCAGTCACTTACATTCCACAGTATCATCATTATTATTACTATTACTAATCTGCAGTGTTGGGAAGGTTACTTTTAAAATGTATTCCTTACAGATTACAGATTACATATCCCAAAATGTAGTTTGTAACTTAATCCATTTAATTACTTAAAGTGAGTAACGTAATTTGAATACTTTGGATTACTTGATATTGTCATGCTTTTTAAAACTACATGAATGTAGCAACCGCATCCTGCAAATGTTGTTCTTGTTTGTTCTCTTCAAATTGGTTGTTGAGCCCAAGTCTCCATGAATAAGAAACTGTTTGCTGTAAAGTAGCAAAGACTAGGAAATCTGAACATAATAACTTTTGTCTACTTAAAGACAATAAAAAGTCCAGTCTTTCCTTAACCATATTAAAAATATTATTGATAGAGAAATGCTTTATATATGAGATCACTGGTTTTAGTCCTTGTTTAGACCTGCTTTAGTTCTAGTTTAGTCCTGGAATGGGTTAGTCCTGGTTTTAGTCCTGGTGTTAGTCCTGGTTTAGTCCTGGTTTAGACCTGGTTTAGACCTGGTTTAGACCTGGTTTTAGTTCTGGTTTTAGTTCTGGTTTAGTCCTGGTTTAGACCTGGTTTTAGTTCTGGTTTAGTCCTGGTTTAGACCTGGTTTTAGTTCTGGTTTTAGTTCTGGTTTTAGTTCTGGTTTAGTCCTGGTATAGTCCTGGTTTAGACCTGGTTTTAGTTCTGGTTTAGTCCTGGTTTAGTCCTGGACTGGGTTAGTCCCTTTTTTAGTCTTGGTGTTAGTTCTGGTTTAGAGGTTCACAGGAGGAAGCGCGGTTTATGCAGCGTACGCGAGAAAACGCACACGGCGCACGGGAGGACAGCGGTGTCCGCGCAGTAACTATGGAAGGAAACGTGGTCCGTGCATTCTCAGGTTAATGACGATGATGAAGGTGTATGTTTGTGTTTGTTTGTGTTTGTGTGCGTGTCCCCTCATGTGGCAGGTCACTATAGGACAGTAGTGCAGACATCATGAGTCCTATGCAGGTTGTTTTCACCAGTGGCATTTAAGTTGTAGGCGATTTTATATTTGTTATTTTCTTTTATATTTCACGTCGGGAGAATAATTTCCAAGACACGAATGTGTTTTTACCTGTGCACTGCTGGCTCTGTTCTACTGGCTCTTCGACCTCGTCCATTTGGCGACTGACGCCACCAACGTTAACATGACGTTTACATCGCTCTTACTGCGCGCATTTTGTGTGGGTTTCCGGCAATGAGTGGAATTACCGAAATAAAAATTTTTATAAATGTGTTCTTTTTTGTGTGTGTGTTGTTGTCCCAACAACACATAAAAACAGATATTATAATAAAGCAAGTTGCATACAGAAACAGTAAAGTCAGAGATTAAAAATGAGATTAACGCGATTAAAAAACATGACGCGCTAAATATGACTGTAATTAATTAATCGCAATTAACGCGATAATTTGACACCCCTATATATATATATATATATATATATATATATATATATATATTATATTTTTTTTTTTTATTCTGGGAGGAGTAAAATGTAACTTGTTGCCCCTATTTAATCCTAAAGCTATCTAGTTAGTTGTTTTCATGACTTTTAATGTTAAAGATGCACTATGTAACTTGTGGGGTGGGGTCTACCTGTTTGTCTAATTGGAGATTGTATTTGGCAGGAAAATTTCCATAATATGGCATTAGACATCTTATCTATTTAGCATTTATTCAATCACACATTGCTCAAAAATATGTAAATCAGGTCACCTTTCTACACATCTGACCTGTAACTTGTCCTGGTGGAGTCACCTGCTTGTCTCTGTGAAGGTAGATAGGTGTAATGTCATACTATGGGATATTCAGGGCAAGTAATGTAAGTAATTGCAAACTTGCATATCTCCATGGAGACAAGCAATAAATATACTTTCCTGTATTTTTATTCATGAAGCCCAAACATGAAGAGATTAAGACTGTGTTCACCTTGTCCACATGCAAAATTGGGTCTAAACAGGGACTAAACTAGGAACTAAACTTGAATTAGACCAGGACAAAACCAGGACTAGAGCAAGCCCAAACCAAGTCTACAACAGGACCAAACAGGGATCAAACCAGTGAAGTGAACATAGCCTATAGTATCATATAGTTTTATACAAGGGTTACAAAGCCTAAACATTATAAGGTCTCTTTACGTCTACTCATCTCATTGAGGTCCTCAGTCTCTCACCTTTGGCCCTGACCCAGTTCAGTCTTTTCTTGATCAACAACAGATGCTCCGCCATTAGAGAAATGTGAACTATGCAACTGCTACTACAGCCACTGTCACTCCTGCTGGTCAATAATATCACTTTAGTATTGTATTTAGTATTTAGTACAATTCTACAACAATTATTACTGCTACTCCTTCAACTACTACTCTGACTACTACTACTACTTCTCCTACTATTGCTACTATTGTTATTACTACTACTCCTGCTGCTGTGGCTGCTGCTGCTACTACTATTACTACTACTACTACTACTGCTACTACTACTGCTACTGCTACTACTTCTACTACTACTACTATTGAAAATCTTGAAATCATAATTACAAACTATGAAATTGATGGGTAGCTTTTTCAGTTTGAATTAAGTAACTATGGTAATTAAAAGTGGGTACGTACAAAATTTAATCATTGTTTAGAAGTTTTGTGAAATGATTTTTTTGCACATCATTTGACACTTGGACTTCTACTAAGACATTTAGAAGGATGATTTATCACATCTATAGGTTAGCAAACATATAAAAAACATATTTTCATAGATTGATACAAACAAAAAAACAAGATTAAGATGAAAAGTGACATTACTGGGCTGTCTGTGGCTGTTCCCTGCAGGATGTCGCTGAAGTAGTTTTGACCTGGTGTTTGTGTGGGAGAAGGAGAGGCAGGACTCAATGAACCGTCTTTAAACATCTGAGAAAAACAAGAAACAAGAAAGTCACATAAGAGTCTCAAAGGAATTAGTTTAGCAATATCTACAAGAAGTAGATGGCAGACCATATTACACTTTTATGGGGTATTAACTGGCAACACATATAACACACATAATTAGATAACCATGTTACCTTTTATTGTTTTGACAAAACAATACATTAACATGTGTAATAACTTTCCCATTCATTTATGATGCACTGGAATTACTCAAACATGCATGGATGACATAAAAAAACAATTCAGGCATGTTTTTGATGAGGAAACAACGTTCAGTGTAGAAACTGTAGAAAACTCAAACACCCCCTCTTGAAAGCAACACAGCGTAACATTCTGGACATGACACCTGCGCGATTCAATGAAAATAGTTAAATTAAATACTTTTAAATATTATCCCTGGAGATATATAGTTTCATGTCATACTTTGGAATATTATAGCCAAAGCAACAACATTACAATGGAGGAAAGCAGGTGAAAGCCCTCCAAGCCAAATAAAAGTGAGGTTTGTGGAGACGCAATCCTGCTCACAGTAAGAACCCTTATTAATCTAGTTATCTATTTTTCTGGCTAAAAAGGCTTTAAAGTTGGTAATACAGGTCATTGGCTCTATACTGTCTTCTTACCATGTCGCCAGATGGCATGATGACTGACTGGTTATGTTTTTGTTTTGGCGTCTTCTCCTCTTCTTTCAGGCTTGTCTGTTTAACCAGGTTCCCGGCCCGGCCCTCTGTGCTGAGCTTTCGGATGGGATTAGAGAGCCACTTCTTCAGGGTGTTGACAGGGCTGCGTGTGCCCCCAGAGAGAGACTGAGAGCAGGGACTGGAGCTGCCCGAGGTCTGCTGAGGAGCGGAGGGGGTCATACTACCATCACTGCCCGCAACAGAGTACGATTCTGCAAGAAAGACACCAGTCATAGGTGAACATAACTAAAGATCCACCAATATGTTTTTTTTTTCATGAGCAATGATGATACTATTTGTTTAGAATCCAGAGAAACTGATGGCTGATAAGCTCTGCCGATATTTTTGGGGCGATTTTATTATTTTCCCCAAATTCTGCAATTAAACTGTACTACAAACTCACCCACAGTCCTTTTTTTATCATAAACCTGTAAGAGAGCAGTGTAGCTATGCTAAGTGCAATTATCTCTAACACTACATCATTTGAATACAACTTTATGTAAATTCTTTAAGCAGCAGGGTGGCAAAAATCAAATACTGGCCTATGCTGGGTATTTTAGGCCGATAGCCAACTGATATATACACACCAGGCTTATCTCAAAACATAAGTAGTGCTGTAGGCCTTTAATTGCTTAGTCAATTAAGTGGTTAACCAAAATTAGTCAACCAAAATTTGTATTATTCAACCAATGATTTAGATAAGAATAATAATTTAGATTCTAAAGATTTATAAGAAACAGCAGAAAGGAGAAGTTAGTGAAGAATTAAACTTGTGACTCACAAGTTCTGTCTATATAAATACATTGTTTCCTAATGCTTTTTTCTGTATAAACAGTTGTTTTTGCATGAACTCTTGTGCTAGAGTACATAGAGCTATGTAATAGTTTTGAGAGCTTTTGTCACACTGCCTTTTTAGTCAACTGATCAATCGGCAGGACATGTTTTTAGTTGACCAAGAATTGATTTAGTCGACTACAGTTTGAAACATAACATTACCTACTGAAGTCAATTAATCTACATTATAAAACACAGTGAATAATTAGGATGCTTTGAATGCATAAGGTGAGTAAAGAATGACTTTAGACCACTGTAAACAGTTCAGAATGAACTAGTTCTGTTTTTCATGGTTTTTAAAACAGTAAATTTCAGGTACAGTGCCTTTAATGAGCGTTTTGTGTTTGTTGCACATCTGAACATCTGTATTTGGTCTGGCCTAATTCTGCACCTCTGGGCCACATCTGCATTTTGTTTAGTTTCTCCCAAGTGGAAATATTAAAACCCCATTTGAACCGCACTGTTTTAATCAAATCCTACATTTCTCTGTATCTTCTGCTGATGGAAACACAGTGGATACTTTCAGAGGAGCAGAGGTTTTACCCAGAAGTCTGTGGTCTTCTTCTGTCAGCACATTTACATAAACCACAATATTACCAAGATGCTGGTAATATGTAGGTCAGTGCTCAGAGAACTGTCTCATGGAGATTAGACAGAGAAAAAGAGAGTGAAAAATTAGGTCTTCTTTCTAATGTTTGTTGTACACTGTAATGTACTGTTACTTCAAAGTACTACTAAACTACAGCCAATTACTTTGCGCTGCAAGATTTTGAGGAAAAAATCTAACTGCGATATGAGTTTGGTAATTTATCAGCTTTTATCAGTCTTCACTAATAGTCAGTGATAATCTTGGGCCTTTTTAATAGAGAGGTCTACAGCTACTCACCAGTCAATAAAAGCATGTGGTGTGGAGCAGAGTTCAGACTTTAGCAAAAAATTTATTATTTTTTTGTTTAAATATTTAAATGGCAATGATTTTGAACTTTGAAAACACTGTCAAACACACACTCTTACGGTGGAACCATTTGTATTCCCTCTCTTGGTTGCCTCAGTTTGGTTTTAAACATGAGTCTTTCCTGACAGCCATAAGCCTCTGTCTCTCTCTGCACCTGAGGTTAATACACCACAGCTCCATCAAATCAACACAATGATTAGGGCTTATGTAACAGAGCAACAGAGCAACCTACCCAGTGGGCACAAATGATTATAGTTANAAGTGAAGCTGCAAATTTGCGATAGTAACTCTTCTCCCTTTTTACTTTATTGCCAATCTTTTCTTTAAAAATCATGTATCTGTAATATTGCACCACATTTCACAAATAATAACACAGTTTTGACTTGTATCTAAACTAGAAGTGCAGAGCTCTGATCTTTTGAACACTTAAGAGTTTCAATGCGAGTTGTTTTAAATGCTGATGTGTCCGAGTCCGACCTGAGCCCGTTGGACTTCGGTTGGGTTTCCATGCTCTAGGTCCAACTTTATTCCTCACTGGCCTAAAGCATTCCGGGCATCCTAATTATTTACTGTGATGAGTTTATAATCTCTCTATACAACTGTCAGGGAACAAAGCAGAGTTTTGCTTTCACGATAATGCAAGACTAATGTCAACTAGCATTCTAATAGTGCACTTCCTGGTTCACAGATGATGAGAATGCCGTATAAATAGATATAGACAGTGCAAAATTCCAATGTGTCTGTACTGGAGCAAAACTAATATTGCTTTATTGCATGAAAAACTGTACAGTCCCTTTAAGACAAACATAAACAATAGATTTGACACATTTGTTTCTGTTTTGTAGATAAAAGAACAGGAAAACAAGACTCACTCAAACTGGGTAAGTGTCTTGATAAAAAAAAAAAAAGAAAGAAAAAAAGCACAAATTTAAATAACACAATTTGAATTACTTTTTGTTTTTTTGGTAGATAACTGCAAGAAATGCTGAACGGGCTCTCAACCAGGAGAAGGTGGAAGCATCAAAACTACGAGAAAAGTGAGTGGGACATAATTCTATCCAATAAATTAGGGCAAAAGTAGTTTCCAGTTTTTATCAATATTTGTCAGAATAGTTGGGACAATGTTGTAGTTTACAGTTCCCTTTGTTAACAGAAGTTTTATTAGGAGTTTGGGCATGTTCAAATGAATAGTAGTGTATATATATGCTCTATGTATTTTTCTATAGTGGTGGGTCCGACACGTATTTTATTGTTAGATTTGTTTACTTTGCCTAAAAAGTAAAACTGAAAGATTTGGAGAGGGGGAAATCTATCCTTCTGATAAGCATTACGATTAGATTTGCTAATTATAGGGTTCTGTTCAAAGTTCACATTTTCAGCTTTCACCAGAGGAATTGGCAAAAAGACTGAAATAAGAACTGTAAAATCTAACACAATAATCACATTTGAGAACATGTTTGTACAGATCTAAACTACAGTGTTATCAGTTTTTACGTAGAATAAGACAGGAGATTTTGTTTGTGGAGGAAATAATGATACTTCAAAAATTTTATAGTTTTGCATAAACTATCAATAACATTTTTTTTTTCTGAATAAATGCATAGTGTAACAAAAAAAATCATCTTTTCAATAAACATGATTTCAATATTGATCAAAATAATCATAATCATGATTTTTTCCATAATCGATTGCTGTGGGCAGGGTTGCCTCTCCACAAAGCTGATCTGTAACTTTGCATAGTGCTGTCACCTACTGGATGGATAAATATAGATTGATCATGCGGCATTTTAATTATACTTTATGTAAATGCTAAACCTTTATTTTTTCCTTTTAGATTGACACTACTCACAACACAGCTGAACGAAAAGCGCGCCCCTCTCTTCAGACCAAACTCGGGGCAGTTCGCTGGACCTCGTCAGGGTAAGAACTTTTATTACTCTATTTTCTGATCGATTTATAATACAGTTTCCTCATCACAAACAGACCTGGAGGTGTGTTTTGTTTCATTCACACATGTTTAACACACAAACCCTGCGTATTTAGGCAGACTTCCACCTTCTGATATCATGTGGTAATACAAGAAGTGCTCCCCTAAACTCCATACACCTTCACTGGAATCATTTGGATCATTTTAGCCCTGGAATTGCCAATCTCTACTGAACTAAAGGTAAAAGGAGCTGTTAACTTGAAAAACTATGACTACATGATATCATAAGGTGGTGTTTGATGAGGTAACTGCATTATAACATGGCTCAAAGCGTAAAATTTGGGTGATATTGGACCTTAAACGAAATTATTCCAGCATTATGTTTCTTTTCAAATGGTTTGCTCCCGGTAAAGCCCACACCGAGGACCTCCTTTGGCATGTTAAGTGCGAACTGCTTTGTGTGCTTTGTGTAAACTGGCTGGTTCTGGTTACGACAGGTGATTCCTACGGACCGTCTCCTGTGAGTGGGGGAGCACCGTCTCCTCCGATCATGATCGAGGGACCCAGGCGCCCTCCCTCCGCCCCGGTGGGTCGCAAAATAGACCAGTATGGTGAGTTCCGGGTCTTTCTTCACTGGCTGCTGGACCTCCTCCCTGATCCTCCCTGATCCAAGTCACTTCCTCTACTTCTTTAATTTCCTCTTGCATCCCTCTTTTCACTTCTTCTTTTCAGATTTTTGTTTTAAGTTACGTCATGTTTTGTTGTAGCATCGCAGCCCGTCTTCACTGTATGTTCTCTTCTTCCTATGTTGTTCCTCTGTCCCTTTTCTCTTTCACGGGTTGACACTATAATCTGTGGTTCCATTACAAAAAAAAAAAGACTATTGTTACATTTACTTTAGCATAATACGGTGTTTTTTGTGGTGTACAGGCCCCAGACCTCCGTCAGATCCACACGGACGTTACGCTGACAACAAGCACATGTCTGGAATGGGTATGTCACTTCATATTTTTTGTTTTGAGTTTAAAGGGGGGTATTATGCTAAATTGACTTTTTGGAGCTTTTTACTGTGTTATAATGTTCTCTCATCAAAAACAAGCCTTAAGAGTTTTTATGTAGCTTATGTCACTTCAGAAACCTGATGTGATGTGCAGTGGTGTAGTCGGGATTTTTAAAAATGTTTTAAACAAGGACTGAACCAGGTCTAAATCAGGACTAAACCAGGTCTAAATTAGGGCTGAACCAGGACTGAACCAGGACTGAACCAGGACTGAACCAGGTCTAAACCAGGACTAAACCAGGACTAAACCGGGTCTAAATTAGGACTAAACTAGGTCTAAATCAGGACTAAATCAGGAGTAAACTAGGACTAATCTTGGACTTGAGAGAGGGAGAACCCTGAGACCGTGGTGCAGAGTATCCGCAAAGCCGCGACTGGGCAATGGCTGCAGAGCTCTGCACCGGTCCTTTCGCCTGCAGTCACCCGACGGTCTATGCGGGTGCACCTCAGGGCCTCTCCCGACACTCAGTCCTGGTTCAGTCTTGGTTCAATCCTGGTCCCTCATGTGGCAGGTCACTATAGGACAGTAGTGCAGACATCATGAGTCTATGCAGGTTGTTTTCACCAGTGGCATTTAAGTTGTAGGCGATTTTATATTTGTTATTTTCTTTTATATTTCACGTCGGGAGAATAATTTCCAAGACACGAATGTGTTTTTACCTGTGCACTGCTGGCTCTGTTCTACTGGCTCTTCGACCTCGTCCATTTGGCGACTGACGCCACCAACGTTAACATGACGTTTACATCGCTCTTACTGCGCGCATTTTGTGTGGGTTTCCGGCAATGAGTGGAATTACCGAAATAAAATTTTTTATAAATGTGTTCTTTTTGTGTGTGTGTTGTTGTCCCAACAACACATAAAAACAGATATTATAATAAAGCAAGTTGCATACAGAAACAGTAAAGTCAGAGATTAAAAATGAGATTAACGCGATTAAAAAACATGACGCGCTAAATATGACTGTAATTAATTAATCGCAATTAACGCGATAATTTGACACCCCTATATATATATATATATATATATATATATATATATATATTTTTTTTTTTTTTTTTTTTTATTCTGGGAGGAGTAAAATGTAACTTGTTGCCCCTATTTAATCCTAAAGCTATCTAGTTAGTTGTTTTCATGACTTTTAATGTTAAAGATGCACTATGTAACTTGTGGGGTGGGGTCTACCTGTTTGTCTAATTGGAGATTGTATTTGGCAGGAAAATTTCCATAATATGGCATTAGACATCTTATCTATTTAGCATTTATTCAATCACACATTGCTCAAAAATATGTAAATCAGGTCACCTTTCTACACATCTGACCTGTAACTTGTCCTGGTGGAGTCACCTGCTTGTCTCTGTGAAGGTAGATAGGTGTAATGTCATACTATGGGATATTCAGGGCAAGTAATGTAAGTAATTGCAAACTTGCATATCTCCATGGAGACAAGCAATAAATATACTTTCCTGTATTTTTATTCATGAAGCCCAAACATGAAGAGATTAAGACTGTGTTCACCTTGTCCACATGCAAAATTGGGTCTAAACAGGGACTAAACTAGGAACTAAACTTGAATTAGACCAGGACAAAACCAGGACTAGAGCAAGCCCAAACCAAGTCTACAACAGGACCAAACAGGGATCAAACCAGTGAAGTGAACATAGCCTATAGTATCATATAGTTTTATACAAGGGTTACAAAGCCTAAACATTATAAGGTCTCTTTACGTCTACTCATCTCATTGAGGTCCTCAGTCTCTCACCTTTGGCCCTGACCCAGTTCAGTCTTTTCTTGATCAACAACAGATGCTCCGCCATTAGAGAAATGTGAACTATGCAACTGCTACTACAGCCACTGTCACTCCTGCTGGTCAATAATATCACTTTAGTATTGTATTTAGTATTTAGTACAATTCTACAACAATTATTACTGCTACTCCTTCAACTACTACTCTGACTACTACTACTACTTCTCCTACTATTGCTACTATTGTTATTACTACTACTCCTGCTGCTGTGGCTGCTGCTGCTACTACTATTACTACTACTACTACTACTGCTACTACTACTGCTACTGCTACTACTTCTACTACTACTACTATTGAAAATCTTGAAATCATAATTACAAACTATGAAATTGATGGGTAGCTTTTTCAGTTTGAATTAAGTAACTATGGTAATTAAAAGTGGGTACGTACAAAATTTAATCATTGTTTAGAAGTTTTGTGAAATGATTTTTTTGCACATCATTTGACACTTGGACTTCTACTAAGACATTTAGAAGGATGATTTATCACATCTATAGGTTAGCAAACATATAAAAAACATATTTTCATAGATTGATACAAACAAAAAAACAAGATTAAGATGAAAAGTGACATTACTGGGCTGTCTGTGGCTGTTCCCTGCAGGATGTCGCTGAAGTAGTTTTGACCTGGTGTTTGTGTGGGAGAAGGAGAGGCAGGACTCAATGAACCGTCTTTAAACATCTGAGAAAAACAAGAAACAAGAAAGTCACATAAGAGTCTCAAAGGAATTAGTTTAGCAATATCTACAAGAAGTAGATGGCAGACCATATTACACTTTTATGGGGTATTAACTGGCAACACATATAACACACATAATTAGATAACCATGTTACCTTTTATTGTTTTGACAAAACAATACATTAACATGTGTAATAACTTTCCCATTCATTTATGATGCACTGGAATTACTCAAACATGCATGGATGACATAAAAAAACAATTCAGGCATGTTTTTGATGAGGAAACAACGTTCAGTGTAGAAACTGTAGAAAACTCAAACACCCCCTCTTGAAAGCAACACAGCGTAACATTCTGGACATGACACCTGCGCGATTCAATGAAAATAGTTAAATTAAATACTTTTAAATATTATCCCTGGAGATATATAGTTTCATGTCATACTTTGGAATATTATAGCCAAAGCAACAACATTACAATGGAGGAAAGCAGGTGAAAGCCCTCCAAGCCAAATAAAAGTGAGGTTTGTGGAGACGCAATCCTGCTCACAGTAAGAACCCTTATTAATCTAGTTATCTATTTTTCTGGCTAAAAAGGCTTTAAAGTTGGTAATACAGGTCATTGGCTCTATACTGTCTTCTTACCATGTCGCCAGATGGCATGATGACTGACTGGTTATGTTTTTGTTTTGGCGTCTTCTCCTCTTCTTTCAGGCTTGTCTGTTTAACCAGGTTCCCGGCCCGGCCCTCTGTGCTGAGCTTTCGGATGGGATTAGAGAGCCACTTCTTCAGGGTGTTGACAGGGCTGCGTGTGCCCCAGAGAGAGACTGAGAGCAGGGACTGGAGCTGCCCGAGGTCTGCTGAGGAGCGGAGGGGGTCATACTACCATCACTGCCCGCAACAGAGTACGATTCTGCAAGAAAGACACCAGTCATAGGTGAACATAACTAAAGATCCACCAATATGTTTTTTTTTTCATGAGCAATGATGATACTATTTGTTTAGAATCCAGAGAAACTGATGGCTGATAAGCTCTGCCGATATTTTTGGGGCGATTTTATTATTTTCCCCAAATTCTGCAATTAAACTGTACTACAAACTCACCCACAGTCCTTTTTTATCATAAACCTGTAAGAGAGCAGTGTAGCTATGCTAAGTGCAATTATCTCTAACACTACATCATTTGAATACAACTTTATGTAAATTCTTTAAGCAGCAGGGTGGCAAAAATCAAATACTGGCCTATGCTGGGTATTTTAGGCCGATAGCCAACTGATATATACACACCAGCTTATCTCAAAACATAAGTAGTGCTGTAGGCCTTTAATTGCTTAGTCAATTAAGTGGTTAACCAAAATTAGTCAACCAAAATTTGTATTATTCAACCAATGATTTAGATAAGAATAATAATTTAGATTCTAAAGATTTATAAGAAACAGCAGAAAGGAGAAGTTAGTGAAGAATTAAACTTGTGACTCACAAGTTCTGTCTATATAAATACATTGTTTCCTAATGCTTTTTTCTGTATAAACAGTTGTTTTTGCATGAACTCTTGTGCTAGAGTACATAGAGCTATGTAATAGTTTTGAGAGCTTTTGTCACACTGCCTTTTTAGTCAACTGATCAATCGGCAGGACATGTTTTTAGTTGACCAAGAATTGATTTAGTCGACTACAGTTTGAAACATAACATTACCTACTGAAGTCAATTAATCTACATTATAAACACAGTGAATAATTAGGATGCTTTGAATGCATAAGGTGAGTAAAGAATGACTTTAGACCACTGTAAACAGTTCAGAATGAACTAGTTCTGTTTTTCATGGTTTTTAAAACAGTAAATTTCAGGTACAGTGCCTTTAATGAGCGTTTTGTGTTTGTTGCACATCTGAACATCTGTATTTGGTCTGGCCTAATTCTGCACCTCTGGGCCACATCTGCATTTTGTTTAGTTTCTCCCAAGTGGAAATATTAAAACCCCATTTGAACCGCACTGTTTTAATCAAATCCTACATTTCTCTGTATCTTCTGCTGATGGAAACACAGTGGATACTTTCAGAGGAGCAGAGGTTTTACCCAGAAGTCTGTGGTCTTCTTCTGTCAGCACATTTACATAAACCACAATATTACCAAGATGCTGGTAATATGTAGGTCAGTGCTCAGAGAACTGTCTCATGGAGATTAGACAGAGAAAAAGAGAGTGAAAAATTAGGTCTTCTTTCTAATGTTTGTTGTACACTGTAATGTACTGTTACTTCAAAGTACTACTAAACTACAGCCAATTACTTTGCGCTGCAAGATTTTGAGGAAAAAATCTAACTAACTAGTAGACTAATCAGTCTTCACTAATAGTCAGTGATAATCTTGGGCCTTTTTAATAGAGAGGTCTACAGCTACTCACCAGTCAATAAAAGCATGTGGTGTGGAGCAGAGTTCAGACTTTAGCAAAAAATTATTATTTTTTTGTTTAAATATTTAAATGGCAATGATTTTGAACTTTGAAACACTGTCAAACACACTCTTACGGTGGAACCATTTGTATTCCCTCTCTTGGTTGCCTCAGTTTGGTTTTAAACATGAGTCTTTCCTGACAGCCATAAGCCTCTGTCTCTCTCTGCACCTGAGGTTAATACACCACAGCTCCATCAAATCAACACAATGATTAGGGCTTATGTAACAGAGCAACAGAGCAACCTACCCAGTGGGCACAAATGATTATAGTTAGTTATACTGAACAGGGCATCCTAAATTAAGGTTAAGGTATCGATGGGGTTCTAAAAGACAAAAAATGAGAACTGATGTCATAGCAATGATCAATTTAAAACAAAATGTCCTATCTTCTGAATGGTGATAAATAGTCAAAATAACATAAAACTGAAAACCATTATTTACTATTAATAGAAGAAACTATGATAACCCCTCAATAGTCTAAAATTCTGCCCCATAGTGTGAAAAGAACATGGATTAAAGACAATCTCACTTTGTTGCTCCTTGTATTGTCATTCACATAAAAAGTAACTACACTGATTAAACAGGCTGCTGAAATATGAAATACAGGCAAAAAGTGACATTCAAACTTCACAACCTGTATGAAAGAAAATTAAGAATCTAAAAAGTATTTATACCACCACATTATGAACAAAATTTATAAGAAACTCTAAAAACCCACGAATACTTCAAAAGTGTTCACTGCATTTGAGCCATCCTTCTATGCCGCAGGGGAAATATGTCAGGAGAACAGGATTATCTAATTTAGTGCATAAAGGGGCACTGTAAATGTGAACCTCTGCTTAGAGCCAGGGCTATTGTTGTGTCCTTGGGCAAGACACTTCAAATCTATCAAATTGCAAAGGCTGCTATGTTGTGAAATGCATGGTATTCTTGTATTAATTTATTAGAGAATATTTCAGTCTTCTCTCAAATTTTAATGCTCCCAGAGTTGTTTACTATGCGCACTCTGAACAGAATTATACAATTTAAGCATACAGTATTGCAAATCTAATCCTCACAATTTGATATTTTTCCAGAAATAACTCCAGATGTAATTAAGCTATTTTTATGCATCCCAGTGGCTTCAGCGTCCTCATGCATTGTCAAATAAAATCCAAATGCATATTCAAAACAACTAAGACATTCAAAACATTAATACTGTATATACTGCTCATGTGAACTCTCCAATAACATCTTTTATTTATAAGATCATTGGGGATAATTGCAGCATCTCCACACAGGGCTGTTTTAATTTTCATATTTCACACGTCTATTTACAGAAGCGATTGGTGGAGGAGGAAAAAGGGAAGGGGGGGCTTCATAATCACTACAAAAGCTACAGGAACAGAGCAGGATTTAAGGGTCAGGGTTACAGATGGGAGTGACTGTTCATATTCAACTACAGTCTATGTCAATACTGTAGAGACCGGGAGCACGCTGGGACACACTATGGTGAAGCTAATGGAGTAACAGGACAATGATGGCTCCCTTTAGTAAAAAAAAACCCCAAACTGTCTCTCAAGCTCAGGTATGTGCACCACTGATGATTTGTAGTCTCTGGTACATTGGACACTGGACTGAACATTTTGAGCATTTGTTTTATTTAGTTTTTGCCCTCCTTTGGGTTAATTATTCATTTAGAATTTCCATGGTTTAGTTCCTGGACTGCATAAAGATGTTTTTCAAAGAGATTTGGAGTCAATGGAGCCGGAAGTGCACTCACTTACTCACTTCCTATTTGGAATGTGGCTGCTGTTACAGCCCCAGGCCTCCAGTTCTCTGACTTTTTGGTGTGTGTTGTAATTGGTGGGACGCTTCTACAGCAGGCCAATCCTGCCTCACCTGCAGCCACCTCCACCTATTTGAGAAGATTCCCAAAACCTGTTTGGGGCTGCTGGCCTTTGTGGCCAGTATGACATTTTATGTCTGTGTCTTTTTTGTGCCAGTCACTGATTTGTGTGTGGCACACTAGTTTTTTAGTTGGGACTCAATTCTGTTTGTGGGTTTATGAGAGCTTATTTTGGGACACTTGTGATTTAGTTGTGTGTCATGTGGCCCTTAGTTTAGTCACTTGTTTGTTTTTTATAGACCTAAGTGACCTTTTTTTTTGGCACAAAACTTATTTGTTAATCTTGTTATTTTGTTTCTTAGTTTATTTTGTGTATATATTTTAGAACACTTTTTTTTTTTTTTTGTCTTTTCAAGCCCTGTCCATTACATTATTACTTAATTTATACAATTTTCCACCTTGTTTTTTGTTACTTTCCTGACCCTTGGCTTGGTTGTAACACTACTAGCAGGTTAGCTATGTCCATTTTTATATATAGTCTACAGTTTAGTCTCATTTTAGACCATGTTTAGCCCTAATACAGATCTGATATAGACCAGGTTTAAATCTGGTCATACTGGGAAAGCCAAATATTATCTTAGGTGGCACTTGGAGTCAAAAGTTTGAGAACCACTGGTCTAAAAAGGAAAACAAATCAAACATTGTTGCTGACTGAATTCTTATAATCATATAAAAGTAATTATAGAAAACTATAGATTAGACCAAACATCTTTAAAAAGAAATAAAGCAGTAAATGACAGTATTGTATTGACATTATACACAAATAAATATATGATAAATATAGGATTACAAGATAGCATTTACTTAGGCTTATCCTCCCAGTCCAGCTTACTCCTAACCATGAACCCAACTCAAGGTCCAACTCACTGCTCCAGACAGGTTGCCCAGTTGCATTAAAGGATGGGTCAAATGCAGAAGACCAATTTCCCCAATATACAATAAAGTATAAATTATATATTATTATGTGTGTGTGTACTTACATGGTCCAGGGATACAACAGACAGCCTTTGACAAGAGAGATCACATTCAACCTTACATTCATTCACTTTTGGCTATTTAAAAGTGCACTGTGTATATTTTTTGTATGCCAGCTGTCTGTCTTCATAGACAATGTTCCACAGCATAGCTTTAAATATATCTATCCCAGTGGAGACAAGCAGGTCACTTCACCAGGCAGGCAGAGTTACAGGTCAAATCTGTGAAGAGGTGTCCCCACTCACAGTAAGAATGCATGTTTTTCAAAGATTTTTTTGAACAATAAATGCACCCATAAGGAAATAAATGGAAGATAGATACTTTAATGCCAGTGGAACATTCCAGGCAAAACAATAATGTTTCCATTACCAGAAGGCAGCATACCCTCAACCAGAAAGTTCCATAAAAATATTAGCAGTATTCATATTTGGCATTTTAAACCATACCTGTCATTGTTTCAAAACAGCATCCACATTTACCAAGGAGTTTTCGGGAGAGGTGCACACAGCCACAATCTCTCTGCTTCTTCTGGCCCTTTTTCATAATGTCCCAGACAACATATTACACTCAAATCTATCAAACACTGAAGTCATGGTCCAAAAACCTAATCCTACAAGTCCATATATAATCCAAAATTCAATAGAAAGAAATTCAATCCCATTGTTGGCAGCTA
Source organism: Boleophthalmus pectinirostris (assembly GCF_026225935.1). NCBI lineage: Eukaryota > Metazoa > Chordata > Actinopteri > Gobiiformes > Gobiidae > Boleophthalmus > Boleophthalmus pectinirostris. The sequence continues at coordinate 28,675,834 of NW_026571299.1, forward strand.
TATTCCGGTTAGATTCTGTCGCTGACGTCCCGTAGAGTGGAATAAACAGGAGGATGTGGCTCTGTGGTGGGACAGTGGAGATTAATATGAAGCTGGAGGAGAGGGAGAGACAGGCTAAAGGGGGAGGGGCTAAGATAACATGCTACGCTGACACTAGCATCTGTTTCCTCTGTGTTTGCTCCTGCAGTTTTCTTTTCTGTAGTCTTGAATGAGCAAAGCTTTAAGGTGCACTATGTAACTTTTCTGTCCCCTCGCTTTGTCCCACAGTATGGCATTAAATGCTTCTATTTAGACGTTTGTGGTGTTTTTAATACCTTGAAACCTTGAAAAAAGTGCATTCTTACTGTGAGCAGACTCGCCTCTCCACAGATCTGTGCAGCCAAATCTGCACAGATTTGTGTTGCTGCCTGCTTGTCAACATAAAGATAGTTGAGTTTAATGCAAGATGGTGAATAATAATTAGGATGCTAAGAATGTGTTAAGAAAGTGGTTGGAGGGGTTGATGGTACAGACTGACAGTCTCACTTCTGTCAGGCTACATGAGGGGAGAAGTGGCAACAATAGCTTACCACCCTGAGTGTGATGTGAATGAATAATGTACTGTATGGGTGTCTTGAAAGGTGATATATAAATCCAATGCATCATCATCAAAGTAAGGAATAAGTCTAGGCCTCTGTTTAAAATTAACTACTTCTGCTTTTCATATGTTTAAGACAGTAAAAATCAGGTACAGTGCCTTTTAAAAACAATAAAAACAACAAATGCAGCAAAATACCACATTTAAAGAACTACTGGTCTAAAAGGTTTAAAAAGTGTATTGTTCTTATATTACTGTGTACTTCCACAATGAAGCAAAATAAACATCAACATGTGGAAATGCCCAGCTCTTACTCACGAGAAGGCTCATTTAATCTCAGAGCCAAGATTAGGTATTCATGACAGGATCATGTCCGGAGCACATCTGTCAGACTGACCACATCTGGAGACTTCACCAACGAGAGACTGACACGAAGTCCAACATGGAGAGAGAGGAAGTAACCCTAAATATAAAGCTGCAGGAGAATTAAAGATGGCTTCATAAAAATAATCCCTACTTTAGCCTTTAGAATAACATAAGAAATGGTACTGTAAAAATCTTCAAAATAGCATAAGAAGTAGTACTGTACACAACACAATAACTACATCTTTTTTTATACATCTTTTTCCAGTGAATTATCTCCCGGATTCCAATAATATGCATTTTAAATGCAAAAGAAGATTAAAAGTGCATTATGTAACTTTCCTTGTAGAAGGTCCACCAACTGAAGAATTAAGGTTAGATATTTTTCTAAATCATTCAGCTCTATACAATAATTACATTGTATTATTAACTTCCATGCCACATTAACACTAAGGTTAAGTGGGCGGTGTCTTGGTCAAGGACATCACAACAAACTAGGGAGTTAAGATCAAACTGTCAACTCTATCACCTAAACTAATGATACCTTTTTGTTGTTGATTTCACTAAATATTCAAATTTCACTGTATAACTCATCTACAGATTTATGTAATTTATTCAATGAAATTCCTCCAGAGGAAAAAAAATGTTATTTCAATCCAGTAGCACAGATTACAGTATTTAAAATATCGAGCGTTAAGCTTTTAAAACACAGAAATGATGATCCCAGTGGAAATCCAGGCATCTCAACCCACAATGTTGGATTATTCAACCCGTTTACTTCTAGTATTCTAGCATTTTTCTGTCACGTGCAACAGACAGACACTGCACCAGATCTAAAACAGACTAGGACAGAACATGGTAACATAAACATGGATTGAACCAGGACTTAAAGTGCATATGATAGGTTTTCATGTTTTTTAAATTGTTACTTGGTTTAGTGGGATAGTAAAAAAAATAAAAATAAATCATTGTTCTAATCAGTCAAAGGGCAGTAAAAAAGGTGAAAATGTAGAAAATACAAATAGCTCTACCTACAATATGTCATCAACTCTGAAAATTTCATCCAAAATGCAAAAAACATTTATGTGCAAGGAAAGAATTTTTGTTAGGTTTAGTTTAGTTAAAACATTCATTTAACAAAATGTAAGCAAATGTAGCAAAGTATAAATGTTATTTATTTTTAATTGTCTGCAATTGAGGTTTTGTCTCTTGATAACATTATGGTTGCTAGCTAATAGGCGAAATAACTGCTGCCCATGTCCAACTTGAAGGTAAAATTATACACTCAATAATTTTAGTAAAATCTTAGATATAATGATGTTAATGTTTATGTGAAATGAGTACTCTACCCTTTCATATGTATTTTAACTAGGACCTAAACAAGATGAATGTGTTCACTGTTACTAGACCAGGACCAAACAAGGTCTACATCAGGACTACACTGGGCTCAAACCAGGACCCTAAACTAGGACAAGTGTGAACACAGTTTAAATCAGGACTAAACCAAGGCCAGACTAAGAAGGACTGCAACAGGTTTAAACGAAGATAAGGCAAAGATAACACGTGTCTAGACAAGTTCTCACTCAGGACTTGGTCAGGACTAAACCAAAACAGATAACAATCAAGACCAAAGCCCAAGACCAAAGCCCAAAATCAAGCCGGGACTTAAATCAGATTAAAAACATCATTAAACCATTAAAGAAGGTATAAACCATGTTAAGTCAGTAAACAAGTAGTACTAAATCAACCCAACTGCAGTCATCATTTTCAGTACCAAACTAAACCAGATCTTAAATGTCTATGGCTTTCACCTTCCTGTTATAGGTGACACTTTGAAGACTTGTCACCAATCAAAAGATATAATATTTTGTTTTAAATTGTTAATTGCTATGGCAATGTTCCTAATTTGTCATAAATCCCAAATCCATTGAATAAGTAAATTATTCAAAACCATGAGTGAACCAGTGTTGAACCAGGGCTAAACTAGGTCTAGACAAGGTCTACTCTAAACCAACAATACTAGTTCTAAACCAAGACTAAGTAAGATCTAAACAGGAGTATGCCAAGACTAACTTTGTTCTATTTAGACATAAAAAACCCACTAGGTAAACCAGGACTAAACCAGGACTATACAAGATCTAAACCATTTACATGGCATTTAATAGTGCCATAAATACCAAATGTGTTGCTTTTCCAAATGGCTGTGATGGACTTTTTCCGGAACTTTAACTCCATCCTCATTTCCTGCTCATCAGACAGCAATTTATCCGTTAAATCAGAAACCTTAAAACAAAAATACAAAAAGTAGGTTAGAAAAGCAAAAGAAAGTGAATTGTGTAATGTTTACATGTTCAAATTGGCCAGCTATCTGCAGGACCATCACAGCAGCAGCAGCAAGAGCAGAAGGAGCTTGAGGGGGCTTTTTTTTGGTACAACTTGTGAACTTTGACCTTTAAACTCCACGTCAAAATAAAGAAAGCTAAGGAGTTCTAATCTAAAGAACAGAGGCAGAAGAGTGGGTCAGAACACAAAACTAGGTCATGGGTATGTTGAGTATAGCTTGAATGTGAATGGTCCAGACAGGTTCAGTACATTATTCAGACAACTAAAAATACTATTGGACATCTTGGCAATGTTATTTAATACTGTGTAACAAGAAAACTAAAACCTACATTGCCCTGATCAGAGATGGGTAGAGTCTAAGAAATTACTCAAGTTAGAATAAAAAATGGATTTGGAGAAAATACTACTCCAGTGAGTAACTGGTGAAGCATAACATGATGAAATTATTTAAAGTTAATGTTAGTGGAAGAACAAAATATAAAAAAAATAATAATAATAATTGTATTTTCAAAAGATGATGCAAGATACACAAATGTTCAAATCATTATTGTTAACACAAATCTTTTTTTATTAGTGGATTTAGCTATAGTGAAAAATGTAACCAAAACCTTTACTGAAGCAAGAAAACTGTTATACCATAAAATATATTATTTTAATAGGGGTAAAAGTATGGTATATACCATGGTAATTACTCAGAAAAGTGCAATTTTACTAAAATCACATCAGTCAAGTAAATGTATTGAGAAAAGGTAACTGAGCACTAGATTTCTACAAACACACCACCAGAGAGCGCAGTAATCGACCTGCTGAGAAGGAGCAATGTAAACCAAGCTAAAAACAATAGTTGCTAGCATTGATGCATGCTGTTAGATTTATAAAAAAAATGTAGCAGTTAGTGCATTTAACAGGAACATGTCAGGTGTGTTTGAGTAAACATTTAGTTTTAAGTAGTCTATTCTGGGCCTATTTTTGGTGCTACCTCAGTGCTTTTATCTTATCTGAGGAATTTGTCTGGAGAAGAAACACAAGAATTTGTGGCCACTGAAATGTTCTATATTGTTTCCCAGTCATATTTAATCCAAATCACTAATATTACCTGTAACTAAAACACCATAACAGCCAGTTGTTTGCAAATGAAATATTACAACTGTGGATTACATAAAGTAAATCTGAACAGACTGTATAATGTGAAAAACCAGGAACATTTTACCTAATTGCCCATAATGAAAAAAAAAACTATACTAAAACTACCAATGAAATATTATAAACAAAATAATAACATTATAAAATAAAAATGAACAAAACATTGCACGTATTTATTTGTGGTTTTTCCTACATTTCTAATAACAAATTGCAAAAGTATATTAGTAGAAATACAGTCCTAATTCAACATTTATTGAACGATATAAGGCTAACATCACTTTGTACTAATGATATTTACTATGCAAAACCAAAAGAATGACACAATATAAAGAAAACACACTGGCCATTATTATTCCTTTGATAGTTCATTTAGGTTGAAGCAAAAAATACTATTGTGAAACTGGTTAAAAATATCTTTAAACCAGTCTAAAGATCTAGACACAAGTATATAACATATTAAAATTAGTTGAAACTACTCTAATAACAATGAGCGTACTTACTGATTTTAAGAAATTTTAGCCAAACATACCTTTTTAACAGTGAATAAATTTAAAACTTCACATTTACCTTGCATTTAGTTCACATACCTCCTGTGCTCCCGACGGTCCCAAACTTCTCACTTTTTCCGTCATAAATTCCATAAACTGCTCCGTTCTTCCCTGTACTTTGCCCAGACTCTTCATCTCCACAAAACACCACCTCCTACGACCTACACTTTAAACTCTTTAGGTTTAGTCCCGCTGTGGTCACTCACATTCCTGTTTCGACCTGAAGGAATTTTCTTTACAAATCAATCACCTCTCAAAGACAAAAGGACATTCTATTACAACCTACAAAAAAACAGAACAAAGTTACCTCCAGTGGGCAGTGTCTTCAGGGTCCTAGTTTGACTGCAGACAGATGATGCACTGCAAAAAATGCCTTTTATATTGCCTTTTATATTAATATTGTATTGTATTTTTAAAAACATTCTCTCATGTTTTACTTTTAATGTGTGTGTAGCGCTTGCATTATTAATAAAATGAATAAAATACAATTAATATTATTATTATTATTAAAATGAGTTCAAAGGACTTGAATTAGGAATGTTTGGTCTTGACTCACCATATTCATTTTATCTTGTCTATTAAGAGGAGTTGAGTATAAGATTTTAACATAATCTACTTGTATAAGTCAATTCAACATAAGATATTTATGAACGATGATACACTGCAAAAAAAAAAAAAAACTTTAAATGACTTGAATTAATGTTGTATCCTGACTCGCCATATTCAAGTTAAGATAATCTACATGTATATTTTCATTCACCATAAGATATTTCATTTATGGTCAGTGACTATTTATTTAGTGTAAGTTAAAAGTTAATTATATGGATATTTTTTTACATAACAAAAATTTTTTTGCATAAGTCATATACTCAAACCTATTGACAAAGATACAATTTTCTTTGTTATAAGTTAAGTTATATTTCTGATTGTGTTTTTTTTTCCTAATTTTAAACCAAAAAATAATGCATCTAGAGAAATTATCTTATGGGAAGTAAAATGATGTTTACAGACTGATACTTTCTGTATTTCTTCTACATTCTGTTCAACTGTCTTGAGTTGGATCCTGGGGCATTTCAGTGCAGAGAGGGGGATAACAGAAGAGGAGAGGGGAGAGGAGGGAGGGGTAACTATGTCCAGACAGGACCAGCCTCATCCACACTGTCCCAGAGGCTTGTTTCAGCTGGGGTCATTCCACTTAGTCTGGGAAAAATAAGAAAGACATTTAGCTGTGACGACTCATAATAACTCACTAATTATTAAGCAGTATTAGATATGTAATTAACTTTATCTTAGCTATTTGGACTTAACTTATAACACTGACTGTAACTCATGGATTATCAACACTGGGGCAATCTTGATGACGCTACTTTTAGATTTATACATTTTAGCAACCAAAGCATTTATTGCCTCCGCCAAGGAGGTTATGTTTTTGCCGGCGTTTGTCTGTTTGTTTGTTTGTTTGTCTGTTACCAACATAACTCAAAAAGTTATGGACCGATTTTGATGAAATTTTCAGGATTTGTTGGAAATGTGAAAATTAAGAACTGATTTCATTTTGGGGGTGATCCGGAAGAAATCCTGGATTCTGGATCACTTTTAAATTTTAGTTAACATTGTGGTAAATGGGGCCAAAAATTTTGTTTCTCAATATCTCGGTTAATTATTGACCAAACCCCATGAAATTTGACTCAGGGATGGACAATGGGATCCTCTTTCATATTCCAAAGGCTGATCCGGATCTGATCCAGAAGACTGATTTTATCGCAATTTATATAAAAAATGGGGGTAGTCCTTGGCGGAGGTCTGCACTCTCTGAGTGCTTTTCTAGTTTAAAAATGCAACATCTAACTTTTCTGGGGCAGAGACCACCACCTGCCTGTCTCATGGAGAAGTTATAGCTTTACCTGGAATGTTGCAAACTCTGACATTAAACTTATCTTATCTTGCATTTATTCAATTATAAAAAAATATGTAATTGTAATCTTTTCCACAGATCTGACCTGTATGTAACTTGGCCTGGCGACACTGCCTGCTTGTCTGTATGGAAATAGATGTGTTTAAAGCCATATGTAACATTCCACACAAAGCAACATCTACTCCAGATAATAATTAACAATTATCCAAACAGTAAATTATTATGTTAGTAATCAACTGTCAGAAATTATGCCATTAAATTTTTATAGCCACAGTTCTCATTAGTCATTTATTTTTCAAAAAACATAATGCAAGAGTAAGAGTAGAACAGTATGGTGGAACTAAACTGTAGTCTAAAGTCTACACATCCAACATCTCCCTCTAGTGGTCAATAAGAGAACTACAGAACTATAACCTCTTGCTTCCTGAGGCCAAACAAAGGATGGGATTAAGTGGCTTGGTTTACGTTTGTTTGTAGTCAATTAATACGTTTATATTTATATAATCAGCTTTCACGTGACATTTAATAGAAATACAACTAATTTTTTTGCAATTTTCACACATATACCTATGGCGAGATTTAGAAAAAAAATAGTTTAAAGGCGCACTATACAACTTCTCTAAAAGAGGGATACCACCTCCTTGGACTAAAAAATTACATAATGCAAGTTATTTTACCTTTTTGTGCAAATTCTATCTGATATATTTTGTTTTTTATACTTGGTATATGACATTAAAAGGTAAAAAGTTTGTCGCTACTGGTGGTGAAAGTAGATAATAAGAAAAAATAAGTATCTTGCTCAAGGACACAATGGCAATTTCTGGTTTGTGGGCAAAAACTTGGCCACCACCATCAAATGTCCTGTAAATTAATAAATGCATGATAGATGTTTAATGCCTTATACTGTGGAATATTTCAGACAAAGCAATAACACCTCTATAGAGAAAGGTGGTGGCAGGGCCACACCAGAAAATTACTTCACCCTGAAGTCTGGACAGTATTGCTGGGATTCAGATTACACCATTTATTTAATACAGATGCTAAAGACAGCTAAAATAAAGTTTAAATCCAGTTTTTTTTTGTTGTAATAGAGCAAGTCAAAGTAAATTTGTAACTTCTTTAATTTTACCCATTGCCAGTTTCAAACCATGAGTCAAAACACAGCACTGACGTGGTGAGCATGTGACTGGTTTATTCTGAGGGGGGCTGTTCCTCTTTTAGACTTCCTATGTGTTCAGAGGGGCTTTCAGGCCCTGATCCATTTAAGTCAACAAAGCTCACAAACCCCTCCCATCTCACTATGCACAGGTGACTTTTCCTAATCCTAAAGATGAGACTTGTGACTGTCTTCAGTTCATTTTTGACAACCTAAAGGGAGGAAAATAACTGGAAATGTCATGTATTTTATAATAATATTATAGATTTTTTTCATATTTATGTAGGTTTTGGGTACAGGTTTTTGCTCATCTTTTTTGGATAGATTTGATAGCCAAGATTCTTAATTCCTACCTTACTTAAAATTGCATGTTTTGTGATATTTCCATTTGCATATAGGGATTTTTTTGTTGCTGCCAACCTTTAAAAAAAACAACACATTTTTAAGCTATTTTGAAATTTTGAAGAGATGTCTGCATTTTTATAGCCAAATCTTACTGTGTTTGAGACTGCATGCATTTTTGGATAGTAATTTTGATGTGATATCTTATTAAAATGTAGACATAGTACAAGGCTTAAGTCAAATCTTACCTTTAAAATGGCGAGAGCAGCAGAGGACCCACACCTTGGCTCAGGCCCAGGAGAAGATGAGGAGTTGTCCCTAAAAGGAGACTCAGATTCAGACAGTATTCTCTCAGATGACTCGGTGATGCCTGATCGGCCCATGGTGCAGAGGGCCAGTGAGGGTCCAGTGTCACGGCTGTACCAGGCCTGTGTCAGGAATGAGCCCATGACCCTGAGGAGGATCCTGGAGAGAGGGGTGACCCGGGACGAGGTGATGGAGGTTCGACGTCAATGGATGGGTGAGGAAGTATTGTAGACCTGTCTGTGAAACAAAAGGTGCACTATGTAATTTTTCTGGTGAAGCATCCACCACCTGCTCATCTCTATGATGAAGTTACAGGGATACAATGATTAATCTTTTTCAGTCTAATGACATCAGTGTATATGTTCAACCAGTATATGAGTTGAACCGATATTTGGATGCCGATATCCGATCCAGCTAATTTTTAAGATACCAGTATCGGATCGGTGCGCCCCTAATGTTAAAGCTTTACTTGGAATGTTCCACCATATGACACAAAATTTAATGTGTAGCATCTGATCAATTACAAGCATTTTATTAATTTGAAAAACATGCATTCCTACTGAGAGGGAGTTATATTGTCCATAGATCTGATTTGTAACTTACCCTAGTAGTCACCTATATGACAATATATGATGTTTTATCTGTAATAACTTAATAATGCCAGAAATGTGATTGTAAGTTAATCCTGTTATTTCTCCATCCTTCACAGAGCGGTCTGATGGTGGCATGTTGTAAAGGCTACATAGACATTGTTCATGGACTTCACGGCTGTCCCTTTTTAGATGTGAACCTCCAGGACAAAGAAGGAAACACAGCGCTAATGATTGCGTCTCAGGCAGGTGAGTCATTATTCTGTCCATACTCTAGAGTTTGTATCTTAATACATTACATACTAATAAAAAATACATACATTCTACATACATAATGCATTCTTAATACATTATTTCACTAATCGTGTCTATTATTTTATTTCACTACTCTTTTATTATTATTATTATTATTATTAATAATAATAATGCATTACTGTTCTATAGCACTTTTGTAGACACCAGTTTTAGATGTTACATTATAGCCACAGCTGCCCTGGGGCAAACTGACAGAAGTGAGGCTGCCAATCTGTGCCATATGGGTGAAGGGTCTTGCCTAAGGTCACGACAACTGTTTTTGTAACTAGCACCCCACTGTGGCACCTGGAGTTCCCATTTCCCACCCAAGTATTATTTATTTATTATTAAATTATAACTAATTATTTATTATTTTATCTCCCCATACCCAGGTCATACAAATACAGTGATGTACCTCCTGAATTATTATTCAGGACTGGACATTGAGATTAAAGACATCCGCGGGTTCACGGCTCTTATCAAAGCCACAATCACCGGGAGGGACGATATTGTAGCAGCACTGGTCATGGCAGGTGAGTCATGTTTAAATGAGCTGAATGTTTATAAAATGGAAAATAATTATTAGATACACTTCCCAATTCCAATGGGTCTAAATGCACATATACAACTTAATAAACCAATCACAGGTCACCTCTACACAGATGTAATCTATAAATTGGTCTGGTGGTGTCTCCTGCTTGTCTTAATGCACACAGGTTTAATGATATACTGTGGAATATTATAGGTGAGGCAATGGTGATATCAATTGAAACAACCCTACGCGTGAAAAATTACATAGTACACCTTTAAAGAGTATTTCAGAAGCTATGGATAAGGCTTTATTTCTCAGTTACTTTCTCTTAATAACTTCTCTTTATAACTGTATTTTCTGTCACCTACTCTAGAAGGTCAAAGACAATACAGACCTATCTTCTCTTCCCCTGAAATGAACCTAAGAAATAAATGTACTGAAACAACATTACTAACGTAAATGCCAAAAGAAGTAGTGATAAAAATGGCTTTAATTGCACATAGCTGCATTTTGTTTGTTATGAAATGCTTTGATTTGAATTTAATTTCAAAGTCACTGTCCCAGAAAATTCCTGTAGTCTACTCCTCTTCTACACTAAACTCTGAGAGCTGGTTTGGTTCAGTTCTGGTATAGTCCTGGTCTGAACTTCTCTATTTGATGGTATGTGAATTCCTAGTCTAGTCTACAGTACCAACTTGATCTTTTTTGCACTTTGTGTTAACCATTAGTCCATGTTTACAATTACTGTAGCAATAGTTACATTTTAGGCTGCCTGGGATTCGGAACACACAGTTCTTCAATACTTCACAAAGATGTGAGTTCAGATGGGCATGACTGACAGTTTAAACAATCAGCGAAATGTATGGTCCGACCATATCAAAACAAATGGCTGCTTATGAGTAAAAAAGTAAGAAAAAAAATAGGCCTGGTTAAGACTTGGTGATGGTGATTTGGTAATGTTGTGACTATGAAAAGTAGTTCTGCAGTATGATATATGATGATTTTTTTCTTCACCTGACATATGTTCTAACTTTAGCTAATGAGTAAATACTTATACAATTTTAGTCCTGCTAGTTCTTTTATTTGCATCTCTCTCTCTCCTCTCCCTCCCCCTATGTCCTCTCCTCTTTCTCTCTCTCCCTTTCTCTCTTTCCTACAGTGCACATTATCTCACCGACCTACTATAATCTGAGATTTACTTGACTTGGGAGCTGGTTGTAGATTAGAGGGTTGCTGGGCTATTTAAGTCTACAAGAAGGCTAAAAACACTAACTATGCACCTTGTTAGGCCCGAGCCCCAACAGGGCGTAGGGCCTATTGCTTCCGCTACGCGGAGCGAATGGGGAGCGACGTGCGCATGGCCGAATGCGACAGGACGACATGCAATATTGTCCTCGGTCGCCCCCGGCACGAACAGCAGTATCCCAGTAACCCACGCCCAAGGCCTGAGCCATATTTACTACTGCTAAAATGAATGGAAGTCAATGGGAGGCCATGGATGACCTCGACGAGATGGTGAATGACGAGCGCGTCAGTGCCTGTCACTCACCAATGACCCCACCGTGACGTGGGGAAGGTCGAGAGCTTTCAAAAAATGTATAATATGTTGTTCTTATGTTTTCGGATATATTGTTTTTGCTCGAATTATTATTATTATTTTTTTTTTTATTATTATTATTTCTGCTCTTTGAGCTCTGATTTGACCCCCTAAAACATGTTCAAAAACTCACCAAACTTGGCACAATATTCAGAAGTGGCGAAAAATTCGATAAAATATTCGTTTCGTGCACGGGCATTAAAAAATGGTGACACAGCGCCACCTGGAAAAGTCAAAAAATTTGGCGCCTATGGGAGACGTCCCGGTCAACTTTGTCGTAGAGCTACGAAATTCGGTACACACATTCGTCATGTGAAGACAAACAAAAAATATGATTATGGCCACACCCCCTGACAAAACAGAAGGCGGCCATCTTGGATTGAAATTTGAGGCCGCATTTTTCGTTGATGTTGCATTTGAACGCACTCCTCTGAAGGTGCTTCACCCAAAGGCCTAGAAAATCACCGTACATCATCTAGAGAAGGGGGCATCTAAAGTTAGCTGATTTATTTTGATAACTGTCATGGTTTACGTGCGGCGAGGCCGCAAATTTTTATCAAAATTTTGCCTAATTTCAAGGTGACATTATTTGCTCCTGTTCGCACAGACTTAGTCCGATCGAGCTGAAATTTGAATCACTGATTGAAACGTCAACATTATCAGATCTGTACCAAATTTGGGAATTACATTCTATGCATGATTACGAGCAAAAAAGGATATTATGGACATGGGGAATTTTTCATGGTTGGCCAGCAGGGGTGCAAAGACTCCCAACAAAAATATTGAAAATAATATTACATGCACATGCTTAGTCCGATTGTGCTGAAATTTGAATCACTAATGCATGACCTCAGTCTGAATATAATACACTATAAAACATATGAAACCTGAACACTATAGCGCCCCCTACCATAGACATGAAACGTCAACATTGTTGGATTTGCACCAAATTTGGGAATTCATCTGTATTAATGACTAGAAACAAAAACATATATTACTGACATGGGCATTTTTCATGGTTGGCCAGCAGGGGGCGCAAACAACATTTAAAGGTGTACAATGTCATTTCACCGTTTGCAAGCATAGAATTTGCGGACACGGTGTTTAGGGTATGGTGTTGGCGGAGCGCACCATTTGTGGGTGCGGCGTTTGCGGGCGCGGCGTTCACGGGCGCGGCGGGCGAGGACCTTTCGACGCCGCTTGCTTATTATTGTACTCTATTTAGTGTCTTAATACGTACAAAGTTCTAGTTTTAATACCTATTTTAATTATTTTAATGCTTGTGTGTCTTGCATATTACTGATACAGAGCTTTGGTTTTGCAACACAAATATGTCCCCCCATTGTGAGACATATAACAGTTAATATCTACCAAATAAAAAAGATATTAATTAACAGTATGCATCCATGGTGGTATTAAATTTCAGGTGATAACTGCCTTTTCATGTTTTAGATGTAGTGTAAGTTATTGAATATTCTGATTCATTTTCATTTAAATGGGTTGCAGTGGTCCAAAGCTATTCCTCACTTACCTTAAGCATTCTGAGGATCCTAATTATTCATCGCAATGTGTTTGTAAGCACTATTCACAAGTTTCATGAGGTCCAGAGTTGACTTTTGCCTTCACGCTAATGCTAACAGTAACTAGCATGCAAATCACGCACTTCCTGATTATCGGAATATCGCTTGCTTTGTAGTAGACATTGCGCAGCTGACTAATTTTGACGTCAAGAGCTGCTTATACAATACTATACAATACAATACTGGGCAAGACAAATTTTGCTCAAATACAGCATACAAAAAATCATTTGCATACCCTTTAATTAATAACTAACTCTTATTGTTTTGTTTTTCCAGGCGCTGATCTTCACGCCACAGACACGACCAAAGGAAAATGTGCTCAGGAGTGGGCCCTCAAAACCGGACGCTACGAGACACTGTATCGTTTCAGGCGACTCACCCTACAACCAAAAGCTGAACAGTTCTGTCCAAGCTTTGTCCCGGAGTGGCCTGATCTAAAGGAGAAAGTAGCTAAAGCAATGGCTGAAAAGAGCACAACGCAAAAACTCACCCAAAGTTTAAAGAATACATTTGGATTTCGGTTACCTCGTGACCCAGAAGACAATGGCGTAATGGACCATATGGTTAGAATCACAACAAGCATTCACAGTCCACTGGTTTCAACTGGATGTCGACCACTTTGTCCAACCAGCCCTCCTCAAATAGGGAAAAAGCGACATGCAGTGCCAGATCTGGTGAAAAAACATCCAGAAAAAGACTTAGAAACTGCAACTGTATGCCATACAAATGGTTCAGTATCACACATGGTACCTTCAATTCAATCTGCAGAGTCTATAGCTACTAAATGTTGTGCAAATGGGGACAGGAGAGGTAGTATGCTGTCTATGGCCTCTGATAAGGTCACTTCTACTTTCATCCCTCGCAGTATGGCTAGGAGAAATAGTGTTTTTCCATCTGGTTGTATTCCGAATATTAGTGTAAGCAGGCCTGCAGATAACACACCTAAAAAGAAGAAGAAAAAGAAAAAAGATAAGAGCTATTTAGAGCCACCGAAGTGGAAGTATAAAGAACAGAGAGAGGAGAAGAAAAAGGAGGAGAAGAAAAAGAAGAGAGAGGAGGAGGAAAAGAACAAAAAGGAGAAGTCCAAACAGAAGGAGAGTAAAAAGACCAAGAAATAAGGGGCGACATTTGCATTAGGCTTGTCACAATAACAACTTTTGAAGAGCGATATATTCAAACTAAATCAAACCAATGACACAATTCTTTAAAAAAAAAGTTATTTAAAAAAAGCAGAAGGAAAAAGTTAACTTCATTTGTATCTATAAGGAGTTGTAGAACGTATTTATTCAACCCTTTACAGCTCAAATCTTATAATATCATTTGTACTGTCAGTTATTGAAAGCTAAGTAATTAGCTTGATAGGCCTACTTGCAATACTGTAACTTCTCAATGTACTGCTGCCCTAGATTATAATTAGTGATTTGTCTGGAATGCTGCACAGTATGGAATTAGACTTGCGTACTTCCAAGGAGACAGACACCCAAAATTAAATTAATGTTAGGATAGATAAAGGCCTTATTGTGAAGTAAAGCAATAACATAACCATGGAAACAAGCAGATAGCAGACCATCCAACAGTAAAGTTACATGGTGCACCTTTATTAAGCTTTAATAGACAACACAGTATGTGGGTGAAGAGTGTGGAGGGACATTCTGAATTGGGACATTGATCTAGAATTGATCGACACCATGCAGTCAAATAATAATAATGAATTTGAATCTATAAAGCGTTTTTTTTCTCATTCATTTAATCTACAGCCTAGTAGGGTAGGCCTATGTTGTGATTAAACAACAAACATTACAAAAATATAAAAAAAAAAATACAGCCCTATATCAGAGTGGATTTTTTTTTAAACTAGTTGAGAACAAAATATCAGCATGAATATGAATATATTTTTAAAGATTTGTTCCATCTTAAAAATAAGGATATGATACAGAATATTAGTCACACATATTCAGCACGTGTTCTATTTATGACTAAACTTTGAAGGGCAGTGTTGGCCCTCATGACCTTGGTAACAGAGACAATTTATTATTGTTAATGTTCACTAAAGAAATGTACACTATCTACCTCACTATGTGTAGCCATAAATAGATGAATGAAGTAAACAGACAAATAGTTCTAAGTTTATCTACAGTACATGTTTGAGATTGCCTATATGAATGTGTGTACATAATAGGCCTGTTGCCATGATTCCAGTGTGATATCTACCTGTAAATAACTTGTAAATAAAGCTGAATTAGATCATTCATTATTTGATTATAAAATTATTATAGTTGTAAATCAGTAGGTTACATAATATTTGTCTTATTGCCTCTCCCCATGCTAGCTAACTTTTTGAAGTCCATGCAAACTTACCACGTGTTAACTTCACACATTCACATAATTAAAGAATATCTGAACGACTATAACATATGTTTTAGTTTAATTGTTTTAACTAGGGGTGTCAAATTATCGCGTTAATTGCGATTAATTAATTACAGTCATATTTAGCGCGTTATGTTTTTTAATCGCGTTAATCTCATTTTTAATCTCTAACTTTAGTGTTTTTGTATGCGAGTTGCTTTATTATAAAACCTGTTTTTATGTGTTGTTGGGACAACAACACACACACAAAAAACACATTTATACATTTTTTTTATTTCGGTAATTCCACTCATTGCCGGAAACCCACACAAAACGGGCACAGTAACAGCGAAGTAAACGTCATGTTAACGTTGGCGGCGTCAGTCGCACAGTGGACGAGGTCGTAGAGCCAGTAGAACAGAGTCAGCAGCGCACAGGTAAAAACACATTCGTGTCTTGGAAAATTATTCTCCCGACGTGAAATATAAAAGAAAATAACTAATATAATATCGCCTACAACTTAAACGTCACTGGTGAAAACAACCTGCATGATGACTCATGATGTCTGCACTACTGTCCTATAGTGACCTGCCACATGAGGGGACACGCACACAAACACACACAAACACAAACATACACCTTCATCATCGTCATTAACCTGAGAACGCGCGGACCACGTTTCCTTCCGTAGTTACTGCGCGGACACCGACGTGCCCCCGTGCGCCGCCCGTGGATCGTGTTTTGTCGAGTAAGCTGCGTAAACCGCGCTTCCTCCTGTGCGCCTCTAAACCAGAACTAACACCAAGACTAAAACCAGGACTAATCCAGTCCAGGACTAAGCCAGGTCTAAACCAGAACTAAACCGGGACTAAACCAGAACTAAAACCAGGTCTAAACCAGAACTAAACCAGAACTAAAACCAGAACTAAAACCAGAACTAAAACCAGGACTAAACCAGGACTAAACCAGGACTAAACCAGAACTAAAACCAGAACTAAAACCAGAACTAAAACCAGGACTAAACCAGGACTAAACCAGAACTTAAACCAGAACTAAAACCAGGTCTAAACCAGGACTAAACCAGGACCAAACCAGAACTAACACCAGGACTAAAACCAGGATTAATCCATTCCAGGACTAAACTAGGACTAAAGTAGGACTAAAGCAGGTCTAAACCAGGACTAAAACAAGGACTAAAACCAGTGATCTCATATATAAAGCATTTATCTATCAATAATATTTTTAATATGGTTAAGGAAAGACTGGACTTTTTATTGTCTTTAAGTAGACAAAAGTTATTATGTTCAGATTTCCTCGTCTTTGCTACTTTACAGCAAACAGTTTCTTATTCATGGAGACTTGGGCTCAACAGCCAAATTGGGGAGATTTGTTAAACAATAAATGACTTTATAAAGTAACTTTTTTTTGTTCTATATCAGTCTTTTGATCTGCCACAATAATGTAATAATGAATTTAAATGAAAATACCTCAAATTGAAGGCTTTTCTCAGCAATTTTTAGGTGAGATTAAAATTAGATTAATTAGATTAATTAATTACAGATCATAATTAATTAATCTCTCATTTTTTTTTAATCGCATGACAGCACTAGTTTTAACACAATTCTATATCTCAAGTCTGCTTAAGAGCAGTGATTTGCTGCTTCCTAGTGGCTGGAGCTGGCGTGTCTTCTCATTTTCTGACAGTCGCTTCTGTGTTTGTCATTACATCAATGGCCACCTCTCACCCGAGCTAACTTCACCTTTATTTATGCGATGCTCCGGGTCCTCCTCGACCATGGCTAACCTCGGGATTTATGTGGCGTTGTTGGTTTTGCAGGCAGTCCAGTTTAAAGCCTGCCACGGTGAGTAATTTGTTTATTTTTCTTCACCACGGCGCTGTCATCATCGAGAGTCTGACTGTTAGCATGTTAGCTTAGCATGTTAGCTTAGCATTTAGCCACATATAAATTGATCGCTCCATATAAAACGAGGTCGCTTCTGACATTTGTTTGCCAGACTTAAATATCGATTACAGTTGCTTATTATAAACGACAGGCAGCAGGAATAGCGTTTTTAAGGGTGATACTAGAGCTCATAAAATGTTGCCTACAGTGTTAGCATAAAATAATTACACATTTCTCACATGATTGCATAACTAGGAAGCAACTTTATAACCATTAACTATCTCCCCTTCTTTTATCATTTATAACTGAACCTGTTACAGCATATCTAAAACTGTATTCTTCCATAACTAGTGTTAAATATTCATTCATTCATATATATAAAATCCAAAATGTAAATTAATGATTGATGAAATAACAAAATCAAATTCCCTACTGTGCTGTGCTGTTTATTAACTTTTCGAGGATAATTAATGAGACATGTTTACTGTATGAAAAAAAGATTGTTATAAAAAGCAAACAAAATCCCTACTTATCTGTAATTTTATATTCCTGTCAGATAATCATAATCAAATCAGTTTACACCTTGAGTCTAAATTATTCAGAGTACTATTTCACCAAATTTCTAATTCCAAGGTTAACATGTGTTTTTTCAAGTTGTTTTTTGTTGCAGCGTATTTCAAAACTGCCCATTCTTTGGTTGTGTAATAATACAATACTGCACCTGTTAGATTCTGCAGTGAATGATCTGGTTTGGGGAATATTTACTACATTAAACAGCAACATTCTTATTTTCCCAAGGTCAGGTCTTGTTTTATGTTTGCGGCTGCATTGTTTCATCTCACTGAATAACAGCTTGTATGAGGTAGGTGTTGCTTTGAATGAGTCAGAGCCACAAAAATGTTGCTGGAAAACCTTGAAGGGATTTTTCACAATTTGCCAAATCACATATTTCCCTCAGTTCAAGTAGAGATTGTAATGAGTTTTAAGATTCTTATTGTCTTTTGAGCTGCAGACGGTTATTTAATCACTTGGTAATTTTCTGGTGAAGCTTCAGCCACCATACACCACCCACTTTAACGCTTCCTCTGTGTTTTGGCCAATCTTTCTTCTGTCCCATTGTTCTTTGAGTCATAACCGACTTATGTTCAAAAACCACACACCAAAACAATAGAAAGAGACATTGTGCTTATTGCGTTCTGATTGAAAAACAAAACAAACATTAATATTATTATCTGAAATAATACAAATGAAAATTAGCTGCATAAATTATCAAATGCGCAGTAAGCAAATTAGTTTGGCTTCAGAAACATCACATGATAACACTGACTCACTAGAGCTGTAGGCTTTAGTCGTTTATAGGTGTCTTAATTCTATCTTTTTAGGATTATAAGGATTTGTTAGGATCAAAAAAGAGCAAAAAGGAGATGGCACAGAGTGAGTTTTAAGCAGAAGTCTTAAATGACTGATCTGGGGACTTTTCCCCATATTTACTATTTATAGTATACACATTGCACCATTTATACAATTTGTACTTTTTTGTATGCATAGGTCTATTGTGCATTTTTTGGCAGATAAATTATCATCGAAATACTTAAAGCATTGAATAGGCGATTACCATGCCATCCTTTCATTAAAGGTGCAGGTATGCAAGCTTTTGGAGGTGGTATGCCGCCTGCATGATTCTATGGGAATGGAAAGGTAAAAAAAAAACAACTTACTTTAGAACATTGTCTATGGAGAAAGATGCGTTTTATGCTATTCTATGTAATAGTATCACCAACAGAACAACATTTCCATAGAAGCAGGAGGAGGTTCTTCAGGCAAAGTAAGAGTCAGGTTTTTTCTAAGTGTTTCAATGGAGTAAACACAACCATAATGATATATTTTTTGCATCTTGTTTATACCTCTTTTCTAAGAACTCCTGAGATCCCTAGAAAATCTTTATCCTAGGCTCAGAATGACTGCTTTAGTCATGACTGCTTTGGAATTTTCCCTTCACAAACCCCATATTACCTTTCTCTTGTCTTATTCCCTTTTTCTCTGTAGCCCTGTGGTGTAACTGCTCTACAGCCCAGTGTCTGCTGAAGGGGTCCCGCTGTGAGACGGATGGGGCATGTGTGGCGTCCTCGTCACTCATTGGGGGTGAGGAGCAGCGCATTCGGACATGCATCACTCGGGACAAACTGGTGCCGCCTGGTCAGCCCTTCTTCTGTCTGAGCGCTGAGGGCCTCATGCACATCCACTGCTGCTACACAGACTACTGCAATAGTATCGACCTCAAAGTGCCCACTGGTGAGGACGGAGGGGTCAATTGGGTTTAATCCTACTGGCTGAATAGTCACTTATTTCTTATTGATTTATAAACATTTTGAAGTAACAATAATTTGTAGAAATACTGCTTGAAAATTCTTTTTTAATATAGAAAATGTATAAATAAAAGTTATGCCACCATAGTCTCAGCAATTTTGGACTAAATGTATTTTAAAGGTGCTCTATGTAACTTCTGCTTGTCTCAGTGAAACATTCAGTGCTTTGTCTGGAATGTTTCACAGTATGGCATTGAACATATGTAAGGAGACAAGTAGGTCATCAGGCCAAGTTACAGATCAGATGTGTGGGGAGGTCTTACTCAAAGAAAGAATGGAATTAAACACACATTACAATACCTATTTAATGCCACACTGTGGAACATTCCAGGTCACGCAATAACATCTCCACAGAGACAAGCAAATATGGGACCCTCCACCAGGAAAGTTGCACAGTACATATTTTTTATTGCCCAGTAGTAGTAGTAGTAATTTTTCTTTATACATTTCAACATATTTCAACATATGAAATAAAAAAAAAGTTATTAGCTTGTTTTAGATGACAGTATCAGAATAATGCAGTACTCTCTGTCTCTTCATAGGAACTACTGCCCCTGCCCTGGGTGGAGGGTATGGCCCTGGGGGCAAGTGGGGTCTGGTGGAGCTGGTTGCCGTGGTTGCAGGGCCTCTGTTCTTGCTGTGTGTGCTGCTGCTGTTGGGCCTTTGTCTGTACCAGTATCAGCACCGTGCCTATCACCACAGACAGAGGCTGGAGGTGGAGGACCCCTCGTGTGAGCACTTGTATCTGCCCAAAGATCGCACCCTCCAGGACCTCATCTACGACCTGTCCACCTCCGGCTCCGGATCAGGTCTGCACATACAGAAAATGAGAGAATGGCTGGAAAATTGTGAATTTTGATCTGATCTCTGATCCTTACTACCTAAACCCAAGCACATGCAGCCAGTCATGAATCAGTGCTAGTGCAGCCTCTGCATCTCTGGAGGTTCTGAACTTACACATGAAGCTAGACCTGCAGCGATTCATCGACGTAATTGACAATAATGAATCGAAAAATATGTTGATGCCTGAAGAGTGTGTCGATGTGCCGCCTTTAGAGGCGAGTCCTTAATTAATTTGCCAGATATAATAGGAACATGCTCACTCTCTTCATCTGCTCTATATTTCCACACAAAGCAGCAGTGCATGTGCAAGACACACCCAGTACGGGCACAATGCACCATGGACTATATGTGCGCACCACGACCTGTGCAGGCGGACTCTGGATCTATAAGACATAGACATATATGTCCATTAGGCATTGGCAACCCAGATTCAGTTGTGATTGTGGTACCTTTTTTAGTGCAGGCTACATACAGTTGTTTTAAAAAGCATTTTGGTCTTGAAATAATGCAAACTTTGTATAAACATTTAGTGATTGAAGTCTTATTTCTTTTCTCTCTGCTCTGCCCCCTTCAGGCCTTCCTTTATTTGTGCAGCGGACTGTGGCCCGGACAATTGTGCTGCAGGAGATCATCGGAAAAGGGCGTTTTGGGGAAGTGTGGCGTGGACGGTGGAGAGGCGGAGACGTTGCAGTCAAGATTTTTTCATCCAGAGAGGAACGCTCCTGGTTCAGAGAGGCTGAGATCTACCAGACCATAATGCTTCGACATGAAAACATACTGGGATTTATAGCAGCTGACAATAAAGGTAACACATAATCTAAAGAATTTGAATTAGGATTCAGTCTTTTTAATAGAGAGGTCTACAACCCATTCTCTGTCACTAAAAGCATGTGGTTTGGAGCAGAGTTCGGACTTTAGAAGAAATCAGACAATATTAAAGGGCTGTATTAAGTGATCAGGAAATAAATATTTAAAAAATGAAGACCTAGAAGAGGACTAAACTGGACTCACACCAAGACTAGCACTATAATCTTAACTCATTCTAAGTCCTGCTCTTCTCTTCACTCAGATAACGGCACATGGACTCAGCTGTGGCTTGTGTCCGATTATCACGAACACGGCTCTCTGTTTGATTATCTGAACCGATACTCAGTCACCAACTGAAGGCCTGATCAAACTGGCCCTGTCTGCTGCCAGCGGCCTTGCACACCTGCACATGGAGATACTTGGAACGCAAGGTAAGGGTGAGGGTTCAAATTCCTGCTCCCACCAGTTCATAATGTCATTCTGTCCTTAATCATTTTACCCACCTTGCCACCTGTTTCTTAAAGTTGTGACTAGGGGAGCAATGTTCAATTGGATTTATTGTGACCAGTCGACTGTTAAAGCAAACATAATATTTTTTTTTATCATTAATATATTTATAATAATGTATTTATTAGTTGGACTGTACAGACATAAAACACATGCCAAAAGACTGAGAAAATCTGAGAAAATAACTAAAGAATTTCTAATTTTACTTTTAAATAATACAGTCGACTAACTTGATCATTAGTTTCATCCATAGTTGTAATGCAATTCAAAAATGTCAAACTTGTTTTTGACACTATTTAAAAACTCATTACTTACATTTTTGAATGAATGTAGGAGCTTGCAGTGTAAGATCAATGTACCTTGTCTCCTTTACCATCTCCAGAAAATAAGTGAATACAATATTATGCAGTTTTATTAAATCAAAATTCAGCTCACAGTTCACATTGTCAAAATAGCTATATAAAGTGTAATACAAGAATCCAATGCATTGCTGATCATGTTTTCATTACTAGGTTAATAGACATTACACTGAGTGGACATGTAGGGATGCAGAAAATGTACAATTACCCTAAAAAAGTGCATCCTTTGTGATTTGCCAATTACGACTATTTGAATTGTGCTTTTTAATATTGGTCTAAACTTCAGTTGCAATTCATCTTTCAGCCTTAATTGTGAGTCTGATATATATATATATATATATATATATATATATATTAGAGATGCGCGGATGGGCTATTTTTTCATCCGCAACCGCGACACAAAACTCATCATCCGCCCGCTATCCATTTTGCACCGAAGGTTTTCAAAACCGCACCCGCCCGCCATCCGCCAATTGATTTTAGATTTTAGAACAATCATACAGCAAACAAACTAAGGAGCCTCGATAAAAATGCAAACTATAGCTCATTCATTCCAAAATTCGCTCAGCGTGTATGTTCGCATTCTTAATTGTCAGAGTCGGCGTCAGAGCACATCTACTGGAGGGGCATGGGTCACCAGCAGGGGGGGCACTGCCATTTGAGAAATATTTTAACGCGGTGGAGTCATACACAGCAGACATGCTATCAAACACGTTTTTCTTTAACAGTATTAGGCTTATTATGTGTTGTTATTATAATCATTATATTAAGATTATTATTATTATTAGCTGCAATAGTGGTTGAGGCTGTGTGGTAGACGATAGGCACACAAGACAATAATAAAAGGTTGAGGTTTATTAAAAAACAATAAGTCCTGCCACTGGTTGTAAACATTAAACAACAGCCTCTCGTCAAAAACACCTCTGAACTAGAAATAGCCACGCATCGGACAGCACCAGGGCTGTAGTGAACGTGGTACGCGAGTCGCCGTCCAGTCCTGTCCTGTCCTATAGAGACCTGAGACTTGAGGGACCGGGACTAAACCCGGACTAAACCCGGACTAAACCCGGACTAAACCCGGACTAAACCCGGACTAAACCCGGACTAAACCAGGACTAAACCAGGACTAAACCAGGACCAGTGGCGGCTGATGGTATAATTTTTGGGAGGGGCACCAAGGGCAAAATTATAAATATATATTATGAATAATATATGTATTATATATATAGGCTGTAGTATTATAACAAATACCAGAAACAGACATTTTGGTTAGTATTGGCTGAACAGTATCGATCAGAGCACAATGAACAGCCAAGCGCAAACTTTATGCAACAACACAACGTAACACGCCGCTCACACCCAGACCCAACAACGTCAACAAAACTACACTAAGAGACATTAACACAGATGCCGCTTCTACAGCACACGACAGAACAACCAGAGCAGCTCCATCGCACCCACCAGCTCATTTACGCACTATTAACTATTAACACTATAACACTATTTACCTGTGAGGCTCCAAGTTCAGATTTGCCGCAAACTAATGAAAACCAGCCTCTTACCTTCTCCAGAGACTGAAACAGAGTGTTTCCTC
The DNA here is from genome assembly GCF_026225935.1 of Boleophthalmus pectinirostris. Taxonomy (NCBI): domain Eukaryota; kingdom Metazoa; phylum Chordata; class Actinopteri; order Gobiiformes; family Gobiidae; genus Boleophthalmus; species Boleophthalmus pectinirostris. Next base: position 28,699,846 of record NW_026571299.1, read on the forward strand.
TATCCACTGTCCCACTGGTTCTGTTTCCAAAAGTCTATTGTCCAATATGAAGAGATGAAACTGG